>NC_077223.1:33451303-34651303 GCF_024763615.1 Phlebotomus papatasi | reverse complement strand
ACAACATACTAAAATTTCATTAACTTGCACAATGCCGTTTTTGAGAAAAGTGACTTTGAATTTCGATGAATTTTGACGCTATCACAGCGCCACCTGTGGTGACTTTTTGAACTTCCATCTGAAAGTGCTCATCGAGACGAAACCAAAACGGTAAAATTTAGGTCGCTATGTTAATTAGAACCGAAGATAGAGGCCGGTCAATGTTCGAACTTTGACCCCTTATAGCTCGGGTCAGGGGTTATGGATCGACTTAAGGTTTTTTTTGTTTGATGGGTATAATCAACGGCTACAACATACTAAAATTTCAGCCCGATTGCATAAGGAATTTTTGAGTTATTTAACTTATAAGATTTAAAAATTTTCTTTTTAATAATAGCGCCCCTAGCGGTGGTTTTATGAACTTGAGATGTTAGAAGAGGAAGTGGCATTTCACGAGAGCTTTCCAAAAAGCCCTCATTTTTTAAATTCTGATAATTAGAACCGGAGTTATGGCCATTTTAAGAATTTTTTTTTGGACCCTTATAGCTCGGGTCAGGGGGGTCGGGGGACCTTAAGTTTGGTACTGATGGAAAGCTCTAAGGCCCAGCTATAACATACTAAAATTTGAGCCCGCTCGATGCCATAGGGGCGGAGCTATTGAGAAAACAAAAAAAGGGGGGTCTTCAAAATGGCGGAAGGAGGGGTCGGGGGTGGGGGGTCAATGCACCATGATGCAATTTTCATACGATATTTAACCTTTGCCGAAAACCGCAAGTCGATATCTTTTTTAGTTTAGGAGCTATTAAGCTCCAAAGAGCGGCCGGACGGCCGGCCGGACGGCCGGCCGGGAACGTAACTTAGCCCCCCATATATTCGTGATCAGGAAGTGGCGAAACACATTTTGGCCAAGTTTGAGCGCGATCGGAGGACATGAAATTTTGTTAGGATTATAGTAGGTGAGATTGTTAAGAATCTCACCTAATAGGGGTTTAAATGGAAAGTCCCGCAAAATACAACAATTCTTTGATATAGTTGAAGTTCAACAAATGTCTACTTGGGGTACTCTGGATGAAAAAACGAGTTAAGAAACAAAAAACCTCGCTTATCTTGGCTTCTGAGTAATCGATGAGATCATGTTCTATGGGAAAATTATAGAGAACATTCTGGTCTACATTTCACCCATATAACACTTTTCTGTCAGTTCATCCAAATCCTGATATTTTGGTTTAAATACAAAATTTGTATAATTTCACGAATTTGATTCAAGATAACTGAATGGCGTCTCCCAACTTCAGCTCCAAATCGAATTTGCATGCACTCCGAGTTAGCTCACGTTAAGAATCTCACCTACATAAGCCGGTTAGGATTATCTGTCCCTTTTTAAATAAAATTGAACCTTATCGTGATATGATTTAGCTGCACAAACAGATTGAGAAGCTATATTATATCACGATAAGGCTCAATTTTATTTAAAAAGATGTGAAAAATCCAGATTTCAAAGGTGCCCCACTTTCAAAGATGCCCCACTTCCCCCTATTCATCGAGTTTGCTCAAAAGTAAGCCCCTAAAGTATATAAATACACAATTTTCGATTGTGGTATATAGCTTTCATATGATTTATGATACCCGCTTAAATCGATAGCATTAACCATCACTATTTAGTTTTAATCAAATAAACACAGAAGTGACGAATGATTTCTTGGAGTGTTCTGTCTCGTAAATTCAAGTTCGACAGCGGCAAATTTGAACTAAAATCGCAAAATAGGTTTTCGAAATTCGTTATTAATACAAACTAAGGTAAAATGGGATGATTTGGAGGCATTCGTAATTTGTAATTTTGAAATTTCTTCTTAACAGACAGACCTATCTCTTTTAAATAAAAGGATATTATTACTTAAACTCCTTTTTTATTTAGTTTGCTCGATAAACGATTCAGATATTAAGAACATTGGTAATCGGAACTGTGGTCACTGTACCAAATTTCGGAATAGTTGCATGCAAGCGCCAAATATTTAAGTTAGACATATTTTTAAATTGAATTATTTCTTAATTCTTATAAATGAGTGTTACTTGGAACTTGTATGATAGTTTTTTGTCTTTTTTTCTCTAAAATGATTCTTAATGTATTTTAAAATGAATAAAAATATAGATATAACTTTGAGTAACATTTTGGCTACCTTGATACTCATAGTTCCTTGACCTTCCAGAATTTTTCCAAATTCTTTTTCACATCATCTCATCCGTCGAAGAGACATTTCTTGTTTTTTTCTGCTGTACAATCTCTTTGCAGAAACTAAAAATTCATGGAAATTTGAGGAACAAGAAAAATGGCCGGAATTACAAGCTAACCGAAATTAAGCATAGTTCCCCTAAGTATCTAATCTAAAATTCGAATAAACTTCATTTAGGTTTAACAAGTTCAATGAAATACATCTTGAAGCGTAACACAATTCTTTTTTAATAACTAAAGCAAATTAATGAGGACAATCAAAACATTAATATTGTTATTACACAGAGAAGACAAAGAGGGTGCGATTAACTTTTTTTCTTCGTAATTTTAACACATTTTATGTGTAAAAATATATCAACATTTTTTAATGTTAATTTTACACCATTTTAAGTGTAAAATTAACATGAAAAAGAGTAACTTTAACCCCCAATACACCTAAAAGGGTAATATTTACACCAATTTCGGATCAATAATGCAGGGTAAAATTAACATTTCCGGAATGTTATTTTAACTTTTTCCGATTTCTCTCAGTGTATATAGATAGATAGATAAGTATAGATAAATTTGTTCATCAATAATGCTTTCGAAATACAGTTTCGTTTTAATAAGATCTCGTGTAGTTTTCAGCGTCTACTGCCGTCTTAGCGTTGGTGACCAACCTCCGGAGCAAAACGGTGGAAAATCTCTTTCTCAGATTGTATATGCCAGTCATGTAAGAACACGTTCGAATTTTTTGTTTATTATTATTATTATTATTAATATTGTTATTATTATTACAATCAATACACAAACTTATTGAAATGTGTAAGTAAATATATGGACAATATTGCATGTCTTAATCGGAAAAAGCTAATTAAGCAATACTTTAGTAAAAAATGGTTCATAAACTTTAAAATTGTTAAGTTTTGAAATATTATTGGCAAAGGGAAAATTTAAATGTTATGAAACAATTAAGTTTTTTACTAACCAATTAATTAATTTAACCATTTAAGTAATTTGCCAATTAACTGACCAAAAATGTTTTTCCTGTCTTAATCTACTCTTTTTGATCTCAATAAACGTTCTCTACAAGTGTTTTTCTTTATTTCTAAATACATATTTTAATAAAGATAATGTTTTCTTGAAAGATCATAAAATTATATTGCTCTTTGAAGTAAAGTAAAACATCTAAATTCCTATTTACAAAAACAATTAAAGCGCTATTCATAATTCTGAATCATTCAGAGACTTTTGCCCAAAGGAGGAAAAGCAAAAGTTAAGTGCTGAAATGGTGATTAAAAAGTGCAATAAGAAGAAACAAAGAATTTGCAAAGAGAGGGATAGAGTTAGTCGAAATTGAATAGCGAGCAAAATGAACAAAAGAATATAAAGAATTAAATATATTTTTGCAATATTTCTTGAAAAGCAATTATGACATTTAATATTTCAATTTTAAATCATTTAATTACTTTTTTGTTCATTTTCCCTTTCCTTTCACTCAAATCACTGATAATTTGTTCACCAGTCCAGTAACTTTTTCCTTCATCTACTCGTGGGACATTAAGTGGGAGGAACTACTTAATCAACTCTCCAAATTTATGATTATCATCGCAATTATGCAAATTAATATCGATCTGGTGGTTTTTTTTCTCTCTATCGGATTATCTCTTCTGTGAATATTTTCTGTAGTATCTATCGTTGTGTCTTTTTTTTATACCTGTTGATTTTTATAAACACAAATTGTTATATAAAAGCTATAATCTGGTGCCACACAGCTTGTTAGTGAATTCCACGCCCCATGTCCAATCCCAGAAAAAAAACAAAGGTTTGGTGGAAAAATTGCTGGATTTCTCACTAAAATACCAAAAGAACGAGAAAAAAAGAATATCAATAAACATGCTGACAATTTAGGTTGAAAAATTGTTTCACAGAAGAGAACCCCTAAAACGTCGCCATGGAGCAAAAGAGAATGTTAATTCACATTAATAAATTTCCAGTATGAGACAAGTGTTGCATTCCACGTTGATTTGTAGGTGTCAAAGATTAATTTGAGCTTTAATTTCTCTCACTGAATGCCAATAAATTTGTTATATAAATCTCCAATATGTGATGCAAGAGATTGGCGCCCGATTTGAAATCAATCTTATAACATATTTTTATCTTTTTTTTCTTCTTCTCAACTGTCACATATTCGTTGAGACTGTAAAAAACACTTTTGAACAAACCAAAAAATTCATATGTATCACGTACAAATTAAGGGGACGCTTAATTTGCTAAAAACGTCTTTTATATTAATATTACAGGAAAGAAACTCGCATAGTTGTTCTTGTTTGCCTAAGACGACATTAATCCGAATTAATTTTAATTTATATCCCCAATGAACTGTTTAATATGAGAAGGTCAATATAGCCAAATATCATATTTTCCATTTTTGGAGATTGCGGATTTATGAAGCGATAAAAATGTCTTCAAATGGTGTCAATATCCATCACAAATTTCTTGCCATTAAATATTCAAATTTGTTATTTTAATTAATGATTATTCTTCAGCTCTGCTGCGGTAGAAGAGTTTTTTTTGTCAAAAAATAATGCAGAGAACTGAAAAACGTTTCTTTTTTGTTGGTTGCTAGTGTACTCATAAGAACTGATAATTCTCCTGAGAGGTCATAAAGAAAAGGATTACACATGGAGACACAAGTAGTTAAAGCCATTAAAAAAACACTAAAGCAGTAAAATTTTTTAGTAAAGAAATGCGATTACTAATTTATGACTTTTCCTGTAAGAAGATTACATTTACGATTGGATTTTTTTTGCATAGGATGACGTCCATTTTAGTACAACATTTGTGTTCTGTTAAGTAATTCAAAAAGGGGTGGCAAAGCGTCCCAACTCTGTAAAATGCTAAAACTCGTGACTTAAGCAATCATCGGACTAGAAGTTTAGCCCAGTTCCCGAGGATCTCAAAATCTGAATAGCGAGCAACTTCGTTGATTTTTGAGAGCCTCAAAGGTCATTTTAATAGTCATTTTAATAGTCCAATCCTAAAATAAATTTTTACAAAAAATCGTAATTGATCAGAAATTAGAACAGTTAAGCCATTTGGCTAAACCTTAGGTCTGAAGCCCGTATTAGTTTATTTACGCTAAAAGTGGACTTCCATATCATTCATCTATTATTAAATTCATTAAATATTTAATTCATGAGAAATAGCCTAGTGCTATTGAGTTTCAGAGTTTCGTAAAGTTTTTCCACAGCGCAATATCTTTTTAAATTTACCAACTCACAATCGATTTGAAACAATTAATATAAGGTTAAAGGACCACATATCGACCATGCACCTTATATCGGCCAGCTTACAGAAGATATCGACCACCAAGATAAAATGAATATTTAAAAATTACTAACTACGTTTTACCAATTACCTAATGAAAAATATATTGTGTTTGTTCATTATAATCTTCTGAATAAAGTTTTTCATCGAATTTTCAGGAAAATATAATTATTCATCTAATTTATTGAATCACTGTATCAGAGTCTTAATCAAAAAGCAGCCATTTCTCAAATTCTTATGATTTTATACTAGAATTTCAGTGACACAAAATAAGGAATTATACCTTATTTCAATGATTTGCAAATCTCTCTGAATAAAAAAAAATACTACTCAATTATTCTACTTTTAGTATCAGAACACTTTTTAATTGTCTCGCTAGGCATAATCAGAATTAATTTGTTAATTGAGAACAGGAGCGTTTTGTTCCAAGTACAGATCTCATCGGCCATTTTTCATCGCATTTCGATGTCATTTTCACGAGCAGTAGAGGTTATGTTTTTGTTTTTGAAAAGGAACTTCCCCAGTGTAAATTTTGCATTTTGTCAATATTAAACATCTTGACGGGTGTCTTATAGCCTCTACACACTAGAGACATTTATGTCCATATTGAAGAGTTTCTCTTGCACAAGCGTAGGGAATTTGCTTCAATATGGACATAAATTTCTCTAGTGTATAGAGGCCGTTAGAAACTACAATATTCAGAAGAACGATTGAAAAATGTGCTAGATACTATGACGACAGGTGAATCCTCTTGAAAACGTCTGCAAAGTAAGGAGTGTCCAGAATGACCCTGAATGGTAAACTTTCCCGAAGACAATCAAAAGGAAAATCACTGGTAAGCCAGTACTAAGTCAAGAAATGAATAATCTAAGCTTGTAGAGGATCGTGAAACAAGCCGAAATTGGATTTCTTGTCGTTAAATCTACTACGTTAATACTTTGTCGTCCAGAATAGGATCAGAATTACGATGAAAAATTAGATGATGCAGACGTCCCTTCACGAACAATCTCCCTGTAAAGTGATAAAAACTCCTCCTGATAGTTGGGCAATTATCGGTTCTTATTATAAGGAATGGATGGCAGAGAGTGTTTCTTCGATTACATCGTAATCAATAAGAAAAATATTCAAATTTGTATTATTTTTAAAGGGATTTATTTTTCGGGCGATACCTGCTCCACTCTTGGCCGATATCTTCTTCATCTGATTTCATATGGCCGAAGCAATATGCATAGTGTATGGTTGCAATTTTACCAATTTTTTACTAATTTCTGTAAATGTTAAGAAATAAAATGTAGAGATATAGATAAATGGAATGCTAGAGTTCTAATTGGCATATTTAAAACTGCCAAAAATTGATTTAGAGCTTTTATTTTAAGCAAATTTTTGAGCATTTTTCTTAACTGGCCGATAGCTACTTCCCTTACCTTATCACTGAAACAATGGATCAAAATTACTTTGAAGATATGCAATTAAACTTCGGATAAAAATTAGTTTCCGCTTCATGACTGCTTCAAGTTAAATGAGGAAAAAGTGTTCCAAACAACCTCGGTCTCCCCTAATGCTTTTTAATATTTCAGAATCTTATGAACTAAATTATAATGGCCTTTTTAAAGGAGGTTTTGAATAATCTTTCTAAATACTTGAAAAGCTTTTGAAAGTGTCTTGTGGAATGTCTTTCAGTTGAAGACCCCCACGTTTGAAAAAGAGATGTTAAAGGTTCATCTGCACTTGTTAAAGTATTACAAATTAATGTTGTATTCATATTTTGTAACAATTCCATGTGTAGCACTCGTGAAAAGAATTTCTGAAAGTTATTAATAAATTTGAACTGAGGTATAGGGCGTCTGGAGGTGAAAGAATTAGACGAAAACTTCTGTAAGTGGCAATAAAATTTACATAATTTTCTTTTCATTTCACGTCCACGAAATAAATAGCGTGTATTATTTAATAACTTGACAGATTCTTTTTTGAGGGTAATTTATATATTGACCAAAGGAATATTCTAATTTCCTCATATACTACTTGGGCTCGTTTTCCTTTCTCACATTTTCTCTGACTTTTGGTCTTTTGACGGTGCATAAAAGGTCTCGCTTTCGTATTTCGTTTTTCGAGAACAATAATACATGTGACTAGTGTGTAAGGTGTGTGTTACAGAAAAACGCAGTAAAGTGTGAAGTGTTTCTCATTTTCTCAAGAGTTTCACAGTTGGATCTCTCATCTTGTCTCATATTCTATCTCACCTTGTGCTCAACCTTTTGTCCAATCTTAGTTTCAATGCACCTGAATTATTTCACCATTATATCTCTATTTATTTTTCATCTACATAATATATTAGTTATTCAGTGAGCTGCTGCTGACTTCCTTCGTCTCATTGATGTTGGTCTTCTTTGGGATATCTTCTCTCACCATGACTTCCTCCTCTGCTCTCCCTCATACCCCACATACTAGAGATCTGCGCAAAAATGCGCGCAGGTCGTGCGCGCACGAGCAAAGGCCCTTTTTGTGAGCAGCAGCAGCAGAAAGTTTAAAATGCGCGCACGTAGTGCGCGCACGAGCAATGGCAAAAATGCTCGAGCAAAAAGTTTAAAATGCTCAAACACGAAATGTCAGTAAAAATTGCCGAAATTTTACCCTAAAGTTGGTAACTAGAAAATTCATATATAGAAAACTTAACAAAATATTGAGGTGCTGTCTTTTGCTGATAGTAAAGGATACTAAGGATTACTCATCATCTATATGACCCCCGTTCCGACCACTATAAAAGCCTGATTTGTGTGATAGAGGCTTCTTACAAAAAAACAAAAACCCTAGCTTAGAGCAAAATTCACTGGAAATTCTTTAGAACACACTGAAAATGTAAATCTATGGAAACCCTATCAAGTAGAATTCTTCAGGTGGCCTCTTTGAATGGAATCAAGCGTCAATTTGATCTTTAATATCTACTTATTAATGACTAGAGCTGGTCAAAATATGCAAGAAAAATATGCATTAATTTAATTTATTTTTTACCTTTTATCTAATTGGAAATTTACTACATACAGTAGTAATAGTACATATGGACTACATACAGTAATCATTTCATGTATTTTATTTCTTAAAAAGAATTTTCGAGTTGCTTAATAGTAGTACTCTTTAAAAAAGCACTATTTTATTATTTAAAGCAATATTTTTGAAAAATATACAAAATGACAGAGCTGTAATAAACCGAACTCGCAGTATGGCAAGACAGCTTCGAAGAAAGTTCAAACGCGTTTATTTCACAACTTGCTTTCTAGATTAAGATTTTGGATTTGCTTAGAATAAATTTAATATATTTTTATTTTGAGCCAATAGTAGATAAATATAAAACCAGTCGACGGATTGAATACGATTTAAAAAGATTTTAAACAATGTATGTTAATTTTGAAGTAGTTGAATACAACATTTAATAACAACCAATCTTATTTCAGTATGTGGCATTTAAAAATATGCTTTTTTATTTCTCACTTCCTTTGTGAAATGACAAATGATATTTTACATTTTATGACATATTTATGATCCAAATCTTTCCCTGATATAAGAAAGTAATACTTAAAGCTATGTATCTATAAGTGCTGTCTGAGCTCCGGTACATTTGGGATTGATTTTAGAAATTGTACGATTGTTTATAAAAAATTTACAAAATCAAATCAAGAAACCTTTTGGATTGATTTTAGAAACTTTAAGACTTATTTTTAGAAGCTTTGCAGGATTAATTATATAAACGTTTCCGGTTAATTTTAGACACAGAACCCTTAACTCTTTCGTCTCCTTTGGGATTCTGGGTACCCATGGAAACAACAATTTTTTTAGACTATCTAGAATCGATAAAAATCCTATTTTTCTGGATAATTACAAACTATAAGGATGTCCAAATCTAGGATATTTTTTGCAGGATCCTAATTAACTCCTGAGCTTAGATATTTTTGGTCAAAAATCGTGAATTTTCGATTTTCTGCTTCCTTGCAGATATCCTGACTTTTTTATATTTTTAGACCAGAAAAAGGAAAAACCTCTCGGGGTCAATAAGTATGATTACTAACAATTACAGATTGCATAAATTCGAAAAATAATTTTTTTCGTAAATTTTCAAAAAACTTGTTCAAACTTTATGGGTACTCACGACCCCAAAAATCTAGAGATCAAATGTAAGGTTATCCCGCCAATTCACGCCATTTGCTTTATTAAATTCCAAGCGGGAGCGACATTTTTGCCAATATGGCCTATAATTTTGACATTTGGCAGCGAGGGAGATTGCTTTCAAGGAAGTTTTTCCTATTCTTCCTAATTTTGGTGAATTCTGGTTGTCCAGGAAGTGTCTTTTATGTTTTTGAGAAAGCTTAATGTGTCTACAATAACATCGTCTTGAAAGAAATGTGTTTTAAAGTGTAATGTGTAAAATATTATGAGGAATCTGTTGGCAAGGAGCTGGGTGTCTTTTTTAGGACTTCCTGGACATCCCACAAGATACTGGTCAATAATTCACCTTGTTTTAGTTATCAACATCGTACAGGAGTCCTTTGACACGCACAAATAGTTTACAAAATCGATAATATTGACTTTGAGAAAATTGAAGTTTGTATCCTTTGCGATCTTTTGGGGACGAGAGTTCCCATGAGTTTTCCAATTTCCCAGAGGCGGAGAAAATTCTTTCTCTGTAAAAGTATCATATTTGACCACTAAGAGTTACAATAAAATGAGTTTTACTGAAATTCGTTCGCTGGAAATGTTGTGGTCCGGAAAGAGTTAAGCTTATATTTTGACAGATCGATTTTAGAAAACGCGAACATCTTAAAGCATAAAGAAAAAGGTCCAAAAAGCAAAAAGGACATCAAATCCCGACGACCTTAGTTGTGTGTAAAATAACACGCACAGACCAATCACAAAACGGTTTAGGTTGCGCTTGAAAACACGCACAGTCTAAGCATAAAACGGTTAAAATTACGCTTAAAATTACGTACAGCTCAATCATAAAACGGTTAATACGCATAAAATTACGCACAGCTTAATCATGAAACGGTTAACGTGCTTAAGATCACACACAGGTCAATGATAAAATGGTTAATGCACTTAAAATCATGCACAGCTCAATCATATAACGGATAATGCGCTTAAAATCACACACAGATCAATTATAAAATCCCGTCTGACCAAGTAAGCGTGATTTATAGCCTCAATTAACCTCTATCTTTCATACCTTACTTTTAAGAAGCTCCCATACAAAATACCCCTTACTAAATATATGTGAAGGATACTCTTTTGCATTCATGGTGGTGAGCAGCGGAACTACGAAAATTATGTTGCCGGTCTTTGTTGCTCAGTTGTCAGTGACAACATGGAATATTTCCAATCATTTTATTTGTTTTTAAAATTCTCGCAAAGATTCTCAGTGATTTTAGTTGTTTTTTTTTTTAATAATAATAAATGTGCGTGGGTGCGTTTCGTCTAGAGAAAAGTGTCGTGGTAACTATACACAAATTTCCAATGTTGAAATGCATGTTTTTATTTCCTTTCGGGGGTATTGTTTAGGAGACAATTTTTTCAGAAGAGTTTTGGCTTTTCTATAAAGTCTTAAATCGTTCATCCTGGTTAAATAAAACATATCCCTATCTTTGTAGCTTCAATCATTTATATAAAATTTGAATGTGAAATCAGGATGTGAAATTGACAGTTTCATTCCACCGCCATTGATGAACGTGGCAAGATTCAGTCCTTAATTTGTACCTACCACTCGGATCTTGCCTATGAGGGCTAAAATAGTGCCTAAAGCTGGATGTTAATTAATGGCTTAAGGCTGGGTCCCCCTTACCCTGTGTCAGACGGGATGGTAAATGCACTTAAAGTCACGCACAGCTCAATGATACAACGGTAAAAATTGCGCTTAAGAAAGCGCAAGCGTTATATTAAGCGTATTAATCGTGATTTTAAGAGAATTAACCGTTTTGTCATTGAGCTATGCGTAATTTTAAGCGCGTTAAACATTTTATGATTGATCTGTGTCTGATTTTAAGCGCGTTAACTGTTTTATGATTGAGCTGTGTGTAAAACACAAGGTTTCTTGGTCAATGATGAACTGTTTTATTTCCAAATTTATTCATCTTTTATACAAAATTTTATGCTTAGCTTAACATTTTTGATATTTGGAATTATTGGGAAAATTATGGAGAAATTGGTAATATTGCCGGGATTTATGCTAACGTGTTTAAACTAACCCAACGGTTATTCTTAATAGGGGAAAGGCTCATAATTTTGTCCAGTTTCTTATTTTGGACACTTTGAGGATAACATTGGACACTAAAAATAAATTGATTAAAATGATGGATTTTTATTCCAATATTTGATGAATAATGAATTCTATCTAAATATTTGTTCTTTTTGGAAGATTTTGACACTAAATACGTTAAATTTTGAATATGATTTGAGTTGAAATTGCTTTGTTGAAAATTCAGTATGAGCAATTGCTTACGAGAAATATGACAGAACTTCGTGTTTACTTCAGTCTTATTTAGTTGTGGTGAAGTACTAACAATGTTTCTTCGCTTTTTTTTTGAGTGATATTATTGAATATTCATTGAAAATTGTGTTGATTCACGTTAGTAGTGGATTGTACATTTGATCTGAAGTGAGATTTGCCTTGTGAATTAGATTTTTCGTGTGAAAAATGGGAAATGTTTTAAGACATTTACCAGTGAGGTGATGGCTCTTATTTTGGACAAGTGTTTTTCACACGAAATTTCGTGAAGTTTTAGCTTTTGTGATGACTAGGTTGGACAAATGCCTGGAGAAACAAAGGAGCATCATCTCTACGAAAGAGATGTAGCGAGAAATGCCCTGAAAGGCTCCCGGAAAGGTCAGGGAATGAGCGAATCCGCACGTACTTGGAGTATCGAAGTCAACTCACTTTAATGAATGATATGGAAAGTTTCCGGGCTTCTTGTGACATTCTACGTTTCCCTTACATGAACAGAAAGAGGACTTGGTAAGATTGGTTCGTGAAATGAAGAACAATGGGCATCCTGTTGAGGCGGATTAGCTGTCCAAATTTACAGCCAAGTTTGTCCAAATTAATAACCAAGTTGTCCAAAATAAGAGCCAAAGTCACCTCTACATATCAATTCATTTTTAAACGTATAAAAACTAGTTTTAATAAAAATAAGACGATAAATAGCTTGCTAAGTTTCTAAACAACCCTTCTGAAAAGAGAGTAACAAGAAATGTCAATTAGTATTGAAAATATCGCACTTCAAACTTGGAACTTCGATGCTTATAAGCAGGCTGTCCAAAATTATGAGCCCTTACCCTACCATATATCAATAAGTGCTGTATTTGCTTCAATAACATTACAATATTTCTATTCTAATCTAATAACAATATTTATTTATGTTTACATATTTGTTTATTTTAATCATTTATGTTCATCTACTGAACATGTGCGTAATTTGAAGTGCATTATCCGTTATATGATTGAGCTGTGTGTGATTCTAAGCGCGTTAGCCATTTAATGAATGAGCTGTGCGTGATTTTAAGCGCATTAACCATTTTATCATTGACCTGTGCGTGATTTTAAGCACAATCTCAACCATTTTATAATGAAGCTGTACGTGATTTTAAGCATAATCCGAACCGTTTAAGTGTGTGTGGTGCGTGTTTTTAAGCGTAATTTTAACCGTTTTATGTTTAGGCTATGCGTGTTTTCAAACGAAATCTAAACCGTTTTGTGATTGGTCTGTGCGTGTTATTTTACACACAACTAAGGTCGTTCATGCTGAGGCAGTTGGGATTTAATGTCCTTTTTGTTTTTTTGGACCTTTTTCTTTATGCTTAAGATGTTCGCGTTTTCTAAAATCGATCTGTCAAAATAAAAGCTTAAGGGTTCTGTGTCTAAAATTAACCGGAAACGTTTATATAATTAATCCTGCAAAGCTTCTAAAAATAAGTCTTAAAGTTTCTAAAATCAATCCAAAAGGTTTCTTGATTTGATTTTGTAAAATTTTTATAAACAATCGTACAATTTCTAAAATCAATCCCAAATGTACCGGAGCTCAGACAGCACTTATAGATACATAGCTTTAAGTATTACTTTCTTATATCAGGGAAAGATTTGGATCATAAATATGTCATAAAATGTAAAATATCATTTGTCATTTCACAAAGGAAGTGAGAAATAAAAAAGCATATTTTTAAATGCCACATACTGAAATAAGATTGGTTGTTATTAAATGTTGTATTCAACTACTTCAAAATTAACATACATTGTTTAAAATCTTTTTAAATCGTATTCAATCCGTCGACTGGTTTTATATTTATCTACTATTGGCTCAAAATAAAAATATATTAAATTTATTCTAAGCAAATCCAAAATCTTAATCTAGAAAGCAAGTTGTGAAATAAACGCGTTTGAACTTTCTTCGAAGCTGTCTTGCCATACTGCGAGTTCGGTTTATTACAGCTCTGTCATTTTGTATATTTTTCAAAAATATTGCTTTAAATAATAAAATAATGCTTTTTTAAAGAGTACTACTATTAAGCAACTCGAAAATTCTTTTTAAGAAATAAAATACATGAAATGATTACTGTATGTAGTCCATATGTACTATTACTACTGTATGTAGTAAATTTCCAATTAGATAAAAGGTAAAAAATAAATTAAATTAATGCATATTTTTCTTGCATATTTTGACCAGCTCTAGTCATTAATAAGTAGATATTAAAGATCAAATTGACGCTTGATTCCATTCAAAGAGGCCACCTGAAGAATTCTACTTGATAGGGTTTCCATAGATTTACATTTCGACGGTTCCATTCCATACTATTCTATCTCAGAATGACAACATTACAGGAGAGCCATTTGAAGTTTTGCAATTTAAAAACTATGTTTACGTGGAACTAAATTACTCTCGAACACCATGTATATACGAAATAGGTTCTTTTTAATTGTCTACACATAATGGAATTACCGTCAAAGAATAATTCCTTTATTTTCTTTAAATAATTATCATAATTTTATATAGAATGGAATTTTTGGATTTATTTACCTTTTTTTGGATTCTAAGTCGACATAGAATAGTTTAACTCGGAAAATTTTGTACCAATAAACCTGTATGTCGACTTAGAATTATATAGTTAGGAAATACTGCCTACAGTTTTTTTCTTTAAGTGGACTTAGAATAGTATTACTTGGAAAATGTTGCAAATAAATCAAATATCAGGCTCAAGCAACACTAAATATCTTAAGGTATTTATAAAAAGAACAATCTTTCATTTTCACGTTGGATGATTAAATTAAAGCGTTCACTATGAAGACTTTTTGTTTATTTTTTTATTTCAATTCATTTTAAACAAAGCTTATAAATATTTTTTAATTACAGAATATTATTCATCACTAAAGCATTCTTTCTCCACCATTTCTTTTTTAAGATCATCTTCCATAACTAAATCTGCGAAGAAGTTTGAATATGCTTTTGGAATTACACTTTTATTGACAAGATTCATAAGGTCCTTATGCTTTTCTGCAGATATTGGCTTCTTCCCTTGTCGGATTTGAGGAATGGTTTTCAATGTCATCAGTTTTGGCATTGGCTTTTTACTCTTTCGAAGTTTTTGGTATGAACTGACATCACACAGTTTTATCTCATTTGCTTCTTGCTCAAAGTCGGTTTTATACAATAAAGTAAAGGGATTACTTTTTTGGACTTGAATTTCACGAATTTTAAGCCAAGGAACATTTTCTTTCTTAGAATTTTTGGTTGTGTTTGCTCCTTCAAGGAGAATTTTGAATGTGAGAAAATCTTTCATACACATTTCTTCAACTTCATACGGCGCTTCCTTTTTCTTTGCGTTACGTATTAATGAGTACCATTGATTTGGTACAAAAATTGTCTGATTTTTTGTCTTCCTTTCAATGAGAGCATGAACACTATCAGCTTCATTCTGGGTATGACCACGCTCTAGATATCGATGAGTAATGTCAATTTTGAACGTTTTACACATCCATCCATAGAATACGGCCAAGCATTTATTTTTATTCTGAGCAGGACAATTATCCGTCCAGAAAATAAAATGCTTCGTACCTTTTTCAATCTCTTGCCTCATATATTCAAAAAGACAGCTGGCAACTTCCTCTGCTCCTCGTCCTGAGATGCTTTCATCCCAAACGTAACACTTGCCCAACTTCTTGGCAACATCGAATAAGGTAAAATTGAACACATTTAGCTTTCTAGAGTAATACAGTGTGCTTGTTGGAGCACTTGGGATCGTGATAACTTTTTGGAAGTCAAAACAAGCTACCAATGTCTCTGGGTGATCCTCAGCATATTTCGTATCACATTTCTTTAACTCTCTAGCTTTTTGCTTGTTAAATAGATGCTCATCGTGCTTCTGTTTTTTCTCTTTTTGTTCTTCTGGGCTCAAGCTTTCGTATGTGACACATTCATAACATTGGTCCTTCTTAGGATTTCGAAAAGAGATATTGAATTCTTGATTGAAAATGTCACGATATTTTCTTTCAGAGGCAGGAGCGCATGACTCATTCTGATCATTGAGCCACTCCGTGTACAGACCATGCAT
The DNA here is from genome assembly GCF_024763615.1 of Phlebotomus papatasi. Classification (NCBI taxonomy): domain Eukaryota; kingdom Metazoa; phylum Arthropoda; class Insecta; order Diptera; family Psychodidae; genus Phlebotomus; species Phlebotomus papatasi. The sequence continues at coordinate 34,635,201 of NC_077223.1, read as the reverse complement.
TTTGGAAACATTGAGCCGGCCATCAATAATTTCTCGCGTTGAATCCTGTCTGCAGTAATGTGCTGGTAGTCTAGGAAAAGAGTTAATATGTTTCCTCACAGAATCAGATGTGGCCTTGTCTTCTTCAGAGATATTACGTTTAAATTTACCCCTGTAGTCTGGTGCTAGTATCTTTGTTATTAAATTCGTTTTTTGCAGTGCTGTTTCAACAACTTGGGAGGTTATAGCTAAAGTGGACCTAAACATTGTGGCGCAAACCTTAATTAAGTCACCATCAATATTTGGCAGTCTGTAAATTCTGGAGTACCTTCTGCGACTCTCTTGGAACATAAGTTTCGTTGACTGCTTTGAAAATTCCGTGCAATGTATGCTCAGGAATTGACGTTGATAATTTATGTCCTTCAATGCATAGAAATTTTTGAAATTATTCAGCCTATCATTCTCAGTCAATCTTTCACTGCACTTGAGTCGGCAAGACTGAGGACAAGGAGTCCCAATTTCACGCGCATCATACCTTTTATTATACCGTGTATATTCTTGCCCTGCATTACGCGCCATTTTAGCAATATTTTTTTGCCATTTCAATGGGCGTAGTTTTCTCTTACGGCCTTTTGGAGAGCCGTCAATTTCATTCAGTGTGTCCATAGAGTGTCCTGGGCGAGGTAACAAGTTACTGATGTTTGTTTCTTGCACGCCCTTTGAATGGCTTGGGCAAGATGAGATGTTACTGATTCCTGTTGCTGGTAATGAATTTGATGGTTCTGGGTGCAGTGGTGTATTGCTTCTGATTATCTGATTATTTGGTAAGTTGCACGGCGAATATCCAGGTTGAGATGAGGAGTTACCAATGTCTATATTATTTGGCAAGACCTCCAAATGCTCTGCTGCAGGAGAGGTGTCAATAATTGTGTCAATTCCAATTGGATGTTCCTCGGAAGCTCCCTGAATAACCAAGCATACTACTGAATGCACTGAACTCATCGTCTCACTACCGGAATTAACTGAAAAGGTACTACTGGAAAGTGATTCCATTATGTACTCATCATCTTTGCCATCATCTGGGAAACGTTCTGGCTCAGAGTCTGGTGATTCAGACGATGATGAATTCAATCTTGTAGCCATTATATGCGATTTATGGTCCCTGATGTTTTGCGTTTATTCGGCTTATTTGCGGCTACAACACGTAAATTTATAGTACAACTCATTAGTTATCTATTATTGATTACAAAACGGTATAAACACATTACCTTATTTATTCAGAAGACACAATAAAATGTATTGAATGCAGCGCAACAATTATTTACTTTGTATTCCATTTGACAGATTGCACAAATTTCCAAGCACACTGAAGTTAGCATACTTTCCCATATAAAATTTGAAAAATAACAGTGCAACATTTCCTAACCATATAATTCTAAGTAGACATATAATACACTTCATACAAATACTTTCCATTCTATACTATTCTAAGTCTTGAATTTTCAATTTTTTTCTATTTTATGTCGACTTATAATACTAATTTTTCAAAATAGTTCAAAAATTTCCGGGTAATACTAGTTTACGTCAACTTAGAAATAAAAGTGAGAATCTTTTTTTCACCCAAGAAAATTCCAAGTTGACTTACAATAGTATAGAATGGAAAAAATGTGAAAATCCTTGTCTATTATAAGTCGAAAAAATTAAATAGCTCGTTACCCGGATATCCGGTGACCCTCATATTTACACAAGTTGTGGAGTTCAGTCTCAGGAGTAACATATCTCTCGGAGTAATATAATTCTAAGTCGACTTAGAATAGTATGGAATGGAGCCGTCGATTTTCAGTGTGTTCTAAAGAATTTCCAGTGAATTTTGCTCTAAGCTAGGGTTTTTGTTTTTTTGTAAGAAGCCTCTATCACACAAATCAGGCTTTTATAGTGGTCGGAACGGGGGTCATATAGATGATGAGTAATCCTTAGTATCCTTTACTATCAGCAAAAGACAGCACCTCAATATTTTGTTAAGTTTTCTATATATGAATTTTCTAGTTACCAACTTTAGGGTAAAATTTTGGCAATTTTTACTGACTGTATGTAGTCAGATCCTAATAAAAAGTAAATTTCCAATTAGATAAAGGTAAAAAATAAACTAAATGAATGCATATTTTTCTTGCATATTTTATAATTTTTCGTTCAATTTTATGTCGCATATTTCTATGATTTTTTTTGCATATTTTGAATGTTGCATGTTGCATGCTGAATGTTGATTGGGAATGTAAATGAAAATTATGTTGATGGTCCCCCGATCGATTTAAAGAAGAATCTCAACATTTATATATAAGTATTTCACATAAGTTTTAAAAGATATTTTCTCGGAAATCTTTAGGAAATTTGCTCTAAAATAGATATTTCATATTTTTGGAAAATTACAAAAACCAACAAATGAGGTATTTAGAGTGATCGGAGCGCGATGTCTCAGATGAGCAAAATTGTAGTCCGAAATGGTTCCTATCGTCTGGTGTCAATTGATTTTTAATATTTTGTTTAGTTTATTTTATACAATTTTTTACAACCTCACTCTAAGACCATTTTTTTGGTAATTTTTAGAGAAATTCCAATTTTACACCCTGAATGAGTGGTTTTACAAAGTTTTTGTAATTATCAAAATTGAAGCACAACTAATGACCTTTCCAACAGACCTACACTTTTTAAGTTCAGTTCACCAGAACCTAAGATATAACGAATAATGTAACGCAAAGGAGAAAAATATAAAAGTAGTAATTAAAAAAAATTGAGACGTGATTGAGGAAAACCAAAACGATATTCTTAATCGGAGGTCTCGACTCTATCAAAGGTACCATGTGAGACCCTTGAGACAGAAAAAAGTTGTCAATTTGTTGCATAGTGTATTGTACTAAGCGTATGACCAGAACATTTTTTCCGAGCGTACGTAGGTAACGTAATACGTTACGTTTCATAAACATTGATTAATTTAGTATTTAATCAACTATTTTAAACAATATGTGGTAGAACAGATTATCAACTATTTATGCCACGCTTTGCCATCTCATAAGAGGAAATAATTTCTTGACTTTTGTGGATGCGCGCATTTGCGCGCAGCAGCAAATGTGGTTTGCTCGAGCATTTTTCACAAGATTTGCGCGCAGCAGCAGCACTGCTGAATTCAATTTGGCGCAGCAGCAGCAAAAATTTTCCGTGCGCAGACCTCTACCACATACCAGTAAAACCGAACCGCTCCAGTACTGCGGGATGTTGTAAGACCACTCCAGACCGCACCAGCCGGAGCCAAACACACACTCAAACCCAGCAATTCAAAGTAGAACCAAAGTGTGAAATGAATTTTTGATGAATCATAATTGCTTTCATTTTAATATCCACATAGCCACTCTCTGTACTTCTCATTCTCCTCTTGCATTTGTTATTCTTTCCCTTTTCCATATGTTTTTTTTCGCGCTACCTCATCCAGCACCTCTCCCTGCCACTATGGGGCACATCGCCCTCGGCACCATGGCGCAGGAGAACACCCAGAGAATGAAGATCTGGGTAATGAGAAATACATATTCCATACACGATCACCTTCTGCATTTTGATTATAATCCAAAAAGAATTGCAATGAAATTCTCCCTTCTGGCGATACTTTTCATCCCGTGGTTTTCGCGCTTCTTCACTTTCAAACCTCAAGGCTCAAGGGATAGAATCCCAAATACCACATCCCCCAAAAGACAAACCACCACTGTATGGTGAAAAGAAAACATGAGGAAAATACTAAAGATGAAAAATTTCTCAAAATCACTCCGTGCTGAAATAATTCGAAGATGACTTTTCATCGCAATGTCATTCGAGTAATTCGCAAACTTTGAACCAAAGAAGACTTTTGGTGGAAAGGGTAGCTTATTAAATGGATAATAGACGCCCAAAGATATTGATACTGATACTACTTATATCAATATGCAAATATCATTGGAGGGAAATGGAAGACATCCTGACATCCATTAAGCAGCCTTGCGGTAAGTCATAATATTGATAAGCCTACAAATGGCAACATTTGATTTTAAAATTCAAGAGCACCTATTAGCAGTTAGGTATAACAATAAAATTTTAGCACACTGTGGGTACCTTTGTTTAACACTTGAAGAATAAGCAGCAAATATCATAACAATTGCTAGAAATCTCCTGTTCCAAAGAATGCATATACTAAAAAAATGGAACAAAAAGCCTTAGGGGAAACAGGGACACCACCAAACACTAATTTTTATAACTAAACTACTTGGACTATCTCAACCATTCCTTCAGTGGACAAGCATCCCTATAGTGCCTATAAATTCCTATAGGTCTTATCCTCTGAAGTCGAACATCCGATTTAAAAATCGCAGTGTTTGGTGGTACGCCGTGTTTGGTGGTGCCCCAGTTTCCCCTAAATGTGAGACAAGAATTTTTGTTGCTAAATTAAATTTTGTTTATTGACATATTAAGGGGCACAAAAATTCTGGACTAATCCTTACTGGAAAAGTTAGTAAGTTAAAACGTAAGCATTTCGTGTTGGAAGGATCTGCTAATCTTATAAGGGAGGAGTACCCCGGATTTGAAAGTTGAGAGACATTCTCGATATTTAGTTGAAAAAGGACAGATAATCCTAACCGGCTTATGTAGGTGAGATTCTTGAGCTAACTCGGAGTGCATGCAAATTCGATTTGGAGCTGAAGTTGGGAGACGCCATTCAGTTATCTTGAATCAAATTCGTGAAATTATACAAATTTTGTATTTAAACCAAAATATCAAGGATTTGGATGAACTGACAGAAAAGTGTTATATGGGTGAAATGTAGACCAGAATGTTCTCTATAATTTTGCCGTAGAACTTGAACTCATCGATTACTCAGAAGCCAAGATAAGCGAGGTTTTTTGTTTCTTAACTCGTTTTTTCATCCAGAGTTCCCCAAGTAGTCATTTGTTGAACTTCAACTATATCAAAGAATTGTTGTCTTTTGTGGGACTTTCCATTTAAAACCCTATTTTAAGTGTCTTTGTGGAGTAGAGGCAGTCAAATTGGCATCTGAGTGATTTCAAAGCGTTATTATGGGAAAAATCAATTTTTTCACACTTAAACGGCAAAATCGGAGTGATAGCGTAGTCTGAGTGGAAAATGATGTATGGACGAAATGTAGAGACAAATGTGCTCTACAATTATGTTGAAGTAATCATCAAAATCGGTTCAGCGACAGTCGAGATAATTGAGGTTATGTGATATTGAAATTGGTTTTTCGACTGTGGCGCCCCTGGTGTTGGTCCCACGAAGTTCAAATATTCTAGAAAGTTGTAGCATTTGGTGAGATCTTTCGTTTAAGCCCTCATTCATCAAAATCGGTCACATAGAACCGGAGATATGATTTTTTGAATTTCGTGAACTTTGACCCCTCATATCTCCGGTTCTATTAAAACCACAGCGCGCATACGCACCATTTTGGAAACGTCCTAGACTGGACTACAACATACTAAAATTTCATTAACTTGCACAATGCCGTTTTTGAGAAAAGTGACTTTGAATTTCGATGAATTTTGACGCTATCACAGCGCCACCTATGGTGACTTTTTGAACTTCCATCTGAAAGTGCTCATCGATACGAAACCAAAAAGGTAAAATTTAGGTCGCTATATTAATTAGAACCGGAGATAGAGGCCGGTCAATGTTCGAACTTTGACCCCTTATAGCTCGGGTCAGGGGTTTTAGATCGACTTAAGGTTTTTTTTGTTTGATAGGTATAATCAACAGCTACAACATACTAAATTTTCAGCCCGATGCACAATGGAATTTTTGAGTTATTTAACTTTTAAGATTTAAAAATTTTCTTTTAAAAAAAAGCGCCCCTAGCGGTGGTTTTATGAACTTGCGATGTTAGAAGGGGAAGTGGAATTTCACGAGAGCTTTCCAAAAAGCCCTCACTTTTTAAATTCTGACAATTAGAACCGGAGTAATGGCCATTTTAAGAAATTTTTTTTGGACCCTTATAGCTCGGGTCAGGGGGGTCGGGGGACCTTAAGTTTGGTATTCATGGAAAGCTCTAAGACCCAGCTATAACATACTAAAATTTGAGTCCGCTGAATGCCATAGGGGCGGAGCTATTGAGAAAACAAAAAAGGGGGGTCTTCAAAATGGCGGAAGGAGGGGTGGGGGGTGGGGGGTCTATGCACCAAGTTGCAATTTTCACCCGATATATAACCTTTGCCGAAAACCGCAAGTCGATATCTTTTTTAGTTTAGGAGCTATTAAGCTCCAAAGAGCGGCCGGCCGGCCGGCCGGCCGGCCGGGAACGTAACTTAGCCACATATATATTCGGAATCAGGAAGTGGCGAAACACATTTTGGCCAAATTTGAGGTCGATCGGACGACATGAAATTTTGTTAGGATTATAGTAGGTGAGATTGTTAAGAATCTCACCTAATACAAGCCTCAAAATACTATTTGGTATTTTTTTGTATTCTAAATGATATATTAGTGATCCATTTAACTATATCTTTGCATTTGAATTTTAATTTTTACAATAAAATAATAAAAAAAATAGATGTAATCGCAACTGTGTACTCTGTACCTCGCATCGTCACGAATTTAATCAGGTTTTTCGTGGAAAATTGGTTTTATAAATTAAATCTAAACTAAGGTACTGCATTCTTGTGAGAGCTAAATAGTAAAAATGAGCTAATAATTTTTAAAAATTCATTTTAATTGGTTTAACAATATTATATGAACCTGACGATCCGAGGAACACAGCCGATCGTTGGTGCTCTTCCCTTAGATCATTTTTGAGCGCCTTCACAGTAGTTACCGGAGTTGTTTGGGCAGAGGCCAAAGAGGCGGTGCATTTTCTTACTTTTTATAACATGCGAAAATGTTTTTTTCTGACTTTCAGTTGTTTGCACAGTGCGGGACTCGAACTCGCAACTGTGAAAGTGGAATCACAGATTTCACCGGCCATGACTTGACGGTCTTACCTATTTCACCACTGAGATCCTCAGTATGCACTTATATAAACCATTTAGAACGTACTTCAGCCGTTTATTTTCACGGCATTTCATTTGAGTCATTTGAGACGTTCACATTCCCAACGGAATTAAAGAACGAAAATAAGAAGCAATTACAGAAAAGTGAAAGAGACAAAACTTCTACTATATATTTTTTAATTCATCAGATGTTTTTTTTTTAATCATGTAGGGTATGTGTGCCAAATTCCGGTCAGCTTGCAATTTCGGCCAGCTTTTTTGTTCCTCGAATTTCCATGAACCTGTAGTTTTTACATACTCCAGAGATTATACAATGCAAAAGAATAACAAAAAATGCAGCTTCGACAAACGAGATCACGTGAAAAAGACATTGGAAGAATTCCCGAAGGGCAAGGATCTATGAGAATGAAGGTGGCCGAAATAGGGCACCAAAGCTATGTCTACATTTTTATTCATTTTAAAATGTATTAAGAATGATTTTAAAGTAAATAAAGACGATAAACGTTTCTCTGATATGTCTGATATGTGGGGGATAAACGGTACACATCACAAGGTTCTAAGCAACTCTCCTTAAGTAGAAGGAATGAAAAAATATCAATTTCTATTAAATATATTACATTTCAAACTTGAGACTTTGGCGCTTGCATGCAACTATGCCGAAATTCGGCACACTTACCCTAGGTGTTTATTTCATCAATATACTAAAATACCATACCAACAATTCCTAGTGACGGTTTCTTGAATATCAAATTTTAAAAGGACAACAGAAAGAGTACAGTAGCCTCCCGCTCAATCGGCTCTTTTTCAATCGGGTGCAAAATTTTGTTGACAATTTTCACGTTTGATTATGAAGCAAATTTGCTCAAATTCACCGCAATTCCTCTTATTTTATAATGATTATTTATAATTGAGCGCTTTTTGTGGAATTTACAATGACTTTGGTGCTCAAATCTCTCGATAATTTGGATGACATTTTGCCCCATATGCCCGATTGAGAGAGAATCTACTCTATTACCTCAGATTATTTACATTCAGCTTTCTATAAATCCCTGACAATTTTAAACCAGTTCCAACTAGATGAACTAGATAATCAATCGCAATGAACCCTTAACTCATTTTTATCTGAAATTCGATTGAGGGTTTGTGGGTGGCAGACTAGAGTCCATTGGGGGAGCCACATAAGCAGCCTCAAGGACCATTAACATGATCTTAATTTTTCCCCTATTCCCACTTCCCTTTCAAGATAATATGTTTTTAGGTTTTCTTGGAGATACATCGTAAGAATCCTTTCATTTTTACTGCTCGAACTCTAAGAGAGAGAAGTTATATAATCCACTTTTTTAAAATTGAATAAGTGGATGAACCAAATATTTGCTACATCAACCGCAATTTATTCAGTAAAATTCCCCAAATGACTTTCAATTGTAACATTCATTTTAGATATATTTTATTTATTTTTTTAGGAGTCCATTTAAAAGATAATTGCCCCGTAAGATATATTTTAAAGCTTGTCTATAAGCGATTCCTTCATTCTAAAATGAAAATTCTAGTTTCTAATATAAATTTTCAAGGTCAAAAGGTTAAAAAGGCTACATATACACAGGGTATTCCTCAATAGAATGAAGTCAATTTTGAGTACTCTAGAACGGTCTTGGAATTTCAAATAAGACTGAACCGGTTCCAATCAGTTTTGAACAAATAAATCCGATTATGAACTGTTAACTATTACAGTACAACTCCAATAGAATAGAGTCAACGCATTTGATTCCTATAATATATCTGCAACATCTGCAATATATTAAGTTGTTTGTTATAAGTTACTATTTTATTTTTAAAAATTGTCTCAGGTTCTCACTTAACAAAAGTAGTTTAAAAGTTTGACATCTTACCTGGAATTTTACAAATTTTTCAATTTTTTTTTAAGTTTTAGGGACTGGCTCTATCAGAGTCGTTGCTGTGTTTTCAAAATTCATTTGCTTTACTGTAAATTTATTTTCAGAGATCTTTTGTGTATAAATCGTTTAAAATCGGTTATAAACTGGTAATATTAAAAAAAAAAAAAAAACGCATGAAATGACTACGGGTATTATGGTGAATAATGGCAAACTACTTTGATGCATAGAATATAAGTCGCTAGTTCGAGCATACTGTAAAATTGGGATGCTTTGCCACTCATTCTCTTCATATTTCCAAAAAACCCAAGGCAAACTTAAAGGATGTTACTGAGCTTGGATACAGCTTATATTTATATCGATCCTCCTTCTTCTACACACTGTTTTTATTGAAAATTTATAAAGAGTGGTAAAAGTAATAAAAAAGGTGTTGAAGTGTGATGAATTCACTCTGGGTTATGATCTTAAAAAACTTCCTGTACAAGTGAGAATAATAAAATTTAGTATTAGACCTAGTTTTGTTTAAATAGAACTATTTATCATAAATGTTCATTAAAAATCTCTTTGCTATTACTTGTACACTTCCTTATTTCCAGGTCAAATGCCACAGATAAGCTATTAACACATATGCATATTTAAAGGTTGGGTTATATAGCAGGTGATTTCAGACTCAGATGTACAGTGCTAAAATGAATACTGAGGACCGAGGTGATTTTCAACGAGGATATTCAGCATCAAAAATACATCGCCAAAGATATATGGAGTGTGTTTCTTCTTAGGGGCAAAATTTAACACGTCTAAGAGACACTTGGTGAATTTATCACCAGCAAGGTGATTCGTTGACCCCCAGTGGAAGAGTCTCCTGAACTTTCCAGTGCATTTGGGTAGCATGTGGTGGCAAAGAGTTTGGAAATCAGAGAGCTATCGGGAATACTGCCAAGCAACATATTGTGAATAATTTAAATTGTATGAGAGTTGAAGTATTTAGCACTTAATCTCTTTTCTCTCTTTCTATCTTCCTCATTTTCTTGCTCTATTTATTCCCGTCGTCGCCACTGGTATAAATGCAAATTGGCTTGGGTGCTGGGAGTCAAGTTTTACTGATATATCCCCCTCCTCATCATACCCTCCCGATATCCACTATTTTGTGCGATTTTTATTTATTTTTCATCTTGTTATATGGTATATTTTCAACACTCATCGACCCACTGGTATCGTCACGGATTTCTTTCTCATGATTCTTGGTTGCCTCTTTTCTTCCCCAAGTCAGTCCCATCCACAATTCTACAATACCCCTTTGGTGGTTTTTGTACCCATGTTGATCATGGTTCGCGCCTCAAAATTCCGCACACTCCAAAAAGTCACTTAGTGGCTCTCACTCGTCTTGTTCAATCTTCATACACAAGAAGTTAAAGATGTACCGACTGGTTGGTGTGTGTGTTGTTATAATGCGATTAAATTTATAAATGTTGTTACGGTTAAAGGCACTCTCGTTATAAACACCATCCCCGTCATATTCTCCGGCAATCGTTTTGGCATGATGATGATAATACCACACTTGCACTTCTTCCTCTTCTTGTTCTTACCACCATCTTCTCTGCCCATCGTCTTTATTGCACAACTTCAATGCTCCTGGTGCCTCCACCCCTTTGCCTCACACCTCACTTTTTCTCATCTCAAAATCGCTTCAAGAACGTCTCGCCGCTTCTTCGGTTTCTTCGAGGAAGTGAGATTCATACACCTCTTGACATAATGGTGCATCCGATTGTTCTATATAAGGGCATTGAGACAGATTGATGAAGCTCTAGCACGATTCCGGAAGCCAAATTGATTTTATTTAATTAAACAATCAGCAGAAATGTGAACAAATCATTATGTATAGCATAAGTACTAACAAATTCAGCGCTACAAATCAATGTTATTCGCGGAAAACCTCTTATTGATCCGAACAGACACTATCGAGTAGGCTCTCTTATTCCGAGATAATATAAAATTTCAAGGTAAAACAGATAGAAAAAGCAAATGGCCTATCCATTTTTTTTTAACCTGGATATCTGAAACAACGCTAAGACGGCGATAAACACATGTTAAATAAGACAATTGCAAATACTGAAATAAAAACGAATTGAATTGATTCAGGAAATGTAGACATTTCAGATAGTTGTTCACCATTATTTTCTAATTATGCAACTATGATGCTTTGACATCCTAGCCTACAATTTATTTTTATTAAAAGTTACTGGAGAACCATAGAATCTAATGCTGTCTACACACTAGAAGCAATTTTCGTAAAAAAAAGCTTTTTTTTTAAATCTGACGTTTCTGCCTACAAGGATAGGGGAAATTTTCTTTAAAAAGGCATTATTTAAAGAAATTTCTACTAGTGTGTAGAGGCCTTTAGTCTGAAAACCTTTCAGGATAAGATGTTCTCATTCGCAGCTTATAACAATATGGTGACAAAACTTTCCATAGAGGAACTTAGGCCTTCCCGTGAGGTGAGTTCGGAACATCCTTTATTATCTTTCCTTATACATGGATGGAGTTGGCAGTCCTATGTTTCGAGGAATCAAGTACAGTGGAATTCAAATACCTTTAACGCCAGAAAAATGCCTGGTGATCTAAACGGGATTTGAACCCAGGACACTTGCATCATAGACCAAGTACTCTATCACATGACAAATTGAATGCCCTTCATTCGCATATTACTGAGGAGAATTTACTGAACTAGGGGAAAGTACTTTCCCTTCGAACGTTCATGCCTTCGAATAATGTGAATTTTCTTTTATTTTGCACAAAAGATGTACACATTTTTATTAAATATTAGTTAGCTTATCATCAATTCTTGCTAATTATGTGATAATTGTGTTTAAGTCTCTAGGAAAAGTAAAAGAAAATTCACATTATTCGAAGGCATGAACGTTCGAAGGGAGAGTACTTTCCCCTACTCATTGTGAAATAAACGAGGTTGATAAATAGAATATGTGGGACCCGGAATTCGATGAAAGGCGAGCAAAGAAGGTGGCCAGAGACACATCAAAAACCCAAAAGCCCAGATGAAATTGGAAAAGTGTTGCCAAGATTGTTAGAAGAAAATTTAGTGTTGCCAAAATTGTTAAAAGTGCCCCCACATTCTCTGTATTTTCCTGTGAATAACCATTAGACGTGAAATGTTGACAAAACTCTGGAAATTTCCATTTAGACTCGACCACTGATGAAGGCTTGGAGACCGAGCCGAAAGCTCTGGAAAGTGTTAATGTTTTCCTAGAGTATCAGCAAATCCTTAATAAACTCCGGATCCCACATATTTTATTTACTGAACTACCTTTATGGTAAGCAAAGAAAATATGGGATTTCGACCTAGTACTTCTCCTCTTTAGCAGACAGTCGACGGAAAAAGAGACCTCTCTTGATTTTTACTCATTAATTCTTCACGACGTTTCGAGGATGAATATTCTCTTCATCAGGTTTCTAATTCGAGGAAAAATCACGTATAAGTGGGAAAATTTACAATTGCACTGCACTTGGATTTTTGCACAATTTTCACAGAGATGTTTACCAAGTGAAGTGCAACAGTAAATTTTCCCACATGTACGTGATCCTAATATAGGAACTCCGGAAACAGAGGTCTTACCGTTCAAGAGCCGAATGTTCTTACAAATTTCTGTACGGACATACCTTCAAGTAAATAGTTTTGAAAAAAGTCCAGATTCCAGATACGAAATTCTCCAGAATGACATAACCAAAAACCGAAAAAAATTGCTAGTGAACGAAATAACTAAATACCAAGTTTCTGTAAAGCCTTTCACTCATTCTAAAATTTGTACTAACAAAACCAGTTGAATTGAGAACTGGTATGCACCTTCTGTATGAAGACTGCATTAGTTTCTCAATGAAATTTCTCTTATCCCACAAGTATTTCACTTTCAACAAGTTGATAAATATTTCTGTAGAACATGTCTAGATCATTTCATCCAGTTCTGTACACCGCAGAATCCACATCAGCAGAGAGATGGAGTAAATAATGCAATGTAAGTTGGAAGACCCAGGAGAATAAAATAAAATGCAATAAGAACTAAGAAATATTGAAGTTCATATGATTCAAGGCAATCAAAATATTAAAGTTACTCTTGGTGATCGGATAAAAGCTCAGCTGCAATTGGTATTCAATTTAGTTCTTCTTCTCCTAGATTTTCTTGTATACTCACACGCTTTGTGTCCTCTTCGCAATTTCTCAGCATCAAAAGTTTTTCTGTCATGTGAGAAAATTATTCAATTTTCCACGTGAAAAGATAAATAATTGCAAATTGAAGACGATGTCACTACCTAGGTGATGATGAAACACGAGCAAAAGAAAAAAAAATACTACCAAAGCGAAACATCTTGTCAGACGAAGTAATGTCTACAGAGAGAAATAATCTTCTTTGCAGAGTTGATATTTTCCTAACCAATTGCAAGAACCATTCAAGAAAGGAAAAAAAAATAAATTCCTTGTTAATTTTCATGTCGCAATTTGGGTCTTAGACAATGGCATTTAATGAAACTTTTGCCCCAGAAGATAATTTAAGCTTCTTTGACTTTTCTACTTCATTAATTACCTTCGTTGCTCAATTTATTGGGTATTTAATTTTTTTCTCATCTCACTCCTCCACCTTGCACAAAATTTGATTTATTATTTTAATAAAGTGGAAAATTCTCTCCCTTTGGATGGCGCACGCTTCCATGTTCCCATGCCACTCGACAATGAGACCATGAATACGCCAGTAATCTTCAAATAATGGGTATGGTAACTCAAAAGCAATTAATTTGATATTAAATTTGGAACAAATTTCTCATATCCCTGCAACTCATCACAAAATTTCTTTCTGGAGATTATTGCAGCAATTTTATTAATAACTTTCCAAAAGTGCTTGCTCGTTCAAATCATATATACACGTCTTTTTTTTTTTACTTTCTCCCTCAAACTCGATCCACTCGACCCAATAATTAGGGATTCTTACACAAGTTGTCCGCATTGGTAAATTGAAGATATAAATTTTCCAGAGGGAAAAATTTTACCATCTTCTCGAGAAACATACGTTCAATTTTCTCCCTTTGTAATTTGATTAGTACGACAACCACTTGACTTTGATTTACATTGCTTAATCGAGTCAGTGGGACGAGAAGGAAAGAAAAACATTTCCAAAATGCACATTTGTCTATTTCCTACACATGGCTTTTGTCGACTACAAGTCTTTCCAAGGTTCGGCTATATGATTTAGCTAGCTTAAGAATAGTGTTGAATTTTTAGAACCCCTAATTATTAAGTTAAATTATATTTTTGATATAAGCTTCTTTGGCTTTTTGCATGCATGATAACTCGGTTTAAGGTAAAGTGACCTCAAGTCGACCGGTTCCTCAATTCGACCGGTACAGTTATTTATTCAATTTATTTATATTTCCACTAATTTTTGGCGTGTGATCTAACATTAATAAATTCACCATTGAAACATACAAATATTGACCACCGGTTGAGTCGAGGAACTGGTCGACTCGAGGGCACTTTACCTTAAATAAGGTTGTCAGTATTTTATTTAAATGGCCGACTTGGCTAGTAGAAATAAAATCGACAAGTAAATTAATAATTGTGTAAAAAACATTAAACGAAAAAATGTTTAATTCTATTAAATATTTTATATTCACTACGATATTGAATTGACTTAAGTTACTTAAAGTCCATGACAATACTAGATAATGAAAGCCTTCCCCTACACCCAAGGAAGCATTTATTGACCCAGAGTTTTGACTCAAAAGCTTGATAATTGCATTATATGTATCCCATGCTACTCAAAAAAAAATCAAAGTCAGTTGATTTCTGAAGGGTAAAGGGCCTCAAATGTTACAAAAATTTACCATAGATTGAGAAAAGTGGTAAGAACGGTCGTTTATCTCTTAAGATTCCATTGGCAAGCAAAACCATCTTGTTAAAAGATTGCAGTTTCACTTTGAAGTATGTTAAACGAATAACAAAACTTGAGCTCCTTTTTTGCAATTGTTTTTTTAGTAGGTCGTCGGCTATCTGTTGGAGTCCATATATCACCTTTCTCAAAGATTCAGCACTATCTTGCTGTCAGTATGGACCAGCAAATTGTGCTAGCAATGTATACCAAAGGTCGAGAGGGAAGAAACACTTTCTGACTTCTGCTTTAAATACTTATGGCTACGTGGAAACTCGCCAAAGTTCAACTAATTGCACTAAAACATACTTTTCAGAGATACAAATCGTATCGTCAGCAGCAACCCCATCAACATCTGAGAAGTCAATCAGTTTAATAAGGTTTCCGATTTGGAATTTCAACTTTGAGATTCTAAATTCCTTCATTAACCATTCAAGCAATCATTACAGCCTATCAAAAATATCGTTAAACTAATGCTCTTCAACTAATAGGATCGTTAGGGATGGATGAGGACGAACCAATCAGAAAAATCTGTTGTACACTAAATGTTTCGAAAATATTAAAACGAGTCAATCTCGGACAAATCAATCGCCTAAGTCGGAATAATATGGTTTTTGTGGTTAAAACCGGAGAACAATATCATGTAGAATACTCAAAGAGTGACCTGTCCTGAAGTTTGACGAACAATCGATTGTAACTCCGATGAAGAAAGTAAAGTAGATGAAATAATCTCTGAGGTCAATATAAATGTTTGTCCAAAATCTAAACTCGAGGTCTTAACTAAACATTCAATTTAACCACAAAAAGCTTCCAGAAGGCTATGATATGCCTTATCCAGTCACTTGTTTAATGCTACAACAACATGAGCATGGTATGTGCAGAGACTTTGAGCAGCAGCAGTAACCTCATATGAGCCCTGAGGTGATTTCTTCGTCTTTTCCTCTGTTCAATACACGTTCGATGAATAAAGGAGAGCAAGTATGGAGAGGGAATCCAATCAGAAGGAAATATCACATAAAAAGTGTCTGCATCTGTGCACTGGTTTATGTGTCTGTTGAGATATAACTCATTTAATGAGTATGTATCACTTTTAATACATAAAATGCAGAATCAGAAGAGTTTTCTGCTCTTTCCCTCATACCCCATTTCCTTCTCACGTGGATATGCCATGTTTGTGCGGTTTATTCTTCTCGTCTTTCCATCCAACTCCCATTGCAGCATCCGCCCCCTTCGTACTTCTCACCGGCCACTTTCAGACCCATTGCAAACTCTCAAAGTGCGATAACGATGAAGGTTTATCAATTCAAATCGAACCTTCAACAACTTCACGGCACCAAGTTCAATGTATCAACAATTTTCAACTCTTGAGGCAACACCATCGCCAATGATGCTTGAATTTCCGAATGCAAGAGAAGAGAAAGAGAATACGAAAAAGATAGAATATTCCACACTGCCTGTGCCAGACTAAAAATCATAAATTCACGCTAAGTAGACAATAATGATTCAACATGATTATTTATTGTAATTATCATTGGTGGTATGAAGAGGAATAAAATTGGATAAACTAAACTCATATGAGACTCTTCCAGAGACTTTTTTACAACCTCGAGGTGGATAATTCTAAATTGAGATGTTCATCTACCAAATGAAAATGAAATGCTAAGAAGTGTTAGGAATTTTAAATTATACAAGAACCAGAGTGTATAATCTGCGCCACAGTCAATAATTGTAGAGCCACAAAACAGGAAACTTATACGAATGAATCAGATATTACAAGTATTTTACAAATATTAATAGTTTTTAGTTATTTTCAAAGTAGTGCATTTTCTAGGGGATTAGTACGGATAACTATTCTCTAGTATATTAGGCCGAATAATTTTAACTTTAGTTGAGATTTGCAGTTCTAATAAATAGAATTAAACAAAATACAATTGGAACTTAACAGTCTCTAAAAGACCTTAACATGAGGTCTTAATAGAATATTTTGTCTTTAAGATTAGTTTTATTTTAATTTACATAATAAAAGATAAAACTAAGTTTTAATCTTTTACCTCATGAAACCATTTCATTAAGATTTCAGGATTCTATGAACCGTCTACTGGCACCTAAATCTTTATACAATTGTTGGACACTTCATCTATCTTTATCTTCATGTCAAGCCTGATCACTCAAATCAAATCCTAATTAAGAGAAAAGTTTGTTGAAAAATGTTGGAACAAATTTGTTAATAATTTTTGTCTTGTTAAATGTTATACATTGTAGACGTGAGCAACAAGCTCCGAAACATTGTCTAAGTAATAAAGAAGGAGTAGGATCTAGGTCAAAATCCGTGTTCTTTTTATCTAAAAGCATTAAATCTCAACAATACACCAGTTGGTTCCCACCTGAAAGAAATGGGTGTCGACAGGAATGAGACTTGCGGATATTTCTAGAAAATGAAGAGAACAATATTCACATTCTATGAAAGTACCTATGTTATTAAATAATCCCAGCCAGGATCTTTATGCACAGCGCACAATAACATTTGCTTTGTAAACATGTTTTTAAGATTTCAATGAGAGTGAATGAAACCTAGATTAGTTATCTCGCTCACTCTCACAGGCAATTTTGAAAACATGTTTACAAACAAAAGTTATTGTGCGCTGGGTTTTGTAAACATGTTTTTGACATTTCAATGAGAGTGAGTGAGATCTAAGTCTAGTCATCTCGCTCACTCTCATAGGAAATTTTGAAAACATGTTTACAAACAAAAGTTATTGTGCGCTGGGCATTACTGTTCTAAGGACATCAAAATAAATAATAATAATAATAATAAAATAATAATAATAATAATAGTGGCACAACCTTTTCCTTTCCTCTTTCTCAACGGCAGAGAATTCAGTAGACAAAGCGACAGTAAAAGATCCAACACGTAGAGTATCAAAAATATCAAAAATCAAATAAAATAGTAAAAATTAATAAAACAATGAAAATCCCCGGGAAAGATTAGAGCGAATGTGGCGATGCGTAGTACTAGTCAGACGTTAGACGTTTTTCAAATATTCAAAAGTTTCTAAATTGAGTAAGTCTTGAGTGAGAGGATGAAAAATTGTTAAACATATTAAAAATTATTCTCAAACAAATAAGTATTTTCTCAGCCCACTGAAGAAGACCCATACCAAGGGTTGAAATCTTTGGAGAAAAATCAGATTCTTTTAATTTGAAAGAGGAATATCCTTCTGACGAACACCGGAAGAATTAAGAGCATAAAGTTTCCCGTCAGACTCCAAAAGAAAGGAGTTCGGAACATCCATTATTATTTTAACTTACATAGGGATGGGATTGTCAGTCTCATGCCCCGTGGAATCAAGTGCACTGAAGCTCACTGAATGCAATTCGAGCATCTTTAACGCCAGAAAAATGCCTGGTGACCTAAAGAAGATTCGTACGCGGGACACTTGCATCATAGAGCAAGTGCTCTACCACTTGATCCATTGTGTGCTCACACCAAAATAAAACTTTAACAAATAAAGAGGAAAGGTTCAATACAATAAGACTGACCAGTCACAGTGCCTGGTGGACCTGTTTTGACCTTAATACTCTAATAATAATAATAATAATAATAATAAGGCGAAGGTTCGGTTTACAACGTTTAAAATATGTAAATATGAAATGTAAGTTTAGCAATAGAAGTTTATATTCATGCATGCACTAATAACGCTATTGCGCTTAGCTCCTTAATAAAATTTAATATGTTATACTTTTTAAACCCTAAGCACTCAAACAACGAGCCTAAAAACACGTTTGTTTGAGGGTGCGTCCGAATAAACAGTAAAAGGCGTTGAAAGATATTGACAACTTATAATTAATCTGAACTGCATTGCTTCACATTTTTAGAGGAAAAAATAAAGATTTTCAAACCACGGTAAAGCGAAAAACCGAAATGATCTGGATCGCTCTCTTGTCAGATACGACAAAAGTTGATACAACTAACAAAAATTTCCTTACAATGATGCACAATTTAATAAGTAAAAGACACTTGATGTTTAGTATACAAAGCTTACTTTCAAAGCATTACATATAATATTTACTCCGAATGAGATACACGAGTGCCTTTATACACAAAAGACGGCCCTTGTAGACAATAACTTTTGGTATTTGGGTAGGATTAAACCATGGAATAACCTAATCGTCAAATTATAAACCATTCGTGCCAAAGGGGAAGAGCACAGATTCACCTTCTTTCCTCACCCATAAAACTTCTATTGGAATTATGAAGAAGTGGTTTGTTGTAAAATTCTGTTGCTTGTTGAATTGCCGCTGTCAGGTTATTGAGCGCATTCTTTTTGTTTTGGTTGCCTTCTTAGGATTCTGTACACCAGCATATTGTGTGCACAAATACTGGTGTATGGTATACGTGATATATATTTTGCATCGTAAAATGTTTTCGCGCATTTAATAGCTGTCAGAAAAAAAATAATAATAAAAGAATACGACCAGCAGCCGTGTTACAAGGTTAAGCTTTGCTGCAGCAAAATACACCACGGAATAATAACAACGAGCGCACACCGTGAGCAAAAGGCTCTTTTTTACTCCTCTTCTCCTTTTTCTTCACTTGGATTCTTATACACTTTTCTCACTTTTTTTTCATCCCCCCATTACCCCGAACCAGCCCCCTTCAAAGTATGAAATTGCTATTTGTGCGCCGACTTTATGACGCGAGTTCGTGGTTTGCATATCACAAATGAAAATTATTGTGCTGAAATGATTAAATTCCACACCTTTTGGAGTGCCTTATACACTCAGAGTGATATGTATAAAATGTTTATGTGGATATTGGGAAAGAGAGGGTGAATTCACACTGCTTAGCAGCAAGAAAGAGACCCATCTGCATAATTCCAAGAAATGCCCCCAAAAACTCCACCAATGTGTCGTGTTTTGCTCAAGGGAGAGATATTTAGAGGATAATAAGCGTACACCGCATTCACATTTCACGGCTGTAGTGGCTGTAGTGTCTGAAGTCATATGGAAATGTCATGTCACATCATGGAAGACATCTCACACCTTGACACGCACTTCCTAACTTCAAGTGATAATTTTTGCATTAACATTTGCAACATCACACCAATTATTGTCTCGGAAGACTTCATAACACCAACTTCTCACTATTTTTCAATTACACAAAATTACTTGGAAATACACTGAAAGGATTTATGTAATCCTCTCCAAAAAGAAAATTGACATGTACTTTTCATCATCCAATTATACCAAAGATACTCAATAAGTACTATAGCTATAGCGATGTAATTGTTTGAATAATTTTAATCATCTGAAGAGCAAGTTCTTAAAACAAGTGTTGTTTTTTTTTTTTAAATAAAGCGACACCAATTAATCTATATTTCCTTTTTTTGACATATGTCAAACAGTCATTAAGATTGACAGCGACGATACTTTCACTATAGTCGTCAAATGATTACGATATGCCCTCTCTCAATAATATACATTGAGTTATTTTTCCGCATGAGAAAGTAATTGTTCAACATTTAAACGACGATCGACGGCTGAATTAAATGTATATAACTTAAAAGTTTTCACTGATAAAACCTTATAGATATAGCAATATATGAGAATCTCATAATGAGATAATTCCTCGATTGTGAGTTATAAAGTATATATCGTCGGT
The DNA here is from genome assembly GCF_024763615.1 of Phlebotomus papatasi. Classification (NCBI taxonomy): domain Eukaryota; kingdom Metazoa; phylum Arthropoda; class Insecta; order Diptera; family Psychodidae; genus Phlebotomus; species Phlebotomus papatasi. Next base: position 34,614,722 of record NC_077223.1, on the reverse strand, counting down.
TGCGTCTACCTCTGTCGTATCTGCATTTGTTTTGTATCTGCATTTGGTGCAAGCTACATTACAGATGTCCCCTCTTGCATGAAATGCTGACACAAAAGAAATGCAGATACGACAGAGGTAGACGCAACCGACGATATTATGACCTTCACACCTTAAGGTGTAATTTTTTGAGTTTTCTGTTTGCCCGTCCAAGGTCAAACAGTTAGGGATAGAGACTTGGAATCTCCATAATGCCCTAGACGGCTTAAGCCGAGAGACGACTTAGTGGAAAATGATGGAAATTAATTTTACCCATTATGTCGAGTATAATTACGCTAAGCCATCTCTCGGCTAATCCTTAGGTCTGTCAAGGCTCTAACTCTATCCAAGGACCGTTAGTAGGCGCTTTACTTTTCTCCCATCGCTCCCCTTTCCTTCCAAAACCTAGATAAAAATACCCTTAAATTATTCCTAATAACGATTTTTCAATGTTAAATACCAAAAGAGCACTGAAAGGTGCATTTCTCAATCTATTAGGGTCACATTTGGGCTGGTTGAAAAGGTCTTGGAATTTTTAATTAATCTGACCTTGTTCCGATTATGAATCGGTAATGATCCAGTTAGGAACCGATAAGTAATTTTTGTCTAAAAATGGAATCTTTTACTTCTCAGCTACTTTAGACGAATTTTCAATGATTTAATCTGCTCAATAAATCGGCACAAACAAATTACTTTTCAGATATAGAATCTGAGGGCCTTGGACAGACCTGAGGATTAGCCAAGAGACGACTTAGCGTAATTATATTAGAAATAATGGTTAAACTACATTTCCATAATTTTCCACTAAGTCGTCTCTCGGCTTAAGTCGTTAGTGTGTCTAGGGTGTAAGTCACGGATTCGTACATTTCGCAAAGAATGAAAGGATTTGTCACTACTTTTTTTTATTAATTACAGAATTCTCACTTATTAGACAAAATTGTGATATAAAGTTCTGGTAAAGATAGGGATCGGTGAAGTCCTTCGAATCGTTGGATTGTTTTCCGGATCATAGACTGGATATAAAATGATTTTTAAAGAATAAGTCGTTACTTTTTGCTAATAATTTTTAGAAAACGTATGGATAAGCCTCGTAGGTTTAGAACGTTTGATATAGACGATATAGACTTTTGAGCATCTCTATGTTTCAGTATTTCATGAAAACATTCAGATCCAGTTCTAAGGCGATTCCAGAGAGGATCCTGATTTTCCTTATGTCATTTTGTCCTAAATCTGTCCTGAATTGTGAGACTCTCTATATTACGATTTGCAAAGCTCTTCTAGTCTGAGAACCGTGAAAATTTTGGCGTGGGAAATTTTTGATCAACGCCATGCAAACTTTCAACAAATAAGTACGATAGGGTAATTTGGAATCAATTGTAAGTTGGTGTCTTGTGAATTCCTCACTGTTTTGGTTGAGCAACACAAATCACAAATGGTCCTCAATGGGTCAAGTGGTAGAGCACTCGCTCTATGATGCAAGTGTCCCGGGTTCGAATCCTCTTTAGGTCACCAGGAATTTTTCTGGCATTAAAGGAGCTCGAATTGCATTGAGTGAGCTTCACTGCACTTGATTCCATGGGGCATAGGACTGCCAATCCCATCCCTGTATAAGAAAAAATTATAATGGTCAAGTCACAGAGGTATATTCTTGTGTGTACGGCTTGCATTTATTCGTGGTCGACTTTTCCTCTTTGTCCATCTGAAACTGTAAGAAAATCCCAAATAAGTTAAATTATTTTGTAACTTTTCCATGGAAAAAAAAACTTTCAGAAATCAAAGTTCAATATTCTCAAATTCGAGTAATTAATCACTAAATACATGAAAATACCCCATGGCATTTATGAAACTGGACATGCAACTTCTAAGAGTTTCTCTTATTATTTTCCGAAACATTTTAGACATAAAATTCATCTGTACTACGTATTTATTACTTTCATGAAATCATTAGAAAACGATTCCAATTAATTAAACAAATAATCATATAAATGTTTCTGAAATTTAAGAATATCACAAATTCATGCAGGATTCGTTCTCATATAGTTGACAAACTTAATTGTGATCTCAAAATACAAATTCTGCACAGATAATGATTTTATTAGGCATGGGGCTGAGGTTTCTACTTTGGTAACGTGAAGGTTTTAGCCCATCCCCTACTCCCCCCAAAATCTTGAAATATGAATCTGCCCATCCTGAAATAAACCTCCCAATATTTTTTTCTTATTTATTAAATTACTTAATTCAGGGAGATATTACAAAGAAGTTTTTAAAAACTACGTTCATTTGAGTGTACAAAAATAATAGAGCGACAACCACCTTGGTAGAACTTTCATTTAATTTTGGATTCATGAATATTCATGGAAATTCTAAGAATTACTATTAGTTGTTTTTTTTTTGTTTTTTTCGCAGAGAAAACCAAATTAATTAATATTTTGTATTGCAAACTGTGATTAACAAAATGTCCTTCAATAGCAAGCTGATAGAGGTACAATAGCAATCAATCTGGGTATTTTTCCTAGTAGAATTAATAAAATTGAAAAGAGTGTGATTGGAATTGTACATGAAATGTAGAGCAATATAAAATCAATTCGCTATACTATTAAATAAATTCTTTTGAATTTTCTTCCTCGATGAAAAAGAGCCAAGACTATGCAGTCTAAATTAACTTATTGAGAAATCTAATACCAAAAAGGGTGGAGGAAAAGAGCGATTCTATGAAGGTTAATTTCATGTAATAAATGTGTGTAACAGTTAAGAATTGGATAAATATCTTGTGCAGCACTAGGAGTGATGAAAAAGATTTGGATTGTGGTGCAATTTAAGAAGAGAAAGACGTTACATTGGTTAAGATGGAGAATTGCAATTTCTCGGGCTAAAATTTTATAATAATAATGCAGCAATTCTGCGGGAAATTTTATGATACAGATATTTCCACGTTGAATGGTATATATTTATTGTCTGGTGGTTTGTATCATGGTTATACAATGTGGACAGCAATGCGGCAATCAAACTAACAACGTTAGGCCCTCTTTTTTCCTTCCTCACATGCTGGATCTGCTTTTTCTTTTAACTTATGAGAGACCAGCAATGGAAGAAAATACCCATGGAGATGTTACCAGAGAAATATTATTATATGAGGAAATCATGAGTTAGCCTCTGGTGATTTTCTTCGTGGCATAGATAATGTGGCTTTTGCACGAGCTTTTCTCACTATATCTCCCAACATTATAGTTGCCAATGGTCAGTCGAAGGGGATATTTAAGAATCATCTCTTATTTGGGGGATTCATGAGTACCGTGGTATAAGAACCTGGAAGGAAATTCTCCCTCAGGCCCCATATACATTTGTCACTCAATTATCTTATTATTCAAGGGGAGAACTTTTGAGATAATGAAAAGGAGTTTTATGTGCCTTGCTGTGCGAATGAGAACCTTTTCGGTTGTGGTTTGAGAAGAGAATTAATAAGAGAATATTAAGTTTATCACCCTTCACATCATCATAAAGCACACAAGTTGAATATTCGTGTAAAATTCCCATTAGAATCGTAATGAGGGGGTTGGTTGGAAAAAGGATGTGTCGGATTTAGGTGAGAGGCTTTAAGGACCTGTGATAGATATTTTTGAAAAGGGTATGGGGTTGACTAAATGTTGTCAAAAGCTCAAGGAAATTCTTTATTGAATGGAATGGGATGGAGTCACGTAAGATATATTTAGCTTCTTTCCTAATTTATTCACATTTTTCTTTGAATTTCTTATCTGTTTTCATCCCCTTTTTCCAAAAACAGACGTTATGACTTATAAAAATACATTTGGAAAAAATTTATATCTTTTCTAGAGTGGTTCATTAAAAAAAATAATCTACCTCAAAATCAGCACAAAATTCCTCAGAATTAATAATCTTTACTATTAACTAACCTAATTACATTCAGAAAGAAATTTGGAAATTCTCAATATTGCAAAATATTAGGCGAAAAAATGCTTGATAGATTTCCGTAAAAAGAGGGATAGGAAAATGAAAAGGATTCGAGTAATATTCAAATTAAGAAGCTCGATTCTATACCTGAAAAATCGTAAAGATTGTTTATTAATTTGAATGCAAACAACTGATTTTATGTACTTTAACGATCAGACTCAATTATTTTTATATTGATACGATTCTAACACCTGGCTATAACACTTTAATTACTAGAGACCGAAATTAAGATATCACATTATTGTCTAAACGCTGTGATCCCTCTTTTATACTTTCATTTTAACTTTGCAATTTATACTCATACTTTAACTCTCAGGGGCCAGAAGGGCCTCATAAGTGCTTATACGAATCACGTCCGAGTATACTACAAAGATTTTTTTCTGTCTCAGCAGTCTCACAGGTTAATTTTCACAAGGAAGTTAGGGCGAGACCCCCTCCTTTAGAAAAATATGAGTTCCTCAGATGAATCATAACATTAAAGCGAAAATTCTATGCAACTCGAACACCGTTCCTCGCAATCCAGAAATCTTAACAATTTAAGGGAAGAGAACCCCGGATCGCAATGTTAAGAGATATGCTCAATATTTAGTTGAAAATATAAGCCTCAAAATACTATTTGGTATTTTTGTGTTTTTTTTTTAACGGTATATTAGTGATCCATTTAACTGTAGGGAAGACTGGGGCAAAGAGTCACAAAACGGATATTTTATTTTTTTACAAAGTACTCGAACGCCCCAGAAATTTCTAATTAGCGCAGTTTTCTAGGAAATTTACCGCTCTACAACTTTATGAAAGTAATTTTTCTCTATTTTGTAAGGAAATACGTTTATCGAGCCGATTTCTAAAAGGTAATTTTGTGACCATTCTCAAAAATGCTGGGGCAAATAGTATCAAGCATGGAAAATATTATCATATTTTGATTCGTTTTGTTACGAGAGTCCGTAAATTTAAAAAAAATACCTAGATAACATATTTTCATAGGAAAGTTATTCTTCTACACCTTTGTAAAACACATTTTTTTCTATCTGAACGATAAAAACGATTTTCAAGCTATTTAAGAAAAAAACACACAAAAGACTGCAAATCGTTTAACCAATGCAAACAACAAGCGGCGGCACATGACATTGACTTTTTTTGCCGTGAGACACTATAAATTGTTTCAGTTTTCTTACTTTTTGCTCCATTCCATACCTTTTGTTACTTTTTACCCCAAATGGTCGTTTTTAATAAAAAGATTTCTTGAGAGAAGAATCTTTGTAAAAATCTAAAATAGATAGCGGCTTCGTATTCAAAGAATCCAAGTCATTTAGGAAATAAGCAAATGTGCATAAATTTTGAATAATAAGTAGGTAATAATTGATATATTCTTCAAGGAAAATATTTCAAAAATAAGGCTAAAAATTTTGATATTTTTTTATTTTCTAAATTCCTTATTCGAATTCTGAGAAACATACAACATCGAAGCAGGTCTATGGAAGCTATGTATGGAAAAGAAATTAAGCCGCTATCTTATTTATCTTGGAAGATAGTGAATTTTAAAATTTTCGATTTGTGACTTTTTGCCCCAGTTTCCCCTAACTATGCATTGAATTTTAAATACAATAAATTAATAAAAAATAGTTGTAATTGCAACTATGTACTCTTCCTCGGATTGTCACGAATTTAATCAGGTGTCTCTCGGAAAATTGGTTTTATAAATTAAATCTATGCTCCAAATTAATGCATTGCATTCTTGTGAGAGTTAAATAGTAAAAAGCAGCTAATAATTTTTAAAAAATTATTTGATTTGAAGTTTGAAGCAACAATACCGCAATAACCTAACGATCCGATGAACACTGTCGATCGCTAGTGCTCTTCCCTTATCTACCTATAAAACTATTTTGTTAAAATTTTTGAACTTACAAGAGATTATAAAAATGTCTTGTCGATCAATTCTGACTCCTTGTCACCGATCTTAAACTAAATGATTTTATATTTAGCTTTTGATCTTCTGTGAGTCATCAACCTGTAAAAGGGTATACTAGAGACGAATCCTTTCCTTTTCACCTCTTCACTCCTGCTTCTTTCTACTGCTTCAGTTTCCGAAATACTTTTTTTATTTAATTCACTCTATATTTATTCTAAAATTTTTATTATATATTCTTATAAAAAAGTTAAAAGCTGGTAAATACAAAAAAAATAACGAAATGATTTTGGAAAATTTTGAAACCAACACTTCCCAAGGATTCCTTAGCTGTTGCCTATTCCTTGCAAAAAGTAAACGTGAATTTTAAACGTCAAGATCCAGAAGGGGGTAAAAAAATACAAATTAAATTTTAAATTATTGAGAAATCTTTGCGTGCAAACAGTTTTTAAAACTTAACTTTAAAATAAAATAGATATTTTTTTCTTTTAAAAATCAAATGTAAAAGAAAATGAAACTATTAAAAAAATCATGGAAAATAAAAAAATAAACTTGATTAACTTTGAATAAACTTGATTAAAATTGAAAACATTGACGTTTTAAAATGCAAAGAAAAAAAAGAGGAAAAAATAGTATTTGAATGAGTACTTATCCCATTTGCAAATAGCTCTTTGTTCATCGATTCTATCTATCAGAAAGGTTAACATTTCAAATTTAACATAATATTTTAGGACTGCAACGAGATCTCTTAGTCTGGGTATAACATTACCCATCAAACTTACTCAATTAAATAGTGAAAGGGCAACAAATGGGACTGAATCATCCATTAGCATCAGAGCAAATTTGATACCCTTAGTGCATAATTGGAATATATGCTCAATTCACCACAATTTCCCAATTCCATTTTCTAGAAATTCTCGACGAATTTTCCCAAAGAAATAGTTCTGCACAACACCACAATATTAAACTACAATTATCTTCTTTTTAAAATTCAATTTTACTCTGGAATATTCTCCCAAGAGTAAAAATTGAGAAATTAATTCAATCCAATGATCTTTAATATATGACCAACGATTTTTTTGTGCTGTTGGGATCCGCAATGAGAGCGAATAGAGTTTACATTTCTTGTATTATAAGCAGTGAAATTTGCATTAAAATGCACCTTCACCATATTGTGTGGGTGCTTATGAGGTTTAGTAGAGATGGTGGGTGAGCTTCCAGAACAGCTTGATTTTTCCAGTAGCTCTACAAGTGGTACAGCAACAACATATCTCTGGCCCAATGCACCTCGAAATTTACCTTAAAAACGTGAGAATTATTTCTAAAGCAAATTTTAGTGCTTTATGAGATAATCACGAGAAGTCGTAATTGTTTTCTTAAACCCCACATTTTACAAAGTGTATTATTGTATTTAATGAGCAAGCTCCACCTATGGATGAATTTAAGCCATGGCACCATTAGGGGTTATGAATAAAATAATTTAAGAAATATTGAGTTTTAGTGGAATTTTTTACCACATTTCAGGTATAAATTCAATCATAGACAGGATCTAAAAACTAGCACTAAAAAAAAGTGATGTAAGTAATATTACGTGCTTTTTAGTGCAGAAAAAAATCGAAAAAGAAACAACCTTTTTCTCCAATGAATTAGAAGTTGGAGTATTAAAAATTTATTTATTAGCAAAAAATCGTTCTTCGAGTTATTCAAATTATTCAAATTATTCAAATTATTCTTAGTTTGGCCAGTTTTTAACTTCTTTAATTTCCATTTGTCGAGAATATTCTTATTTCGCTATTGTTACACTTGAGTGAGAGAAATCCGAAAAAGTTAAAATAACATTCCGGAAATGTTAATTTTACCCTGCAGTACTGATCCGAAATAGGTGTAAATATTATGCTTTTTAGGTGTATTGGGGGTTAAAGTTACCCTTTTTCATGTTAATTTTACCCTTAAAAAGGTGTAAAATTAACATTAAAAAATGTTGATATATTTTTACACCTAAAAAGTGTTAAAGTTATGAGGAAAAAAAGTTAATCGCACCCCCATTTTTCCTCAGTGTATAGACTAAAAAATTATGACTATTTCAAACATCTACTAACAAATTTATTTTCACTCATAAAATTGATTAAAATAGCAAATAAACTGTTGGGGTCATTACATACTGTGAAAAATTTCAAATCAATTCCGGAAAATTTTGTGTTAGAGGATAGTGCACATGCCTGGTACGATCCCAAGGTTCGTAATGACTAAATTTTTCCTATGTTTCTTAATAAATGTGATTCATCGCACTCACATTATTTTAAAAACTAATGGAAATTTCCCCGTTTTTAAAATATATTTCGAAGTTACATTTATTCAGAAACATAAAAAAATTAGTCATTACGAAGCTTGGGATCGTATGAAGCATGGGCACTTCCCCCTACTTATTTACTGACCAAAATAAATATAGTTTACATGACAAACTGATATTACTTTAAAGACTATTTCTAATACTTTAACTGCCACATATGGTTATTAACAGTAAAAAAAAATCTTTTTTTATATAGGGGAAAGCGTGCTACCTTCGGACGATTTATGTTATATAAATGAATTTAGCCCATTACAATATTATATTTTAATAGCTAGTCCAATGCCTCAAATTTTCAGAAAAGAGCTATGGGTGAAATCCATAAGGAACATAGAGAAAAAATTGAATTGTCCGAAGCTTGGGTCGTCCGAAGTAGCGCGTTCTTCCCTACCATACTTTTTGGCTAGGACCTTGCTCAGGAAATTCCACAATAAGGAAAAGTTAACAAGACTGATAAATTTTCATCTCTGTGGTGGGCAGCAACTGTGACCAAAGGCATCTAAAGTATGACCAGCAATTTGGGGGAAAAGAACCACGCTGGAAAAGTCCATGTAGAAGGATCAAAATGTACCTCAAACGCGATGGTCTCCTTTAAAAGGAGTGCACACGAAAGCAATGAAAGACCACTGGCGTGGTTCTGGGCAGTTATCGCACTTAATTAAAACATAATTCGACGGTAAAAATTGTAAATTGCCTCAACATTATTATAGGTTTCTACTTGCATCCTCACACTGTGTTTCGGCCGGGAAAATTGTGGTGAGTTTTGCCACCCCATACTCCCCTAAACACTAACCAGATCAGACGAGAGCCCTTAACGAGAAACAGGTGGGAATATCAGCAAAAATTTTCAACATCGGCACCATCAGGTAAAGGCCATTGGGCAATGGTCGTGAGAGGAAGTATGAAATTAATAGCTAAAATTGTCAGTGTTTATCAAACTCACAAGCAATCTCGCATTAAATACCAACTATACTGAACTTGGGGCATTTAATGATGGTCGAAGCGGCATGAGAGCCATTAAGTGACCTACTCTACATTAATTCCTGGGCAGCAAAAGTGTTGGGCTCGAAAGCCATGTGGACCCCTCCTTCAACCACCTCCGTAATTCGATTTTAATATTCACTTTGCACGAAAAATGCATTCCACAGAACCGTCAATTGGACTTCATAATCACCTAAGTTGTCCCCTCTTCTTCCCTCCACCCATAAAGGGGCACTTTGGCTCATAATTCCAACAATGGCAACCAGGAAATTGACACGGTAATTGCTCATGATTTTGTCCTCTTTTGTGTAAATAGCACAATACCACAAATGAATTAGTAAATTCTGCCTGAGGCTTCTTCAAATCCCACCCTTTATGGCCTTCATCTATTGAGAAACCTAATATTCACCCAGGCCGATTACAAGATTGTCCAAATTAAACTGAGCGATTGCTTTATCACTGTAATTATGCCATCTCGTTAAACTCTTGATACATTTCGTTAGCAGTTCACTGATTCACTCACCTTTATTGTTGGTAGCATGTATTGCAGGTAATTCCAATCTCTTTTACAGCTTAAACGTTTTTTTCTGCTGGATTATTTATATACGTTTGGCATGAAAAAAATAATGATTTTTATGCTTTTTTTTTCTCTGAATAATCTGAAAACTTAATACGCTTTTTTATCACTTCAGTCATTTATTCATTAACAAGGCGAGATAATGATATTTGCATGTGAAACGCATTAATCATTTAGCAATAAATAATTGCTTTTGCTTTGCTGTAGATTAAGTGTTTTTTATAATTCAAAAAGATAGGCTTCATGTGGTTTAATCAAATACCCTTTTTTAAATAGACACAAATAATGCATTTTATAGTGCAAATACACATCAAAGGACTGAAAATATTCATGGAAAAAATATTAAATAAACTATAATATTACATCTTCTTCAAACATAAAGTTTTTATTGCACTTTAAATTTTTGTCAATACTAGCAAAAATTTAATATAAAAATCTACATATTTGGTCTGGTAAATATTATACACGTAACTAAATAATTTTTCCATAATTACAATTCTATAGCTTTCCTCAATTGGCCAAATTTTTAAAGCATGTAATTTTCAAACCAATTAAAGACACCAAGCAAAATAAAATATTTTGTGATACATTTAAAAATAATATGGATAATACTTAATACATTAAACATGTTCAGGAAAAATTAAATCAAGTTGATAAATTTTATTTAGTGAAAAGCAGTGTAAAGTAAACTTTTCCAAAAAAAATCTAATTTATATACATAACTTAAATCTGAAAAGGCATGCTTAAAAATTGACAAACCCTTTATTTCCTATTTGCCAAACAATAATTATTGCATTGTTATTAAAATTCTTAATAAGAATTAAGAAATTTTACAAACATTTTAAATTTTAACGATTTAATTTAATTTTTTGACTGATCAAAACTACACTTCTAAATTTCTTTTCAACAATCTGAAATTAAAAGCATTTGCTCATAGTTTTTTTTTGTCGAAGACCTTAACGCTAAATCCTCTGAAATACGTATCCATCATCGCCTCAAGCTACTAACGCTAACATGAATAATTGTGAAAATAAAGTTTATTAAATATATGGCTCAACTGCTCTAATTTTAAACTGGTACATTTTTTTATTGTTTTTTTTTTCTTAGAATTATATGTACATATAGAACCAAATATGCATTTGCAAACCTTTTGGATACTGATTTGAATCATCTGTGTAAGACGGAGGAGGACATTAAAAACTCTCATTAATTACTATTAAAAATGCATTTCTTAATCATTACTACACTGAGAGAAATCCCTGAAAGTCAAAATAACATTCCGGAAATGTTAATTTTACCCTGCAGTATTGATCCGAAAACGGTGTAAATATTACCCTTTTTAGGTGTATTATGGGTTAAAGTTATCCTTCTTTCATATTGATTTTACCCTTAAAATGTGTAAAATTAACATTAAAAAATGTTGATATATTTTTACACCAAAAAAGTGTTAAAGCTATGACGAAAAAAAGGTAATCGCAGCCTCTTATTTTCTCAGTGTAATAAATATATCTCTATCTAAAAGTATTTTATAAACACAAAGACTTCGTAAATTTAATCATGTTAATTCAAAATAAAAAAAATACTATGCATTGTAACTCTTCTAAGCCTAATATAGTAAGGTCACAAAATAAAAAAAAAGACTTCTACAAGTAGCCCTAATGTACTGAAATAATAAATTTTAAACATAATCGATAATGACGTTGAATAAATAAATATTAATAATACAGCGGATTTTTTATCTTATATAAAACAATAAAAGATGTCTTTTAACAATCCACATAATTTTTTTTACCTACAGATTTATGGAATATAATTCTAAGTTTTATATTCACCCAATCTTCAGATATAAACCAAAAGAATTTACTTTACTACAAGTTCTATAAGTTCTATGATCAAAACTTAAAAATACTCGAATTTTCTAGAAAATTTAAAGTCGCAGGATAATTGCTATATATCTATTGCGATACACAACTTTGCTCACTGTACTCTATTTACCTTTAATTAGGATCAGGCTTACTAAAATTATATTTTAAATGAAAAGGCACTAAGGACATAATAAATTTTAGGTCATAGGTTTGTCACTAATAAACCCCTTGAATAAATTTTATAAATCAGTCAGACCTACGTTTTCTATAAAGTTTTTTTATCAGACCATACAAGTCCCTGAAATTCTGATTTGCGTACAAAAATTGCTGTAATTGTTAAAACTCATGCTTTTATTAACTCATCTCCAAACTTCATTTCCATATTAAATTTTTAGATGGTTTGGTTCCCCTAAAAATCCCATCCACAAGAAGATTATCTAGGCTTAACACTAACTTTTTGCCCATATCTTAATACAAAAGGATTCGTGATGCACTGCTGTCTTATATTATAAGATAAAGTTCCTTGTTAAAGTACACAAAAAACATTATTTAATTATCCATATTACATTCCTTTCTAATTATCTTCTCCCTGGATGACTTATGACCTATGAGGATGTGTTGTATTTTAGGAGCTTAACATGGCCATAAATCACTGATAATGAAAACCATAAACAACACAAGAAGACTCTTCTGATTCCTCAGGAAGCAGAGAAATGAAAATCTGCAACAAATTTGTATAACATTTCTAATTATTTTTCCTTCAGAAAAATTGCTATCGGCCTTAATCAATATAATTGTTCTCCACAGCTTGTCTTTTGAATTTGTGAAAATGATTCTCTAACTCTGATAAATTATAAAAAAAAAGTTGACTTTCTAACTCAATTCATACTATATAAATTGAATAGTAAGAAAACACGCAATCTCTTACAGCAATTAATAGAAGCGATTTCGCAAAGTATTTAATACAATTAACTGGTCTTTTTCTATGGTCAAACTATAAATGGGGAAGTATTGCACCATTGGGTCCATTATTCCACCATCAATCAATATTCTTCTCAATTTGGATGTTTTAGAAAATTCTCGGAAATTTCTTCCGAGAAAGCACTCTCGGTCAGGGAATATTGTAATTCCGTTTCCTTGGTGAAATGATTGTCAAGATTGTCTGACCATTATGTATAGCACTTTTGAGAGTCTCGATATAATTAAATTTACTCAGAAAATTCAATGTCAGTCAAAATGTGTTCTAATTTTCGCCAAACATTCATCTGACCCGCTCCTATTTCACCTTTCTTTTCCGCTTTTTTTATGTTTAATCTACCATACCGCAAAAGTAATTCATATTTCTCGAGTGGAAAAAAAATTAAATGTTTTGGGTGTTCTATAACGCAATTTTAACTATGGCTTTATTCTTTTTTTTTTTTGCTTTCAGACTTGGGCCCCAAAAATGAGGTGTTTGAGTGAAAAGGTGCGTGCTGAGGGCACCTTAGAAATATGATGAAGAAAGATGAGTTTGGGAGAACTTTTGAATATACTTAAATATTCTAGATAGAGCTCTCGATAATTTAATAAATTCTTCCCCAAAAATGGTGTACTCATGTTAGTGCTCTGCTTGCCAGATGGACTTCCCCGAAAAAATAAGAAATATTTTCTTTTAATTGCCATGATCACGTTATAACATTTCTAACTTATAGAGAAATCGTGCAAAGTGGCTGGAAATTGATGCTCTCACTTGCACCCATTATAAATCGCTTTACCTTTCCCCCATCAGCAAAGTTCAAATAGTTCAGAACATTTTACCAGTCTCCCAAAAGCCAAATAAATTATTATTAGTTGACTGTAACAATGAGATTTAAAATTTAAATTTTCCTCTTATGTCGATCTCTGTGCATGTGCTCTTGGACATGAGCGATAGTGTGTACATTTAAGAAGTATATATGGGCAAAAGTGGAAATAATTACAGGAAATGGCACATTGGACCCATATGGCTTAAACCCATTGTCGAATTGCTCGGCATGTTGTATTGGATTTTGTTTGGCGTATTTGGCCTTTCAATAGCACCAATCTTGCCACTGCGATGGCAAACAGAGTAAAATGCTGAGCCATTCGGGTGTTTTAGAAAGGCAAAATACTGCCCTAGTTTCATCCAGAATGTACACTTTTATTAACCATCAGGTGACCAGTATATTACATTTCTACACGTGTTTTTCAAAATGAACTAAAACAATACTTCAGAGCCAGAGACAAACCTATAAATTTCATTGGCAATTTTATTGCATTCCTTCACTTCCTTATCTTTTTTTTTAATTTTTTATTTCTCATATGAGGTCCCACGGTGTAATTAGTAAGAACGTGAGATCTTGAACGAAGAGATCCTTGGCTCAGCTTTTGCGATTCTGAAATCGAGTCCCATTTGGTACAAAAGATTAGACGTCCTAAAGACTGGTCTTTATTCTTTATCAATAAGTGCACCGTAAGTGTGGATAACTTTGACACCCTCCTGTTCGTAAGCTCTTCTTTACTTCTAAAACTTAAGAACGGCCGATCCGATATACCATGTCTGATTGGTGAGAAGCCTTATTAAACATTAGAATTAAATTTTACGAACAGGTGGGTGCCAAAGTCACCCGTACTTACGGTATTTATAAGTTTACAATTCTATCCTAAGACAAAATTTCTGGAAAAACATTTCTTATTAAAACTAGTGATTAAACCTCAAATTTGAAAAGACCAATACACGAATTTTAGAGAATAATTGTTGAAAATACATAATAAAATATTTCTAAAAGTTTATCTTCACTTAAAATTTACTTACCTAAGTCTAAATTTTAATAAATTACTTACATTTTATGAAATTAAAGAAGCTAAAGCATGAGAATAATAAGTAGCCAGCTTCCGAAGGTCTCGGTGAGCTATAACAAGTAGTTTTAAAGGAGTTGGAGGCAGAAAGCCCGTCCTGACGAAGACTCTTTTACGCCAACGGTACTAATCACGGATCAGCTGGGGTGGTAACTTTGAGGGGTACTATAACGGCGACTAACTTTAAGTTTCGATATCGCTATAGTTCCGTTAGATGGAGTTGTGAGTGCTCGACGAGTCATTCCAAAAGCACAATTGAATCTGCTCCTCAGTCGGTCTTCACCAGTTAAGCGAGGAGGATGCTGGATTCGTGGCTATCTTAGAATGGAGAATAGGGCTCAATTCCAGGAGGCTAGCGATGAAGGGTGCTCCAGCACGTTCTGGTATTGACCCGTTGCAATTTTTGCTACAATCTAATGAGACATTTTTATTTTTAATAATAAATACTTTATTAAGTATTCTAAGCACCTACTTATAATCTCCAAAATCTTTTTGTCGAGCAGTCAACAGACTCAGAAAGCATTACCGTGTGCTTTAAAGAAAATGTACACCCTAGGCACAAATTGACGAAATATATGAATGAGTAACACGAGCGCAAGATCACAATCAAAGAAACGGCACAATGTAATTACAACTATCCATTAGGTCCTTGTTAATTTGTGAAACAAATAGAGCACACAATTTGACGTCAACTTCCGTCATCATTATGTGATTTAATATATTTGTCCATCTGTATTGAAAAAAGATGATTATTCGCCAATGCGCACCTGACACGTCTTTCACCTCGCATATCATCTCTTCGTGACTTAATACTTCTTCCTTTGTTGTTTAGTATGAACATATCAGTGTAGTATATTAAATTCCACCTGAAATATTGTGAATTGCTGGACGAAAGACGCAAAACTTAACAAGAGGCAGAGGAAAAGGTTGAAAATTGAGAACATACCTTTTTGAAATCATTTTATATACATGCATGAAACGTTAATTCTAAAATGCTTACAACTTACAACACATCTATATTTTCAAATTTATACTATGGGTAACATTCTGACTGTTGGAACAGAGTAAGAGCACTGTAAGAGAAAGAATCCATTGGCCCCATTTAGCGTGAAACACGCAATCAACAGGAGCAAATCGTGTTGTTAAGTGAATCAATAGTTGAGGAATTACGTTAGACATTGAATATAAGAGAGAGTATTGAACAGAAAATTATATACATAAATACTTAAGTATTCAATACGATAGCATAGACCAATACGATAACTTTCATTCTCCAATATGCTTCCTGGATGAAAACCCCTTTCCAAGTACTTTATTGCCGCATTCTATAGGCGATCCTATTAAACCAAAATTATATACTAAAACTGAGCGATAAGCTAAATTCAATGCGGTAACTTTATAGGATCTATAATAGTGTGAAACATAAAACATTTTAAGTTTAAATGTTAAATGCCATAACTCTAGGAGCAAGTGATATGATCTCCTATATGATTTTTTATAACACTTGTTGTATTCCGAATATCATTCTTTGAATCAGCCGGATTAAACCTACAAAACGTAGAAATCAAATGCTCTCAAAATCTTTTAGACATACATACATAATTATCTATGAAGCTCCTTATTTTTATTCTGGAATAACTTTATTGAACTTACAAATTCTACTGACTAGATAGATTGGTGCAAATAGAATATTCATTAAGTGGATCAGACGGAGATTTGGAAGGATTTATTATAAACCGAAAATAATCATACTTGGATTAAGAGTAATCATCATAATTAGAGCAGTTTTGATGTCCATTTTCTATCCATGAACTTTTTCAAATACAAATTCTAATAAAACAAGTACTTCTATGAAAATTCAAAACAATCTAAGACGAAATCACTTCAAAGTTGAAATAATTATATAGAACCCAAAACTTAAAAAGACTTAAAATAAATTAAAAGATTAGCTTATACTCTATTAATTTATTTACTAATTTAACAGAAGCTCAGTTGCTCGTTTTTTGCTACTTCTGTTCTCCAATTCTCGAAATTTTGCTCTAGAGAGAAGCTTTCCGGGCTGGGTTAAAATATTGACCACTACTAACCAAAAGTTGTCAATATTTGGTAGTCAGCAAGTATGGGGCTTACTTTCTGAAATTCATACAAAGGTTTCCAATTTTTGTGGCAAAACGAAAATGAATATGTTAGGACTAAGGATTGTCATGTAGGGTAATTCTGTAATAATATGACAATGTCATATGACAAATTTTCGTAGTGAATTCAGGTGCAGGACAATATTAAAGCTCAGTGAGAATCGAATAGCCATTGCAAGAAGTTCGGATCCGTTTTTTAAATTGATTTATATGACATTGCCATACTGTTACAGAATTCCTGTACTGGCCGGATCAGAGTCCTACAGAATAGAACTAAAACTAACTTTGTGATTGTAAGCAGACCTCTGTAAGATGTGTCTAAAAGATGTGATGGTTAACCCTTTAAGGACGATTGCAACACCGATGTCCCATAAAGAATATAATTTCTCCTGACTATCTAAAGTTCTTTCTTTCTAATGTTTGTACGTAAATACAAAGTAGAAGGTTGAAGGAATCTAGGATGTTTTTGCAAGTCTCCAGCTACTTGCTATATAGTAAATTTTTAAGCTAAAATATGACGATTTTTTAAATTCGCGTATTGAAAATTGATTTTAATTATTTTTCATACTTCCAACTTTTTTTAAGCAAAACCGTTTTGGGAAAAGAAACTACAATACTCAAACATAATATTTCTCAATAGAGTGAAAATTATCCGTAATTGGTTTCGTCAGAAAAATTACTTAAAATTCTTAGCTATTTTTGTCTCTAAGTCTCTATCGTTCATAGAGTCAAAAAATACACCAAATTAGACTCTGTTGGCTATTCGAAGGTTAGATGTAAGGCGTTTCACAAATTTTCTTTATCGGTTTCATTTTTTTTGTTGATTTTGTTAACTCAAGGTAGAAGAAAGAATTCGAAATTTCAAAGTAGTACCTCACCATATTTTTTTACGGATATTTATCTTAGATATTGTTGGAATTACTGTCAATGAAGATATCATGTACTTGTACATCATTCTGATAATGCTTTTTATTATGCTTTTTATAATTTAGTAAATCGCTTTCAATAGCTTATCGCCATATTGATTCTAATATTTATTTGATAAAGAGATTTAACCTTAAAGTGTCATATTTCTAGAGACATTTAAACTGAAATGTAATGAACTACAGAATATCGAAATTGAAATGTAAAATCAAATTCAAATTTTCTGTGATTTTGAAACTAATCGGGAATAGATAATCTTTAAATAGTGAAAATTTTGAGGCAAAATTGAAATAGATGACCTAATATTAGCTTTTAACTCAGAATAGGAGATCTATAATATTTTAAATTAATTATTATCTTTAATCTCTAGAATTTCTTCATTTCAGAATTGAGAAGAATACCTGTAAATTCAATATATCGTAAATGTCCTGTGCGGTCAACTTTTTGATACTATGCCATAAATGTTTAATTGCAGTTATCTAAATGACCAACACTATGTATACATAGACCATAATTGGATTTTTGCAAAAAGCCAAAATATTCTCACTGTTACGTAATAATTATACATGGCAAAGGGGGTTGAACTACCTATTAATTTTCCACCCACAAGAGTGGCCCACATGAAAGTACTCAATCACACAACATCTATTCTGTATGGTGGGAGCTACGATAATTAAAACATTTATACCAAAATGGAAATCAATCAATAATTTCACTTGAAATATGAGTGTCATATGAAATTTATGTGGTAACCATAAGAGGGACATTATAGTAGTTTGCCACACATTGAGAGAGTGCCCCCCTGACTATGAAAAATCAGTCCAAAAAAAACAACTAGCACAACGAATGAAATAAATAGTATTTTAATTAATGAAACACCAATGTGATTTACATTCAATAATAATTTTTGTACAACATACATGACATAATTGAAGTCAAGTGTACCAGCTAAGGACCGAAGAGAGTTAACCTTATCCCCCCCTTGAATCCGCCACCTCCTTCAATATTTTATTGAGTCATTAATATGGAGTCACAATGCGGTGTGTGCCCAAAAAGTGCTCAATAGGAGTCAATCATATTAATTCACAGAAATTCACTTTCACTGATTTTCAAGCTCATGTTATATGCTCATTTCTGGGACACATGTGGCACGCACAAGAAAATCAATTTATCGATACTCGACAATTAAGTAAGGCAGTTTACACTCACTCTACGCCTGCACCAATTGTTACCCATAATTCAATGGAATTAATGCGCATTGTAACTCCTCGACTAATCTCTTTTGCTACCCTAGCTAATGGAATATCATTGGCATTGGTGTGAGTCAAAAAGTGAATATTTATATCTAAATATGAGAAGATGTACAAAAAAAAATCCTTATTGTGTTGGAAAGGTGGTCTGTTGCGCAACTTTGAACTTTTGCTTTCAAGCAAGATGACTGCCAACAATCAAACTTTATACGTAACAGAATCCTGCCTTACTTCTACCTCAAGAATCCACTTAGACAGATGAATACCATTCAAATCTATGCAATAATGCCCGGAGGTCGCCTTCAAGTTTACAGGAAGTAAACCTTGGGTGATCTTATTCAATATACCAAAGTAATTTAAGACATATTAGTCAAGCATACATGATGAAATAGTTTCAATGGTATCCAGTTCATTCTATCAATCGGAATTATTTGATAAAGCAATAGTTATTAGTTTGATAAGTGGATTACAAAATAAATCTAGTTTATTCAACTGTTCATCCAAATAAAGCAGTTTTATTATTAGAGAGTTTGAAAAACTTTTATATTTGCGATATTTAACGAACGAAAAAAATATCCCTGTATAACTCTAACTTCCCATGTGCAATTCTAAAAAAAAAAAAGTATAAAAAACACATCCCTCGTGCACTCAATGCTTCAAAAACACGTCTAACTTATTATGTTTTTGCAAATATTTTATCTAATCACAGAGAGTACTTGTTGATTAAACAGGACTAGCAAAACACCATCGAAACTTCATGTTGCATAAAAAAACTGCATTCGAAATGAATATAGTGATGTTTGTTTGATTGTTGTTTTTTTAGCAATGGAGTCAACGCATGAGGATCTCATGATTATTCAATTAAAAATAAATATGTAGAGATGATTGACAAGCAAATTTGTGTGCGACATTTAAACATCCTGCAGGGCAAACTTTCTCACTGAGACTGAATGCACATAGTTGATGTTATCCTGGAAAATAGCATATTATAGGCCGTTCATCCGTTGACTATACATTGAGAGCAAGGTACTTTAGAGAGTTACAAAATATACTTGATTATTTATTTACAAGTTTCAATAACAACAAGGCCACATTCATTAGAAAATTACATACTTTTAACAAAGAATATTAAAATTTCAAAAATTAAAAATAAAATTTTAGGTAGAAAAAAATATTATAAGAGGAAATGACAGACTTTTGACCATGATATAATTTATTTAGAAAAACCAACAATGAAGCTAAATTGCAATATGGAAAGGCTCAGTTCCATTAAAAAAAAAAGAATAAAAAGCCTTGATTCTTTCAACGATGAACTGGCGCAATTGATTGTAGAGGGATTTTTCCGGTGGTTGCTAGTGAAAAGGTTAGTCAACCTAAGATGAAAACACTTTTTTGGTTTTATTCAGAGCTTTCGATCCTGATGGGGATCTCCTTCAGTGGTCAACTAAATTGTGTTTCCCGAGTCTTTCTTAGGGATCGTGTGGTTCATGGGGTACCAGATCATCATCAGCAGGATGTTAGTGTGGGGCAAGTTTTTCCTTTTAGAGAACTTTTCTCACTTTTTTTGAACTTCTTCAAATTTCCAATAAGAATCAGGGTACCTAACCTTTTCACTGGCAATCACCGGAGATCCCTCTAAAAAGCCCTATTTCGTACTCCACTTCCCCCTATTGCTATTCAAAGTAATTTTTTTCTCACTGTAGCGTTCATCCGCTGCCAACTTACCATGGATATGCAGCCTCCAAAAAAAAGCGATATGAAAGCTTCTTCAAAAACGGTTTAACCGGTACTGATTTTGTCATATTTGAAAAGTTTTCTACAGCAAATGTTTCGACAAAAAAGATTTAAGCAGTCAAGGCCACTAATATTATGATTTTTGAAAATATATAGGTGATTCCTTTAACCGCTCGGAGGTACTTCATCTCGGCAACTTGTCTCGCGATCTTACTTTTCCGGTCATTACCCAAATCTCATGACCATAGGTGAGAATAGGACTGAAAACGGCTTTAAAAACCCATAATTTAGCCAAACGACTAAGCTCGGCTTTCCTCACCATGCTTCAGCCAAGTTCCCTCATTACTGCAGACGCTTGATCGATTCGCGACGACAGTTCTTCCTCCATCCTACCATCACTCGTAAATAACACCCCGAGATACATGAACTTCTCCACCTGTTTCAATGAGACTCCACTAACATATAGAGTGCATTGTACAGGCTATCTGGAGATTAACCATTACCTGTTTCTTATCAAATATGTTTCTTACCTTAAAACTTATCAATATGATTGGGTTTTCAATTTATCTGTAGCGCAAAGAATTGAATAATAAGATTGTAACATTAGATAATATCGAGAATTTATACATATAAATTAACTGGTTCACAACCGATTTTAAGCGTTGTTGTGAGACAATTCAGGATAAAAATTAGTTATCGTTTCATAACCGGTTCATTAGCGATTTGAATCAGTTCAGACTGTCAGGATATCCAAGACCTGTCCCAAGCAATCCCAAAAACATAGTTTTTAAAGACAAGAGAGGGGTTGAGTGTAAGTACTACGTTTATTAATAATAAATTCTGTATTCCCATCTGCAATTATGAAAAATTCCTACTTGTAGTAGGATCAGAATAAAGCTATTGTACCCTCAACTCTCAGTCTAATAGTAAATCGGGCCTTTTGAGAAGAGTACACAAAAAGAAATATTTCGTGAAATTTTTCTTTAATATTTGTCAATTCTTATTGGAGATTTATGAAATGCTCGTAAAGCGTGTAATTCACTAGGATGTTGGTAAAAGTTTGTGTTTTCTCACAAACTTTGTTCGTAACATGATCACTGTTACAAGTGTTATTTGTTCTTTTACAAACAGTGGTTCGTACCTTTTTGTTTGTTTAGCAAAAGTTTACGAACAAATGACAAAATTCTACGAGCGTTTTTCTTAATGTTTAATAATATTTACGAAAAGATGTTTGTAGAACAAAAACTGCTCATCAACCGATCATATTACGAACAATGCTTGTGAAAATTTACAAAATTTTACGAACTTGTTTGTAGGTTCTACAGTTTATGACCATTTCGTAAGTCTCCAGTAGGAATTCACAAAAAATTACAAACAATTTTACATAATTTTTTTTTGTACATTAACTATTTTACGTTACATTAGAAAATAAACATGATTCATTTTATTATAGGTTTTCGTAAACTAAGAGTATGTATTACTAGCTTCCATATTCTTATTAGAAATTTATTATAAATCGCAGACCTCTTCATTCTTTGGGAATAGGAGTAATGTGCTTTACAAGTTATTTTCCAAAAGATGCTTTCGAGAAGAAGGGTCTATTTGCTGGCTTAGAAAAGGTAGAAAAGCCAAGCATTGTAAGATTATTCGACTTCTTAAAAATTGCGCTATATGTATTGTTTAAGTTCTTGTTCTGATTTCGGAGTATTTAAGTTTCAATATGTGCTAATATTTTTTTTTTGGGAATAAAATCAAATAAATGTGGCTTAATATTGCATAATATGATATAATATAAATTTTCATGTTATTTAATTTGAAAATTTGAAATTCAGTTTGAACTTGAGTGCTATTAGGATTTTAGCCAAAATGCAAATTTTCATCAGCATAGGGGGAAGTGGGGCACCTTTGAATTGGGGTACATTTGAAACTGGTCTTTTTTCTCCTATTTTGAATATAAATTGAGGATTATATAATTCAATTTTGCTTCATAATTGGTTTATCGAACCTGAATGATAGCATAGTAAAGTCTAGTTTCACTTAAAAACACGTGAAGAAAGCAATATTTCAAAGGTACCCCAATTCAAAGGTGCCCCACTTCCCCCTATACCCAAATCATTTTTAATAAAAATTCTGAATTCTTTTTTGATAAAAATTTCTGTGTAAATGTATGAGTAAGTGGGGCACATTTGAAAGCGGAGCATCTTTGAAATTGAGATTTTTCTCCTATGTTAAAATGGAACTGAGCCATATCATAATGTAGTTTATCTTCTCAATCTGTTTTGCACCTAAATTATATCACAATAAGGCTCAATTTTTAATTTAAGAACAGGTGAAAAATCCCAATTTCAAAGGTACCCCACTTTCAAAGGTGCCCCACTTCCCCCTACTAACATGGTATTGTTTAATTTAAAGCCTCGACATTCAAAATTTAATATTCGGTATAAATTATAAATAAACACTAGAAATGTAAATGTCTAGTCAAGGGGGTGACATTAGCTCTGAAAAATGCGACCAGTTTTAGTATAATTTTTTTCTCGTTTTCGTATACATTTCACGAGATATCTCGTAAACTGCCAATTTGGGGTTTTCGGTTACCCCTTCAATATTAAATTGGCTTTTATTTTGTATTTGTATTTTTTGCTAATTCATTCCACAATGACAGAAAACACCGAATGAACTCCAAAGTTTTTTCGGCACGCTAGAAACACATGGGAAACATAGGAAATGTCATGCCCCTGTGTCTAGTAATACTCGTTTCGAAGCTCATCTGACTCACGAATTTTTTCTCAGTGTAGGTAGATTTAGCAAAAAAAAATAAAATATTAAAAATATAATAGCAAAAAGAGGTAGTCAAATTGCCTTGGAAACCATTCTGGCATGGTTGATCAAGGAGGGCAGTAGTAAGGGTTCGCATGGTGTGGGCGTGAGGTGAAAAATACCCGCGCAAAATGACAAAGTGACGCATAAATTGGCCGAATTTGCACGCGCCCCAGAGTTCAGGCCAGGGCAGAATAATATATGGTGTTGTTGAGCAGTCAGGACGATGTCCTGCGGGAACAGCTGTACATTTTAACAAATGGAAATATAGCGCTCGAAGCGAGATGTCTGGGTGTCAGAGAGGGCTGTTCCACAGAACCAGGAACTGGAGAGTGGGTGAATGTCAGTCAGGTGTCGCGGGAAATTGAGTTAGAGCCAAAATCCCAGAATAATGTGATCATAAATTTGTGAATTTGATTGACAACTTTTTGATGCAACACCGTGCGTTGCCAATTTCGTGAAAAAGCACATGGCTCTCTCCCTCTGACACAAAAATTCAATTATATATTTATGCAGGAAGGGTTTCAAACCGAGGGTCAATCCTCCTGTGTCGTCATAGGTCTTCGTGGTCTTTTGTCTATCGTACTCCGACAGCAAATCAAATTAATAATCAAGCTCAATTTGACGAAGAGTATAGATGGTGCAAGACGGTTATTTAATCCCTTACATACTGCTATCACCACTCTATACACTTCTTCGGTCTCTCTTATCTCTTACGCAACAAGATTACCCGTCGTTTCGTCCTAGACCACCTATCAATTTGGCTGATTGTTTTATGTTTACGTAATATATATATTTGACAAAATGAGATACGGCTATTACAAACAAAAATAGAGAAGTACAATTTGGGATCTTAAACTTACAGCGTATATTTATTTTAGACGCAATTTTAGTAAAAAAAATTGCCGTTTTTAAAAAATTGACGTTTCTGTCTTCAACATTCGTGGAAATTTTATTTAAAAGCATTTTTTTTAAGTGCTAAATATTAAAATATTAATTTAATTTTTTACGTGTTAAATTTGCAAGAACTAATTAAAAATTCAACTCATAAAAAGTTACTTAGAGCTTCACAAAGCTGCTGCCAATGGCCATTTGATGTTTACTATAGGCTTTAATATTGTTCTACTCCAGAATTTACGGACCAGATTTTACTCGAAAGGACGGACGGACATATGGGACGGTCACGGTTTTTGCTGGGTATGAAGTTTGTAATTTATAAGAGTCAGAACGTGTACAATATGTACAGTACATGCACATTTTGAGCCCGATCTGACGAGATCTCTGACGAGATCGCATTTTACCTTGGACCACAGAAACTGAAATATTTACACAATTTAAGTATTTCAACCAGGGGCCTATCGACATTTCATTTTTCCATACGTTTTTGCATAGAGGAACTGAAGACTATTGGCAAGTTTTTTCCTAAAGAGAATTGACTTATCAGTCTGATATATTTCGTAATTGTGCATTAAAAGCGACCTGAAAATACATATTTCATAATGTTCGCCGAAATAATACAAGAACTACGAGCAAATTTGTTTAAGTCGCGGTGCAATATCTGCAAAATTTTTACAAGGAAAAGTGAAAAATAGCTTCACTTTTTATTAGGCTTGATGGGCCCCTGATTTCAACGAATTTTCGTGGGTCAAGTCTACCTTTTCGCCATAAAATAATTATAAAATTTAACAAATTAACTTAACAAAAATCAAAAAATTATGCTTTTGACTGCAGGAATATAGGAAATAAAGTGTTTAAAGCCAGACTGTGTGCGAAGCCTGTAATCTTTCTCCCTACTTTAAAACAAATACAATATTTTATAAAAAAAATACACCAAACAACTCATTACTTTAGACTTTAAATTAATATCATCATATTCATTAAATGAAGCGCTATGGATATTTTTATTTATTATTATTTTTTTAGGGGTTCCGTCACTGAGAGAAATCCGAAATAGTTAAAGTAACATTCTGGAAATGTTTATTTTACCCTGCAGTATTGATTTGAAATCGGTGTAAATATTATGCATTTTAGGTGTATTAGGGATTAAAGTTATCCTTTTTCGTGTTAATTTTACCCTTAAAAAGGTGTAAAATTAACATTAAAAATGTTGATAATGTCGTTTTATTCTCAGTGGTGGTGCAATTGGTAAGAGCGTACGGCTCTTGGGCGGTGTTACCCCCGGCTCGACTGTCACAGTTGCGAGTTCGAGTTCCGCCCGGTGCAAACGAATGAAAAGTCTAAATGGACATTTTTCACGAAACATTGTAAACCGAATAACATATTTGTAAACTGCACGCACAATTTACAAAATGGCAAAAATATACCAGTAGATCAAAATTCAAAATAAATAAATAAATATTATTATTTTTACATTAGAATATTTTTATATTATTTTCTATGAAATATTTGTTTCTCGTACAAAAAGCTTTGTACGTAACGCTTTAGACTTAATATATTATTTTATATATAACAGCCTTTGTTATCTCCACAGAGAAAAAAAATACCCTAGAATCAATACTTTTTTGGGATACTTTTGGTATTAAAAGGGCTCCAATACCTCGTGGTATTAAATTCTAGGGTATTTTGGGATTAAATTCAAGAAAATCTCTGTCATTGATTTAATACCATAAAATCATTAAATTTCAATCGCAATGAGTATTGATTCTATCCCATTTTGGTATTGATTCTATCCCATTCTGGTATTGATTCTATCCCATTTTGGTATTGATTCTATCCCATTCTGGTATTGATTTTAATCCCATTTTGGGATCGATTCTATCCCACTTTGGGATTGATTCTATCCCACTCTGGGATTGATTCTATCCCATTTTGGGATTGATTTTATCCCATTTTGGGATTGATTCTATCCCATTTTGGGATTGATTCTATCCCACTCTGGGATTGATTCTATCCCACTCTGGGATTGATTCTATCCCATTTTGGGATTGATTCTATCCCATTCTGGGATTGATTTTAGGGTATTTAGGTATTGATTAAAAAAATATTCCTTGGAATCAATACCTCGTTAGTATTGATTTTAGGGTATTGTGGTATTAATTTTATCCCATCTTGGTATTGATTTTAGGGTGTTTTTATCCCATTTTCCGTATTGATTTCAGGATATTTTTATCCCAATTTTCGTATTGATTTTAGGGTATTTTCATCCTATTTTTTGTATTGATTTTCATCCCCATTTGGTATTGATTTTGGAGTACTCCAAGTATTGATTTTTTCATCCCATTTTGGTATTAATTTCATTCCAATGTAGTATTGATTTTCGCAAAGTCCAACCAAGAATCCATTTTTTTGCATCGGCCGAGATTCGATCTCACAACTTTTCAGCAAATCTTCACTTGAGAGTCGACGCCTTAGCCAGTTGCGCCACGGGACTGCTTGAATTTCCTTTATTACAGCACAATGAGTTTCTAATTTCATCCCATTGTGGGATTAATTTCATATAATTTCAGTATTGACTTTATGGTACTCCAGTATTGATTCTATCCCACTCTGGGATTGATTCTATCCCACTCTGGGATTGATTTTATCCCATTTTGGGATTGATTCTATCCCATTTTGGGATTGATTCTATCACACTCTGGGATTGATTTTATACCACTCTGGGATTAATTCTATCCCATTTTGGGATTGATTCTATCCCACTCTGGGATTAATTCTATTCCACTCTGGGATTGATTCTATCCCACTTTGGGATTGATTCTATCCCATTTTGGGATTGATTCTATCCCACTCTGGGATTGATTCTATCCCACTCTGGGATTGATTCTATCCCACTCTGGGATTGATTCTATCCCATTTTGGGATTGATTCTATCACACTCTGGGATTGATTTTATACCACTCTGGGATTAATTCTATCCCATTTTGGGATTGATTCTATCCCACTCTGGGATTAATTCTATCCCACTCTGGGATTGATTCTATCCCACTTTGGGATTGATTCTATCCCATTTTGGGATTGATTCTATCCCACTCTGGGATTGATTCTATCCCACTGTGGGATTGATTCTATCCCACTCTGGGATTAATTCTATCCCACTCTGGGATTGATTCTATCCCACTTTGGGATTGATTCTATCCCATTTTGGGATTGATTCTATCCCACTCTGGGATTGATTCTATCCCACTCTGGGATTGATTCTATCCCACTCTGGGATTGATTCTATCCCATTTTGGGATTGATTCTATCACACTCTGGGATTGATTTTATACCACTCTGGGATTAATTCTATTCCACTCTGGGATTGATTCTATCCCACTTTGGGATTGATTCTATCCCATTTTGGGATTGATTCTATCCCACTCTGGGATTGATTCTATCCCACTGTGGGATTGATTCTATCCCACTCTGGGACTGAT
The DNA here is from genome assembly GCF_024763615.1 of Phlebotomus papatasi. Taxonomy (NCBI): domain Eukaryota; kingdom Metazoa; phylum Arthropoda; class Insecta; order Diptera; family Psychodidae; genus Phlebotomus; species Phlebotomus papatasi. The sequence goes on along the minus strand of NC_077223.1, from coordinate 34,586,970 downwards.
TCTATCCCACTCTGGGGTTGATTCTATCCCACTCTGGGATTTATTCTATCCCACTCTGGGATTGATTCTATCCCACTCTGGGATTAATTCTATCCCACTCTGGGATTGATTCTATCCCATTTTGGGATTGATTCTATCCCATTTTGGGATTGATTCTATCCCACTCTGGGATTAATTCTATCCCACTCTGGGATTGATTCTATCCCACTCTGGGATTGATTCTATCACATTTTGGGATTGATTCTATCCCACTCTGGGACTGATTCTATCCCACTCTGGGGTTGATTCTATCCCACTCTGGGATTTATTCTATCCCACTCTGGGATTGATTCTATCCCACTCTGGGATTAATTCTATCCCACTCTGGGATTGATTCTATCCCATTTTGGGATTGATTCTATACCATTTTGGGATTGATTTTATGCCACTCTGAGATTGATTCAATCCCACTCTGGGATTGATTCTATCCCATCGGGAATGAGAATGATACCTTAATAATATAAAACTGATACCATAGTATCGTAGAATATATACCTCAGTGGGATAAAATCAATACCCTATAGTCCTTTCGGAATCGGTTTGGGAAGGAAGATGGTAATGACGTGTCTTGTGCGAGTGTTTTGTATTTAAAGTGAAGTCTGAGTGTATGCTGTCTTTTGCCTGGTTATTAGTGCAAAAGGGCTGCAATGGATACAGTGTACACACCAAAATACCAAAATGGGGTAGTCAATACCAAAATGGGATAGAATCAATCCCAGAGTGGGATAGAATCAGTCCCAAAATGGGATAGAATCAATCCCAGAGTGAAATAGAATCAATCCCAAAATGGGATAGAATCAATCCCAGAATGGGATAGAATAAATCCCAGAGTGGGATAGAATCAATCCCAAAATGGGATAGAATCAATCCCAGAGTGGGATAGAATCAATCCCAAAATGGGATAGAATCAATCCCAGAGTGGGATAGAATTAATCCCAGAGTGGGATAGAATCAATCCCACAGTGGGATAGAATCAATCCCAGAGTGGGATAGAATCAATCCCAAAATGGGATAGAATCAATCCCAAAATGGGATAGAATCAATCCCTGAGTGGGATAGAATCAATCCCAAAATAGGATAGAATCAATCCCAAAATGGGATAGAATTAATCCCAGAGTGGGATAGAATCAATCCCAAAATGGGATATAATCAATCCCAAAGTGGGATAGAATCAATCCCAGAGTGGGATAGAATTAATCCCAGAGTGGGATAGAATCAATCCCACAGTGGGATAGAATCAATCCCAGAGTGGGATAGAATCAATCCCAAAATGGGATAGAATCAATCCCAGAATGGGATAGAATTAATCCCAGAATGGGATAGAATCAATCCCAGAATGGGATAGAATCAATCCCAGAGTGGGATAGAATCAATCCCAAAATGGGATAGAATCAATCCCAGAGTGGGATAGAATCAATCCCAAAATGGGATAGAATCAATCCCAGAGTGGGATAGAATCAATCCCAAAATGGGATAGAATCAATCCCAAAATGGGATAGAATCAATCCCAGAGTGGGATAGAATCAATCCCAGAATGGGATAGAATCAATCCCAAAATGGGATAGAATTAATCCCAGAATGGGATAGAATCAATCCCAGAGTGGGATAGAATCAATCCCAAAATGGGATAGAATCAATCCTAGAGTGGGATAGAATCAATCCCAGAATGGGATAGAATCAATCCCAGAATGGGATAGAATCAATCCCAGAATGGGATAGAATCAATCCCAAAATGGGATAGAATCAATACCAAAATAGGATAGAATCAATACCAGAATGGGATAGAATTAATACTGTTTCCTAATAAATAATGACTTTCAAAAATCAATGCTGCAATGGGATTAAATTAATCCCACGAATTCTAAAATTCAATCTCAAATTGAGATAGAAACAATACCATTTCCTCCTCAAAAAATTAATTTCATAAATTTAATACCAATATGTCCTAAAAGTAATCCCAATATTTCTTAACTTTGTTCTAGAAATTAAAATCAATCCCAATATGCACCTATTTTCAAGAAAATTTGGGATAATTTTGGTATTGAAATGGTGGGATTAAAATCAATACCATGGGTATTGAATCTGGATACTTGAAAAATTTTCTCTGTGTCTTGTCAGAGACGAAATTACATGTAACAGTAGCCGTAACCCATGGATTTCCAGCTTCAGAGGACCAGCTTCGAAAGGATGCAGAGAAACTCAATAATCTCAAGGAGATTCTCAACCACCAAAGCTTCTCCTTGATGCCCTTTGTGCTCATGAATCAGAAGACTGAAGCGAATGAGAGAGAGAGTGAGGCTGACAACATAGATTAGCAATTATTTCGTTGCTCTTCGGGATTTAATCGAAAAACACCCCTGACAAGATAACCCCAAAAGCAACTAATACTCAAATTGACATCCTTACCCCACGCAAAATAATCCTCTCATTCTCTTCATTTTCGCGGGAAATGCTATTTAATTGGGGGGGGGGAATGTGGAATTCCAGTTAGATTCATCACAAGCTTTTATTCTCATGGCAATTTGGCCAATCCTTCGTTATGGATTTCGCGCGTTCCCCTCTGTGAGGAAATTTCCTCGGGATGACAGGTGAATTTCGTTTGAGTTCAAAATTAAAAGACATTCAAGACCCAGGGACAGATTGAGGGTGGAGACAAGACTAGACAGAAGAAATGCTGAATTATTGAAAGTGACAATCACGGTCAAAACACGGGGCTAGATTGTTGATAATTAATTATGGAATTTGTAAATATTTTCAAATCACTTCTATAATTGGGTGATTCGATGGCAGATTTGGGCGTTAAGAACAAGATGAAAAAAAAAAACTAAACGATACACCCAAATCATTCAATGATAATTCTCAAGGACTTTCAAATAGGGAGACCACAAAAAAGACAGCCTACAGATGAATATGAAATGGCACATAATATTAAATATGCATTAGACCAAGTCAGCAAAAAGTCTGTCTCATTGACATTTTCGTAAAGCTCCTAGGAATTCCTTTAACTTGTCTCTTGGGGCCAATTTCCATCTTATAAGCCATACTCATAATCTGCCCAAAAGCAGGAAAAAAAAGCCATTTGTGGGTCGCAATTAAAATATTTTAGCCCCACTGCAAATTAAATACGTTTTTGGCACTCTGGTCAATTTTACGCGATTTCATTATTCATTGTTGTACTGCCCGATCACTGAATGGGCCGCTGGAGTAATAAATGATTGAAAAGATCGGGCAGCTTGTGTTCAAATTATATCTTGCGTTATTGGGCTGCAACACCGCATGCCTCGGCCAAAGTACTTTGTCATCATGCTCGGGGGCCCCTAGCGAAGGCCATTCAGGTGACCAATTTCTCTTTGCGATCGCCATGTGCCGGCAAATTGTTATTCGCAAGGTTGGACACAGCTCCAAACCTGAAATGTTAACCATTATCCCAGGCAGTAGATGTGAGTAATTTTCACCCAAAAAGGTGATGAAATTTTCAGGATGATTCCCTGACACTTTGATATTATATTGCCATTTCGCAATTTCACATCAATGTAAGTTAAAATTATTTCAACTGATTAATCCGCAATCAAATAGGAATGTCATTGTCATATGAATTATTTTACTTCAATTGAATTTAGATAGGAGTAAAAATATGTTTTTTCAAGAAGTTTGTTTCAAATATTCATGCAGTTGAAATTGATTTTCAAATTATGTCTCGTTTCATGTTTCATTTTCAATTTAGAATCTCACCTCATATTCTTTTATAATTCAAACCTTGCTGATTCTAGTGGTTGGATTTATAAAATCAGAAAATTAAATTAAGAATAGTAGAAAACCTCAAAATAATCCAAAAGAAGGGAAAAGAAAATTGTTCCAACATAGGTCTGTGACAAAGTAGGTAGTATTTTAAAAGGGGTGTAAAAGCATCCCAGGCTTTGCGAAATGCTCAAACTCGTGCCTTAAATTCAATATACCTCAGAAGTACTTTCGCGTCATTTACCATTTACTGGTTCTAAAACGATTTGACCGGTTCTTAACCGATTCAAATATCATTCAAAAGATCCTCCAAAATTGTTTTAAAAGTATCGATTTTCGGATAAAAATTAATTATAGGCTATGAACCTGTTCATTACCGGTTCAAAACCGATTGAAACCGGCTCATTTTTATAGGAAATTCCAAGACCTTTCCAACGATCCCTAGCATGACCCCATTCCCTTGATAAATGCGCTCTCTAGTGTCTTTTTAACCTTTGACCTTGAAAAATCGTTATTAGGAATGATTCAACGGTATTTTCGTCTAAGGACGAAATGTCCGCCCGAGTAATCTCTAAAACATATCCAAAAATGAGAAACATCGCATGATGCGTTTTCGAGCAATCCCAAAAAACTTGCTTTTTGTGGGGAAGGGAACTATCATTCAAATAAGTGTGAAAAGCTGCAGTAGGGTGGAATAACCGGCTATCGCCATGTTTAGGAAAAAATTAAATTCATTTAATCATAACTTTTGAATCCTTGTTACAAGATAAGTCAAATTTGACACAAAGTTACTTAGATGTATTGGCTCTAGATACGTGAAAACAATAATCCTAGAACATAACGCTGGACTACTTAAAAAACTGATTTTTATTAATAATGCAAAAATAACCATTTCGTCGCCACTTTTTACCACTTTTCGCCAGTTTTGTAAAATTTGTAACCACTTCTCGCCACCCACTTGAAAAGAACCACACTCGGTTATTTTAGGCAATGCTATGAAAAGAATACATTCACCATTTCTCTTTCCTTGTGATCACTTTATTATTACTCTCTTTAAATGATTTTTCTTCACTTTTATTTGAGAAATCAAATTATGGGGCTTTTGCAGAAAGTAAACAATGCAGATTTGACAACTGAGAATGTACGAAGTGAAGTTAGCGTCGCCTATTGAAAAGATATGGCGACAGGCGGTAAAATCAATTCCAGAATATTACCACTTCTCGCCATGCCTCATTTTTATACAAAAATAATATAAAATGAAATATTAATTGACTAAATACAAATGTTATGTATTCCACAAGTGCAATTAAATATTCAATAGACAAATTATTTACCCAAATAGGTATTTTTGGCCTGATGAAAATTTGACGACACTTAGTACATTTGGTAAGAGATGTTGGATTCGATGCACTTGCTTAAAATATTGCTCTAAAAAGTGATCAAAATCGTGAATCCAAAACGAATAATTATTATTTTTCGATTCTATGCGTAGAAGCAGAAACAATACAAATAAATTGCGACTCATTTATTTCATAAATTGCGAAAAATAGCGATTTCAATGTAAGTGGCGAGAAGTGGGGCACTGGCGAGAACTGGTGATTCCACCCTAGATTGGTAAAAATGCCAAGTAGTGAAATATTATAGGCAAAGGGAAAATTAAGAAATTATGAACCATTTTTGTATGTTACTTACCAAAATTGATATTTTACCATAAATGTTTTTCCCGGTGGTAGGAAATAGCCTTAGATCTAATGGATCAACAAATATGACCTGGCATTGTTCTGATAAAACATTTTTTTCTTTATTTACAAATTTTGGTCGCTTTAGGCGATGACTTCCTTCGTTCTAGTTGTTCAGTATAGGGGACAGTGGGGCACCTTTGAATGTGGGGCACCTTTGAAATTGGAATTTTCTACCTGTTTTTAAATTGAATTGAACCATATCATAACGTAATTTAGATTCTCGATCTGTTTGTGCAGCTAAATTATATCACGATAAGGTTCAATTTTATTTAAGAGCACGTGAAAAATCCCAATTTCAAAGGTGCCCCACTTTCAAAGGGTCCCACTTTCTCTTACTGGTCAGAGTTTACTTTTTGGCCCACTGGAAGTAACGCATTATAGAATATTAATTTTCAATTCGGTCTTATGTGCTGGATACACTTACGACTAAAGTCCAGAGATGACTAAGCTCGTTCATAGCCAAGTCAATTCCTGACACACTACAAACGAGGCTTTACACTTACTGGCACTCACTAAACATAACTTTTGTGGGGTTTTATGCAGATATTGCTACTGAAATGCTCTAATACTCCCTTAAAAATGAAACTATTTGTAAATATACTCCACAATTCACGTAAACCAATAAGAATTATTCACTGAAATCGCCTAAATTGGCTTAAGTCGCGAGACGAGATAGTTTCCATATTAGAAATAATTGTAATTAACAATAATTATTGCACGTGAACTGAGAAATAAGTTTACGAATAGTTTCATTATAAATAGAGTACTTGTGCATATTGTAATAAAAATATCTGCATAAATAGGCTAACGTGTGGTATTATGGGACACTTTTTAGCACTTTCAAATTTCAAACAGCCTAATGACTTCTCAAATTACTTTTTCTTTGTTGATACAAATATTTATGTTCCTTATTCTATCCAGAATAAGATTCTTACCGAAAAATGTTGAAATATGCATAATTTTTTATTCAAAGTAGCAAAAAATTTAAAGAAGGAAGAATTGTATTTCGGAACAATTGTGTATTCCGGGGCAGACAAAAATCGCTATTAAGCAAATAAATGTCATTAAGCCTGACTATTTACCTTTAAGTGGAGGGTCTAAACTTCACTCTTTCATAAAAAAATTGTTTAAATTTCACTTATAAAGTGGCTTAAATTGAAAAAAAAACTCAGCACTGTTTGTGTTGACATCTGCATAATTGACCACACTGAAGGTTTTGTAAAAAGTGGAATGTGATACTCACAATTCACGCGTATTTCACACTTTAAATTAAATAAAATTTAAGAAGTTTTATATTTTCTAATACGTAAAGAGCTTAAAATTCAATATAGAACTTAAAAATAATAAGAAAACAAATATTTAGAGCATTTTTTATGTATTCAGGAATACCCATATTATGCCCCGAAAAGCACATTGTCCAGAAATACCACACGTTACCCTACCCACAAAAGTTATGTTTTGTGGATACCAATGAATGCTAATCCTCGTTTGTAGTGTGCTAGGAACTGATTTAGATATAAACAAACTTAGGTGTCTCTGGACTTTAGTCGTAAGTATGTCTAGGACATTAACCATCGTTTGAGTCACTTTGTCCACTGTCATCGTTTGCGATTAATATGTATACTAATTGGTGACTGAATTCTCAACGTTAGACAACCTGACTATAGAACATGCATACTCATCAAAACAAATAAATGAAAATACCTTTAATTGCATGGCACTGAGGACACTGGTTTTAATATCCCGCGAAGTGTTACTCTGGTTATTCTACACTTATTGTTTTTTGCAAAACTGCTCAGTTAATTCTTCAATAAGAACTTATCCAATTTAATTACAATATAGGCAATTTAAGAAAATATTCATAACAGTGAAGAACTCTAGTTAGGAATAATTTTATGAATATGTAGACATGTAAATGTAGTAGGAGATCGTGGGGCAATTTCATACATACATTCTAAATTGAATTTTGGGCAGCAAGATTATAGACATAAGAAAAATTTAGTATATTATGTGAACTATATTTAAATTTATTTAAGAACAGGTGAAAAATCCCAATTTCAAAGGTACCCCACTTTCAACTTCCCCCTAATGTTATAAAATCCAATATAGAGGGGACTCTAACAGTAGTAAACATTGTTGTCCTGGGGCCTGAGTCTTGAGTCCTGGCCACTCTTCAGTCCCAAGATACAGTGCTCAATGCTCCCCTATGAATTGCTCTTCCAAGAATATCCCTTATCTACACGAATGCTTTCTTATCGGTACCGTTCTAGTGAGGAGAATTGACTCGGGAATTTCAAATGATGAGCGTTGTATTTTTATATGGAAGAACTGAGTTCTGCAACATGAGTTAGCTGTAAATACTGCAATTTTTAATTATATATTAGAACTTTGGATGACAAAACCTATGTGAATTTATAGATACTATAGTAATCCTTGTGCACTGAACAAATGGATCACATAAGTTTAAGTCGTGTTGAAATAAATCTCTTAGTGGTCTCAGTGTATATAACTATCCCCTATGTTTACTACTGTTCCAGTTTTGTCTAAAACTCAAAAATAGAACAACATTAAAGATTTTTCTAAACACTTGATTTTTTTGATACTGCTTTAAACTGGATAAGAAAAATACGAAAAAGTTGGTACAGCCCCTTTGTTAAACTTCCCAACCCTCCCGTAAGTACACAAAAAATAATCGTGTATGATGGAAAAGACCGCCAGGCAAATTCCGATTATTACGAAGCTGCGTGGAAATCACGCAATGACACCTCATTGCCGTCAAAAAGACTGAGGAGTTATTATACCAAAAGGCAAAAAGGAGTGTATGAGGCTGAAGAAAAAGAGCTACCAAGTGTATTTAACGGTGAAAATGCTATAAAAATTTATTTTATATAAACCACTGCAATGTGCAAGTAGAGGGTTAATATTTTAATTGCTGACTGTTAACGCTCTAGATTTAGGCTGGACAATGTCCAAAGCCCGAGCGTTACCCTCAAGTGTGAAATATTCTTTTAGTCTGTGCAATTATTGTAAAAGTGTCATTATTGTACTGGAAGTCGAGCAGTGAAGAAATAAAGCAACTTAGAGAAAATCGAAGTGTTTGTTCTTAAAGCGCATCAGGACATCTCATGGCGATCCTGCCATGTTTTTCGGCAGTAAAATTTAATGTGAAATATATTCAAGTTAAAGTTGTGAACTAAGTTATGAACTAAGTTGTGAAGTTGTTAAAAAAAAAATGAGGAAAAATTAGTGTTTTAGGAGTTGAAATACTTTTGAAAAAAAAGTGAAAGATAATTCTAAACAAAAATTAACTAAAAGATCGAGAAAACTATGGGGTGTAAATGTAGTTGCCCGATTGAAGAGGGCAAAGCAACTATTCTTCAATCCGGTGCTGGAAGCTCAGCAGCCGCATCGAGCGAAACGACGCAACACAATCAGCCAGAATCCTTCACTCTGAAAGACGTCGTGCTGATCACAACATTAGCTGTAGCCGCAACATTACTACTTCAGGTAGCGTGGCAAAAGACCATGAAAAGGCTAGAGAAACGCCAGCAGGCACAAGTCCCCAACCTCACCATTTAAGAAGACATCAGATGTAGAGCGGAACAATCGAGGAAGCTGATACACCATCATCCCAGGGATATGCCAACGATATATACTACAGATAAGTCAGAAACATTTTAATGGAAAACCTTAACACTATTTTGTCAGAATTAGAAAGAATTTTAAGAAATTTTAAGAAAGATGGGCCAAGTAGAGTAAATACAAAAGAATTTCTAGGTGAAAAAATTAAAAATATCGAACAATTGTACAATAAATTTCGTGAAATAACAAATCAATTAAAAGGAACAAAAGTTACAGAACAAGAAAAAGTAAACATTGTATACGTTGCAAATCGAATAAGGTCAGTGTACGAACAGTTGAAAATAATTCTAGATGAGAAATATAAATTACTAAAATCTACGTCACAGACTGTTGAAGAAATTGGAAAAAGAGAAGATGTGCAAAATCCTGAAGAGAGTATAGAAGATTTAGAAGATCAATTTGTAGACACCAAAGAAACAAATATGTCGGAATTTAATCTCTCAACCGTAATAAAAATTTTGCCAGAATTTGACGGTAATAAGGATAAATTAATAAATTTTATTGAACTATTAAAACTTCTTGGCGAAGATCTAGGACCTACGGAACAAACAAAATTAGTGAAATTTGCTTATCGTGCTCGTTTAACTCAACAGGTTCGTAATAAATTATCTTGTTACGAAGAACCCAAAAGCCTAAATGATTTGACAAAATTGCTTCTAGAAAATTTTAAAGTAACCAAAACTGCCCTTCAGATTCACTCAGAATTAACTAAATTAAAACAGGAGAGTTCGGTACAAAATTTCGTTGATCAAATCGAGAAACTAATTGCTGAATTAAATATGGTTCAAATTAGTTCTCAAGGAACAGAAGCTGGACAAATGGTTAGAGCATTAAATGATCAAATTGGACTTACGGCATTTCAGAAAGGTTTAAAATCTCAGTTGAAAACAGTAATTCAAGCATCGCGTCCCAAGACCTTATCAGAAGCTACTTCCCTTGCGTTAGAAATTGAAGAGCCAACTGAAGAAAAAATTTTCTATGCAAAAGGAAAGCGGGGAAACGCTAATCATCGCGGAAATTTTCGTGGAAGATATCAGAGTAGAGGCCGCGGTAGAGGATCACAAGAAAATTCAAGTCATAGAGGATCCACTCGTGGATCAGGTCGAGGAAATTTTCGAGGTCGATCTTCAAATCATAGAGGCAACTCTAGGGGATCACAAAATTATTCTTCATCGAGAGGAAATCACAATTCGCGAGGTAATGGAAATTCACAGTCCAATGTACAATCGCAATTCGCCCATTATGCAGAATCAGGTACTGACCAACCACAAGTCGTAAATTATGCCGACGTGAATCCGTATCAATTTTCAGAAGAGTCGTTTCAAACATTTTTCGCATAACATGAACATTTACAAATTAAATGGCATGAGTTTTTGGAATGTAAAAGTCCACGGAAAACAACTATCTTTCCTGTTGGACACAGGAGCATCTATGAGCGCTATAAAGAAAGAGAGTTTAACAAGACAAATGTGGGTGAATGAGAATGAAAAAATAAAAATCAATGGCATAGGTGGAAGTATTAAGTCAATTGGATCAGTGAGAATTGAAATGAATGTTAATAGTGAAAATGAGAAATTGGAACATAAATTTGTAGTGATTGAGAATTTTATGTCTGAAGTTGATGGGATAATTGGTACAGACTTCTTTGCAAAATATTTAGCAACTATTGATTTCGAAAAACTTAAATTTACTTTTTGGCATAAAGGAAAGAAAAATGTGGTACCACTGTTAACTCAAAATACAGTTTGTACGATGATTCCATCAAGATGCGAAGTCATTAAATATTTTAAGACAAGTGAAACGAATGATTGTGTTATAATTCCTAGGCAGTTAGGATGTGGAATATTTGTAGCGGGAGCCATTGCCCGACCAATGGATGGTATGATACCTGTGAAAATATTGAATGTACGAAATGAAAGTGTTAGTATAAAAAACTACATACCAGAAACTCATGACGCAAACGATTACTCAATTTACAATTTCGGTGAAAAACGCAATTCGGCAGAAAGGGTTGAAAAATTATTCAAAACTCTTGATTTGACCCAACTAAATAAAGAAGAAGAAAACGCAATTCGTGCAATTTGTGCAAAATATGCCGATGTATTTCTTTTAGAAGGCGACCCACTTACGGTGACCGACATTTATCAGCAAACAATCAAGCTGAAAGAAAATTCGCAACCTATTTATGTCAAGCCGTATAGGTTACCTCAATCCCAAAAACAAGAAATACATAACCAAGTAGATAAACTTCTTAAAGAAGGCATAGTAGAAGAAACAAGGTCAGCATGGTCCAGTCCACTCCTTGTTGTGCCTAAACGTCCAGACAAAGATGGAAATAAGCAATGGAGGATGGTCATAGATTATCGTCTCCTAAATAAAACTATAGAGGACGACAAATTCCCCTTACCAAATATAACGGAAATTTTAGATTCATTGACAGGCGCTGTCTATTTTTCTCATTTAGATTTATCCCAAGGATATTATCAGATAGAACTTACCCCAGAAAGCAGACCATGTACCGCTTTTACTACGGACAAAGGTCAATACCAACTCACGCGACTCCCCATGGGACTCAAAATAAGTCCCAGCGCTTTCTCAAGGGTAATGACAGTAGCGATGTCCGGATTAAATAATATTTCTTGTCTTGTTTATCTTGATGATTTAATCATATTTGGCCGTAATTTACAGATTCATAATCAAAATTTATTAAAAGTTTTTCAAAGATTGCGGGAAGTTAATTTAAAACTAAATGCAAAGAAATGCGCATTTTTGAAAAAAGAAATATTATATCTTGGACATGTTATCTCAGCAAACGGAATTTTACCAGATCCCGAGAAAATTTTTGCAGTAAAAAACTTTCCAGTTCCTAAGGATGCGAATGAAGTGAAGAGATTCACTGCATTTGCAAACTATTACAGGAAATATATACGAAATTTCGCAGAGATTGCTGAGCCTTTAAATAATTTAACACGCAAGAAAAATAAAGATAAATTTAAATGGACAGCTGCGTGCCAATCATCTTTCGATGAATTAAAAAATAGATTGTCAAGGCCCCCAGTCTTGCAATATCCCAATTTTTCGGAAGATAATACATTTAAAATTAAAACCGATGCCTCAGGTCTAGCAATCGGCGCGGTATTAACAAATTCAGATGACCGACCTATCGCTTACGCAAGTCGTGGTTTAAATAAAGCAGAGAAAAACTATGAGACTATCGAAAAGGAACTGCTAGCGATAGTGTGGGCTGTCAAGTATTTCAGACCATATATTTTTGGCAAAAAATTCATAATTTACACCGACCATCGTCCTTTAGTATATCTTTTTAGTTTGAAAAACCCTTCAAGTAGACTCACAAAATTTCGTTTGATTTTAGAAGAATATGATTTTTCAGTCATTTATATAAAAGGAAAGGATAATGTCACGGCAGATGCCTTATCCAGAATTGAGCTAACTTCGAACGAATTACAAAAATTAAAAGGCGAAATTAATAAGGCAGATATTTTTGTCACAACAAGAGCACAACGGTTAAAGGAATTACAAAAAGACTCAAAACAAATCGAAAATGGACATGACGATTTTGTAAGGCAACCACAAATTTCTGAAATTCTAAAGAGACCAAAAAATTCAACAGAATTACGAATAGTAGAAAACTTTGATTTTGAAAAACTGAAAGGTCTTAAATACATAGCTGATCCACAGAAGCAAGTAATTTATGTGCCATCAAAAAGTATAATTTACTTAAATTTTCATACTCGATCAATATCTGCACGAGATGCGACGTTGAGAGTACTGATAAAATTATGCGTGGAAGAAAATATTACAGAAGTAGTATTAATAAAAAATATCGATAATGATAAAATTCCGGAATTTATTGAATATTTAAGGCGCCGAACCACGCAAGAACTCCTAAAAAAGGGCCCATATATTGTAATAGTAGGAGGAGTTCAAAATATTGAAAAAGATGCGACACGACAATTAATCCTAAATGATTTTCATTTGCTTCCTAGCAGTGGACATGCTGGTATAAATCGAATGCTAAATAGTATTAAAAAATATTATTATTGGCCTAAAATGAAAAATGATGTAGAGAATTTTGTAAAGAAATGCGACATGTGTCAGAGAAATAAACATACTATTCCGATTAAAGAGAAATTAAATATTACTACAACAGCAAATTCAGCATTTGAAAAGGTATACCTAGATTTAGTAGGACCTTTGGAAAAAGATTTAGAGGATAACGCATATATTCTAACTCTACAATGTGAATTGTCGAAATACGTAGTAGTTACTCCATTACAAAATAAAGAAGCAGTTTCAGTTGCTAAAGCTTTTGTCGAAGAATTCATTCTTAAATACGGCGTTCCTTCTGAAATAGCCACAGATCGTGGTACAGAATTCATCTCAAATGTAATGCAGGAAACATGCAAACTTTTAGGGATAACTCAAATTTTTGCGACTGCATACCACCACGAATCGATAGGAGCACTTGAGAATACACATAAAGTTCTTGGAGCATACTTAAGATCTCAAACTGCGGAATTTCCTAATTCTTGGAGTAAGTGGACACCCTTTTGGTGTTTTGCATTTAATACCACTGTACATACGGAGACAGGTTATACTCCATTCGAATTAATTTTCGGAAAGAAATGTGCGTTACCTTCTAATCTTCAAAATAATGTCGAACCAATATACAACTTCGATAATTATCCAATAGAACTGAAATATAAATTACAAAGAGCATTAAGAGATGCTCGTGATAAACTAATAGATTCGAAAATTAAGAGAAAGGAAGTATATGATAAAAGTAGTAGACCAATAGAATATAAGAAAGGAGATATGGTTTTAATTAAAAATATTGTAGAAAATAAATTGGATGCACTGTATAAAGGGCCCTATAAAGTAAGTAAAGAAAATGCACCTAATGTTATAATTGAAATTAATAATAAGGAATACGAAATACACAAAAACAGGACAAAACTTTATAACTAACAAATGTAATGATTTATGATGACTTTGCTATGAATTGGACAAATCTTGTAAATATATAAAACTAACAGGGAATTCAATCATAAAAAGAAAAACAAACAAAAAAAATAATAATTTTTTTTTTCTCTAAGGGGGAGGTGCAATGTGCAAGTAGAGGGTTAATATTTTAATTGCTGACTGTTAACGCTCTAGATTTAGGCTGGACAATGTCCAAAGCCCGAGCGTTACCCTCAAGTGTGAAATATTCTTTTAGTCTGTGCAATTATTGTAAAAGTGTCATTATTGTACTGGAAGTCGAGCAGTGAAGAAATAAAGCAACTTAGAGAAAATCGAAGTGTTTGTTCTTAAAGCGCATCAGGACATCTCACCACTCTCAAGTGGGATTTATGTGTATTATAATTGTGAAAGAAATGGATGATGAGAAAAAAACACGTGGAAAAGGTGTTAAAGAGTCCGTTGAAAAATTTCGGGTGGAAGTCTGACTGTGAATAACCGAATCCCTCAACAATAAAATATCAGTAAAGAAGTGTCTGGCATCACAGGTTGCAGAGGTGAAAAAAGAAGTCATAATTAAATTTTACAACAAAGCATTAGATAAACCATAAAAATTTTTGATCTTTTGACTTCACTCAACATGCATTTTCACACGCAAAATAATCTTGTGTGGAGAATATATTGCCGATAAGAAACTTTAAGATCCTCCTTGAATGTTGCTGCAAATGACTGCGATTTCCGTGTTATTAGCAAAAATTTAATAATACCCCTTCACCTTCGCATCCTTGGATGCGATAAAAGATTTACCATCCAACAATTATTTATTAATATATTCTCCCTTTTATCTTCTCCTGTGAATGTGCAAATAAATCTCAAGTGTTTATTGGTCATAACAAAGATATTTTGCATAAATAGAATAAACATTATGATGTTTTGGGCATAAATTTAAGAGACAAGTTATATGTGATTTAGAAGACATTTCCAGAAGCAATAAAATTTGCGCAATGTCTGTTTATTTAGCATCAAAATTGAGATTGAGTGAAAGAGGAAATTGTCTGCGATGACTCAATCAACACATATCGTAGCAAAAATAATTACAAAGGAAACAGACGATTTCTTTGATTTTAAGATAGTTAAGACTTTTCACATATAAATCTTTTGTATTCCTCAATTGTATGCGACTTAATTTGACTTATGAAGATCTAAAGTAACTTCAAAAATCAAGTCACACAGCAAATGTTATTATAACGCACTCGCTATAACACAAAACATTAACATATTGAAAACATAACCAAAATAAAAATAAATAATACTAGAACAAACAAGCGTAACTAAAAGTTCTTTTAATATTTTAGAATCCATTTTTTTAAACTGTACAAAGAGCGGCTTGATACTTTTACGTCCATTGTGCAGAGATGAAAGAAAATACATCGCTTCTAACTAATTTTAAAAACTGATGAGTGTGAAAATAGACAATTTATAGACGAAAATTCACAAGAAACAATCATCTAAAACCACAAAGGAAAACACAATTGATGTCGAAAGCTCTGGGATATTGCGTGTTTCATTTTTAGTATTTGTTCAATAAATTCCGACGTTCACCAAAAGAGCATTTAGTCCTATGTGTCTAGTTGAAATCCATCGTAAAATATCTATTCTTACAAAAGGCAGAATTTGAGACCATGGACGAAATTTTTACCAGAATTGTTTTCAAAATATATCAAAAAATGTTAAATAATGATAATTTATGATAGTCACCAAAAACCCGAAGTTAATATCTCACACTCTTCGATCTCCATCTTCCTTTTGCAAAACTTCTAATGAATAAACCGGTTCGTTATGGATTAGGACTAATGGATCCGTATCCAAAATTTCAAATCCTTTCAATTAACCTCAATCTATTACAATCGATTAAGGAACTAGCCTTCCAGAAGTAACATTTCCAGATGAACTTTTAAAGAAAATATTCCCTAAATTTTTTTAATGTGTGAATTAAATTATTATAATTTGCTGACATTTTCCTTAAGGGATATCATTACCTTTGAAAAGCTTTTTCACAAAAAATTTCATTTGGCTCCAAGTCTTTATAATTTATTGAAGAATAGTTTTTCAAATGATATATAATATATCTCATACAAACTATTAAAAATTAGTAAAGAAAAGTTTTGCTTAAATCAGCCGTGATATACCTATATGAATTTAATTTTTCTTACACATTAAACGCGTCTTTTTCGAAATCATGTTTTTGGAATTGGCTGCATTCCTAGCGCCTTGCAGCAACCGATTTCCACAAAATTTTGAGTGCAGCTTTTCAGATATATTCGCAAGTGAACGTCTTGCCGGATTTTTGATCAATTTATATTTACCTGTTATGACTACATGATACAATAATTTTTCAAAGTAAAAACTAAATTTTTTCAAAAAAATCGTTGTCATTTCTCGAGAAATCACTTTATCCTAAAGCCCTAGACACACTTACGACTAAAGTCCAGAGACGACTAAGCCCGTTCATAGCCAAGTCAGTTCCTAACGCACTACAGACGAGGATTAGCATTCACTGGTATCCACAAATCATAACTTTCGTGGGTTTTTATGCAAATATTTCTGCTGAAATGCACAAATACACTCTTCTGAAAATGAAACTATTTGTAAATTCATGTCTCAGGTCACGTGCAATAATTATTGTTAATGGCAATTATTTGTTAGGTGGAAGCTAACTCGCGACTTAAGCCGATTTAGGCGATTCTAGAGAATAATTCTTGTTGTTATACGTGAATTGTGAAGTAAATTTAAAAGTAGTTCATTTTCAAAGGACTACTAATGTACTAATGCATTTCAGTAATAATATCTGTATAAAAACCCACGAAAGTTATGTTTTGTGAGTGCCAGAAAATCTTAAGCCTCGTTTGTAGTGCGTTATGCCGAAAATAGACACAGGCTGATCCTAGAGAATACTCAGCTCGTAAAATTTGGCGGTAAAAGATCAGCCCAAACTATCATACACTTAGGATTTAGGATCAAGGATTAGCGTTCCCAGCGTAAATTTCTATTAAATCTCCACACTTTGATTGCTGAAAGGCTTCTTAAGTGAAACATCAATGGATTTTTTTACAATAAGGAGCACTCTGATCTTCTCTTTACTCCAATCTTAATGCATTTTAAGATTTGGCGATATTGCGTACCATTACTTTTTATTTTCAGCACTGGTGCTGATGTCGCTCAATCCCCGTAATTTCACTAGACCTCATGAATTTAGAAGATCAGCTTGATCCTTCAAATTATGGGCTAATCCGTGAGTATATCGACACCAATCCTCATTTTTCGGGCTGATCCCTAAGTCGATCCCTGTGTCTATTTTGGGCTTTAGGAACTGACTTGGGTATGAACGAGCTTAGTCGTCTCTGGACTTTAGTCGTAAGTGTGTCCAAGACTTAAGTCCACCATGGCGTTCACTAGATTTTGAGTTCTTCTTACGAGTTGTATATTAATTAATTTTAGGAATAATTAAAGACCAGAAACATTTCACAAGCTTTTAAATAATTCTCAAGTGGCATAAAACTCAATTTGTATTCGAAAGTGCAATATTTCGAATACAACTTCACAAGAGCTGAACGCTCTTACCAATTACACCCCAGACCTCTAAGTTTAAGAATAAAAGTTAAAGATTCTGATGTCAAAAAAAAACGGTAGAAAAGAAGTTATTACGACATACGCTAATTTAACTAACGACGATGATAAGAGTGTACTAAAAGCAAAGTCCTGATAACCCTTTTTGACTCGTGAATCGCGAAATTATGTAAATGATAAGAAGCTCGTTCATCTCAGTGCTAACGTCCTTTTTTTCTCTTGTTGCTTTTCTTGAATTCCTCACAGAGCAGCAAATAAATCTTTAATGATGTTTTTCCTCCATTGCTGGGCGACATTTTAAGTATTCCATTGAAATCACTAGTGAAATATTTAAATGATGACAGAAAGATTTGAAAGTACACTCCCACATTTTCGGAAATAGCTTCGCTGTTTGTGCATTATAAAATCTCTTTTTGAGACTTTGTATCATTCTCCTCATCCATTTCCGCAATCTCATCGCCACAATTTGAGCACCCATCTCGACTTATGCAATCACATTGACAAACATCCCCCTTTTCCGTGAAGCATGTGTAATTAAAACTGCTCTTGTTTCTCCAAAAACGGAAGGTGGAGGATACTCTCCAAAGTTTCCTGTTTATAATTTTGTTGACACAGTCACTCTTCTGGTATTTCTCCATCTCAGTCCTATCTTCGTCATTTTGCGAAAATTTAATGAAACAACTCAAATAATTACTTTTGGCAAGTATATTAATTAAAATAGTTTGCACCTCATATTCCCTTTGAGCATGAGAAATGAAACTCCCCCGGAATTTTCATATAAAAATTTTGGACTTTTTCAAAAAAAACAAAAACATCATTTACTTATCTTTTGAGAAGACTACCGAGTATAAGCGAGATCATTTTAAACTACCCATTTATGTCTACAGCTCTTTTCAGACAATTTTATCTAATTAATTAATTAAAATACAATATGTTATTGCCATCATTTAGCTTCAACAATTTTTACTGTGGGCACCTCTCAAAAACCAGTAGAAATTAATTCGGGCCTGAAAATGAGTGGGTTGATTACACAAATTTGTCGTTTGAAATAAATGGAATAATTGACAAAGATATTGACTCCCGTTCATAAAATATAATTTAAATTTTGATATATCAAGTTGAGAATCCGCCTGACAAAACACTAATGTCAATTTCTTGATCAAAATCAAATGCTGGAAATAGATTAAAGTCCATCATACGGACATTGAATCAAAATAAACTCCCCATATAGTCAGATAATATCATGCGATACAATGAATTATGCAGCCATAGACATCAAATACACATTTATTTCCATTCCCAATGATGGCTTTCAATTGAATGAACCACAAGAGATGTAGACTGTGAAAAGAATTATTTATAAATGAATTAATGAATCCAATCTCCAAGTCGTAAAATTCAACTATAAATACCTTCCCAATATGGCAAATACTTGCTAATGCTAGATTACAAAGAGACACATTTTCTAACAGACAGTCTTGAAGGTTGATACTTTCCTCAGTTACTGACAGGTAAGATCTAGTATAGAGAAGTCTGTTGACATTCTTGGTGATTATGCAAAATATATGTACCATGAATAGTCTGCAGAAAGTCAATGGTATCGTTAATAAACAGCAGCTGCAAATATTCATCTACTATAAAAAAAAAAACATAAATCGAGCACTAAAAAATTTTAGTTAGGGTTCTCTACTCGAATATTAAACAAATAATTCATTTTTCAACATTTTCCGTGCTTCTAAGACAACTTCAACGAGCCAAACAGTATGAGATAGCGGCGTGAGGCCCTCACGTTAAACAAGTTATCTCTATAACTAAGATAAAATACAAAGGTCATTGGCAATCTTTAACAAACGAAAATTAATTTCTAGCAAGTAGTTGACCGATGTTGGTATAATACAAAATATTAACACTAAACCTACGAACCGTTTTTGGTCGTTTTTCGGTCGAATGGCAATTCGCAGTAGGGTAGAATACTCAATAAATTTGTCTTGGAATAGAGCAAAAACTTAATATTCAAACACAGAAAAATATATTACACGCATATTTTAAGAAATTAATAAACGTACAGTAGACTCTCTCTCAATCGTGAATATGGGGCAAAATGTCATCCGGTTTAGCGATAGAATTTAGCGTCAAAGCCTTTGTAAATTCCACAAAAAGTGCTCAATTATAAAGAATCACGATAAAATAGAAAGAACTACAGCGAATTTGAGCAAATTAGCTTCATAATTAAGCGTGAAAACTGTCAACAAAATTTGACGCCCGATTGAGAAAGAGCCGATTGAGTGAGAGTCTACTGTATATAATGGCATTATACCGTCTAAATATGTGTTAATTTAAAACCGGTTAATTTGACCGAGTCTTGGCAGGTTTAGTGTTAAATTCAATTCAATTTATAAATATAAAAGGGCTGAAATGTTCATTTATTCCATTTTTTAATACAGTAGACTGTAGATCTCGCTTATCCGTGAGAGCGGGACCAAAACGTCACACGGATTTTGAGAGTGGTACCCATCAAATTGTTTGAAATCCAACGTTTTTTTTTGTTTACATTGAAAATTTATGGAATGAATCCTGACCTGACTGAATCGGACAGTCTCTCTAAACATGCGCAAAAAAGTGACAGTGAGTAAGAATTACAGTAGATAAAGCACATTTGCTTAACAAAAAAAACCCAAAACGGGAACAATGTGTCATCAAAATTTTGAAAATTCAACTGTCTCACGGATTTTTTTATGTCACCCGGAGAAAGAGTCCACGGATAAGTGAGAGTCTACTGTACTTATAAGAAAATAATTTAAAAAAAAGCTAGGAGATAATTTTGAAATAAATTAAAATAAATTTGGTTTTGGAGGAGTAGGAAGTGAAGTAAAAAATGAGAAAAAGTCTGTAGGTAATATCTACTTATAAAGGGGTCATCGAAGACCGAAAGTCGATATATCTTATCATTTAGGCTCAAGCCTACTAACAAGTATTTAAACAAATAAAAAAGAAAAATGAATCAATTACGAGTATTTCACCGATGCCTTACCGATTAGAACTAGTGTACGTTGTAAATTTCAAGACCCTTCACAAAAAAGCATATTTGATCAAATAGATTGGGAAATCTGCCCTCCACTGATCTATCTTTGATACAATTGAATTCGTTGAAAAACGAAGTTAATTGTATTAATAAATATTTTTTCTTTGATTGGATTTGAGCGATAAAAAGACCATCTGTTATTCGTATAAAATATTTAAATTATGTGAAAATATTTCAAAATGGATAATAAAATATGTCAAATCTGAATATTTTTGCATTTTAATTAAAAATGTTTAGGTTTCTAATATATGCAAATAACTCAAGTAATAATTATTATGCACCTTTCATAAAATATGAACATATAAACTGTTCAAATGTTCACATTGTAACTTAATATATAGAATTAGTGGTACTAATTCCACAAAAATGCCTTTTAATTTATAATGATAATGTTGACCTTTCGTACGTTTTATATAATATGGATAGATACAGTGTAATTTGTGAAAACCTGAATTAGTTAGTTCGACATTATGTCCTGACAATTAGTTTTTACATTAATTGTTTGAACAATTAAACTTGTGTATGTAATAGGATAAAGTTCAAGTTTAAGCTTTAGGAATATGCACAAAATACTGACTAAATTCATATCTTGCAAAATAAGGTATGCAAATGTTATCTAAACTTGCTGGAGTTCTGGAGAGTGTTTGCAAACAGTAGGGGGAGGTTGGGCTAGATTGTTATACGATTTTTTGCCTACTTCAAAATTAAGCTAGGCCTTACAATTATTTCATTTTAATCCACAATTCTTTTGTCTGTCTAAATTACATCATCTTAAAATCCAGTTTCCTTTAGTATTATGCGATAAAATCGTATACCAATGTAGCCCCACCTTCCCTATCTTTAATTCTTTTTTCAAATTCCCAAGCCAAAAAGTTAAGATTCTTGTGAAATTAGTGCTCAAAATAGAATTTGTTAAAAAGGGATAGCTTAAGACATTTTTCAGTTTTATGAGAATTGGAGTAGTATACTGTTGGAAAGCCTTACGAGGCTAAAATAGAGCCTATAACTGCAACCCAACGATCGCACTATACCTTCCATAAAATGTGTCTAACTTTCACCTCAAAACCAATTCAAAATGAAGTAGAAAACAAGCAAATGACCTAAAATTAAAAAATTGTTATTTAATGATTTATTACCGATTTGTAGTCTATTGGAACTTACATATTCTTGCTTGTTTGTAGTTCAAAAATATTTCAAATTAATGCAAATAATAAATTTCTTTAAAAAAATGCTTAAGACGTTGATTATTCTCCCATTTTGAGAAGTGATAAGAAGAAAGGCCTGTAATTGTTTTTTTGGTATAATTATGAACGAAATACTATCCTGATCCTGAATAATCTCTAAAGTATTTCCCATATTTTAAAATAAACATATGAGGAGAAAATAGAGCGATTGGGAAAATAAATGTAATTTCAAAGCCCTAAACTTTAGGATGACCATCCAGAATATTTAGCCCAAATATTTAGCAAATAAGGATTCAAGGATTTAATAGGTGATCCTCGAGAATATTGAGCCTGCAAAATTTGGCAGTAAAAATTTATCTGAAACTGTCATACACTGAGGCCTGGATCATTAATTAGAAGTCCTTTAAATAAATTCCCTTTACCTAATCCTTTACTTCCAATTTAACGATCCAACAAAACTACGGCAGAGAGAATATCTAAAAAAACAAGTGATTGTCATATTTAGTCTCTGTATTTTATTAGAGATTGATAAGACACTCAAATTTAACAGCAGTAATGTCAGAAAATATAAGGATTAAAACATTCAGGTCTTTCAATAAAGTCACTTTATGAAGCAGGATTATCAAAAGACCTCAAATCGCTATCTCTAACTGTTTGGCGTTTACAATATATAACGTACAATCATAACAACATGATTAATTTTTGAAAGTCATGATTTGAAAAAAAATGTCACAATTAAGGATTGAGTCTTTTTGCTTAATCTGAATTTTCAGAGTATTAATGAAGCCCTAATTTTTTAATGCTTTTCCTACTAACTTTTGGTCTTAAAATAACACAAATAAACACAATTAGAGAAATTCTCAATTCCAAAGTCAATTAACATAATTTGATTTTTGCGGATATCAAATGATGCGCTAAAAATACCATCATCCTTCACAGAACAGTAAATCGAGCAATAATTCTCAAGACCAAATTGGATTGTTTTTTTTACGATGAGGAAAATGGGGAAACCCCAAGAAAGCAGGACAATGTGGGAGGAATAAAATCCATGCGAACAAAAATGCAATAATTCCACTTTAGTCATCAAAAAGTTCTCCACCCAAGTAAAATTGTAATTCAATCGTGAGTTGCAGGATTTGATAATGACTTCTTTTTATCCTCTTCACCATCCTAGGGGATATTCACGTGTCGTGGTTGGGGCTTTTTTTATGTCCCCGGACTTCTTCATGTCGTATTATAAGCAACTACTGTGCTGTATATTTTATTGGATGGATTTAGAAGTGGAATAATGGTGGCAGGGAATGAGATGAAGTAAAAAAAAAGAGAAGGATGAATCGAAGAAAAAGCAGCCGATGACCAGATTAATCGTCCCACACAGAAGAAGCCACAACCTGACTCTATTGAATGTTTGGTCAAAGAAATGTAATCCGAAATGGGCAACTCTGAGGGAAGGTGAGGCTGGAGAAGAAGAGAACTAATCGAATTGGACTTCTTCTCGCGCGCCATCATCTTTGAACCTCATCAGTCAGTAAAACTAATTTTATTAGAGGCAATAATTAAAAATTCGAGATTTTTATTTCAATTTTATTCTACTGACCGTAACATTATTATAATTATATTGAGCATTCACTGCTTGTGCTGGAATATATTGCTATAAATAAAAGAGTATCGAGAATACACCTGAGTTTTTTTTAAAGGTGTATTCACATTTTTTTTTCCAATCCATACCACACACTTTTGCCAACGTCATCCTAGTATTTTTATTTTTTATTTATTCCCTACAAAACATTAAATTCAGATTTGAAAGCTAGAGTTAAATTTGTACAAGAAAATTGATAGAAAAAGAGGTAAAAGAAGACGTCGGTAACATTTTAATCCGATACGCACTTTGGATCTTCCTCTCACTTCTTGTCCAGTGGCCATGGGAAGGTGTAAGTGAGAGAGATTGTGAGTGGCTATAATGCCATCACTTTAATCTATTTCATATTGTAATGAAGAGATGTGGCGAGTGTATTATAAAGTCGTTTTAGAATATTATTGGGAATGGCTCCAGTGTTGTTCATACGTCTCGGATGAGAAACGGAATCTGATGGAACCCGAATGGTAAGACACGATGAAGACACGGGAAGAATTTCTTCAATAAAATGTGTTCACACTTCTATGTGAGATGTGCACGCAGCCTATTTCACCTAAGTGCACCTACTATATATAACACACATAAAGATTGCACTATTCAACCGATTCAACCCATTAACGCTCTTCCACCAACAATCCTGAAAGCTTTGACAACTTTCACATTCACTTGTCAGCCTAACTTTTATTCCTTACCAAAAATAAAAAGTAGAGAACTTTTGAAGGATTATGAACATAATCAATACTGAAAGCAATTTTCTGATTTCACTTCGCACAGTTAGAACCAAGACACAGAATAAAATATTAAGAAAATTAATTTACTAGCGTAAGTGTGCCAAATTCCGGCCAGCTTGCAATTTTGGCCAACAGTTTTCTTCCTCGAATTTCCATGAACTTTTAGATTTTACGTACTCTAGAGATTATACAATGCAAAAAAATAACAAAAAATGTAGCTTCGACAAACGAGATGACGTGAAAAAGATATTGGAAGAATTCCCGAAAGACAAGGAACTATGAGAATGAAGGTGGCCGAAATAGGGCACCAAAGCTATGTCTATATTTTTATTCATTTTAAAATGTATTAAGAATGATTTTAGAGTAAATAAAGACGGTAAACTCTTTACAAGGTTCCAAGCAACACTCTTACAAAAGAAAAGATAAAAAAAACAATTTGTATTTAAAATATTACATTTCAAACTTGAGACTTTGACGCTTGCATACAACTATGCCAAAATTTGGTACACTTGCCCTATATCCACATTTATTTTATTTTTCAAATGTTTTTTTATAAGAGACTCATGTATTTAATGTGCCTTTAGTGTCTTTAGAATCAAATATTAAGAACACTTGCTGGCGTCATTCACGGGTAAGAAAAGTGTCTTAAGGGCCTAAATCGCCTAAATAGATTCAGACTGGTCCTTGAAAATATTTGACTTCTAAAATTTGGCAGTAGGGATTTATCTCAAGTTGTCATAAACTGAAGGCGTGGAACTATCTATTAGAGGTCATTTGCATTAATTTCCTTGATAGGTAATCCTTTACTAACTAATTTTGCAGAATAATTATTCTTAAAGATCATCCTAATCCTGTCTGGACCCTAAAGGGTCCTAACACAAAAGCAAAATTATTAGTTTCATAAACAATTTCTTTATTTTTATTATTATTGGTAAAAAACAGAAAGCAAGGAAATCTTTTAAAATAGAGAAAACGGAACAGAGCGAAGATGGTTTAGTTACTCCTTATTTCATCAGTAAATTATTTATAGACCAAAATAAAATCAGTATCAAAACAGAGGGTTATATGGGCTTCAGACCTACAGCGCATATGGCTTAAGAACTTTAATGTCTTATCAGTCAAGATTTTTTGAAAACATTTGACTTAAGATTGAATTATTCAGAGCAACTGATATTATTATATTTTGATAATGTCATAGAATTGGTTTCTATTTAGGATTTTAAGACCTCCGAAAAATGAGCTAAAGTGATCCTCAGATTAGAAGAAGTTTAGCCCAGTTCCCAAAGGTCTAGTAATTCTAAATAGCAAGAAATTTCACTGCTTTTTTTAGAGTCTAATAGGGTGATACTCCAATCTTAAGATAAATTTTTTTCAAAAAAAAATCGTGAATGATTAGAAATTCGAGCAGTTAATCAATTCAATTCAATTCAATTCAATTTATTTTCATCTCATTACGTCTTTTTACCCCCCTTCCCATGCGTCCATCGCCGTCTTAGCGTTGATTCCAGTCTCCAGGACTAAACGATGGAAACGTCCTTTCACAGACTGTATGTTATTTGTTACAAAGTCATTGTTACAATTACATTGGGAATAGGCCAGACATAAGAGAGAGTAGTAAAACCACTTCCGAGCCAAAAGGCTGTTTGGAAAAGTGGGTGTTTTTTATACTAAAAAAAAAACTACAAAAAAAAATTAACAAAAAATATCAATAACTATTAACTAAAAGATCAATAAAATAAAATAATAACAATAAATAAAAGATAAATAACTAACTAATCTGAAGACCACTTTAGCTCAGTTCTGGAAGACCTCAAAATCATAAATAAAAACCAAGTCCATTGCATTACTAGGCGAATGTAGGCATATGGTTCGCACAGAGTGAACCTTCAAACGATGCGAATTTTCTCTTTGTTTGCAAAGGGCTGACCTACCATTTCTCATCTCGTTTCATAAGCCTAATAATGACCTATCTTATGGCTCAGAAATGACGAACTAGCTCTTTGCAAACACAGAAAAAATTTGCGTTGTTTGAAGGTTCACTCTGTGCGAACCATGCCAACATTCCCCTAATTTTTTTTACAGAGTAACTCAAAGTGAATACTCGAAATGCGTAAAAATTCAATACACTAAATTAAATTTTTCAAAATATGGAAATAACAAAATCTGTGATGCAATTCTGACGCCGTCACATTGCTATCCCGCCAAAATTTTCCCGATTTTGCGAAATAGAATATACATCATACACAGAGTCTTCACTCTGTATGAGTGGGCACGGATAAAGAGTGTGGCGCTCTCAGCGGGATGGCATGTGTAGTAGTGCACAAAAAGCGGAATAATTGCTGTTATTTTGAATATCCCGCGAATTTTATCTCGCGAGCTCCTGGAGGTCGTGAGATGGCAAAATAGATACATTTTAAGTGAAAATTTCACGATTTAGTGCTCAAAAATTTTCGTTAAAATTGTTTCTATTAATTTTATGTAATATATAATTACATAAATTTAATGTCCACGAGGAAAGATTGAAATAATTATCGATGAATACTTTGGGGTTTCTTGGTGTCTCCAGAACATATCCCACAAAGATACTTATGGTCCATCATTTCAACATTCTGAAATATCTTAATGTGAAAATTCTCAAGAAATGGGTAAAAGTATTTGATTAAATGCATGTTATTTCAATAACGAGTAGGATGGTGTTGTCCAGAAACGATTTGTGAAAAAAAATTCAAAGAATATTTTCCTAGAACTACATTTTTAAACTAATTAATTTTTAATTTTAATTTTTTCTATAATTTTCTTCATTTTCTTCATAAATCCCTGAATATCCTTCAAATCCCCGAAAAGGATTGCGCAAGACCACTTGTCTTTTTCACGAAAATATTCTCGAAAAAAGAGCCAAGTTCTCTGAAGATCATAAACACGGAGAACTTAAGATTGAGGGACCGGTGTAACAATTTATTAACAACAATAGCCTGATAGTCGTTGAATGGAACATTTCAGCCAAGAATAAAAAAAAATTCTTCTCAAAGCTTTTTCGGTTCCCTGCGGACCTTCTTCACGGGTCGAAAATGTCAGGTTTCTGGAATTTTGTCTTTCTTGGGGGCCAAAGGGATGTCTTCATTGGGTACATGGGTTCTGAGTCACACACTTCACGAACAATTTTACAGCAATATTTTACTTTTTACAAATAAGGTTACTAGTTACTACACAAGTTAACCAAAATAAAATAAAAATCTTTCTTGGCTACTAACTAAGTTTTGCTTAACTCATTTAGTAACTTATTTGTAAAAAGTAAAATATCGCTGTAAAATTGTTCGTGGAGTGTGTGATTCAGGACCCATGTACCGCATGTACCCAATGAAGACATCCCTTTGGCCCCAAGAAAGACAAAGCCCCAGAAACCTGACATTTTCGACCAATGAAGTGCGCTGCGCAGGGCACCGAAATCTCTAGGAAGAAAAGTTTTATAATCCAAGGACAAAATATTCATATTATAATAGATTATTTGGTTCATGTTTTACGATGATGTTACCATTACCTCTTCCTTCCCATCCTATGATATTCAGTGGCCCCAGCTCTTTCCTCAAGGAAATATTTTCTCGAAGGACACAAGTTGTCCTATACAGCCTTATTTATAAGTTTGAAGAATATTCAAGGATTTATGAGAAAAATCGAGAAAATTACAGGAAAAATTAAATGATAGGAAATTAGTTCGTTCTAGGGAATTTTTCCTTGAATTCTCCTGCAAAAATCATTTCTGGATTCTGGACACCAAAGTTCTGTATTGTACAATTATTGAGATAAATACAAGTTTAAACAAGCAAGTTTACTAATTTCTTGAGAATTTTTACCTAAAGATATCTCAGAAATTTGACGTGATATTTCTCCATAAATGTCTTGGGAGAACATGTTCATGAAACACCAAAAGGAAAACAAAAGTACTCATCCACTTGCACCCCCCACAAGAAAGGATTTCATTTTATTGCACTGTGTTTTAGAAAAAAACCTTTAGGTATTATAGTTCATAACGAAATTGTTTATTAAATACCCAAGGCATTAATAAATTCATATGAAAAAATCATTTAAAAAAATTATTTTGATACCTTGGACCACACTTATAACAAAGAAATTAAAATTTGAGTGATTTGATGAAGCCGGCTATGTAACGGAAATGATTTTGAAAATATCCCGCAATTAAAGAGTGAACGAGAGAGTGCGAGCGAGAGCAATAGCATGATTGAGAAATGACAGCCTCATTGAACAAGCGTTGAATTTCACGGATTTTTCTTTAGTTTTTCGCGAATTTAATGTTTTAGTAAATCAAATTACAATAATTTTCATCTCATAAAGGGTGTTTCTGTGTTTAAATGTGAATAATTTGCTCAAAAGTGCACAAAATATGAGCTGAAGCGGCTTCACACACACAACCACCATCCCGAAAAATCTGGATAAATTTTGTGACGGACATCGGAATTGGGGGTCTGAGCTGTTTTAAAAATAAACACAATAAAGCATTATTTTCAGGTGGAGGGATAAAGTAAATTCAGGAAAATTAAATAAACTGACCCTCAATGATTACCAGAGACTAAAAGTCGATAGCTGTTAACATTTGCCCTTTAGTATCAAAATAAAAATAATATTTAAGTATAATAGATCAATAGGGGAGACCGGGGCAGAATTAGCCAGCAAATGAAATTTTTCATTGCGTATAATTTAGATTATTATTTCAAATTCAAATTTTATAACAGATATTAATGGGTGCTCTCCAATATTTTGAAATTGATGAATTATATTAATTGATTAATTATAATTCATCATCATCATTTTCAACCTCTTGTCCCTAATTGATTATAATTGATTCCTGAGAAATATTCTTCTTGCAGCCGTAGAGGGTTAAAAGTGCCTTGGAGGATTGAAAGAGCAGATTCCACCTCGCACATTAATGGTGGAGACGTTGGAGCCTCTGACTCGAATGCGTGAAACTCTTTTAGGATGGAGATAAGCTCGAGGCGGCTATTTTCACGGCACGGCCGTATGTGCATGTGATTATAATTGTGTTTGTGGTGAACGACCGCGAAATTGATGGTATATTGAAGAGCAGCAGTGTAACACCAAACAACGAAACACTTCTCATTTTTTTCTTGCCTCAGCATTATCACATCTTTCTCCCTCTCTTTCACATTTGACCATCATTCTGCCCTCCTCTGGGCAGTCTTACTCTCATCTTTTTTTTCACCCGGACCGTGTGATTATTTGCGATAATTTGTACGTCCTTTTGGAATTGTATATGCCTTCAAACGGGAGACTTTGGAGAGAAAAAAAGAACTATCTCAGGTAGGGCATAAGAATGGAGGAAGATTAATCATCTCTCAATAACATGCCTTCTATTGAAAGATTTCCCTTCGCTTTTCATTCATTTGTGCAGTTGTCACTCACTGGAGTCTTCTGGTAGATTCCTTCAATGAGGAACAAATAGCACACCTTTTGCCTAAAATCTCCCATAAGATGGTATTAATTTTGAGGCACTTCATGGTCCTCTTTCATTTTGATGCATCCTGAAACTCTCTGCACTAAAGAGATAAAGACATGGAATTTGAAGTTTTTACGACTCGCTGAAGACCTTTTACAGCATATCGAAAACCATATAATATCTCTTTCGTCACAATTAAGAAGCAATGCTAAAGACAATTTTTTTTTATATTTTGGTATGGGACATATTGTAATGTAAAGAACACCTTTTCCTTCAGTTACAAAAGCCTGTTTCACGACAGAGTGAGACAGTTTCACAAATTATCTTAATCTAATCCTTAAGGTTTAGAAAGAAATATGAACTAAAAGCTACAAATTACTATGAAACAATCTCGTTTATGGGGTAACTTTTTTACTATCCGTATATTAAAATTTTGCATGGAAAATGGTATCATTCTAGCTTTTTCTGTGGATGAATACGATTTTTATTTCTCGAAGCCACGAATTTTTTATGTTTAACTTCCTCAGATAGATTTACTTTGATGTTTTTTTTACAAAAATTACTCTAAGATCTTTATCTGTTAAAACATCCGCATACGACTATTGGTATACAGTTCAAACGGTTACAGATAGCTGCATGAAGACTTTGGGTAACTCCTTTAAGTTGACTTTTATGGCATCTACACACTAAATAAATTTATGGCATCTACACACTAATAAATTTATGATTTATATAAATTTAAATTAATTTATTGCTCTAGCGTATAGAGGCCATTAGACTTATAATAAACTTCACTACTTATTAGCTACAACGAAAATCAAGTAATTCATCAAAATAAATGTAGCAACGCTTTCTTCTTTAATTTATAGGGGAAAGTGCTCTCCCTTCGAACGTTCATGCCTTCGAATAATGTGAATTTCTTTCGTTTTTCGTAAGAGATTTGCACTAAATTATCACGGAATTTTCAACAATTGATGATAAGCCAACTAATATTTAACAGAAATTCGTAAATCTCTTAGGAAAACTAGAAGAAAATTCACATTATTTGAAGGCATGAACATTCTAAGGGAGAGTACTTCCTCTATGTTTCAAATGCGCTTCACAATTTTTTGAAACCGACTTTTCGTCCTTACGCTACGGTCTTAAATCAATTTTTTTAATGAGCTGTACTAAGTCAGAATTTACGCGACTATCAAGAGCTTCTCAACCGATTAGCACAAATATAAATTATATACCTAAAAAGTTTAAATAGATTACAGATGGTTCCAAACAGATTACGATCCGATTATACGTGGGGGAATTTGTATGGTAATTTGTGAAATTGTAAAATCTTTGTCCACCTTGTAGGGTAAGTGTGCCAAATTCCGGCCAGCTTGCAATTTCTGCCACCTTTTTTGTTCCTCGAATTTCCATGAACTTTTAGATTTTACGTGTTCTAGAGATTATACAATGCAAAAGAATAACAAAAAATGTAGCTTCAACAAACGAGATGACGTGAAAAAGATATTGGAAGAATTCCCGAAAGACAAGGAACTATGAGAATGAAGGTGGCCGAAATAGGGCACCAAAGCTATGTCTATATTTTTATTCATTTTAAAATGTATTAAGAATGATTTTAGAGTAAATAAAGACGGTAAACTCTTTACAAGGTTCCAAGCAACACTCTTTCAAAAGAAAGAATAAAAAAATCAATTTGTATCTAAAATATTACATTTGAAACTTAAGACTTTGACGCTTGCATGCAACTATGCCGAAATTTGGCAAACTTACCCTAATTAATGTAAGAAAAATTTTCCAATCCAGAGTACCCTGGAATCCTTCCGCCAAGTTTGTAGGATCCCCCAAATAACGAAACCCAGTGATCTTTGACATCACTCGAGTAAGTTCAAAATTGATACACTGTTAAAAACTGTAAAAAACAATGAAATGGTTTCTTAATAAAACTTTCTTCCCCAGCCACTGAGGAAGACACGGAGCGGGTCGAAAGCTCTGGAGAAGAGTGAGTTTTTTTTTATCTTTCGGGTTGAAGACTCCACAGCTTGTGTTGCCGCGTCCGGACGGAGCTTCTCTCCAAAAATTTCCACTGATCCGTTTATAATTTTTTGTCCAACATTGTATTGCACTACTTTTACAATATTTTGGGTAAACTTTTCTATTTTTTTTTTAAATAATAGGTATAAATGGGTTAACAGGAAACACAAAGTCAAAATAAAAATTTATGGAGTGTAGCAAAATCTTCACGAAATCCTCAATTACTTATTAAAACTTGCTCAACTTACTTTATTAATATATAGGGGGAAGTGAGGCTACTTTGAGCTGCGGGGTAGCCTTATCATACGATTTTTTCGCATATTTCTACAGGAAACTGTGTTTTAACATGAAGTAATTTGGATAGACAAAGCAGTTGTCGATCTAAATAAAATAATTGTAAGGACCAATCGTATAACAATCTAGCCCCACAGCTCAAAGTAGCCTCACCTACCCCTACGAGCATTGCGAAACCATTTTTAAAGTATATTTTTAAAGCGAAACTCCGACGTTTTACCATCCAATTTTACTACATACATTCGTTTACCATATATAACGCGAACTTTGGTGTGACCTTCTCTTTTTCCGGTTCTAAATTCTGATTAAGAGAAATATGAAATAAAAGACACCAAATGATTAAATAATGTCGTAAAACCAATTAAATTACTTTTTCTTTCTCCATAATCTTTTAGTTTCTTTTGCTCATATTCCTCTTCTTCGACCGAACTCTGCTGGGTCGTTCATTTAATGTTTGATCTGAGGTTGCGTGAGTGCGTAGATCTTGACTTTTCTAGTCACCTTAATACGTTTTAAAATCACCATTTTGTAATTCTCTCGGCTTAACAAAATAGTTGTGATGGACCTTTTCTCCTTTACCATTGCCTTTCACATAATATCCACTCCATATGGAATTCAACTTGTCTAAACCATTCTACTAAGATAGAACAAAATTCGTTCTTCTACCATAGTATAATATCAAAATCTCTTTTAACAACACTTCTTCTCTGGCACATCGTTTTCTCACATGGTGTTCTCCATTCGTATATATGCATAAGAACAGTAGGAGAGGAAAAAGTCATGAGATTCTTATTTCTTTACCATTTTACTATTTCACTATTCTTTTTTTCCTATCTGGAAACCCGTACACAAATGTAATGTATTTTAATGGCAAGATGGAAAAACAACCACACAAGTGTCTTTTATATTAAAAGACACTACAAAAAGGTAGTCAAACGACTTGGTGACACGATCTACATCTCAAGCCACAGTCTTGTTTGAATATAGCGCAAAGTTAAACTTGAGAATCATTATTATTATTATTACAATTCTTTCACAAAACTCTCCACATCGGCTCTATGGTGAATGCCAGAAGGAGTATGCTAGCCGAAGAAAGGCCAAGACAGAGATGGAGCAAGTAGTTGACTTTTAAATAAAATACCAGTTACGGCACACCATATATGCGGGTCAATAATTGTGTGTATGAATTCAATTCGCATTCTTATAGCCATAGAATTGAGTTTTATATTATAAAACAAGTCGACAATTCCTTGAGAAAATAATATTCAACTAAAGTGCAAACAAGTTCAGCATAAAAAGGTATATTGCTATAAGAAGATGGAAGATGAAGGGCAATACCAAAGAAGTTCAGATAAAATGTAAGAAAACTTTTGGATTTGCCTCTTAATAAACCCCTTCTGTTTGATATATTTTGCATATTTAATACTTTTCTGTATAATTTCTTACTTTGTTGTCCAATGTGAAAATCTACAAGTAATTTGATCATATAACAACCTCAAACAGTGTAAAATTGCACAACGAGTTTATTTTAAGGGATAATTTATTGCTAAACAAGATTTATTTATTAGTCATAAAAATATAACTGTTTCATTTGGTTTCATCTTTTAAGCTTGAAGACAAGTTGAATTAAAAGTTCCATTAGGCGTTTTCACATATATTTGCAAATCCCTGATCAGTGACAATTACTATCTCTAAAAAAAATAACTGATGGTACAACGTTTCAGCTTTACAGAATGCTTGAACATGTGACTTATGGGATGAAGACACTAATGGAAATTATATAGTCAATATTTCGCTAATAAGCTTAGGTTTGTGTAAGGAAAACTATCATTGCATGTAGGAATCTTTAGATACTATACTATACATAATAGTTCAAGCATTTCGCAATGGTTCACAAATTCATAATCGATTTGGACCGATTTTTTAAGGCTGCAGCAGAATGGTAAGTATTTTGGTAAATTCAAAAGAATAAAATATTGAATTTATGATGAAAATTAATTATCTGCTCATAATCTATTCATTACCGGTTTATAACCCGTCAGAACCGATAAATATTGCCATTACAATGAATAATGAAAAGGAGAAATTTTTCTCTTAAATATTTTATTAACACTATAATATCGACTTTTCTTTGTGAAGGTTTCTGTCTCGGCAGTTTTTCCCAGTCTTCGCCGTGTTCTAAAATCACCAAACAGTCATGAAAGGAACTAACAAAAAGAAAAGTCGATTATAAGGGATTCAGACCTAAAGCTTAGCCATACGTCTTAAGGGTTATAATTTCTTATCAGTCAAGATACTTTAGAAAATTTAACTTAGGATTAGATTGTAAAGGACAAATGACCAAATAGATTCTGAATAAGCAATAAAATTGGTTGCCATTTAGAATTCTGAGACCTTCGAGAACTGGGCTAAACCTCTAGTCTGAAGACCGCTTTAGGGTAAGTGTGCCAAATGTCAGCATAGTTGCATGCAAGCGCCAAAGTCTCAAGTTTAAAATTTAATATTTTTAATACATATTGATTTCTTTTACTTCTTTTTAAGGAGTGTTACTTGGAACATTTTAGACAGTTTATTGTCTTTATTTTATCTAAAATCATTCTTAATACATTTTAGAATGAAATGTTGACATAGCTTTGGTGGCCTATTTCGGCCATCTTGATTCTCATAGTTTCTTGTCTTTTCGGAATTCTTCCAAAGTCTTTTTCACACCATCTCGTTCGTTGAAGCAACATTTTTTGTTATTTTTGCATTAACCTAAAAATTTATGGAAATTTGAGGAACAAAAAGTGGCTGAAATTGCAATCTGGCCGGTATTTGGTACACTTACCCTATGTAGAAGCAATTGAGAACTGCGAACAGAAAAGTTCTAAAGAAAAACTATTTCATTGGAATCGTACCATAAGCTTCTAAGAAATTCCAGAGCATTTTCCAAAAAATAAATTTTTACACATAATATCTCTCTTTTTGATTTTGAAAAATACCTTATGATTATAAGTGGGGATGTGTGCAGTTAAGTAAAATAAAGATCATGGTAACAATCCCAGATTCAACTTAAGAAAGGGCTTCCAAACTGATATCTTTAAATGTTGGACCTCTAAATCTCATAACGGTTGGACAGATGGAAAATAATGATACGTTTCAGGCCTTTTTACTCCGAGAGATATGTTAATCCTGAAATTAAACTCTAAGTCTCCTGTAAATTTGGTGACATTCAACGTCCAGATGACAATATCTTCCATTTTTTCGGGAAAAAAATACATGGGCAGCATAGAATTTTCTCAACTTCAAATTTCTTTCCTGAAAAGTTGTCATTTAGAAATAAGATAGTTGATTATGATTTAAAACACGGATTATGACCTGTTTGGATTTATTCACTTCTTACTTCATATGACTTTTTCGGAAATGTTTGTCCTTCTTCTCCTTCATGTCTACAAATTTTATATCGGAACAATTTAAACACTTTACAAAACTAGTAGTATCAGAAATCCCTTGTGACCCGATTTATACCAATTATCTCCATATCAGTTGTTAATGTAAATGTTATGTGAAAATTTTTGCTATTTTAATGTTTAAATTGTTCCGATATAAAATTTGTAGACCTGAAGAAGGAGACAAACATCTCCGAAATGTCGTATGAAGTAAGAAGTGAATAAATCCAAATATATATCATAATCCGTGTTTTAAATCATCATCAAGTATAACTAACTGACCGTACCATTCCAAGAAATAAGATAGTGTAGCAAGAATTGCTACAGGTCACAACAGAACTTGCTGGGGCACCCTTCATCGCCAACCTCCGGAAGTGAGCCCTCATTGCTCCATTCCAAGAGAGCCACGAATCCGACGTCCTCTCACAGCTTCACTGGTGAAGACCGACTTAGCAGCCGATTCGATTGTAGCTTTGGAATATTACATTGAGCACTCACAACCCCATGTAACGAAACCACAGCGATATCGTAACTTCAAGTTAGCCGCCGTTAGCACCCCTCAAAGTCACCACCCCAGCTGAACAGTGATTGGTACCGTTGGCTTAGAAGAGTCTTCATCAGGACGGGCTTTCGGCCTCCAACTCCTCTAGGCTCAACTGTCCTACTACAACAGTATAGAATGGAACCATTTATATAAGCATCTGGTATCATCCCATTGTGATAAAAAACTAAAATCGATAGATATGAAAAAAAAGTTTAATTGGTCGGCTTCATTCCATTCTATTATAAACGGATTTAAAATAGTTTTACTTGCATAATATGTTATTTCTGGGACTTAACTCTTACAAATAGGTGCAAAATTGGTAATAATAAATTATTCCGCCAACGAGATACTTTTTTGTTGAAAATTTGCAAGTCTATAAAAAATAGAATTGATAAAGTTAAAATATGGAATGAAACCATCGAATATGTTACCCTCCTCGTGGACTTTAAGTAATATAAAATTTCGTAGTTCATGGACAAGAACCCCTGAAGACAAAACTTTTGTCAAACAACTCAAAAACCACTTACACTGCTCCCCTATAGAATAGAATTTGCGGAAAAATTTCCATCTCCAAAAGGGGACTTGAAATTGGAGTATCTGACTTTCCTTTGGTTATTTGTATTCTGAAAAATTTTCCGACCATATTCTTTATGTTATTTCCTCTTACCATCATCACTCAATTCCTTTCTTTTCTCATCCTAATCATTAGATCATACCATTGTAAAGGAACATATGACAAAACTTTACCTCCTGAGGTCGAGAAGGAGCGGTCACCTTCAAAATATAGCAATGAGATGCGAATATTGTAAAAGTACTTGAAGAGAAATGCTGGAAAACTATTTACGATTGTCCTATCTTAAATGAATGCATCCGGTGTGGGGGTATGGATGGGGGGGGTTTGGTGGACACAATTCACAACTTTTAAGAGATTGAATACAATAACCACAACTTCGATGCACAAAACCAAAGAAACACTGACCCTTTTGGATGACTAGTCATCAGATATTTCTCCCATTCTAGAATGAAGTGTATGGTGGAGTTGCTTTGTGTGTCCAATTCTACTCTCTAATTTAAATCTGAACTACACATTGCCTTGCAGTTGGTTCAGGTTCCCAGAGTTAAAATGCATACTTTAGCACACATGTACAATTGATACACTTTCAAAGTTCCGGGTATAGCAATGTCCATTAATTTTGGTCTAGCATTTAATAACAATTCACAATTATTCTGTGGCATCTGTATTTTATGGTACAGTGCACAAGTGAAAGAGCATCACATGCTAAAAGGAGGCATTTGGCTGAAATTGAACACTGCAAAAGAATAATTAGCATGGCTGCAATTTTATTAATAAAATAAATCTACTTGAACGATGCCGTGGTCGCTTGATTAGCTTTAACCAGCTGTTCAAAAATTTTCAGCCAAATAAAGTGTTATTCTGGATGAATAAAATGAACATTTAATATTGATTTTATTACTACAGTGATATCACATTTGCTCATTAAAATTTTAATGCGATTCACATTAAATGCCGCTAATGTTCGTTCAAATGTGTGATTTGTGATTTGTGTTTTAGAATCACTAAATTTTTAAATTTGATCCATTTATTGATAAGGAAGACTTTACCGGTAAAAAATATTTAAATAGATAAACATAATAATATAAACATGATTTCTTATTAAAAAAAAAAGTAAGAATCACATTGAAATATTGATAAATAAGAGTAAAAGCACAATAATTTAAAAGTTTACTTGCGTCCTGGGCCCTGGAATAACCAATTATACACTCATAAGAGTCCAGATCCCTCCAGACAGATCCCTCTCTGAACATCCTGTTGCCATCCTCTTGAAAAGAGAGGAAGATGAATTCCAACATTAAATTTCTAATCGTACTAACTTAAACAGAAGAACTGTATAACTATACATACCTCCCTAGGACCCATTGAAACATGATTTATGCACTCAACTGTTTATGAACTAAAAATTCTTGGAAAATTCTCCCTAGTTAATGGTTCATATCTGAGATAAAATTTTCCTAACATCTGTTATAATCCCTTGAACTACATCTCGACTGAAGTCAAAAATCAATCAGATTGTATAATTTCGAAAAAAAATAATTAATCAAAATCATTTTCATACATGAAAGAGTTCAGATCAAAAATGGTTTTGATTGATTTATTGTTTTGAAATTAGAAAATATGTTTGACTTTTGATGTCAGTCAAGATACAATTCGAGGAATTATAACGGATGACAATGAAATTTGATCTTCGATATGAACCACTAGGGGAATTTTTCCAGGATATATGTATATACGAAATGCCAGCTAGGTACTCCAAAACCGGTGGCAGCCAAAATCCCGAACGCCAAAATCCCGAAAGCCAGAATCCCAAATTTTCAAAATCCTGAAAGGAATGGAATTATATGAAGGAAAATGTTTAGAATAATTTCCTAAGACACAGAAGACTTCCCTTTGCCCCCAGCAAGCGTGGGTATAATCGTGGGAGTAGCTCTGCAACTTTTAAGAATTCGGGATTTTGGCTTTCGAGATTTTGGCGTTCGGGATTTTGACCAGGACCTCTCCAAAACATATGTCAAAATTAAACAGGATCCCATGACTCGTTCTAAAGATATCCTGAAAAAACATCGTTGAAGAAAAGAAGAGAAGGGTGGGGTAATATTAAAATCATATGTCGATTTCTAGGATCCAACATTTCTAGATACTATCTCTCACCACTTAGCGTCTATACCGTATCTTTAGCATGTATTTTAGAGCTTTTTGATCCTGCCATGTAAGATGAACAACAAAATCTCGAAATCACCAAGTTGAAATCAAGTTTCATTGGTCAACTCGATTTCGAGTTGGAGGACTTTCTATATAGGGATAATTGAGGCATTGATAAGGCTGAGGCTCCATCAAAAGCGTCATTTTTCGCTAATTTCTACATTCATTTTGTATATCTAAAACGATTTTACATCTAACGATTTAACATTACGTTAAAGCCCAGCTTCCTTCAGAAATACGAAATACGAAATACGAAAAACTGAGTTTTCAATGTAGCCCCAGGTTTAATGTAGCCCCATCTCCCCATTAAAATCAATTCAATTGAAACAATGTAAGTTATAATTTCATAATTACATATCTGAAGATAAACAAACCATAAAGAGAAATTTTTTTTTCAATTGTTGATTAATTTTATCAGATGATTCAGAGTAGTACAGATTCTCAAAAATATTTTGTTAATCAATTGTACAGTACACCGATGATGGAAAGTATTTCAAATTTCGCAGAATACTCAAACACATAAGTATAATGTTTACTGCGTATAATAAACAATTTTTGTTATTCCAAAAGTTAATGAAAAAAAAACCAATTTGAATTATTTATGGGCTTACCGTCGAAGTCACAAATTCAAATAATTTGCAAAGTCTGATTGACATTAAGCAAGTGGACCACAATTTACTTGATTATCCATGGGGTGTTTAAGTCACAATTAAAAGGATTTTGCATTATGTACAATATAATTAGACCTCTACATGTAACTGCAAGTGTGGCAAAATTCACTGAATATTGCATTTATTGTTTACACCTGTCAATTCAAAAGCACTGGATAATTGAATAATTCACAGCTTCCCGAAATTTCATTATTCGCATAGACGAAAAGGGTGACAAAGCGTCTCATACCAATGTGAAATGTTTGAAATCGTAACTTAGGCGCCGTATATCAAAAATGCTTTCAAATCATTTACTCCCTCCGTCCCAAAAAAAGTCGTACGTTTGGGGAAAAATTAGGGATTAAAGAATTGTTTTACGGAATGTTTTTGTTAATAGTAAATATCTTACGTATGAACTATTCTCCATCTTCAGTAGTAATATTGAGGTCCATCTACCACGGTAAGATAAGGAACTGGTGTCTTGAAGATTTATTTTTTTTCACTTTTTTTCGAAGAGCTCCGGTCGATATGTAACTTTTGAAAATTCTACTGCAATTAACGTTGTTAACTAGAATTTCATTTAAAAATTTAGTGCACCAAAGAAAGGATTTATAGTTCTTTTCGTTATGCCATAACAATGGGTCTAAATTCACAAAAAGGGCAATAAAACCAATCTTGCTCTTTTTTTCTACGTTCTGTGATAGAGTGCTGAATGGTTGGAGATAAAGATTTGATGTCTTTGGACGACCCCCACCCTCCGTAGGTCAACTTTTGGATTTTCAATATGTTCCTAGGTTCCTCCCGCCCCTCCTCTTCCTCAGAAAAAAATCGCACTATGTGTTTTTGAGCAATCCCAAAAAACAATATGGTTTTTGGAGGGGAAGGGAGGGGGGTAAATGAGGGGTAGGGTAATGATGCCAAGGTCGACTTCCGGGGGCGCCGCCGAAGGTGCCAACCCTCTATCTCCAACCTTTTGGTACTTAAATCTTACTAAAAATATTCAAAAGAATGATGTTTTTAAGACATTGTTTTCTTATCTTACAATCGTAGGTGGACCTCCATATTACCCATTGAAGATGGAGGATAGTATGTACATAATATATTTCCAATACACAGCATTTTTACTTTACGCCGTCTCTTCCTAGCGATTTTCTTCCAAACGTACGACTTTTTTTGGGACAAGAATTTGTCTCAAACGTACGACTTTTTTTGGGACGGAGGGAGTAGGGGAGACAGGGGTAGAATTAGCCAGCAAATGAACCTTTTTTTTCGCGCATGATTTGTGAAAAAATGATAAAATTTGTCTAATGTTTTTATGTTTCATAAGTAGCATCAGGATATTGGCTGTATAAAACCGTATAGTTCAGAGCTCTCAAATCCTTGGCTTTTTCTAGAGAGGATAATGAAAAAAGTATGACACATTGGCTACACTTGCCCCGACCTGGGTAGATTTAGCCACTTTTGGGGTGCTAATTGCCACCAGTTTTCCAGACGAAATTTTAAACCAGATGATTTGGAGATACCAAATATTGTTTCGCTTTGGTACACTGAAGCCCACTGATACTAAATATGTAACTTAAACCTAATGAAAAAGGCTTTAGCCGACTTTTTTACAACATTTTTGTAATTGCGGCGAAATTGATGAAAATATCCTGAAAAAATCTATTTCACAAATTGCTCATCCGAATGGCAATATTGCTTGGAATATCAATAGTATTTTTTCATCTAACAATTATCCATGTATTAGTGGAAAATCATTGATAGTTTGATCCTGGCACAGAAGAGTGACTACATCTGCCCCGAGGGCTGTTTTAGTGTTTATCATCTTATATAAAAAATTGGATAATTATTATCCAAGTGAAAAATATTTTTTAATTAGGTTTATGAAACCAGAAAGAAAGTAAAACTATGAGATTTTGACTAACAACTTAGAAAACCAAATGCTGGCCCAAAAACTGAAACATCAAAACTACAG
This sequence comes from Phlebotomus papatasi, assembly GCF_024763615.1. Classification (NCBI taxonomy): domain Eukaryota; kingdom Metazoa; phylum Arthropoda; class Insecta; order Diptera; family Psychodidae; genus Phlebotomus; species Phlebotomus papatasi. The sequence goes on along the minus strand of NC_077223.1, from coordinate 34,545,398 downwards.
TTTTATACCCATTTTATAAAAATGCTTCTAAATTGTAGGATAAGAGGATCAGACTTATAAGTATTTCTGGGAATATGGGGATGTGTTCCTACTTTCATTAAAAAATACTTTGCTCAAGGTACATTTTAAGGGAACCGAGAAAAATCCACTGTCTACTTCTGCTCCCTGGCTAATTGTACCCCGGTCTCCCCTACCATTTAATAGTGGAGTAAACTGAAGGCCATGTTAACGATCCGTAGATGGATTTATACGGGGGTTCCCTGAAGCTTTCAAGTCTCTATCTCTAGTTGTTTAGCATCTATGTCTGATGATGACCGGATGAACAGGCTGATAACCAACATAATAATAATATAATAATAATAATAATAATAATGGTTAAATTTATATTATGCCCCATTCAAACAAAATTGCGCAAACAATCGAAAAGAGTAACATTTTGAAAACCTAAACCTGAAAACTAAAGGTTTATACGACACAAGATGATTGAAACGACATTACCGAGTCAGTCATTTTAAATTGGCTCTGCACTCGAATTAAAAGTCTTATTAAAATGCAGTCAATAGACTCATTGATTTTATATTATCAGAGGCAATTGTTGGCCATATTTATTCGATATAATTGGGAATTATTCAAATTTTTAGTCACTTCAGTTTGTGAATAATTAAATGAAATTATTTACCACTTTATTTGCCATTCGATCACATTGAAGGTGACGTGCCTAGAAAGACTCAAATGAAATACGTAATTTTTATCATTCAGAATAGGACAGTAGGATGAAATCCTCAATAGTTTCAGCTGTACTCTGTGCTAATGGCCTGTATGATAATATTTGTAGCTTATGATTCGCCTAAAACATTGTCAAAGTATTTCTCACAACCCCCTTATAATGGAAATGTACGTCCAATTGAAGGTTATCAAATACTGTGTACTAAAAACTCTAAAAAATTATACAAGGAAAAAATTTGAAACATAATTGACTACACTGTAGGCCGGAATGCTTAAAACTCTATAATATTTAAATGAATCAAATTAAATAAATGGAGGATAATTAGAGTCTCATTGTAAAATAACATTCTTATAGGACAATAAAATTCGCTAATATTAAAACACGATAAAATTTCAATTAAGATGTCAACAAAAGTAAAGAAACGACGAATTTATATTCATTGCACTTTATCTGCGTTCGTGAAATAAAATTGTGTTTATTCCGTTTATCCATAAATTAAAAAGAAAACTCCCCTAAGACACCCCTCAGATTTTATTTTATACCGAATTTGCATGTCTTTTGAATGACAAAAAATTATCTTATAAAGTGAATTTCAAATTTCGACTGATAGGTAAAAGAAACATGCTTACCTGAATCTTAATTTCATGGAATCAATTAGAGGTGAAGTATTTTCTGAGAATAACAAAATGAGGATGTGTTTATCTTTTAACATCTGTAACATATTAAAATGTCATTAGTTTTGACGAAAGTATGGTTCCCCTTAAAGTGAAATAAATTTTCGTATTAATTCTCATTTCCTGGGTTAAATTCCATATAGACGAAGGAAATTGCATTCTTCGGTTCGATTTCCCTGTGTTAAATTTGACAATTAACATTTTAACTTTCATCTGTCATTAGTGTCAAAATGAGCATTCTTTTCGGAGCCCGAAAATCACTCAGAACGATAAATCAATGCTTAAATTAAGGGATTAGGAGGTGAATAATTTTTCTTGGACCATAAACACAGACACGTGCAACATTGTGGTGTATATTTTGCATGTTTGTCATTCCGAAACAACGATAAATCACAGGGAATTTTTTAGAGTGACATTTCGAGCCGGAGAATCAGGGTTGGATGTATGGGGAGTTTGGGGAAGTGAGTGAAATAGTGTAGAGTAGAGAAAAAAAAATCAAAACCATTCTCCAGTGACTTTCATCCAGGTCTTTTTCCATGTCGTGCATCCAGAGCATCTCCACTCCACTGCTCCTTTCATATTTCACTGGACAGTTGGATGTTTGTTTTTGGTGCTTGGTATAAGAATATTCTGCCCAGCACTATTCGGAGAATTCGTCGCCTTGTCTCTTTCTCACTAACCCAGCCGACCCAACATAGTGCACTTCCATCCATCCAGAGTGCCACACATTAAACAGATGCAGGTGCAGAACAGCAGTTTAATTTATAAGTTTTAGAGAGTTATGCAACACTATTACGGTTACAATATTTTCTTCCTCACTCACTCTTGCTCACAGCCCCTCGCCAGTGTTTTGTGTCCCGCAACCTGGCAACATGATTTAAATTTATACCTTCTCATTTTAGCATTGCATTTATGTATGTTGCATTATATCGAGTCATTTGTACACTTGGTGTTATACCCTCAGCCATATCTATGTAGTCCACAACATATCCGTGCAATTTTGTCCAATATATCCACATCACAAGAAAACCAACTTACAAACATCGTCATATGCAAATCCCTTCTCTTGCAATTTTCTCGAAAACCCACACACGGTGACCATTCAAAATGAAATTTATCTTTTTGAAAGGAACTAAAAAAATATCCATTGCAATTCAATATTTTCTATGAACATTTGCAGACCACACTATAAAATTATTGAGAGCATTTGGAACAATTGCTTCTGGGATTGTTCCATGAAAAACATTGCGGTATGCTGAGAAACTTTGCAGCACACTCACAAAATGGACTGTGTTCATTTGATCAATATCCACTAGGGCTCAATTTTAAAGTTTGTAGCAAAATCACCCCTAGGAATAGGTTTGAGGCTTCGCACATACTCTGGCATAGAACATTTCATATTTTTCCCATCTTCTTTTAATGAATCTGACCTATCTTTTTTAGAAACGTGTGACTGAATATTGGATATTAAAATATAATGCCATAGATAGGTCACATTCATTAAAGGAATATGGAAAAAATATGAACTGTTCGAAGCCAAAGTGTGTACAAAACCTGTAAGCAATGTTGGAGGTCGACCGTTAGGATATGTACTACAACAAAATTTAGAATATCGATCCTCATTTCTTGTTCTGCAAAAGGTTTTTATTTGCCAACTTTTCTGTCCTTGGTTGGGACCTTCCTTAGGGCCTACTTGTTGCAGAACAAGAAATCAAGACCGATTTCCAAATTTTGTCACATAGTATATAAGCTTGAAACGGTGGCACCCAAAATCCCGAAAGCCAAAATCCCAAAAGCCAAAATCTTGAACGCCAAAATCCCGAATGGGCCAAAATCCTGAAAGCCAAAATTTCGAAAGCCAAAATCCCGAATATTCGAAATTCTGAAAGGTATGAAATTATGTGGAGGAAAGTGTTTAGAATAATTTCCCAAGACACAGAAAATTTCCCTTTACCTCCAGCAAGCGCGGGTGCAATCGTGGGTGTAGCTATGACACTTTTAAGAATTCGCGATTTTGGCTTTCGGGATTTTGTCCCATTCGGGATTTTAGCGTTCGAGATTTTGGCTTTCGGGATTTTGGCTTTCGGGATTTTGGCTTTCAGGATTTTGACCGGGACCCGCCTCAAAGCCTTCCCACATCGTAAATTGAGCTACTTCAGAAATATTTAGAATCTTTTCTAATTTGGAATTTTTACAATTACTTATTGTTTCGGACAATATGAAAAAGAATACCTCGAAGAAGTAGGGTAAGGCTTTTTGGCTTCAAACAGTTAATATTTTTTCATATTCCTTTAATGAATCTGACCTAATGGCAATATATTTCAATAGCCAGTATTACGTCACACACTTCCTGTAAAAAATTAGAACAGTTTATTTAAGGGAACATGGAACAGCTATGAAGTTATCCCTTACAAGCTCAATATTCCAGAATTTTTGTGCTCTTCTAAAACTGATTAACCTGAGTTTTTGTAGAAATGATCGGAAAAAAATCAAATTTTGTATGTAAACTAAAGAAAAATTATTCAGTAAAAAATAGTTTTGTCCAATAAAATGGCAAGAAATGGTTAAAAACAAAAACGAGTAGTTATCAATTTAAATAGAGCGGTAGAAATTCAATTTAGTCGGAATAAAATGACTTTTGTATGTAATGACTCTTACACATTTTTTAGGTCTTGAAAATTTCATAAAATCAAAATTCACATCTTTTCGCTTTTCAATTTGTGGAGCAGCTATATACAAAACATTTGAGAAAGAAAAGGATGTGAATTTTGTTTTCTTTAAATTCTACTGATATAAAAGATTAAATTAAAGACACATTAAATTTATAAATTATCGATTTTACACAAATATTAATAAAAAATCTTTTTCAAGCTATTATAAAATTTAATTTTGATCAATAAAAATCAAATTTGATCTTAAAAAGTTGACTTAAATTAGTTAGAACATCGATTTTGATCGGTATAACATCAATTTTAGTCAATAAATAATTAAAATTTAACCACTAGAAAACCATTTGGATCAGTGCTCGATTAAGAACTCTTAAAAGAGGAATATAGTGAAGAAATAATAAAGTTTTTTTCTGCTTTTCGTGCAATCTAAATGATATGAATATGACTCCGGCACACCTTTTACATCAGGAAAATTTCATGAAGTCAAAATTAGGATTCCTTTCTCACAGGTTTTGTATTTCACTCATTCTTTCGCATTGTTCTCTTTTAAACTTCCACAACAAATTAAATTTAGCTAAATATAATTTAGAGTGCACAAGAAAGAGATAGATATATGCAAAAAGTGTGATTTTGGCTCTGGTACAGCTTTTAAATCAGGTAAATTTCGTGTAATCGAAATTCACATCCCTTTCTTTCTTAAAGTCTTTGCATATGTCTATCCCACTTGGACTCTTCTTCTTCTTTTGAAAGCTAAAGAGTGAGATAGACTTATGCAAATACTTTGAGAAAGGGAAGCGAATTTTGATTTCATGAAATTATTCCGAGTTAAAAGGTATGCCAGAGGCATAAATAAATGAATGTGAATTTTGATTTCATAAAATCTTCCTGATCTTAAAGGTGTGGCGGATCCATTATAAACAAAAATTTCATGGATTACCGTACAAATTTTATTTATTTAATCAACCATCTGTGAAGCATTTTTGAATTGAGATACATTTAAAATTAAATCTGTCTCATTTAAATTTTATTCCTGTTTTTAATTAAACTGAGCCTCATCATAATGTAATTCAGCTTTATTATTGGTTTGCAGAGCTGGATTATATCATTGGCAAGGTCCAGTTCCATTTAAAAATAGGTTAGAGAAAACTTTTTCAAAGTGTGTCCCAATTCAAAGGTGCCCGACTACCTACTGGTTCAATGATGAACACAATTTTTTTATTAACCGAAATCAATTTTTACTGATCAAATTTATTTTCTTACTGAGATAATTAAGAAAATAAATTGCAATATTGTAATAAATTCAATGTTGAGAATTCAAAAATAGATTTTGTGACTAATAATATTTCGCAAATTAAATTAATTTAAATTAAATTAAATTAAAAAAAAATAAAATTACTTGAAGACGGAACTTATTGAAGATATGAAATACTGGGGTTCCTGCAAGAGAGAAAGGCACTGTAAAGTTAAATGACATTTTGGAATATTTGTGCATAACAGACATCATTATTCGGAAACTAAAAATTTTAATTAGTGTTTAATGAGTACCAATTATGTTCAGCAATTATTTATAATCCTGTTATTTTCAGAAGTAATATAGTAAGGTGGGGCAACCGGACCGTTTTCCGAAGAGTGCTACTTAAATGCTTGTTTTTGGACTGATGAAATTCTTTTTTACTTCTTCTAAATCCATAGAATTATTCACCGTTTCATTCAGAAACATAATATAAAAAAAATTATCAAAAATATTAAAGAAAATTTATAAAATAATGATAATACTGTAATAAGTCAGCATGCACTAACTGGGTCGCCTTTTCGCTAATTCACTTTTAATTAAACCTTTGGATTTAAAATACAAAGAAAAAAACAATAAATGTTTTCAATCAACCAGCTGTCATTAGCGAAAATATCACTGCTAGAAAATTTTTAGTGAAGAACCAACCTGGTGCAAGACTGAAATGAGTCGATTACAGTCAAGTGTGTTAATCCAGGCACTGACTTATTTAATGGATAAAAATATTTTTTTTTTGCTTTTTCTCAAACTTGAATAGTTATATTATGTTACTGTAGTGACTATATTACAGAAATAAAAATAAAAATAAAAATTTAAGTGGATTAATCAAAAACGATCCAGATAGCGAAGCGCCCAGATTAGCACACTTGACTATAATACCTGGCATGTATATTAAATAAATTGGGTCATTATTTAAATTTACTTCCAAATATCATAAATCGATGAAATGAAATATAACTGAAAGGTCTTTAAATTAACTACAACTTACAGACTATAAAGCGTACGCCCTATTCGACAGTTCTTACCCCAGTCGAACAAAACTCGAACTCTTTAATTGCTTACAGGGAAGGAATCTTGTCTGTGAGTAAATAAAAAGGGAAATGGTTGCATCATTCAGTGTTCCCCTGCAATTTACCTTGATTTTCCGTATACGTGAATAAATTAATGATGGTGATCATAGACAAGTCGATCAATTACACCTATTCTCTACTTACCGTGCAACTGAAGCGAGATCCAACATTGATATTATGCAGTGGAAGAAATACACATAGTCATATATGTTGGGCCAATATGTGAGAGATTGAGGAGAAAAAGAAGTTGCTGAAGGAATAACGACACCTACTAGAAAGTTTGTCACGATGCAAAAATATGCAGTATTGCATATGAAATAAGCGTACAAAGAGGTGAGAGAGAAATTGCTCTAAGAAATCTGGAGCACAAAAATTGCGATAAAAAATATTTTTACTTGACTTTACAATATAAGTCTGAATTTTAGCAAAAGTATGTGTGACTGCCATGAATTTTCCTAGTGCATTTTCTCTATCACTTTGAGCTTTTCAATCTGAAAATAGATGTTTCTCACAACTTTGGATGAGGAATTCTATTCGCATGGTGAGGAATGCTGAAAGAAATTGACGCCAATATGAAAGTATTTCCGCTTATGGGAAGAGGAATGTAAACTATTGTGCAGACTTTTCCAATCCTTTGACATTATCTGAATAATAATAAAATGCCATCTCGCTCAATTTTTCACTGCACTGTGACTTTTTTTCGTCTTCTATTGCATGGACTTTCTTCTAGAAACTAAACTCTTGCAAAGTTTTATTATTTTCACCTTGGGGAATGTTAGGCGTCCAGCAGAAAAATATCCACTGTAAAAAAAGCATTTAAGTGAAATTGCAAAATATTGCAATAAATTGTCTACTCCTAACCACAATCAACGTGATACATTGACAAACAGTAAACAATAAATTGCAATTAAACTCTTCATCAAAATGCTGTGGTACACCAATATAAATAATTTAAATTCATACCTATTGATCTGAATAAATTTTGCAATTGCACCAAGAGACAAATATAACAATTAACGATACACCTTTTCAAAGGGCAACTAAAAAATTCTTCTTGTTTATGTAATTGCGATTAATGACACCCTTTTTTCAGAAAAAGCATTGAATATTTCACAAATCTTGTGAATGTCACAAACAAATCCTCTTTGAAATAAAACGTTGTACCTGCAATTTGTATTTTCCAGGAAGCATCAATATTTCATTTTGAATACATTTCACACATTTTCTGCACACTGACGTTGCATTAAATTGGAATTTGCTTATTTTATTCTGGTATTTCGATTTGAGGATCAACCTCTGTTTCATTTAAATTCAAATCATTTTATTGAAGTATAGATAATACTGCATTTCTCACTTCCTTCTCTCAAAATTTGTTTTCAATGACATTGAATATTGAAATAGAATGATTTTAGATCATTGTTATTTATTCACAAACTTTAAATGAAATGAAATTATCGTATTAAATCAAACAAAGGGAAATTAGAAAATTTCATTTTAGTTTCTAATATAAATTAGACTCATTACATTTGATAGACAAAATTAAGCTTTTCATTAACTGCTTATATCAACATTGTCCACAAGTAATTAAAGTTAGTGATAACGATAAGCATAGACCAGTTTTTGTATAGATGAAATTCTTAATGGGAGCAAACTCGAAATATATTCAAATTCAATTTAAAGCTGAATTTGAAGAACGTAATGCAATTATTTTGAATCAGATTGGCGAAATAAATGCAAATTTTGTATTAACTAAAGAAAATCGTACGGGCTGTTTTCTAAATAAATCAAAAATCATCATTTTGATGGGGTTGGAGGGAGAAGGAGGTGGGGCAAAAAGAAAAAAACCTCTGGAGATATTGTTTTTTTATTGGGGGTCATCGTAGATCGGAACTTAATATCTTTTCCCGTTTAAGCTCCAGGACGATGACAAGTCAAAAGAAAGTCGATTATATAACTTCTCTCTCTTTGAGTTCGAGCAGTAAAATTGATATATTGTATTTAAGATTAAACTGGACTAAAAAAAATTGATTATTTTTGCATAACATTCCTTAATTTTTCTCTACAATATTGCCAAAGAACTTGGTCTCATCGGTTAACTTGGAAGCAGGGGTATTTCTTGTTTTTGATTTAATTTCTAGAACGCCCCTAGTGTCGATGGGACGAACTTTAACCATATCAAAGAATTGTTAAATGTTGTGAAACACCCCCATGGCAAGATGTCTTTTTTATATGGAACTATTTGAAGCCAACTCCATAAAAAGAATCCTCCCGAAGGAAATTTCATCAGGGGATTCTCTATAGAAATTTCACCAGGTATTAAAGGAATTTTCCTCCGCAAGTCTTCAAGATTACCCATCATATGACTTCGAGTGGAATTGCTCGACAAATTACCCACTAAAGAGTGGAAATTTCCCAAGTAGATCATAGGGGTTTCTATTGGAATTTTCTTCTTTCGGAAAACATGGTAACTTCCCAGGGAATTTCAATGGAATTCCTAGAGAAATTTCTATATGCAATTTCCATTATCGTTCTCTAGTATTTCCCACCGAAATTTCAATATTTACGTAAGGGTTTTTTTTCCTAAAAACTCCGATGATTTCAACAACGAGAATTAGGGTAGAATCTCTGGAAAAAATACCCCGCTGAGGTGTCGACATTTTCCAAAGAGATCCCTTTAAATTCAATTTAAAAATTTCGCTGGCTCCCAGTGAATTCCCGATAAATTCAAAGAAAAATTTTATGAAGAAGTTTCTACAGGAATTCTTGGGGATTTAAAGGTGAAATTTCCTCGTAGTGATTGAGAAAATTTTGTGGCTATTCCTAGAGGATTCCCTCAAATTTTTCGAAGAAAAGTCTTAGACTTTTCCAGACCATTATATAGAACATTTCCCAGGGAAATCGAGGTTAAAATTCTGGGTAAAATATCTCAGTTTTCCTCACCATTCTCGGAAAGTTGTCGTGAATCCTTCTTATACGAAAATGTAGGTTTACTTATCCCTCGAGAGAGATCAGACCTGTATAATAGGAGAACATCCTTGCTTTTATGATATTTTCGCGTATCAGTCGGGAGTGTAGAAAAAATAATATGAATATGAATTTGTATGTAAGATTTGGTTTCAACTCCACAGGCTACATCTCTTTGGGTTGTTGTAAGACAAAAAAATTAAAATTTAGATAGGTATAAGTGTCCCCTACAATTATGCCGAAGTAATCATTACAATCGGTTAAACAGAAACAGAGATAATTGATTATGTTTTTTTATACGAAAATTTGTTTTCAAATTTGGTGCCCCTAGCATTGATCCTACGAAGTTTAAATGTTATAGAACGCTGTAGTGTTTTGTGAAAGCTTCCATTTCTGTCCTTACTCACCAAATCTGGTCATATAGAAATAGAACCGGAAATACGGTGTTTTAAATTTCGTTTCTTGCATCCAAATAGTTCGAGTCCACAATTTGTTTTTTAATTTATAAATATGCTGAATTGTGACAACAGAAAATAATTATTATTGTGTAAAATCTAATTCAACTGGTTATCTGCTCAATTGTAATTTAAACATCTAATATATATTAATACCTTAATATTATTAACAGGGAGTTTGAAAAATAAAACGTACAATACACAAAAAAACATGATTAGATTAAAATAATTTCATTTTTTTCCTTTTATTGTAATCACATCAGATTTAAGTTGAAAAGCAAAATTTTGATCCCAAATTTTAATTGGATACACTTTATAGTTCCAATAAATCTTCTTCTCACAAACTTGTCAATTTGATCTAAAATCGGGAATCTCATTAAGTTTTGAGCACAAAATTAGTTATAGTCAAACACTCCTCTAAATATTAGATTTGGAGCTATTTTGAGAAATCTTACATCAGCCATTGATATTCATTATGAACTGTTTTAAAAGCAAAACGTAGTAAATTTCGAGACTATAAATTAACTTACCTTTTGCGATTGACAGATTGATCCAAAAATTTTCAACACTTTTGGAATGAACTCAAATGATCTCTTCCGTTGATATTTTTCATGCATACGTTTTACTCCAAAACCACATTCAAGTTCTTCATATATGGTGTTTTTGCGAAAAAGAATCTGCAAGAAATTTATTGCAAAGGTGGATGGTTTGTCTTGATTTGCGGTAAAGTTTCAACGAAGGAGAAAAAAGGTCCACAAGAATTGACGTCAAATTGAAATTGATTTCAAAATAATATAAAATACTTATTACTATCATGCTCTAAAAACTTACATTGCTAAGAATTTCTTGAAAATTAACCACAAATTCCTCTATAAATCCATCCTACATTCTCACATTCTCATTACCAAATGGAATGGTACATGTTAGTAAAGCTGTGAAACATTTTCCGAAAAAACCAGACCTTTTTGCAAATATACTTTGTAAATGCTTCCAATTAGTCAATTGTGGAGCTATTTCCTCAGTATTACGTGCACAATTTCACATGACAAACAATGAGATAAATTAACTTATTCTCTCATCGCAATATTCACTTGCAAAACAATACTGAATTATTAAATGTAGTATTTTTTCCTTTGTGGTTTCTATGCGGAGAAAAATTAGTGCCAACAAAAGAGACAAGTAAGGTAAATCAATGACACAAATACTAATGATGTGACACAAAAAGACTTTTAATACAACTATTCCAATGCCAATATGGTAATATTTACTTTAAAAAATGACTTATAACTTCAAAGATATCAAAAACTTTATCACAAACCTTTCTCGGCAGAGTTAAGGCATCTACCCATTGGGAGCAATTTTCGTGAAATTGCATTTGTGACAGAATTTTGACGTTTTCACCTATGTACAACTCCAGACAGGAGCCCATCAAGTCTAATAAAAAGTGAAGCAATTTTTCACTTTTCCTTGTAAAGATTTTGCAGATATTGCAATGCGACTTAAACAAACTTGCTCGTAGTTCTTGTATTATTTTGGCGAACATTATGAAATATGTATTCTTAGATAGCTTTTAGTGAACGATTTCGAAATATATCAGACTGATAAGTCAATTCTCTTTAGGAAACAACTTGCCAACAGTCTTCAATACCACTATGCAAAAACGTACGGAAAAATGAAATGTTGATAGGCCCCTGACTGCAGACAATTTCTTTCAAAAAAGCATTTTTTGACGAAAATTTCATAGATATGACGTCAAGCTGTTTGTTCGCCTATCCGTCTGTCCGTCCGTTCGCCTGATTGTCGACAACTCCGGAGAATAAACGGTTGAAGATAGAGACGTAGGACCTTTTGGGGACCGTCCCCTCATAAAACGCCCCAAGATTCATCAATATTCCCTTCGTTTTCTTGCCACCCCAAAAAGCAATTTTTTCTTAATATAGTCTTCTAGAATTCCCTAAGTAAGGCATTATAGAATCAAAATGCTTTTTATTTGCTTATAACGCTCTTGCTTCCGTCACTGAGACTACTATAAGTAAAGTGGCGCACTCTTAAAGATCTCAAGAGTTTCTACAGGAATTTCAACACAAAATTCTGATGCACAATAAACCCTTTATTACTACTCTAAAAACCTAAATCAGAAGAACCGGTTCCGACCAATGTCCTCCGACTACTGACCTCTACCTACTTGACGTTACTACACTGTTATACTCTGCCGTACCCCACCTAGGCCTGCTTCTGGACCGAAGTCAAAACTACTTCTCCACGCTGGGAATTTCACGGGAGTTGAGATAATATGTCTACAATTCCCACTTTAAGTCTTTTAAAAGTACATTACAAGGCTTGTTTAATAAATCGGTTCTATAAGGCAGCTGTTTTACTTCTTGGGCAACCTTTCCCTTCCATTCAAAACCATGTTCTTAGGCTTGCTCGAAAACGCGTTGTGCAATTTTTTTTCATTTTTGTATATGTTTTAGAGATTACATAGGCGGTCTTTTCGTCCTTATACAAAAATACAGTTAAATTATTCCTAATAACAGTTTTTCAAACTCAAAACTTAAAAAGTCTCCAGAGAGCGTATTTCTGAACTGAGTGGTATAACGTTTAAGCTTGTTTGAAAGGTCTCAAAATTACCGATAAAACTGACTCCGTTCCAATCGGTTCTGAACCAGTAATAAACCAGTTCATATCTGATTGATAACTAATTTTACCCAAAATTAAATTATATTACTTCTAAGCTATTTTGGGCGACCTTTTGAACGATTCAATCTGTTCAATAAATCGGTTGTAAGCCGGTAAACAGTAAGTGATGCGAAAGTACTTTTGAAGTATAGCATCTAAGACACAAAGTCAAAAGCTAAAAAGGCATAACAGATCTTATTTCTGAACCGAATAGCGTCCTGTTTGGGTTCATTTTAAAGAATTTAAATTTTTGGACAAGCCTGCATCTGTTCAAATCGGTTATGAACCTTTAAAGAATTGCTAATAATAAAGTCAAATCGCCCGTGAACCAGGTAACCAGTAGATATTTTGAGATATACCATCGAAGTCACAAGTTCAAGCATTTCTTAAAGCATGAGACGTTTCTCAACCCTTTTTTAAACATTTATTATATTGTCATTGTAACTTTGTATAAAACTGTGTCACTATTTCAGTACTTTGTTATATCAAATGATAATAATTGTGTATTAATATTGTTTAATGAAATGTCATAGGAGAACAAAAGAGAAGGGAAATTTTGATCAATGCGAGATAAATTTCCCCGCGATGTTTTCGTTGATTATTTGTAAAGAAAGTCTCTTCTGCAGGCGTGGAAAAAGGGCATAGAAATGAGGAAATGAAAGATGTTATTGTTCTCTCAAAACTGCTATTTGGACCAATTTTTCGATGGGGAAAGACTTAGGATAAATGTATTGGGAAAACCATTGCAGATGAATTGTTGACCCGAAATGTTGATTGGAAATTTTGATAAATCAAAGAGACAATTGTCCTCATCGTGATCATTCTGCTAAGTAAACAACATCATCGTTTAGATTAAATTGTGATTGATATTTTTTTTAGGTCTTTGCACAAGTCTTAAATATATCCAGAACAAGCATTCTCTTTGTAGCTGTAACAAAGTGTTCAGCTTGAGGGAGAAAGGTTGTTGAGAAGAAAAAGAGTGCAAGAAAGGAGATCATATGAGAAAATATGGATGGAATATTGTTCACAAAGTGATATAAATTATTGGATTATTATAAACAAAACTGAAATTTACGGTCACAACTTTTGGACTGTGTCTATGGCAACATTCCAGTGAAACAAGAGTGGTGAGAGCGAGAGGAAATTGCTGTTAGTAATTCGCTCTGTAACCCACTTTATGATCTACATTAGATTTCTACGGTCCACTGAGGTATTCCCATTAAATACGAAGCACTACATATGAGAATGTCGTAGCTATTGGACTTTATGTTGGTGGAAGAGAGAGGTAAGACATTCTGGTACAAGATATAAATTTCCAACGGCGCGAGAGCCAAGTGCACTGGACAAAGTGTTCGTTTTCTACTTCTTAACCATCCCAATATCTGCGTGATTGCCGTCTGCTATTATTAAACTTCTTATTGTAATCTCTTTGCTCCCTCTTCGTTTTTTGGAACACTTCAATAGGACGGCAAAGAAGGAGTGAAAGAAAGACAGCCGAAGATTTTTTTTTCTTCAACTTTGAGAGAGGCAATGACTCGAAGTTTATGCACTGGAGATTCCTAAACAATGTTTTCCATTCATTGTGGCATCGTGAAAGACTTTTGCTGCTCTGCATTGTTAGCTGGTGCCAAGATTAACTGTTAATACACGAATTTCTTTCTATTTAAGACTAAATTCAAACATTATGAGTAATGTGACTCCCTCCGCTAATAACCATTGTACCAATCACACAAAACATGACTGTAGTCTCTTAAAAAAATTTTCGGTACATGCGACTAAAATTGTGACAATTGTCCAAGTAAATGCGATGGCGGTCAATCACAAGACATCTAACAAGTAGAAATCCACGATTCATCGTTTTGTGTGGTTGGATTACAGAAAAATTCCTATTTCATTCATTAAATTCACCTTTCTTGCCCCTTTCTTATTCATTCATCTTCAATTTGGCACTGATTGCCAAGTCTCGATGACTCCGGTAAACGAGTCACATGCTATCTTATTTGGATAAATATTTAGAATTTTGTCAAAATACAACAAAAAAAAACACTTCTAAAATTATCATTTGATTCGGGGTCACTGCTCACATTTCTTTTTTTGTAATTTTATTACTAAATCACCAGTTCCTTTTCACACTATTCTAAGTGGATAGATCAGGACTTCAAAATATTGACATAAAAATTTTTGGTTTATAAATTAACATTTAGGTCACTAAGTAATTTTTTTTGTTAATAAAATAGTGCACTGAGAAAAAAACAAGCTGCGATAAACTTTTTTTCCTCGTAAGTTCAACGCTTCTTAAGTGTAAAAATATATCAACTACCCATTTTTAAGGGTAAAATTAGCATGAAAAAGGGTAACTTTAACCCATAATAAACCTAAAAAGGGTAACATTTACACCAATTTCGGATCAATACTGCAGGGTGAATTTAACTTTACCGGAACGTTATTACAGATCACTTTAAATCAGTAGGTATTTTTCTTAAATTTGTTAATGAGATTTTTTGCACAACAAATTTTTCCTACTTTTTCTCTAGTTAGTAAGACTATTACCGAGAACACTATTGAACTTTTAAATAATTAAATCAATTATTGTCGCTGTAAATGCGATTTTTATGATGCTACCCTGCAGTGACTCTTAAACGTTAGACGGTTAAAACACTTAATGGGTTAAGTAAGTGATAGAGTACTCGCTCTATAATACAAGTGTCTCAAATTCGAATCCGCTTTAGATCATTCGCAATTTTTCTGGTATTATAGGTGATCGAATTGCATCCAGTTTGTCTCAGTACATTTTGATTTCACAAGAGTATGGGACAGATATTCTCATTCCCAGCACTGTTTAAGCAGAGGCCTCTCGACATTTAATTTTGCATAGAGGCACTGAAGACTATTGGCAAGTTTTTTTCTAAAGAGAATTGACTTATCAGTCTGATATATTACGAAATCGTACACTAAAAGCTATTTAAAAATGCATATTTCATAATGCTCGCCGAAATAATACAAGAACTACGAGCAAATTTGTTTAAGTCGCGGTGCAATGTCTGCAAAATTTTTACAAGGAAAAGTGAAAAATAGCTTCACTTTTTATTAGGCTTGATAGGTCCCTGGTTTAAGAAAAAATAATATATTATGTCTTGGAAATGTCGCTTGTGAGCAGACCTAGTTCCCCTACTCTGATAAAAATCGCTCATAAAAGTATTGTAAAATCTCGTTGCCCCATATAGAAAAGTAACGAGATGTTTGGCTACCCCTGTCGCCATAGGGATTTTTGTAAAATCTTTTCATTTTCAACAGGATATCTTGTTGATACCGGATACTGCACATTTTTTACTAATAATATACAAAATCTTGTAAAATTTATGTCAGTATTCTTTTTTTTATTCACCAAAAATGACGATTTTGTAGTCGGAAATGGTCTCTATTTAACCATTTCCTGCAGACAGCATACCGACGTATAATTGCTATATATAAGAAAAAGCATGAAAATCGTGAATATTAGATCCATCAAATTGATAAACAATTTGACAGAAAATATTCCAAGGCCATTTTGAGAGAAAGGGATAAAAATGAAAGAGAAAACGATATATTTTGTAGCGCCATCTATTGAGAAATTCCCATGATTACCAGATTTTGAGAAAACTTTTACAAGAATTTTGTTAATTAATTTTGGTGGATTTGGTTTTTACAAAAAATCTTGTTGAAGATGAAAAGATTTTACGAGAATCCCTATGGCGACAGGGGTAGCCAAACATCTTGTTTCTTTTCCATATAAATTGACTTATTTTACAAATTTTTTACGAGATTATTTACGAGATATTTTTTTTTTCAGAGTATGAAACGTTATACCACTAAGTATTATCCTTTCTTTAAAAAACAATCATTTAAAAACGTTAAGGGATAATATAAAAATTTACTATAGAAATAATCGGAATCAGACTGATTTTGAAAATTCAAACTTCACCAAATCGCTTGAGAATTAAACCCTCTACAGAGGGGTTCAACTTTGACCATGGAGAATTCAAACTAATATTCAGTTCATGGAATTTGAAGAAAATAGTCAACTACACTTAGCTCGAAAGGATTATAGGGTAAGTGTGCCAAATTCCGGCCAGCTTGCAATTCCGGCCACCATTTTGGTTCCTCGAATTTCCATGATTTTTTAGTTTTTACATACTCTAGAGATTATACAATGCAAAAGAATAACAAAAAATGTAGCTTTGACAAACGAGATGACGTGAAAAAGGCATTGGAAGAATTCCCGAAGGGCAAGGAACTATGAGAATGAATGTGGCCGAAATAGGGCACCAAAGGTATGTCTACATTTTTATTCATTTTAAAATGTATTAAGAACGAATTTAAACGTAATTAAAGACGATAAACTGTCTACAAGGTTCTAAGCAACACTCCTAAAGTAGAAGGAATGAAAAAAATCAATTTCTATTAAAGATATTACATTTCAAACTTGAGACTTTGGCGCTTGCATGCAACTATTCCGATATTTGGTACACTTACCCTATTTGAATAATAAACAAATCGCTAGATCAGTTTCCAAATAAACCAAAAACTCAATTTTATTGAGGAGAGAGGAAGTTGCGATGAAAAGAAAAAGGGTTTTAAAGAAAACTTATGTTGGATCAGCAAAGAGAGAGGCTTAGGCCTCTATGTCCTAAATTCATGAAGTCTTTTTTTCGCAATATTTCAAAATTCAATATTTTGCTAAAGCACAATCTCTGGCAGCAATGTCAAGCTGTCCATTGATTTGCTATATTTCGTGTTTCATTTTAGAATTCTATACAATCAAGAATAATTCAATTTGATCTTTTCTTTTGACCACCTGAAACAATGATCAAATCTCAAAATTCAGAACTAGATTCTATTCAGAATGACACTAGTATACCCTATTACAAGATAGTTTTACTATTTTAAACATTTTAAAGTTAAAAAAAATACATAGCGCCGTCTGAATACATTTTATCAACCCTTTAAGCCAAACAATAAGATATATATGTTAGTTTTAGGTCTTTGAAATGCTACTCAGGTTGAAAACGGAATACAAGGCATTCCCTTCCCACTGCTTTCCCTCGAAAAACGATTAGGGATAGTGACTTTTGGTGTTCGAAGATCATTATATTACTAAAATAATACTCATCTTTAACCCTTCTTTTGTCCCTCGGTATATGTAATGTAAATAATTAAATAAAATGATTAAAAGTAGAAGAATCTCGCGGAACTCGAAAGCATTATTTCTTTACCTTTAAGTTGCATCATTAAACAGCTTTTTTCACCTAGATAATTAAAGTGCAACCAATATTAAATGAATATCATTAAAGAGCTCCGGTATATTACAAAGTTAGACGCCTTACCAACCCTTTTCACTTTTTCTCAGATATTTTCTGCTCTTTATGTTTCTAATGGCAATTTAAAAGAAATACAACACCCCCACCCATTAATGTTGATTTTATAACCCGTTTTACTAGCTTCTGCCATATACGTATGTATGTGCATAACTCACGCACCATCAAAGCACGCAAAAAATAAACGATTCATTCTAATGAATTGATCAGGAATATTTCTCAGTGAAGGTAAATTAAAAGATTAGAGAATTAAAGAGAGACTTTTGGCCGACGAGAAGGCTGAAAAAGGTTATAAAAAAAAATAATATTGAGAGAGAACCAATTCTTTTTTTTAATAAATAAAATATTAAGGCGAGTGCGAGACACCGTTATTCAATTTAAATTTAAGATGAACGCATCAAAATAGATAATCCACATAGAATTTTTTCCATCATCTCACTCACTCAATTTCACTTACAAAAAGATGGCTCTTTGGATGCTTCCCCATCACTCTAGTTTCTTTTTTATTCTAGTTTCTTAGCCGCAACAAAGTTTTGTGAAACACTTGTGTATGATGCAGAAGAAAAATGGATGATGATGGTAAATTCTGGAGCATATCGTTTCACATTTTGATGTTGTTCGTATTTACCTTATTTAGACATTCTTTCTATGCAAATCAAATAAAGTTTTCATGTTTATGGATTTCTTTTCTTGCCATCAACATCTTCGAGTGTTCAAGATGATTTGATGGGGGAAGAATGAGGCCCTTTCGCGGAAAGGTGTACGAAGAAAAATGATCTTGTGTGAAATTGTTTGATTGGAATTTTCGTTCTCACCTCACTTCATCATATCAAGACGGTGAAAAGAGGGAGCATCTCTTGTACCGTCGTCTTTTATTTATCGTATCGAATGGTCGGAGGGTAGGGTCCCTGAGAAGGGTGCTGTATGAATAGAATTCTCAAATCCCCGACAAAAGGGAGAAGGTACACTGAAGGCCTCCCGAAGAAAGATGATAATAGGAAAGAAAGATGTCACATGAGGAAGAAAGAAGACTTCAATTTGGATTATGTGCCATTTATCACATTTACGAGCCACGTGAAAATTTAAAAATAATTTATCTTCGTTTTGGATGTTGTATGCAACGGTAGCCCTCTAAAACCAAACCCCTTGGCATTATATTAAAATATATTGTGTGTATCTGTGCATAGAGTGTTTCTATCAAAATGAACATACATGTACGAAGGGGTGATCAAATCACTGAATTAAAGGTATATGCTAAAATTATTAAGTCAATCTCATGACGGCGCTCAATCTTAAAAGAAACTCTGTGTTTATAAGAAAATTACATGAAAAATTCATTCCGATTCGATCTGCGCACTACTGATACCATATTCTTCAGCACATGGACCCCGTGGACCTATATAGTTAAAATAAATATCTTTATTATTTCGTCTAAAGTTTAGGTTTTACGAATCCTTTTAAGAACCAAAGTTCTGTACTTACCTTGATACTGGTAAATAAACGACGACGGCCTCCGCCGCCACCGCCGCCTCCGCCGTCTTACAAATAGCCTCCACATTCAACTGACAAAAAACGTTCTCCGTAACATACATTAATACAAAAAGTTGATTTCAGCGGGTCAAAATAAGAACCTACTAGAAAATATAAATCATTTAGATATTTAGATAGATGAATAGACATATAGATAGATATTTCTATGTGTAAAAGGAAGTGGGACGACATTGAAAGTGGGGCACCTTTGAAATTGGGGTTTTCTCTCTATTTTTAAATAAAATTGAGCCTCATCGTGATATAATTTAGCTGCACAAACAGATTGAGAAGCTAAATTACATTATGATATGGCCCAATTCCCACCAATTCCACTTAAACATAGGAGAAAAATTCCAATTTCAAAGCTGCCCCACTTTCAAAAGTGCCCCACTTCTCCCTATACATGTTTTTGATATTTCAGTGAGAGAGCATGAAATCTAGAACTAGTCATCTCGTTCACTCTCCCGCAGAGTTTAATAATAATAATAATAATAAGTTTATTGGTTCATGCCCAGGATACAGAAAGTAACATGTAGGACTATACAAAAACATATTTACAAAACAAATGTAATTATGCGTTGGACATTAGTTTGTGAAATAAAGTTAGGGGTAAGTGGGGCGCCTTTGAATTAGGGCAGCTTTTAAATTATCCTTTTTCTCCTATATTTATATTTAACTGAACCTTACCATGATATAGGGGAAACCGGGGCACCACCAAACACTGGGTACCACCAAACACTGCGATTTTTTAATCAGATATTCGAATTCAGGGGACAAGACTTAAAAAAATTTATAGGCATTCTAGGAATGCTTGTCCACTGAAGAAATGGTCGAGATAGTCCGAGTAGTTTAGAAATAAAAATTAGTGTTTGGTGCTACCCTGTGTTTAGTGGTGCCCCAGTTTCCCCTAACTCCACAAACTAATTGTTAAGCTAAATTATACTATAATAAGCATCAATTCTTTTTAAATATGGGAGAAAAAAGTTCAATTTCAAGGGTACCCCAATTCAAATTACTTCCCCCTAATTAGGTTTTGATCGGTAAAACTGGTATGCTTAGTACAGTGACCACAGTAAATAAAACTGAATTGTTTTTGAAGGATCTGTGATGTCACACAGGATAGAAATATTACCTGAGCTTCCGATGAAAAGAACAAATGAAATACTTGCATAAAATTCCCGAACCGGAAATTAATATGCCAATTCACACTACGATGGATCAGTTTACACAGCTCATACCACTGTGACTGGATATCAGATGGCGTTGTGATCGAGTGAAAACTTTCTTAGCGTAAATATTTCAAATTAGTTTAAGCGATTCAACATCCTAAAATTAAAGTTCTATCTCAACATTCCATTCCCTGCTGTGTTATTGTATTTCCACAGTTAATTTATTTTGTCTGTTACTCAATCATTAGAATTATTCACCCCTTAGGCATACAATAGTACTTTCTCATGGGCATGTAAATGCCTACCCTTTTGTGATGTAGTCCCTCAATCCACCCTAAACCACATTTTCAATCCATTATATCCTTATACATAGTTTTCAATTGAATAAATAATGATTGAACTTTTGAATATTTCAATCGTAAAAAAGTTTTCCATTCACCCGTTCCTCACCTGACTTTATTAAATGATTCTAACAAATTTATGTATTATTGCATACAACATTGCAAATAATTTTGACTGAATCAATTACAATTTCATTTCAATATGTACAGGGAAATGATGCAAAGTGTTGCATTTTGCATCATATAACCGAGTTTTGATATACATGGGCACAAAGAGAGCTGTTGATAAAATTGAAATTCCAGAAAATTATTTTGTATGTGACTTAAATAACTTTTGCAATCACTTGCACTCCAATAAATATATACACTGACATTTCAATATGTAATGTTACTGTATAAATAGTTATAGTGATGTTCATTTTACAACAAATTCATTCATAGAAAACTCGTCAACAATTTATTCATCTGATGGCTGGAGAATTTGGTTGGCAGCACTTTCAAGTATGTTTCATGCAGCAACCTCAAGTGAAATTTTCACACTACTTACCATTCATGTTCTGTGAAATGAATTTGTTTAATTAATTTCAACACTCCCCAATTTTCAGTTTGAAATTCTGCATGAGGTAATACATGATTGCTGGAAAACTGCACAATCAGGTACCTCAGCCTTTCTCTAATACACTGCCACTGCATTACATTTAATAGAACAAGTTTCTAAAGTTCTCAACGTGAGTGAATCAATTGAAATATTAGAATTTTGACTATTCATGCTCTGGAGATTTGTTCCAATTAGAAAGTTAAACTTTACCACCACGAAGAATCTTCCTTTTGAAAGTGAGATACCTCGAAAGTGTGACGTAAATGGTAAAGAAAAAAAAGGAAAAGGCGACAAACAATTATCACATAAATCACCCTGTATCTCAATTTAAATATCACGATTGAAAAGTTCTTGTAGCAACTGGTATAGCCTTGGTGTTATCTAATGAGAACACTTCTGAAGGTCTCCAGTTTTGTCGGTAAATCGTTGTCTCAATTGTCACTCGAGATTTATGAGACACTCAATAATTCTTCGCCTGTGTAACACTTTGTCATTTTGCCGTCTCATACCTTTTGTACAACCTCCGGTGAATTTTCATTGAATAAAGAAATGCCACTTTGTACCAATTATGTTGATATTCTGAATATTTCTATCAAAGAATTTTCTTAAAAGCAACTTTATAATTTAAATTTTGACAATTGAACAAAAGAACATCTTCAGCCATCATCCATCTAAATGCTCTTCCTATCTATAAATCAAAAAATGACTTTGAGAACAATTGTAAAGATACATTTTTCATACAGCCACATAGTGACATATTATCATTCAACTCTAACCCCTTTCGTTCACATGACCCTCTATTTACCAACCGAAAAATTCCCTTTCAGACAAAAGAGATTTATATCTCAGCTCCTGTACAGTGTCAAAGTACCTTTGGCTTCGCTCTTTATAACACCGCGGTTTTCCAGTTACAGCAATTGCCTTAATTTAAATTTCGAACTGATAACTTGAATTAGAATACAAAGCGATATACTATCCATGCATATCTTATCATTATCAATATTACAAGTAGAACATATTAATTTATCATATGGAATTCGGCCGATAACTTGATGCAAATAGAAAAAACACGGAATTTCGACCTAGTTCTCCTCCTTTATTCTCTAGCCAACGATTCGGAACTATGAAAGATCCATCCAGCTCCGAAACGTTGGCTAGAGAATAAAGGAGGAGAAGAACCAAGTTGAAATTCCGTGTTTTCTCTATTTGCATTATTTTATCTACCAAAATAGGAAACTTTAGCTGAGACAAATAGGGGAAAGCGCGCTACCTTCGGACGACTCAAGCATCAGACAACTAAATTTCTTCCTACACTGAGAAAAAACGGGGCTAAGATTAACTTTTTTCTCATATCTTTAACACTTTTTAGGTGTAAAAATATATCAACATTTTTAAATGCTAATTTTACACCTTTTTAATGGTAAAATTAACATGAAAATGGGTAACTAATAACCTCTTTACACTGATTTCGGATAAATACTGCAGAGTAAAATAAACATTTCCGGAATGTTGTTTTAACTTTTTCGGATTTCTCTCAGTGTATGTACTCAATGGATTTCACCAGTAGGTCTTTTCCCCAAATTTGAAGCATTGGACCAGCTGTAAAAATACAACATTATAGTGGACCAAAATAATTTAAAACTCATTGACAAAAAAATTAATTCTTCGAAGCTTGCGTCGTCCAAAGTAGCGCACTTTCCCCTACTTGAGGATTGGAACAAGATCAATAAAGTTATGTCACATTTTATGGACTGTACTAGAGGAAACTGGGGCAGTATTAAAAATGGGATAGTTTTAAACATTGAGATTTTCTTAATAAGTTATTACACTTCAGACGACGAGATCTATTCGCTGTAAAAATGTTCGATATAGTCCATGTAGTTAAATAAAAATGAGTGTTTGTATCTGCCCCATGTTTTCTATTGCCTTAGTCCCCCCTATAAATGTATACAATGATGTCCCAATCAATGACTCACAACTCAGTAAGAGCTAGCCATTCCCTCTCACAATGTTTGTTAGGACATCATAACTCAAAACAGTATTAGGGTGGAGTAACCATTTTTCATCACTTTTAGGAAAAAGTGAAATAAACTTTATTATAACTTTTGACCCCATATTTTAAGACAACTCAAATTTGATACAAAGTTACTTGGGTGTATTGGCTCTAGATTCGTCAAAACAATAATCCTCTAATTTAACGCTGGACTACTTAAAAAATTGATTTTTAATAACAATGCAAAAATAACCACAATGTCGCCATTTTTAACCACTTTTCGCCAGTTTTGTAACCACTTCTCGCCACCCACTTGGAAAGGTCCAAATTCGATTATTTTAACCAATGTTACGAAAGGAATAATTTCAGCATTTTTTTTATCCTCATGATCATTTTATTATTACTCACTTTAAATGATTTTTCTTCACTTTTGTTTGAGAAATTAAATTATTATGCTCATCGCACAATAACTTTAGTTTAGTAAACACGTTTTTGACATTTTAATGAGAGTGAGTGAAATTAGATCTAGTCATCTCGCTCTCTCTTATAGCAAATTTTGGAAACATGTTTACAAACAAAAGTTATTGTGCGCTGGGAATTAGACTGCAGCAGAAAGTAAACAAAGCAGATTTGACAACTGAGAATCTATGAATTGAAGTTAGCGTCACCTATTTAAAGCAATGGCGACAGGTGGTAAATCAATTTCAGAATATCACCATTTTCTGCCATGGCTCACTTTTATATAAAAGTAATATAAAATGAAATATTAACTAACTAAATATAAATTTTATGCTTTCGTTAAATGTAGTTAAATGTTCAATATACAAATTATTTATCCAAAAACGTTAATTTTGTTCGATAAAAGTTTCATTCAAGTTATTTAGTAAGAAATATTGGATTCCATGCACTTAATTAAAATATTGCTCTAAAAAATGCTTATGACTTATGCTTATGACTTAAATTCAAAACCAAAAAAAATAGTGGCTTTCGACTCTACAAATAGCAGCAGTGGAGATACAAATAATTTTACAACTAATTTATTTCATAAATAATGGAAAAAATACGATTTCAATATATGTAAGTGTCGAAAAGTGGGGCACTGGCGAGAAGTGATGATTCAACCCTAACTCTTTTTTTTCCTTCTTGATGGCACACTGTAAATTTGTATATAAAAAATGATTGGCATATACAACTTGTGATGGAGTTTTCCTCACTCTTGAGCTTGGTCATCAACGTTAAGACGGCGGTGGCCGCTAAAAACTACGACATACTTTTACCTCTCTTGTGTTGTTCCTTAAAAGCATTGCTGATGAATATCTATCTATCTATGTATCCAATCCAATTAACTCTAACTGATTCAACTCATCAGAGAACTCTTCTTCTTCTTCACAGAATCAGAAATATTCAATTTTAATTAAAAACAAAAACAAAATTTGACGAATCATTAAGTTTAGTATAGATATAGAGCAAAGGTATTTTAAAAGGTCAAAATATTTAAAACTGAGAACTAATTATGAGCTATAAATAATGTGTAAAGTGCAATAAGCCATAATTAGAAAATTTAAATGCTTAGGTGAAAGTTAAGGTATATAGAGCTGGGGCTACATTGAAAACGCTATTTTTCGCGTATTTCTAAAGCAATTAAGGAAAACATTAAGAATCTAAATTAAGTTTTGAATAGGTCTAATTTCTTTTAGAAATATGCGGAAAAATAATGCCTTCAATGTAGCCCCAGATCAGTGTTTCGCCACCTCCCTCTAAGTAGCTTAAAAAATATAATAAAAAGGAGGATCATATAGTTTCGTACTCTAAAGTGTAATATCTAATTAAAATCGTAATGTCCACAACTACCCCGTGTTCACTACTGCCCCAGTTACCCCTATTATATGAGGCTACACCAGAGGCGTGCAAGAACCGTTGAAACCTAATAAACGTTAAATGAAACATGTGTACGTCAATGATCAAAATGCTACCAGAACACACTTATATTGACGTTTATTCGGGTTCAACGGTTCTTGCACACCTCTGGTCTAAACGTACATATGGGAGACTGGGGCAAAATTTGTCAAAACGAAAATTTCAATATTCACTATTTTCTCAAATAAAAGAGACTGAGGCTTGAAATTTTTATTATAGATAGCCTTCATGAACCTTCTTAAACCTACAAAGTTTTAAGGAATTCGAGGAAGAATTATGTAAAATAAAAAATAATGAAATTTTGAGTCCCATTTTTGGAATATTTGGCTTACAGAAAATATCAATAGTGATTAGCTAAATTTAAGCACATTTTTCTCGTTAAGATAGAGAAAAATTATCTTCGACAAAGTTGTAGAGGAATAAATTTCCTATAAAAATATGTCTATTTGATATTAGGTGAGATTCTTAACAATCTCACCT
The DNA here is from genome assembly GCF_024763615.1 of Phlebotomus papatasi. Classification (NCBI taxonomy): domain Eukaryota; kingdom Metazoa; phylum Arthropoda; class Insecta; order Diptera; family Psychodidae; genus Phlebotomus; species Phlebotomus papatasi. The sequence goes on along the minus strand of NC_077223.1, from coordinate 34,519,487 downwards.
ACTATAATCCTAACAAAATTTCATGTCGTCCGATCGACCTCAAATTTGGCCAAAATGTGTTTCAGCACTTCCTGATCACGAATATATATGTGGCTAATTTACGTTCCCGGCCGGCCGGCCGGCCGGCCGCTCTTTGGAGCTTAATAGCTCCTAAACTAAAAAAGATATCGACTTGCGGTTTTCGGCAAAGGTTATATATCGGGTGAAAATTGCAACTTGGTGCATTGACCCCCCACCCCCCACCCCTCCTTCCGCCATTTTGAAGACCCCCCTTTTTTTGTTTTCTCAATAGCTCCGCCCCTATGGCATCGAGCGGGCTCAAATTTTAGTATGTTATAGCTGGGCCTTAGAGCTTTCCATCAATACCAAACTTAAGGTCCCCCGACCCCCCTGACCCGAGCTATAAGGGTCCAAAAAAAATTCTTAAAATGGCCATAACTCCGGTTCTAATTGTCAGAATTTAAAAAGTGAGGGCTTTTTGGAAAGCTCTCGTGAAATGCCACTTTCCCTTCTAACATCGCAAGTTCATAAAAACACCGCTAGGGACGCTATTATTAAAAAGAAAATTTTTAAATCTTATAAGTTAAATAACTCAAAAATTCCATTGTGCATCGGGCTGAAATTTTAGTATGTTGTAGCCGTTGATTATACCTATCAAACAAAAAAAACCTTAAGTCGATCCATAACCCCTGACCCGAGCTATAAGGGGTCAAAGTTCGAACATTGACCGGCCTCTATCTCCGGTTCTAATTAACATATCGACCCAAATTTTACCTTTTTGGTTTCGTCTCGATGAGCACTTTCAGATGGAAGTTCAAAAAGTCACCACAGGTGGCGCTGTGATAGCGTCAAAATTCATCGAAATTCAAAGTCACTTTTCTCAAAAACGGCATTGTGCAAGTTAATGAAATTTTAGTATGTTGTAGTCCAGTCTAGGACGTTTCCAAAATGGTGCGTATGCGCGCTGTGGTTTCAATAGAACCGGAGATATGAGGGGTCAAATTTCACGAAATTCAAAAAATCATATCTCCGGTTCTATGTGACCGATTTTGATGAATGAGGGCTTAAACGAAAGATCTCACCAAATGCTACAATATTTGAAATTAGAATATTTGAACTTCGTGGGACCAACACCAGGGGCGCCACAGTCGAAAAACCAATTTCAATATCACATAACCTCAATTATCTCGACTGTTGCTGAACCGATTTTGATGATTACTCCAACATAATTGTAGAGCACATTTGTCTCTACATTTCGTCCATACATCATTTTCCGCTCAGACTACGCTATCACTTCGATTTTGCCGTTTAAGTGTGAAAAAATTGATTTTTCCCATAATAACGCTTTGAAATCACTCAGATGCCAATTTGACTGCCTCTACTCCACCAAGACACTTAAAATAGGGTTTTAAATGGAAAGTCCCACAAAATACAACAATTCCTTGATATAGTTGAAGTTCAACAAATGACTACTTGGGGAACTCTGGATGAAAAAACGAGTTAAGAAACAAAAAACCTCGCTTATCTTGGCTTCTGAGTAATCGATGAGATCATGTTCTATAGGAAAATTATAGAGTACATTCTGGTCTACATTTCACCCATATATCACTTTTCTGTCACTCCATCCAAATCTTTGATATTTTGGTTTAAATACAAAATTTGTATAATTTCACGAATTTGATTCAAGATAACTGAATGGCGTTTCCCAACTTCAGTTTGCATGCACTCCGAGTTAGCTCACGTTAAGAATCTCACCTACATAAGCCGGTTAGGATTATCTGTCCCTTTTTAACGTTTGCGAGAGTAAAACGTCACAAATTATCCGAAGACTGACAAAATTTGCCCCAGGAATTTTGAGAGTCTCCACAAAATCGACTTTTAGAAAATGATTCAAAAATCACATTTCTTTTGAGATAGAGGTAAATAGTCTTTTGCAGTGTTGTAGAGCAGTAAATTTTCTATAAGAATATGCTCATTATAAAACGTTTAAGTTTTCCCAGAGCTCATGAAAGAATTAAATATGCGTTTTGACAAGTTTTGCCCCAGTCTCCCCTACATATATCTCAGCCTGTATAATGGTGTTGATAATTTTCACACAAACTTTCAAACGAATATTCGTCACTTGAATGGGTCTTTAATCTATATATTTTATAAATAATAATTTATATTCAAAATATAACGAATTTTGAATATTGCAAAATGTGATTCATAAAATAAAGAGATAATCAGCAATGTGTAATCACTCATACATGTCAAATAAAAATGAAAAATCACTTTGTTCCGCTGTTAACACCAATTAAATATTTGACTTTTATTTAACACTCCTATATGGATATTGACAGGTCTATCCAAATTCGCTAATATACTATTGTATTTATACAAATTACTCAATATACAATCATTAAGCAAAACAAATGGGATGCAAACAAATTTGTAATTGCATGTTAGCGGAAACTTAATAATTATGCGTGAAATGGCAGAGGAAAATTTGGTTGATTTCAAATTCAAATCATCAGTTCCTAACCTACATTAGTTAAAACTAAATTAAACGGGAATATTAACGGGGGCGAAAAGTGTTCTATAAATAAACAGTGTTTAAGACGTTAATGGTTTTTCTTTGGCTGCCTTGAACTGTACTTACGAAAATAATACTCTCCCCATGAGACAAATTTGTTGAAAATATCACGTTTCTCTATAAAAGTAACATTGATTTTGATTCTCTGTATCGAAATGTGCATGATAAAATTCCAAATACCTCCAAACTCTGTGTTCCATCGATGCCATCAGCAGAAGAAAGTACAAAACTGCAAATTAGTCTCCATGGAATAAATACACGTTTTCAGCAGAAATATCTTTCTCTGTGATTTTGAAACTTTTCCTCCATTCTCGTAGACCCATGTTGTGCCATAAAAATGGTAATATCTAAAAGGGGGTGAGAATGTGGAAGTTTGTTCCAAATTCATCCACCCTCCCCTTCAATTACAAACAACAACTTTTTGCCTCATGGAGCTGCAATGTATGCAAATTAGGGCGAAAAAATATTGACGGTATTTTATTGGTCTGTCGAGAGTGTGCTAGAGGAACCAGGAAAAAGGTCCTTTATGCCTTATATACGGTTTTTTATTTACTTAACTTGTGTGATGGTGCTTAATAAATTTTTTCACTTCTCTCCATTCCATTAAATCATCATGTGTTATATTGAAGCAAAAATGTCTGTTGCTGGGGAAATGCCAAAACTTTTGTATTAAGGATAATACAAAACTTTTACTCACCCAGGACGTGAAACTTAAATACTTTTGTATTGAACAAATGTGTGCATGACTGTATGAGTGAGAGGATGAATGAGTGAGTGAGATAAAAATAGACAATGGACGTGATGGGGACGATGGGTGTGAAAATGTGGGGTAGCATCGCCATATGGTGTAGTTCTCACCACCCACTCTTGAGGCGAAGACGAGAGACGAAAAAAACGACTTTCAATTCCACATGGATCTCCTTTTTTCTGCTCCTCACGCCCCCTTTTTGGGGTGCCCAGTGCTTTTCTCTCTTTTTTTTCTGTTGCTGCTGCTGCTGAAGGGACCACCCTGGAACACTATTAGGACACCCATTCCAGCCCAACTTCAATATACACACTCTTTGGCAGGACGTACCGCTCAAGATCCTTACTAGTGGCACAAGGTACTTTGTTCTATTGAATACATCATCCTCCACTTTAAACAAATCAACCAAATGGGAATTGTGTATTGATCGAAAAATTCCTCGTTAGAAACCAGTCAGATAGAAAATTTAAAAAAAAAAACCATCAAAAAGATCAAAGATTTATGAAGCGAGGAAGAGCATAGCACTTTCATACAATGTAAAAAAAAATACACTCAATAAAACTTAATGACAATCTACTAAGTTAATCATTTTTGATGATTATAATACACAAAAATTACACCTAAGAAATTCTTAGTTTGATTTGAAAATCGAAACTCCACGACTTTCCCGTTAAAAATAATAAATTTTGAGAGAATAATGCTTGTAGAAATAAAGTAGAAAAAAATCTTGCAGAGAAGACGGGGCAGAATTAGTCAGGGGTAGAATTACACAGTGTAGTGTTATAATTTTCTTTCAAAAAATATTGAGTAGACAACTGTTTATTCAGAGTAATTAAGTCTCTCCGTACTCAATGAAATATTTTTCAAACATGTTTTTTATATATTTTAGATGATGAAAAAGTTCATTTTCTGGATAATTTTCCCGGTCTCCCTTACTGCTTTTACCCGGTAGACGCAGTAACAATTCCAGCTGTCAATAAAAAGGGATGGCGAAATGCCCAATGTTAAGCAAAATGCTTGATGCACCCACCGTTTACCGGTTTACAACCGATTTGAACCGATTTACAAATCAATCAAAAAACGTAACACGTTCATTATGTATATGCGATGGAAATCAGTTCAAATTTGTCACAAATTCTAAGCTCTTTTTAGAGCTTTTTAGAGTACGGGCAGACGGCATGACGTCAAAAAAACTCGAAACTCCACATTTCCAAAATTCTACCAAAATATGACCTTTTAAGAGGTAAGAATTATGAATTCAAAATTTATATTATAAGGCAAAATCGAGGTAAAATATATACTGTTCTCTCTGCATAGTTCGAGGAGTAAAAGCAATATTGCCAGCTTTTGACCATCCTTTTTGAGTGTCTTATTAATTAACAGTTTAATTACTTAAATCAGAGTCTGGAATAACACCTTGTTATCGAGAAAATCTATACAGAAGCCAGCTTATTACATTATAAATAAACGAACACAAGCATAGTGTTGAAGGATTGCACTCTTTATCAAAAATCTAGATAGGGTAAAGTGATATAATTTGGAATTAGTGTTACAAGTTGGACAATTCGCCGATACAAGTTGGACATGGCTTTTTCTTAATAAACATAGTACAAAATTTGTTTTTAAGTACAAGGAACCAAATTATAAAACTAAAGCATTAAAAATATACAAATAAAAATGAAGTACTAAATTTATCAAGACAAAAAGCCCTGTCTAAATTGTACCACTGACTGTCCAACTTGTACCACTTTACCCTATTTAAGAATTGAACTAAAAATTTTTAATTAGGTGATATCAAGGGCCTCTGGACATTTGTTTGTCCATACGTTTTTACATAGAGGCACTGAAGACTAATGGAAAACTTTTTCCTAAACTGAATTGACTTATCAGTATGATATATTTCGATATTATACGATAATAACTATCTAAAAATACATATTTCATAATATTCGCCAAAATAATGCAAAAACTACGAGCAAATTTGTTTATGTCGTGGTGCATAACAAAATTTTTACAAGGAAAAGTGAAAAATAGCTTCACTTTTTAATAGGTTTGATGGGCCCCTGGGAGATACACAAAGAACATGAGAACCGAATATATTTTGTCGTTAACGCAGTTTTTATTCCTTTTTGGAAAATGAACCTAAAAGAGAATAAATAAATATTTGGAGTTTGAACAAAACTTTGGACATACTCAAAACTTGACAATTCATTAACTTATTAAGTTTTTGATTTGGTAATATATACTTCATGAGAGCATATTACTTATAATCGTAAAATTAGCTTGAGCGGAATCTCGCATCGATGGGATGTAGCAGAAAATTGGCAGAAAAGTGGGAAAAGTCGTAGGATCATTCAAGAGAATAATGAAAATCAAAAAATATTCCGTTTTCCCATTAATTTTCCGGAGAACTTAAACGAGCCAAAGCAATGAATTTTAAGGTCTTTCAAATTTTCATGGATTTTTTTTAAGATTATGGAAAATACCTATGCAATAAAAGAATATCACAATAATAAAATTTCCACAAATATTATATAAGATTCTTAATAATCTCACGTCTCACCTATCCAACTGACAGAACTTATATTTAATTCAGTCTATGATCATGAATTCTTTTTCTTTATAATACAGATAAAAATATTTCGTAAAATTGTTCGTAAACATTTGTGATTTCCCACTGGGGACTTACAAAATGCTCGTAAATCGTAACTCACTCAAAAGTTCGTAAAAATTTATATTTGTTCACAAATATTGCTCGTAGCATGATTATTTTACGAGCGTTTTTTTGTTCTTTTCTAAATATTTCTTCGTATTTCGTACATTTTAGTTTGCCTGACAAAAATTCACGAACAAATGACATATTTTTACCACCATCTTTCTGTGTGTTTACGAACATTTGCGTACAAATATTTACAAAAAAAAACAAATACTGCTCGTCAAGTGAACAAATTACGAACAATTTTTGTGAAAAGATACAAACTTTTACTAAGTTTTTAGTGAATTTTACGTTTTATGTGCCTTTCGTAAGCTCCCAACAAAAATACACAAACATTTGCGACTTTTTTTCTGTGTAGTATATCATATACGCACTCATATAAATAATTATTCAGTTTACTTCCTGAATTACTTTCTATAAATTTTTATAGGTCTATTCAAAGAATCTTTTAGACACCTGTAAATATATTTATTTTAAAAAAATTAGTTTTTCATTGCCTTATTATAATCTTCTTTAGACCTCAAAACATTATGGAATTTCCTCATCTAGAATTTTATTTTTATACTTTAAAGGTTTAAGATTGACCTTCTGATGTTTCTAAGTCATCATTTAAAAACATAATCAGGAATTTCAATGTATAAGTTCTGAAAATTTCAAGTTCAATTATTATCAAATCCTATGTCCTATTAGGTTCATTTTCATATAATGAAGCAATTTATTGAAAAGATCAGAAATATTCATATTTTTATGACTCATTTGGATACTAATGTTTCCATTGCATAATGGTGTTTGCAGCATTAACTCTGTTTAAAGTTTAAATTCTTGTGTAACTATAACTAGATTTTGCTAACCCGAAGCAAAGATGCATTATTTTGCTCTCAAGGGGTTACATAAATTTTATTATTTCTTAAAATCCATGTTTTTCTTTAAAGATTTTTAAATTTTTTCTCTCGTGTTTCAGGTCATATTGAATGAATCATTAGAAATCATCAAAACTTTTCTTAAATTCGTGGGCACGATTTCTGAAAAAAATGATGAAAGGATTTCCATAAAAGTTGGAAGTCTTATTCTTTGAAATATTGGCTCGGACTTTGTAAAATTATTTTTTATATACAAATCTACCAAAATTCCAAATTTGGTCCTTTCTTTAAATCTTCAGTAGCTATAAGGGGAGGTAGGGCTATATTGTAGCTGGGGCTATACATTGAAAACTCTATTTTTCGGATTATTTCTAACGGAAGCTGGTCTTAGCCAGAATTTAATTTAGATGCACTTTTGTTTTGTATGCCTAAATTGCATTACAATAAAGCCTTTAAAAATATACGAAAAATTCCGTTTTCAATATAATCCCAGCTTCGATACAGGTCCACCTATCCTCTACCCACTTGCAAAAAAAATAATTAGTTTTCTTTCAGATACTATCTTGAGATACTTTGACTACGATGTAGAGCAGAGGTGTGCAAGAACCGTTTGAAACCGAACAAACGTTAAATGAAACTTGTACGTCAATGGTCAAAGCGCTACCAGAACAAACTTATTTTGACGTTTATTCGGTTTCAACGGTTCTTGTACACCCCTGATGTAGAGCTTTTTTGTCTCCCAAAATCATGCACGATAGCTAATTTTTTAATAAATCACTTTAAAAAAAAATACACTCGATTTTTTCTATATTCCTTAATGAATTTTACCCCTGGTCCTTTTCAGAAAATGTAAAACATACGACCTACACTGAGTGAGAGAAATCCGAAAAAGTCAAAATAACATTCCGGAAATGTTAATTTTACTCTGCAGTATTGATCCGAAATCGGTGTAAATATTACCCTTTTTAGGTGTATTAGGGGTTAAAGGTACCCTTTTTTCATGTTGATTTTACCCTCAAAAGGTGTAAAATTAACATTAAAAACTGTTGATATATTTTTACACCCGAAAAGTGTTAAAGTTATGACGAAAAAAAGTTAATCGTAGCCTCTTTTTTTTCTCAATGTGCTATTAAAATATACTCCGCGAAATTCGAATATGCGAACTTCAGGAAGTAAACTTCATATAAAGGGAGCATATCAGAATTTCGCTGAATGCGTATATATTACAATGAATCAGATTTATTAAGGAGTAGGAAGAAATACGAAATATTAATATGAAACTTTTGTCATCCGAGATTTCAGAGCCTCGCCCTATATTCTTTAAGTAATAAACTATTTTCTGTAGTTAGAGTCAATTATAAAAACTCACAATACGAATAAAAAATAAAAATAAAAAAAATTTTACTTTTCGAAGTTCGTGTAACTCCTTAATCCTTAGCGTGTTTTCTCACTTATATCACTTTGGTGTTCCATGTGCGCCTTATGCATATGTTCTTTTTTCATATGAACGGCTCATTGTGCTCCCACACATTCAAATAGCCCACCAAGCAGATTCGATACCTCACTATTCCCTGAGTGATATTTTAAAAAACACTTTCAATCCTCATCCCCAGGATTCTATATTAAACCCCTCAGCTAAACCCCCAACGCTACTCCATTATTATTTGTGTGCGAATGCGGCAAATGCTCAACCATTGAGAATCATGTGATATGAATTTATTTACCATTTCACTGTACGTGATAGCAATGTATGTTAAAACTCTTCATGCACACAGGCTCCGATGGTCATTTTCATCAATTAAAATTCAACATAATCAAATTAACACTTGAGAGACTGCGCTCTTCAGCTATTTCCCATAAATGTGCTCATACAAAGGCACTTTTGTACCCATTGTTCACATACAACCACCTCAAATTAGCTACCCAATAAAATTACACCCACAAATTGAGATATGATTTCATCAAATAATAAATTATCATTTGATTTGATTTGTATGCAAAATAGAGCTGAGTATTTTATTTCACAATATATTGGGTGGAGTATAAAAGTCGAGTGTTTTATATTTTAAATTTTTTAGAAATAAACACCGCCAGGCTTCAGTTTTCAATTAGATAACGATAGGTTTTCAATGGAGAGTTTATGTTGCACAGTAAAAACTAACAAGATGACGGGAAAAAAAGCATTCTGTCATGCAGAAATTTTCCACGTGAATTTTTCATATTCTCTCGTGGTATAATATAATTTACTATGTCATCCATAAATTTTCCGCATCTCTTACTAAATAAACTAGCCACAATATTGAAGCTGGAATAATATTTGTGTTTTGTCAGCAGTGTATAAAAATGTGGGTACCATTGCAGCAACAAACCCCCTTTTTGCAGCGAACCACCACATAAAAAAAAATCACAAGAAACAGCAGAAATTTCCATCAAAACAGAGGATGTGAAGTGGCATAAAATGCCCAGGAGCCAGGATGTTGAATATAAGAAAAATCATATCTTGATTTCAGATATACCGTAAATATATTTTAATGTATAATGTCGTAAAAAAAATTAGAGACAATAAAGGAGACTTGAGTAATTTAATATGTATAATGAGTAAATTCTTACAATGTCTTGTTTGAAAGTTTCAATTAAAAACTATAAGAGATTCCTAAATAATTTCTCTTTCATCTCTTTATTTAATTTCTTTCTTTCTTCTTCCAATTCTATTTCATTATCTATATTACATTATGAATTATTTTCTTCTTTTATCTATTTACAGGTAATTTAGGAAAGCCTTTATACACAATTTTATACACATTTTCCTCAATCATCAAATCATTCCCGTAAAATTCTCTTATTCTTTCACTTTAGCTCACATTCTCCATCAACATTCACCACATTTATTAAAAGTAATGTCTAATGAAATGTAATTTATCAGTCAATTGAATATGTCACATCTTGCTTTTCTTATGCATTTTCTGTTTTAATTCACTTTTTTCTTGTTTTTATTTTTTTGGATAATTCAATTAGTTACATTTTTTTTTATTTCTTTAATACTATTACACTGTTTTTTTTTTTATTTTTTCACATTTAACATGGAGTAATTCTCTTCCATTGAATATCGGCACAGTTAATTGGTTCACTTAGTATCTATTTTGGAGAAATATTCATTTTATAATGTATTTTCCTGGAAAATATTATGAAATAAATATTGCAGACATATTTAACAGAGCAACAAAGTAACAAAAAAAAAAGAAAATATTTCATCTCATCCATCAATTAAGCAAAATTACTGAAAACTGATATGTATGTAATTGTATAGCTATATATCCAGCGCATCCGAAGGGAAAATCATCGCAAACGAATATATTTTCATACATTTTAAATTTATTTTCTTTAATGAAAATCATAAATTTTGGTAATGGGTGCTTCGTATAATTTCAGTATAAACGATCTCTGAGTTTTAGTAAGTTGCAAAAAGCAAAGTTTCAAACATATTTTGCTAATATACTCATTAAAGATTTACGGTTTCCCTATTTTGTTTTATATTTTATCAAAAAAAGTTATAAAAAGAGAAATTGCACTGTTTGTGAAATAAAACCAATAAATGAAGTAGGTATATATTTGTTGTAAATCACACATATGTACAACAACTGAAATATCCAAGGGACAATGAGGCAGTACCATACAGCTACGTTAACGACTTTTTTTACGAAATTAATATAAACTGTATTTAAACTTATCTCAACTGAACTTGGTTGTTTTACATTTTTTGGCTATCTGAAAATACATAAATCATTTTTCTGTTTATTAGACATAATGTATATATTGTATAAAATCATACTCTTGAAACTACCCGGTCCGTCCCTATAGAATTTTAACTTTACCCCGTTATGTAATTTTTGTTTAAAATGTTCTGGTTTTTTCGGCATTAAGTCATTTTTTTTTTGCAATAAAATTTTACTTCATATTTTCCCATACTCACAGCAGAAATATTATGCAAAACAAATCCAATGATTATCATAGTTACAAGGCGCTTTTAAAGTTCCTCACAATATCCGCATAGAACTTATTCACATAAAATTCTCCTGTTGCACTCATTCCATTTATTATGCTTTAAGAATGAGTGAAATGAGGAAGTCTTGTAACTTTTGATTAAATTTTGATACTTGCATCCCTTTTACCATAATTTAAACTGGACAGAATAAAACAATTCTCTGTTTAACAAATAAAAACTTTGCCCATACGGAGTATAGTAAAAATTTCATGGAGTTTCTTTTTTGTGTGCAATAAAGGGTGAGAATGAAATGGTAATGTTGTGTTTCCACCATTTTTAATTATAAAGAAACTTTTGCATAATTCGAATTTTGCTTTTTACAATCTCACCTAACTTTTTCACAATATTAGCTTAACCCTTTCAGGACGATTGGATCATCTATAGCAAGTCTTTACTTATGCATTATATTTTTTATTATGCTACATATTTCAAGGATCACCAAATCCAAGAAAATATTTCTATCAATTTTAGGTTATCGTTGTAAAGTTTCACTAAAGTTTAAAGACTGAAAACCATGAATTTCTTTAACTGGATAAATTTCGGCAAATAGTGCAAAAATTTGAAAATTAATGTCTGGATTTTATAATTAAATTTAACGTGTGGATAATCTTCATACTGATCTGCCACATATCAGATCGTTGGGTGCTAGAATTAAACAGAATCTTAAGAACAGTAGATCACACAGAACAGAATATTCGTCGTAAAGAAATTTTTTAAGATAAATTAAAAATCTTTTAATTTCCCAAAAATAATAAAAAAATGTTTTTTTTTTATTATTTTGAAATATTAAGGAAACATGGAGCAAATTGTACAAAACCGAAAAATTCAAAATACTATATCTGCCAAGATTAGCATGGAATAAGGACACAAATTTTTGTCATTAATTTTTTCAATCCAATTGGGGAAAAATGGCATAGGGAGAAGTGGAGCACCTTTGAAATTGGGATTTTTCACCTATTTTTTTAAATAAAATTGAGCCTTATTGTGAAATAATTTAGCTGCACAAACAGATTGAGAAACTAAATTACATTATGATATGGCTCAGTTCCACTTAAACATAGGAGAAAAAAATCTTAATTTCAAAAGTGCCCGACTTCCCCTATGCTTTAAACTAACATTTATTTAGCGCACTTTTTATCCATTTCGCTTTTTCTGTCTGTCCTGCATAAGGGAATTTTTGAATAAAAATTCTTTTCAGAAAATTATTTGAAAATCATATTTCTAAATATTTTCAAAAAACTTAAGTCAAATGGATATATCTTGTAGATAGTGGATAGAAAAATAAACCTTGCTTGATTTTTTCTATTTAATTCTTCACGACGGACGTTTAAATTAATGAGAAAAATCAAGAAAGGTCTAATTTTCCGGCCACTGTCTGCTACATCCCATTACACGGAAATTTCCTACAAGTTATTTCTTTCATTTGCAAGAGCTTGAAATGAACACTGAGAGAAATCCGAAAAAGTTAAAGTAACATTCCAAAAATGTTAATTTTACCCTGCAGTATCGCAATCGGTGTAAATAGTATGCTTTTAAGGTGTATTAGGGATTAAAGTTACCCTTTTTCGTGTTAATTTCACCCTTGGAAAGGTGTAAAATTAACATTAAAAATGTTGATATATTTTTACACCTAAAAAGTGTTAAAGTTATGAGGAAAAAGAGTTAATCGCACCCCCGTTTTTTTCTCAGTGAAACAAATCGAAATATTAAAAATAACAACAAATCTATCACAATTTGCCTTAAAATGTTAAAAATTCGCAAAACCAATTTTTAAAAATGGCTCGAAGAACACCTTTCTTTTCGAGGTAAAAGATAAATTTCCCGAAAGAACATTCTGATTAGAAATCTCTCTAACCTGCTGAGAAATTGTAAAAACATGAAAGATCCGTTTTGTTACAACTTGCCCCAGACATCCCTAAGCTCTAAATTATTAAGCCGGTCTTTGAAAGCTAATTTGTATTTTCTAATTACAATGTTTTTCTTTGTAAATGTGTTCAACTTCTTTGAATTTTCAGTTTAGAAAATAGTATACTTGACAATCTCCAATAAAAATGTGTACATTTTTTTTACTTGTCAAGAAGTCCTATATTAAAAGTCATTAATTACGACATTAAATATTCAGCTTTCTTTTAAAAGCTTTTCTTTGATGAACTGACTTGTTGAATTCCTATTTGCCCTGAAAGCCCTGAAAGGGTTAATTAAGATAAACAGAAAGGATATTTTTAATGAAACCCTTTAGTAACTTCAAATCATTTTCTCACAGCATTAAAAGATTTAATATTATAGAGAAACAAAAAAAATGGTAGGTTATTAAATATTTATTCACTGAAAAGGAAATTAAGTCAAAATATGATATTTTCAGTGGAAATAGAGTGTTGGAATGATTGCAATGCGGTAAGGTAAATTTTTAAAAAGTTTGCTATAATGTGATAAAATCAATATAAATTTTTTTGGCGCAGATGAATTTAATTAGAACAAAAAGTTAAGAGGGTTTCACAGCATGATCGTATTCAATAAATAAAACAAAATCAGAAAAATTCAATTATTTTTATCGTTAAAAATATTTTTTCATAAATTATTTGAAATATGAATGATTGTACTATGACAAGTATTGAAAATAAAAGAGTTGGAATTACTGAACTCTTTTAAATAATGAATCAAATTGAATGGAAAATATCCAGTTTGCTCTCTTTGCGCCATCATCAGTGAACCACATTAGGCCCTGTTCGCATTCATCATACCGTGGATAAAGCCCTGCATACGTACCAAATGGCACCCTCATCTAGCACATTAATGGAATATTAATGCAAACACCAAAATTTATTATTGATTTCCTGTCTGAATTAAATACACAAATCTCATAGATTATGTATGCAAATGTTATACATGCAAGTGTTTTTCCCATTTACACTTCTTGTATTAATCCATCCCTACGGCACGACCTCGATTTTCCCATCATTCAAGTAAAATACCTTTCTCGCATTTTCTCTCAAATGCTTCATCTATGTTGTAATTATTTCACTGCTGATGGTTGTGACTTCTTTCAAATGCAATACTTTTGTGAATGATTCTATCTCTGAGATTGGCTCAAAATTGATATGTTGCGTAAGATTTTAATATCATAGCAAATACATAATATCGGTATTATTGTAATGTCTCACACAATTCACTTTTATGTGCTTTGTCTTATTTCTCGCCGACATTCATTAATTTCATTCTCAAACATACACAATTGATTTTTTTCTTAAATTTCGTACTTTATCTAAATTAAAAATTAAACCCCTTGTCGTATCCCGCGCTAGTATCCCCATCCCAATTTGATAAAGAATGGAAAAATAAGGAGGAAATAATAAGAATTTATTTATCACAATTATTAATTCCTTTTTTCCTTCGGTACAAATAAATTAATTTAAATTACAGTATAATGTTCTTCGTGTTCTTGTTCTCTATAAATATATTGGTTTTTCTTTCTTACACCATCCTCAGTATCTTTTTTTCTTTCATTCTCACTCATTTCAGTTTCTTTCAAAATGCAATTTCTCACGCCTTTTTACCTCTCTCTGCCATTAAGTAATGCTTCTAAATGAAGGTGTTTCAGTGAAATAAGAGCTTTTTTTTACAACAGTGAGTGTCTATGACTTTTTCGTCAATAGACTTCTCTTTTGCTTAATTTTAATTACCACTTTAAATATTTCTTTTTCTCTCTTACAATTTCCCAGTTTGTTTCGGTCTATTATTGTATTAATGAAGGTATAGCTCTCTCATATGTCCAAATTGTCTCGCTATTTACAAAATTACACGTGGAATTGTCGCTCAGAAAAATAGCTATTTAATTCGTTTTACTGTCACGTGCCAAAATTTATGGAACACAAGTTTTTTCTCTAAGAAAATGTATTGGAATCTGTTTTGAAAGATTCTAATCATATTTAAAGGGGTCATTTTTCGAAAGATTTTTGTGAATTTTATAATCAAATCATTGCTCCGTTAATCTTGGCACATGACTGTGCCACTTCCGATTCACAAATTACTGAATACTGAGTCAAAAATTGTCTTTTAGTGCCTTATCAAACTTGTTACATTTTTTTTCACCTGTTGGCATGTCTTTTGTGCTGAGGGTCGCATAGACCATTGAGAAGGTAAAATGTTATATTGAAATGAGCTTCGAAATGAGATTAGTCTTTACCTTGGGCTCTGTCTGAGGAAGCCTTTGGGTGGTCTTCACACGAGATACGCCTGCACCCGGTGATCATGGGGTGGATGATGGCTGTGGTTGCTGCTACTGCGCCACGTAAGTCTATGAACATCCACCACCATATTTTCACGATCGAGCGTGCTGTAGTCGGAGTCGATGCTGGAATAGATGTGCTCTGATGGTGGTCGATGTGACGCCCCATCAGCCCCTGAGTGCATGGCATGGAGAACGCCGTTTGGCAAATGATGTGGATGGTGAAGAAGATTCTTCCGCATCGGTCGCGGACTTGGGGTAGCAGTAGTAGCAGATGAATAGTTGGGATCATCACCATCTGGGCAGTAGGCTGGTGGTGGAGCCGGTCGGAAGACAACACCTGGACTTGCAGGCTGTTTTATTCTCTCATGGTGATCCAGAGTGTAATTATTACCCCGCCTCTGGTTGACACTTTCCGCAGGTAGGGCATACCTAAGTTTTTCTGTAAATTGCTGCTCCAGCCTTTTCACTCGCCGCACACTCGTAGTCTTGAGGTACGGCAAAAGTTCACAATCTGCTGCCGCATCCAGGAACACATCACTCTCCTCCACAATGACCAGTTTATATGGGCGTCCCTTAACGGATTCATGTACCGCATGGCGCACGTCAATGCGACTCCATTCGGTCTGTAGGAAATTGGGACTCAGTACGATGACCACACGACGGGAGGCATGAGCAGCTTCCAGTAGTTGGAGATATGTGGCTTCTTGCACGAGATCACGGTGCTGTACGCATAGTCGCAACCCCGGACGGCCACGTTCGAGTTCTGGTGTCAACTCTCTCGTGACCCATTCACTATCCTTAGTGCTGTGCAATACTAAGGCATCATATAGCTTTTCTGTCTTTTCACATCGCGCCCCAGTCACACGGACGCCGTATTGGGTGAAGAACCACACACGCACGGGTTCGCGGAAGATATAGATGAGAGCCAATAAGAGAATGAGTATGGTCAGTACAGCACACCCAATCATTAATGGAATGTAATTGCTGAACACGTTGTCATTCATCATAGACCCAATGGCATAGAAATCACTGCAGATGGATGTGGCATTGAGGTCGAGTTCACGCTTAACCCCAGTGGGATCAACGCAATAGATGTCCTGTGAATCCTGAATAATTACAGCGTTATCCGCCACAAAAGACGTGAGTTCCTGCAGATTTCGACACTTGCAATTCCACGAATTGCGACCAAGAGTGAGGGAATGAAGGTGCTGAAATTGGGGTGTCTGCAATTGCCATAGGGGGAAAGACACCAGTTGGTTCCCATCGATTCTCAGCACCCGAAGTGCCCTCAATGGTTCAAGTGTGGCATTTGTCACAGTGCGAAGGCGATTATTTTGCAAATACAGCTCACGCAAATTCACCAGATCATCAAATTCACTGCCCTGCAGTGAACGGAGCTGATTGTCTCCGAGATGGAGGATGGTGAGGGCCGACATGCCAGCAAAGGTGCGATTGTGCATGAGGGCGAGATTGGAGTTATTGAGATAGAGCACCTTGAGATTCTTGCGGCCGAGGAATGCGTGATTCTGCAATTCTTCGATATCGGCACCATCTAGGTACAGCTCTGTGGCATCCATTGGCACCTTCTTGAGCAATTCCCGTCCATGGCGTCTACCACCGCCCCCACAGTCCACAACATTGGCATTCCAAGTGGTATCGTGGAAGCAGGTGCAATTGTTGGGGCATGTCATTTCACAGTCACACGCATCGAAGTCACAGCAGTGGCAGAGGGCAAAGCAGTGGGTTTCATAGCGACAGAGGAAGTCCGAGGATGTCAGGGTGGCCACAGATCTGACGGCAGGACCACGTCTCGCATGGGGCATCACACACGCCACATTTGCCAAGTCCATTATTCTGGGGTGTTGGCGTGTCGTGAGGTTGTTGATGCGATACAGCCAGTCCATTGAGCAATCGCACTCCAGTGGATTGCCTCCCAAGTAGAATTCGGGAAGGGGGCGGTTTTCGGGTACAGGTGCCAGTCGAATATTGTGCATCTGCAGTGTGGTCAGAGCATTAGCGTACAGATCTACCCTCGTGAGATTTGTCTTGTCCACAAATGTATTCGGATGGATGGTCTCAATGAGGTTGTTGTTGATAAATAGCAACTCAATAGTATTGGGAATGGACATTGAGCTGATTTCCGTGATGCGATTGTGACTCGCATCGAGGGTCTTGACACGAATCTCCTCCTGGAGTTTGTAGTAATTCCTCAGTGCCTCAATGTAGTTGGCATGAATGTCCAGCCACTTGAGATTCTTCGGAATGAATGCAAAATCGAACCATACAAGATGATTTTCCGACAAATTCAGCCACAGTAGGGATGCAAGGGTGGCAAAGACACCATTGATATCACTGATAAAATTTCTATCTAAACGAATAGCCTCGAGATCGGTATTTCTCTCAAAAGAACCTCTTTCAATGCTCTGTACCCGATTCTTTGCCAAATTGAGCACACTCAACCGTGGTAAATCCCAAAACATACCTCTTGTTATGTTTCCAATCAAATTGTCAATCAGACGTAGACCAGTGAGTTGCACCAAATTGCGAAAGCTACCATTGTAGAAGGATGATATTTGATTTTCACCCAAATCCAATGTACGCAACATTGACAAATTTTGCAGAGCCTGTGGTACTTCCAGCAATTGATTTGAACTAAGGTCCAGCTCCTTGAGATCTGAACAGTTCTTGAATGCATTCACTTCAATCACAGTGATTAAATTGTTGTTGAGTGTCAATTTAGACAACACATACAAGCCATTGAACAGTTTATCGTCGATGGTGTGCAGACGATTCTCGGCAAGATTGAGTGTGTGCAAATTGTACAGTGGCAGAAATGCATTCTCCTCAATGTGTCCAATTGAATTGTTGCGCAAATTCAATATTTGCAGGAAGAACAGCTCCTTGAACGTGCGACTGTCAATACGTGTAAGGGCATTGTGAGCCAAGTTCAGGATGATGAGCCGGATGAGACCAGCGAAGGTGCCATTGCCAATATGATGACTAGTCAAGGAATTTGAACTCAGATCCAACACTAGAAGTTGTTCAAGACGATGAAATGTACCACGTGGTAGTGAATACAGTTCATTGTTTTGCAAATGTATCTCGCGCAGTTCACGCGACCCAGCAAAGACACCCTCAGGCAGAGTTTCCAGGTGGTTGAAACTCACATTGAGCACCTTGAGGGAACTGAGACCAATGAGACACTCACTTGATAATTCTGTGATGTTGTTGTGTTGAAGAAATAGTTGCTGCAATCTTCTCAACTTTGAAACACCCCATCCCTCAGGAATTGCCTGGAGTTCATTGTAACTGGCATCCAGAACATGCAAATCTGCACCACCATTACACTGGGACACAGTGGCAAAGCCAAGATTTTCAGCAGCACGTATTCTATTGGAAGAGAGATTGAGGTGCTGGAGATTGTTGAGAGAGCACAGAACACCATCGAGCAAATTTCGTAGGTTATTGTTACTCAAATCAAGGTGCTGGAGATCCTTGAGGTCCACGAGAGCATCTGGCCGGATGTCGAGTGTTTTGCTGGGTGCCCACGCGTAGTTATTGGTTCGCACTGTCAGTCGTTTAAGATTGGACAAGCCGGCAAAGGCGTGCACTGGCAACTGAAGGAGCTTGCACGACTCCATTGTCAGTTCAGTGAGTGTCTGGAGGCGACCAAAGGCTCGTACGGGCAGCTGGGACTCAAAGAGGAATTGCTCATTGCATATGATATCGAGTCTTGTTGTGCCTTCAGCACCGGCCAGATCTACACCTTGTCGCTCAAGGCGACGTATGGAGCACGTCACGGCGCTCCCGTTTCGATACTCCCACGAGCACTGTGCCACTACATCAGTAGTTCGGCCAAGGAGCACGATAACCACGACAAAACATGCCACAGTCGAATACCGGGGCATCGTGGTGAGGTAAAATCCTTCACTATCGGGATTAACTATTCCCGCCTTCTTTTCCACTTATACTTTTCAAGTTGATTTCTTTATTTGATATGATCTAGATGGGGACTTCCGTTGCAAAATCCTCCTCAATTCATAACTTGCTCACACACAGGTCTCTGTAAGAGACTCATTTTAACTACATATTTCCGGCATTGTACACATTCCCTGACACTTTTCTCATTAACAACCATTGGTTGGTGTCTCTATTTCTCTTTTACTTTTTACTTATTTTGACCACCCAATCTCTTCACGTTCACTCACACATAGTGACACACTAGGGCTCCCTTTTCTTGCCCTCAACTTCTTCCTCACGACGCAACTTTATGTGCCTCTAACTTTTTTTTCTTAATTTAATTAATCTCACATCCGTGCGCACACTTTATAGTGAACACACAATTGCTAAGTAGACAGTAACTCTTTTTCTCTGGGCACAGATCTTAAAACAAAAAATTCCAACAAGAAACACAAACACTATTTAATTACTCTTTCTTTCTTCCGCCATCGACACTTTTGTGGCCTTCTTGCAGTTTGGCAAATATTGAGAGAACAGCGACAAACTTTCGAGAGCACTTTTTTCCCAAAAATTTAAAAATAATGAAGAGTTCCTTTGGGGTGGGTAGACGTAATGAAGAACGAAGAAAAATGGAACGAAATTTCTCCTTGGTTGGTGTATTGATGTGGTGAAAATCACTGATGAATGTCAAATTAAATCCTATAATGTAGTTTAATCACAAGAACTAGTGTTTGTCTTGGGTCACAGATCAACATTTCTACTAAACACAGTCACAGCACTTTGGGACATTGTTGTGTACGCGCGCGAAAAGAGTCTTTCGTTGCAAGAACGATTGAAATACGTCTGCATCGGTAGACGGACAAACTCCAACTGTTGTGACTCGTCGGTGGTTGTTGGAGAAATGCCGAGCTATCCGATAGAATAATTTTTCTGTCGTCGTGCATATGCTCGATGCATGCGTCGTTGTGCCGAAGATAACTTCGGTTTTAGATAAATTCACCTTCGTGTCCTCTAGTACCCCTCAAGCAGCACAATATTCACCACATTCTAAATGCACGTACCACGTATCTTCTCACACTCATTGGCACACACACAACCCACGAAATTGAACCACAAATTTACTACAATTGCAATTTGGCGCCAAATAAAAGAAATGCGTGATGATCTGGAAGGGGGAGTGGAAATAAATGGAAAATTCTCACTGAATTGGCAGAAAAATCCTCCACAATTGACTCACCACATGAAGATGAGTTGGAAAAATTTTAATTTTCCCATCCCCCCAAGCATTTCCCACTAAACAGCTCCTTAACTTAATGATGAAAATGGGGCAGAGAGACTTATACTCAAATAACAATAAATTATAATATGAGCATAATAAAAAAAGACTCCTCAATTTTTGATTTTAGCATCGTTTGCATTTCTTTCACGATGCCCTTTTTCACCTCTCAACCCCGCCATCGTGGCCCCCATCTGTCTCAGCGCGACCACGACGATGCCCTAGGGCAGGGTGTATGGGATGGTTTGCACACAAAAAAATGGGGCGGAGAAGAAAGCGGACTCAGGGAGAAAGGAACTTTTCCACCAACAAGTTTCAAGGATGCTGAATATGTAATAAAACGCAATCGTATTACAGAAAAACAGCCTCAACCCCCAAGAAGTGCCTCTTCAGCATCGCCAGCAGTGCTACTGAATCAACCCCTCAAGAAGCCACCCATCAGCCTTTTATTCCAATTGGGAAAAATGTAATCATATTGAAGCCGTAAATAAAGGCAGAGATTGCTGAATCGTTAAATCCTTTCTCTCTTCTGCACCATTCGAAATGGTGAGAGTCGGGCACAAAAAAATGAGAAGGAAATAGCACACAAAAAAATTCTCCGTATTTTCATATTTTATAATTTTTCCATTCAATTCCCACGCCGCTATTTCCTTCTGAAGCACGGCACCATGTGAGTATTACTCCAGTTCCTTCCTCTGCCATTCCACATAAATTCACCCATTGAAGAGGCCTCCTGAAAGGTCCACCATCCTATATGAACAATTGGTGAGTGGGTGGTTAAATGGGAAAAGCCAAAGAGAAATTATGATTTAAGAGAAACTTGTAGGCCACATTTCAATCCGCAACTTTCAGGTTCTCCATTTCAAACTTAGTGGAGAGTTATATATACTAAAAGGCAAAGTATTTTAGGGAAACTTTTTAATTACAACCTCAACTCTCCAAACCACACGTCCAAATTTGTCTTTAGACCCCCTCATACTCTTTCAATTTTCATGTGCCTTCCAAAGACTATTTCATCTACATTTCTGCACAAATCTGTCCTGTGCAATCTGGAGAAAGTCTAATCTTGCCTACAGTTACTTATTTGCAGACTTAGCAGACTTGTGGTTTATTCAAACTATTAGTAACCTCAAGTGTTCCAAATTTCTAAAAACCCAGAGAACCAAGCCTTTTCCTAGTTGAAGTTCTCAATTCCTTTCTTTAGATGTTGTCACAGCTCTTGTTGAAAGTCGGATCAATATAAATAAATCCTCATTTTGGTGGTAACTACACATATGCATAAATCTTCGCCCAGCCTTCCATTTCTTAACATGTTAGAACACCTTCTTAAAAATCTTAGCTGTTTTGGCACAATTTTCTCAGTCCAAAATTTAAAGACGATACCATCCTAATCTTTCAATATTTGTGTATAGCGTACGGTCTATTCGACACATGTCAACCCATTCGACGGCCTTATTCCACCAATCCTAATCCTTTATTCCTTTGACCCGCCCACCCCAACCTTCAGTACCCCAGGAGGGTACTGAAGGTTGTTATATGTTGCTCATGCTGCTCATGGTAATTAATACCAGTACTTCAATGAATGAGCATCAGTCGATGTGGACAGTTCATTTTTAGGAAGTTGAAATAAAGGTGTGACAGTCTCAATTCCCCATTTACCCTTTAAATAGTATAGGGACATATGTTAAAAAACACGATCAAATAATATACACCTATTTTTTTTTGCCCAAAAAAATTCCTGTCCAAATTCCTGTAAAAATTCCTGTGCGCCAAAGATGGCGTCTCGCGCTTCATTCGTCAAATGAGATTTTCGGCAAATATTTCAAAATGCTCTATCTCGCGAACGGGTTGAGATTTCTTCTTACTCTTTTTTTATATTTGAAAGATAATTTTATACTCTTTAAAACGATATACAAGTTTTCGTATTATCTGCTCAAGTTTTTTTGTAACGGTTTTTTGAATTTTTTTTGAAAAAAATTAAAAATTAATTTTTCTCAAAAACCCCATTCTCAAACATTTTTATTTTTTTTACTGTAGATCAGTAACATTGAGTACTACAATCCCTAAAAAGGCGAGCTTCCACTTTCGCGCTTATTTAAAAAAAATAAAATTTTTACAACATTTTCAAAAAAGAAAAAATACCAGTTAAACTCAAAATTTTGAGTTCAACTTTTCAGGGAATACAGTACTCCACAATACTTATAAACAGTTAAAAAATCAAAAATTTTCGATTTCCCGTTTTTGAAAAAAAAATTTTATTTTCAAATAAAAATGCCTTTTATTGACAAATTTACAACTTTAATGGCGTCTACATACTAGAGAAATTTATGTCCATATTGAATCAAAATCCCTACGCTAGTGTAGGAAAAACTCTTCAATATGGACATAAATTGCTCTAGTGTGTAGAGGCCATAAGCTACATTTAATACACGTGTTAAAATGTTGAATTTTTTTAACCTAGAATAAATTCTTTTTTTTAATTTTTCAAAAAAATCCAAAAGTTTTCAAAAAAAATTTTTCGAGAAACTTAAAGAAAACAAAAAAACATAATTAGTACATTTATTAAATATGATTTAAAGCTTTATTTTTGTCAATAAAGTGCATTTTTATTTCAAAATCAAAAAAAAAATTCAAAAACGGGAGATCGAAAATTTTTGATTTTTTAACTGTTTATAAGTATTGTGATATAAGTATTGCGCGTGATTTGTGAAAAAATTATAAGGTTTGTCTAATGTTATGTGTCATGTTTGTCTGATTATTGGGGTCACGCGCCCATAACATCCAATTTGACAGCTCATGCTTGTCAATCTTCCGCCACTTCAAGAAGATATTCGGGTTCTATAACAAGGCGCCCCAAGACAAGATTCAGAATTTGATACAGCCACCTTATATATCCTAGGTCTGCCTCCTCACAATGGCTTACATAGCTTTTCTGGAAGCTACAATATGATAAGATTTAATTCCTAATCATGCCATAGGGGTAGAGATATTGAAAAAAAAAAAAACAAAAAATGGAGAGTTTTCAAAATGACGAACAAAAGGTAGGGTGAAGGTCAATAGACTACCCGATTATCTTTTTCAAAATTCATAATACAGTAACTCTTTTAATTTGGGAGTTATTCAGCTTGAAGGACTGAAGCCGGCCGGTATGGAAAGTTTATAGCCCCTGTATAATCGTGATTAGGTAATTACGTGAAATATTTTGGCAGTGTAGGGTCGATTACAAGACATGAAATTTTGTAAAAAGCAGATAAGATATTTTTGAAAATCTCATTTAAGGTAGTGCTAAGTGAAAATCGAATACTATAGGTTTTTTTGTTCTCTGTCTTTGCTTTAGAAATAGAATAGAACATTTCTCAAATAATACACTAAAAGCTTAATATAAAAAATAATACTATGCAAAATAGAAAGTTGCCTTAAAAGATTCTCATCAGTGTTTAACTAGAAAGTAAATAATAAAACTATTGAAAATAAAATGAATAGAAGAATAAACAAGAAAAAATGCTATTTCTATTAAAGCATATCTTAATATTTTATCACTCTGCTGATGCAGAACAACAACTGTAAACTTCTTGAGATGCATCTTAATCTGTTGTCCATTAAACAGAAAATTACAACTAAAAGTACCAAAACAGAGTGGTTGAGAGGAGCTTAAGACCGAGGCGATAGAGTCTAATTAGATTGGCTTCTTCATTTCAACTTTTATATACCATTGATGGTCTATTGGCTTATTATTGGTGTTGCCTTAAGATACAATAAGTAGAATTGCTCACGAACAATGGGTGACTTGCAGGAGGGAAGGGGCACCAAGAAGTGTAACATAAAAAGGAGGAAAGGAGCTTTGAGCCTCTTTTTTCGCATTCGACATCCATCTCCTCATCCTCTTAGGATGTGCCTTTCACATCTTATGATGCTTGTTAAATCATGGAATTGGTTGGTCCTTCGCCTGGTCCTCCATATATGTGTGTTTTGGCATAAACTTTCCTCTTTTTCTCGTATCAAATAGAAATAGAAAAAAAGAGAGAGAGTAATCCATAATCCAATCTATAAAGTTCCATTTTACTATACGTCTGGTGAAAGTTTATGTACTAATAGAAGAATGAGCCGAAATGAGATGGGGCTTTTTAGGGAAAGGGAATGGGAAAATAGGCAAAAAATTGAGATGGTCTGAAAATGTGAGTTTTCATGTGAAAGTTTTAGATGAAATTTTCCCCTTGGAAACTCTTGCCTTTTTCCTTCATCACAAAATTATTCTATCCAACAATTTTCAAATGCTCAAGTTCTCCTTCAAGCTTTTCATCCTGTTTGTAATTATTTATCTTTCGCCTTTATATATGACAGCAATATTTTTCCAATGATGGAGAGAGCAGGAGAGAGAAAATTTCATTAAGAAAATTTATCATAGGTTAAATTTGTACAGGAAATATCTTTCTGTTTTATTGGGTTTCTACCTACATATTAGGTGAAAAGATATATATTGAAGATCTTGTAATTTTTGATTGGCTTCAGGCAACAGAGATACAAAATCAACTTCCTCTTCTTAACATTTCGCATATGCGAAAAAGATAAGGAATCTCAGGAAAACTTTGGTTTTCTTATTTACCTCCTCCACAAACACACAAAAAGAGCAAATATGTATTAGGTACACAGGAACACAATATGGATAACATATAAGGTTTGTTCTGAACTTCAAGCATACTTTCAAATGGGGTGGAAAATAGCTTTTTAATGTAAAACGTGAAAAGGTGTGTATTCTCTGTAACAAACATGTAAATCTACCAAGAATCTCTTCACATGCTCAATTAAACTTGCAATTCTAACTTAGAGAAAATTTTGGTACTCCAATTTTCCCATTAATTTTATGAAAGCTTTGTATCAGCTCACAAAATATTAACTTTATTGAAAAATGCATTAACACGAAAAAATGCGATTGTGGCATGATATTTAAAAGTTGGCAAAAAAATACATAGTAAAGTATTCCAAATTTATGGTAAAAGCTCCACATTTCTCTATAGTACAGTCCACGAGAAAAACTGCAAAATAAGATTAAAAAGGCGAAAAACTGAGTGGAAAATCTCTTTTAGTATCACATTAAATTGAAAAGTGATACAAAAAACAATGAATAAGTTATTTTAACGTCTCGCATATACTAATTCGGAAAGCCTGTGGATTTTATTTAATGCTGCAGTTCGGAGAGTTAAAATGCACAAATATTTATTCAAGAAATAAATGCAGATTTTAAAAATTTTAATAAGAAGTAGGAGAATATGAGGCGTTTTAAGGATAGATCAGTTTCATTTTTTATGTTTTTCCTTACTTTTCTTGAAAAAAAGTAAGCAATAACTTCTAAAAACTACTTAAATAGGTCCTGAGAGCCATGCATACTAATATCATTACCTTCATTGCCATTGTAGTCCATGTACAAATAGTACCAATGCACTTCCAAAGAGAAAAATAAGACAATTTTGTGGAATTTTAGGAAAACTATTACTAAGAAGTATAAAAAATTCAAAGAAAATTAGTAAATTTTAAAAATAAAAAACAAAATATTTTTCGAAATAGATTAGATATTATTAGAAAGACAAAAAATAGATGGTTTTGCAATTTTAAGTTTTTTTTAAATATGTATCTGGTCAAGCAAAAAGTCTTGCGTGCTTTTAAGCTTGATTTTTAAGATGAAATTAACATAGTTAGGATTGTGATCAAATATGCGAAGTTTTGTTTGATAAGTTTTGTCCATTTTAAAGGCAATTTTATTGGGGAAACTTGGGCAAAACTTGTCAAAACGTATATTTAATTCTTTCACGAGCTCTGGGAAAACTTAAACGTTTTATAATGAGCATATTCTTATAGGAAATTTACTGCTCTACAACATTGGAGAAGACTATTTTCCTCTATTTCGAAAGAAATGTGATTTTCGAATCATTTTCTAAAAGTCGATTTTGTAGAGATTCTCAATATTGCTGGGGCAAATTTTGTCAGTCTTCGGATAATTTGTGACGTTTTACTCTCGCGAACGTTAAAAATATCAAATACACATATTTTCATAGGAAATTTATTCCTCTACAACTTTGCCGAAGATAATTTTTCTCTATCTTAACGAGAAATGCGCTTAAATTGACATAAAATCAGTATTAATATTTTCTGTAAGCCAGCAAATATTCCAAAAATAGGGCTCAAAATTTCATTATTTTTTATTTTACATAATCCTTCCTCGAATCCCTTGAAACTTTGTAAGTTTAAGAAGGTTCATGAAGGCTATCTAAAAGAAATTTCAAGCCTCAGTCACTTTTATTTTAGAAAATAGTGAATATTGAAATTTTCGTTTTGACAAATTTTGCTCCAGTCTCCCCTAATTCTACGACTGGATTGGGGATAGTTTTGTACGATCAAGAAAATTTAACAAATGCCTTAAAATATGAAAATAGCTTGGTATCAGGTATGAACTAAACAATAGGTGCGATAGAACGTCCCGTCCAAGCTTTCGAAGCTTCTGGATCATCGCTAAAGAAGTGTGTGGCCTGGAGTTGTCTTGATGGAACACAACATTCTTCCTATTGACCGACCTATATAAAAGAAGAAAAGTTAGGCTTTTGACCATCAGTTCGATTTAATTAAATTTTCTACAAATGAATTAATTGAAAGAGATGGAAGAGCGTTTCGACTTTGCGAAATGCTCGAACACACGATTTTGAAACTCTATGAGAATTAGCTTATTGCATGATTCGATCACGTATGGACCAAATGTAGACCTTAGTA
The DNA here is from genome assembly GCF_024763615.1 of Phlebotomus papatasi. NCBI lineage: Eukaryota > Metazoa > Arthropoda > Insecta > Diptera > Psychodidae > Phlebotomus > Phlebotomus papatasi. Next base: position 34,492,326 of record NC_077223.1, on the reverse strand, counting down.
AAACGAAATCATTGGAAATTGGAAGCGAACGAAATCATTGGAGCCGTTTTGTAAAAAAAAACTCAAAAAACATAGTTTTTGGAAGGGTAGAAATGGGGTAGGGGAAAAAATGAAGACAAACTCCTTTAGAAGTTATAGACTTATTGCGGGTAACCAAAGACAGGAAGTCAAAAAAATATATACGATCAATATAGGGGAGACTGGGGAAAAAAGTCACAAATCGAAAATTTTAAAATTCAATATCTTCCAAAATAGATAAGATAGCGGTTTAAAATTTTTTCCATAAATAGCCTCCATAGATCTTCTTCAATGTCGTAAGTTTGTTAGAATTTGAACAAGAAATTTAGAAAATAAAAAATATCGAAATTTTTAGCCCTATTTTTGAAATATTTTCCGTGCAGAAGATATCAATTATTAGCTACTTATATTAAATTTGATGCATTGGTGAACATTTCCCAAATTATCTGGATATTCCTTGAATACGAATCTGATATCTAGTTTAGAATTTTACAAAGATTCTTTTCTCCAGAAATCCTTTTATTAAAAACAAACACTTGGGGTAAAAAGTAACAGAAGCTATGGAGCAAAAAGTAACAAAAACCGAAACAATTTCTGATGTACCAAGGTGAAAAGAAACGTCAATGCTATGTGTCGCCGCTTGTTGTTTGCATTGGTCAAACGATTTGCAGTCTTTTGTGTGTTTTTTGTAAAATAGCTTAAAATGCGCTTTTCTCGCTCTGATAGAGAAAACAGTGTTTTACAAAGGTGTAGAAGAATAAATTTCCTATGAAAATACGTAATCTAGGTATTTTACTTAAATTTACGGAATCCGGTAATAAAGCGAAACAAAATGTGATAGTATCTCATGCCTGATACTATTTGCCCCAGCATTTTTAAGAATGATCACAAAATTACCTTTTAGAAAACGACTCGATAAATATATTTCCTTATAAAATAGAAGAAAATGACTTTCACAGAGTTGTAGTGGTAAATTCCCTATAAAACTGTGCTAATTAGAAATTTTGGAGGTGCTCGGGTAGCTTGTAAAAAAATAAAATATCTGTTTTGTGACTTTTATCCCAGTTTCCCCTATAGATACATACGAACAAAATAAGTAATTTACGAGTACTTTACCGATTCATTACAAATTGAAACTAATGCAAGCGGGCTGGAAATTGTATTGTATTTGTATTTCAAGACCTTTCTAAAATATCCAAATGCATGTAAATCGGCTGAAAAATAGCTCTTCCAGCCTGGTTAAAGTTTAACCTTAGAAAATGTCTAATGACAAATTTTCCGATCGTGGACAAAATGCTCAGCTGGATTACCGCCAAAACATATCTAGAAATGAAAGAAATCATTAGAGGAGTTTTCGAGAAACAAACATGGTTTTGGAGGCTTAAGGGGAAAGAGTAGGACGAAAAGGGAATAAAGGGGTGAATCGTCTTTAGATACTTTTTTTTAGATGGGGTCACTGAAGACCGGAAATTGATATCTCTTAAGGTTTGGTCTCTAACTGTTGATAAGCATATTGAATTAAATGTTCACTCAAAAAATAGGTTTAAGGAGCTTAAATCGTCGACATATAAAATATACAAAATAGGTCTAAGTAACTATTCTATCGAGATATAACCAACACCTTGCGCTCAATTTCAGAGCATTGTTTCAGAAATTTTGTATCATTTTATGACACTTTTATTGTATGTTTTCAACGAAGGTGCCACATAGAGTGGTCACGATAGTGCTCGTGTGTTGTTCATAAAGTTCAATTAGAGTTAAAGTTGAGGATGTTAGCAATATTTGCTCCGAGTTGGGAATTGATGGTATCCTTTCATCAATTTGCACCCATTAAAAATTTAGATTCAATTTCCATCTGTGACAAAGTGTCTTTTCTCATACCTCTTCAATACAAACCCTTTCTCACCCAAATTAAAGATACATGGTCAACTTCATCTGAAAACCTCCATCACTCCCTTCATTCCCCGTCCACACCTTTGTTGGATCAAAGTGAATATTTTGTGTATTTTCACCCACAAGAGGTTTGTACAGCGCTCAAAGATACCATGTTTCAATTAAAAGTCTCTCGATTGTTTATTTAAATCTAACGCAAATTCGGAATTTGAGCAGAAAACGGGAATAAAAGACTCAGCTAAAACCGTTGACGGAGAGTTTTCTATTTTTGCGAATTTTAGTAACTATAATTAAAAATACACATATCTGGAACATCTAAAAATAAAACAAAATTAGAATAGCATCACTAATTCGACTAACTCTTACTCTGTGCTATTCTTGTAAGATTTGGTAAGTTCAATGAAAAGTAACAATTTTGACTAATAATAAAGTTTAGATTTTGTATAAAATTATACACATTTCCGTGGTCAGATAATAAGTAATAGCGGCAATAACGAAGAAAAACTATCATCGAGTTATATTGCTATACATGAGTATTCCATTTAAAAAGGATCTGCATTTATTTTTAAATGAATTTATCATTAAAACTAGGATTTTTTTCTGAATGAATAACCGAGTATAGAATCCTTTATACATATTAATGGCTTTAATTTATGCGGTGGTATTATTCGAGAGATGCATAATGTTTCTGATAAAAAAGTGTATTTGTACAGTAAATGGGAAGTTTCAGTTTGACGGAGAGCTTTTTCAAAAATAGAGATTAATCTTATGTAAATGTTGATGCAAGAGCTTAGAGTTGCTACTAATATTATTAAATATTATTCTTCAATGGTTGAATAAAACATTTTCAGACTAACCTGCGAAGTTTTAAACAAAAGATTCACGGATAGAGAAATCATTTTTAATTAACAAAATTTAACCCGTATTTTTCTTCCTATACGATGCTTTTGCAAAAGCTTTGCACTCTAGGGCAGAATAATTTAATTCAGAACATGATCCAAATGGGAATTCTTCACAACATTATCTGTGAATATACGATTTTTTCAAGCCACAGGCAGTTACTAAATTTTTATAATGTTATATATTATATATATATATATATATATATGTATATATATATATATCACAATTTCATTATCTTATTATGTGCACTGAAGAATAAACAAAATTCCTATCGTAATAATAAGTTTTAATTAAAAATATTCCAATTTGGATCAGAGTCTGAATTAGGTTATTCTACCCGATTAAAATTTTTGTTTATTCATTATTATACTTTGAGAATGTTTATTGGCTTGATTATGAAACATACAAGCCAAGCAGTCAGGTAAAGCTACTTAGCGTCACATAGGGGGAATAAAATCCTAATACTTTAAAAATAAAAATCATTTTTTCCGAAAATGTTGATATTTCGATTATTTTGGCGATTTAGATTTCCACCTTGAAATTAAAAACTGTGTAAAATAATCGAAATGTAGTAATATCAGTTCTTTAATATCAGTCAAAATATGGGGAAAATTCATTGAAAAATGTCTTTGATTTGCAAACTTTTAGTTTTTTGCTATTTTAATTATTCTTCGTAAAAAGTGTAGTGACTTTTTGAAAAATATAGAGTCTTTATATATCTCTTACGTAATTAAAATAATTGAAAGTGGTGCAAAGTTAATTTCAAGGGTGGAAAAAAGGGTGTTTACATCCTCCCCAAAAAGTGTTTACTTCTACCCCAGGTATTTTGTGAAAAGAGAGAAATGAACAGTGACACAAATTTTATTTTTATGGAAAACTCAATTGTTTTCAAACATCCGCATTACCCTCGATGTATTGCCTATACCCAAGGGTAAAACATGAACTAAGAAAGATTTTCTAAAAAATATCACTGTGTGCTTGAAAAATTACCTCAAATTCGCATCTATCGAAAATGGTTACATGTGCCCTAGTCTCCCCTAGAGTTATTTTGAATTATTTTATAAATTGCCCGTACAAAAACTTTGTTCTCGTAGGAAAATGCCCTTGAATTAGTCGGATAAATAATTTTTAAAAGTCAAAAATGGAAGAGATTCATATTAGTGTACTTCTCAATCAATTGGGATAAGTTTGAATTCATTGGAAAAGTCTTGAAAACTTGACATCTATAACCAATCAGACAGTTTTTCAAAAATTCCCAAAAAATTTCTTTTAATGTCATCTTTGGGTCCTTTGAATGTTCAAAAGAGTTATAGAAGATATGTATAGGTATTTAAGTGCGAGATAATTAAAACCACATTAATAAATTGGGTTATAGAGTTCAAAATTTTGAAATAAATTAAAAAAAACTTGAAATACATATTAAAAAATACAGAACGTAACCGAAATAAATGGAATTCAGATTTTAGATTTAGACCCTTAAAGGACTTCTAGCACGACCTACTATTTCTTCAATAGGGTTATTTGGAATCGGGCTGTAAATGGAATTATAATTTAAGATTTTCAAAAGATTTTTAAAATAAGATTAATTTAATTTCACTGTTTCGGATAGGCAGAAAAATACTACAAAGAAGAACTCTTGAATATAAGGCTTGCGCTTCTCCATAATCTTACTATTCTCTTTACCCATTTTAAACACTAAGAAAATCTCAAAATTTTATAATTTAGGTTTGATTTTCAATTAATCCATTATACCTTAAGTTACGATTTTAAGCATTCTGCAGGACTGGAGCGCCTTACCACCCCTTTTTTTAATTAAAATAAAAGTCGGTGTCAAACTAAAGCCCATTGTAAAATTGTTTGATCGTATCAAAAGCTCCATCACGACAATGACAAAGAGAATGCCTCAATATTGCTGAGATGAAAATTTGGTCTAAACTGAGTTGGTCAAAACTCCCTTTGAGTGTGGAACAAATAGTGCCTCAGTCTTTCCCCCCGTTTTCAATCAAATATTAAGGTCACCAAGCCAAGTTGGGTAGTCCACCCACCATATCTGTGGCTTGCACATACAATGAACGTATATAATGCGTATACAATACAGAACAAGGGAAAATTTTAAATAGATATTCAAACATAATTTTGAATATCCCTAAAGCATCATATTAATTGAACATTAATAGGAGTTGCATATTATATATTATTCGTTCTATCATTTTCATTAGAGGATCTCAGTGGCGCAATAGGCAAGACCGTTGGCTCTTGGACGGATAGATCCCCGGATTGACTCACAGTGTTCTGAGTTCGAGTCCCGCCCAGTGCAAAAATCTGAATGTCTAGAAAAAGACATTTTCACTGTGACATGGGATCCCCAACATGGGATATACGGCATTGCAACATGATTTAGTTGTAACATTACGATAGATTAATAATAATCATTTTCAATCAAAAATGAAATCAAATCAGTAAATCATAACAATTTACAAACAATAATAAAAGTAATTTTCATTAAATATGAGAGCATGCTAATGCCCAACGCACAATAACTTTTGTTTAATAGTCATTTTATTTACATTTTACACTTACGATAGGGGAAAGTGGCCTGCCTTTAAATGCGGCAGCCTTGGAATGCTTCAATTTTTCTCTTATTTCCCAAAGCTAAAATTCCATTTTGTTAATCGAAGTTAATAAGATATAGATAATAGTATTAACTATAGTTCACAAAATAGAATTTTTACATTGAGAAATAAGAGAAAAATTATAACATTCAAAGGCTGCCCCATTCAAAGGCAGACCACTTTCCCCTACACTTTTTACTTTTATACAGTGGTGGCCAAAACAATAGAATCATTTTGCAAAACTTATATTTTTTTAACTTTTGTATTTTTTCCCAATTTCTTGATATAATTCTGCAGTTGAAATCTTCAAATAATTAGAATTGTAGAATAAGGGTTGTTTTAGCCGCTAAAGATCTCTATTTTACACAGAATACGTCAATAGTGAAATTCAGTTCGGCCAGAAAAACTGGAAAACTGTCATTTATGGTTTCTAAATATGACTAATTTAAACTTATTTGATTTATTGATCACATTCTTCAATTTAAATAAAAGTGGTCCTATTGTATTGTTCAAACCAAATTTCAGTATTGATGTATTCTGTGAAAAATAGAGACCTCTAGTGGCTAAAACAACACTTATTTGACGTAAAGTAATTATTTGAACATTTCTATGTCAAAATTATTTCAATGAATTGGAATAAACAAAAATGATCATAGTAAAATAGTGGTCTTTACGGAGCTGATTCTATTATTATGGCCGCCACTGTATATAGAACTTTCCAGAAAGTTCCCTTCGAAGCCAATTTTGCCATTCTACGTATACCAACAGCATCTGCAACTAAAGTTAGAGGAATTTAGAATATGTTTATTGTTTTTAAATTGATTTTAAATCTTACCTTCTCTTTCGATATCTTTGTTTTTGAGAATTTCATTAAACCATGTCATAATTTCAAGTCGTGTCTGGCAGTGTTCAACATTATATTGCATTTTAAATATTATTATATTGATTATTTCTTGCATTAATTCATCGTTATTGAATTTGTACCTGTCCATTTTTTTTATTTTCAATTTTCTTTTCTCTGTTATGATTTGTAATTGGTTCTTGAGAATGTAGTTCGTCATTTTCAATGAATTTCACTTCTCAATTTGTATTCTATTCATTTCTTAAAATTATTATCCATGTGTATCATAAAATCAGCTTTAAATACTTTATTAAAAAAGCAATGTTCTTATGATATTGTAACTAAGGCATGTCATAAGTGCAGAATGTTAGAAGACAAACGTGCGAGTGAGGAAAGGTGCACCGTACGACAACACCCTAAAATTTATCAATCTTTGTTTTGAAATATATAGTTTCCCCATGCATAAATGCTACTTCAATGGCTAACACTATAATAAATCATGTAAATTCGGTAGGACTTTAGATTTATTATGCGACAATAGCACAGGTATAAATTCAAAAGCAAATTTTGCTCATTGGAAATTAATGGTCAATATTCTTCGACGTTATAGACTGTTTCTGTTTATCTAATATCTTTGAGCATGAATCGAATGTTCCTCCTCATTGCTCGTAGAATAAATCATGAGTTACACTCTAGGCACTTGAAATAAATATACCATGGAGAGAAAATAAAAAAAAATCAATGCAAAATGCTCTACATTGTGGCATAAAGAAAATTTACAAGTTAGAAATTTATTTATAATAAATTTCATAAACATATTCCTAGGAATAAAAGCTTTATAACGATACTAAAGTTACTTCGAAAGGTAAGTGTTTTCTAGAGTATGTGCGAAGCCTTAAAACTTTTGCCTACAGGTTCCTCTAATTTAATTAATAATCTGATCAGTTGTAAAGTCACTTTTATGATTTTTTCGTTTAATCCGCTATGATTTCCTTTTCGAATTTCGAAGTAGTAACAGTGCAATCATCTTTTTGCCGTAGGGAATACTAAACCTATAAAATTATTTAATATCCTATCATATTATTTTCCCCTAGATAATCCCCTACCTCCTTTAAATATTATACAAATTTTCAAAACTATTTTACAAAAAATAATTTTTTAAACATAATCTACGTTTTGTACACAAAAACTACAAGTTTGTCCTTTAGCTGAGATCAACTGAGATTTAAGATCACTGTAGGGTCACTGAGAAAAAAACGGGGGTGCGATTAACTTTTTTTCCTCAGAACTTTAACACTTTTTAGGTCTAAAAATATATCAACATTTTTTAATGTTAATTTCACACCTTTTTAAGGGTAAAATTAACATGAAAAAGGGTAATTTTAACCCCTAATACACCTGAAAAGGGTAATATTTACACCGATTTTGGATCAATACTGTAGGGTAAAATTAACATTTCCGGAATGTTATTTTAACTTTTTCGGATTTCTCTCAGTGGTGGAGTGGGTCTACACTTATAGATATTCTTTTACACTTATGAAAAATCTTAAGTTTTAAGCAGATTTCGAAAAATCAAAAAAAATGTTAATTGCATCATAAACTAATAATTTTATAACTTTTCGAAATTTGTTTTACGTAAGAATTTAAGATTTTTGCACGCTATCCAAACGTGCATAAACGTCCATAAGTATAGACTCCACCCTACTACGTGTGAACAGATAACAGTATTTCTAATTTTGTTTTCCAAATATTATCTTCTAGGTTAACATTTCAGTCAGTCGGTAATTAATATTTTCTAAAAGAGAATAAGGTGTGATTATCTTACTTTGCTCGATATAATATCTCTACTATTCAACATGAAGGAATTTCAATAAAAGAGAAAATGTATCAATCAATGAACTTTTTTATTGAAAACAGTAACATTTTCGCTCTTCAATCGCCGTAAAGTTAGGTAGGTGGTGGGTTTTACAAAAGCTCAGCTCGAGCTTCGTAGGAGCACTTGTAGATTTTGTAGGCTGTCTCGCACTTTCCAGCACCTTTCTCACCTTTGCATTTGTTGACCACCTGCTCGACTTTGCTGCGATCAGTATCACCCTGAGACAGCTTTTCAATGGCAACTTTCTCCTGGAAAGCACCATCGCCATTCATGAAGCCGACCTTTTTGAAGAAGCAGTCTACGAAGCATTGAGTCTTTTCATCGGAATTCGAAAAGTCACCCTTCCTGATATTGGCCACCTTATCGGCAGAAACACCAATTTCTTGACTGCATGCTTGCATATGTTCCTGGGCCTTCTTCTTCTGCTCCTCAGTGATGGCCTGGCAATAATCACAAATGAGAAAATAATAAATTATTTTTAAAACTAAGATCCATAATGACAACACAATTCTTATAGAAAAATCATCTGTTTCAGGCAAAATAATCTTCTGTACTGGGCATAAATCCCCAAGATATGTAATTAAGACTAATAACTTCACGATGGTTTAGTTCACTAAGTATAATAAATATAGAAATTGTTAAATTATTGTTCCTTCTACGGTATTAATAAAATCTAGGTGACAGAAAAGTTTTCTAGGTTTTTTCTAGAATTATCACGTATGGCAGAGTATGGAATAGTTACACGCATTAAACTTTCGGAAAAACACCGTTTTAAATAAATAATTATTTATATAATATAATTATTATTTATATAATAAATAAATAAATAAATATAAGATTTGTGCTGTATATTTTCAAATATCCAGTTATGGATCGTTCCATCGTATTTCCATCTCTTTTGTCATAAATTTTTTTGGCAAGATAAATTAACACAAGAGTTAAGCAGTATCATACAGTAGTGTGGAGGAGCTCAAGAATTCTATCAGTTGCTTTTTATTGGTCTTAGTTATGTCTAAAAGACTTTTCTACCACAAAGAAAAAGATATCAAGTCCATATTATTAAAATAATTCTCATTTATCTGATTTTTTCACTTTTATTTAAAAAATCGGCATCATCCCTTTTTGAATTTCGCTCAAAAATCACCCAAAAAATTGATATTTTGACTGGCATGCACGCACGAATGCAAATGCACGTGGGTCACTACCATAAAAAGTATTGTTGGATAGGCCAATATTATCCAAAAAAATATTAGAACGATCCGACTTACGGACCACCTACACCATTCACTTATAGGTCCGTCCCTATTTGAATTTCGCTCCCTATAAATACGAGGAATTCCAATCGCAATTTAATTTGCTTTAAAAAATCAATTAGAATTAGTATATTACGGTAATCAATATTTTATCAGAAACTTTACAAATAAGTTTAGGGATAACAAAGATTTTTGAAAGTTAAATAAAGAAAAATAAAGCATAACAAAAATGTTGATAAAATTAATCAATGATTACGATTTTGGCTTCTTATCGAATTCAAAATTGATCAAAGTTTTAGTCCATATGGACATGAAAAATGCCAGTATATTAATTTTATTTAGTAATTAGCTGAGGTTTTCAAATAGAATATTTAAATTATAATTGATTTGATTTGAAATTAATTGCATTCTCACAGAAATATCACAATTAATCTGTTAATTAACAATGAAACACTCAATATCCACTATCGACCATTTATTCGGTTATCAAGCAAGTCTCGTTAATTTTCTAATTGAAAGACTACACGAAATCTAAATCTCAATCTTATATACAATAGATGATACAATATCATAGTTCTCTTAATTTGAATTAAAAATATTTCTAAACAGATAGTTCATAATTGAACCCGATTTTAGATAGTTATCGCAGTTGCAATTTTAATATTCAACAGGTCTTTATATTAATATTAGCAATTAATCAATCAAATTTTATCATTTTCAAATATTCAGAAAAATATATAAAATAGCACATTACAACTTTTAATTTTCTATAGATAAATTTCCTTGATGTTAAATAAAATATCTAATAATAAATATTTCTGACAGACTTCAAAAAAATTTAAGTTACTAAAAGCTCTGAAGAAATAGTAACAATCAGTTAGAATGATATACTTACTGTGGCAATTGTGACGAAGGCAAAGAGGAAAAATGCTGATGTGAATTTCATTTTGAGAGGTTTTATCTGGTACAAGCACAGGTAATTCGAGGAACTTTAAGATTAGCACTTGTATTAGCAATCACTGAAATACTGACACTGCTCACTGGAAAATTTACCTGCGTTATTTATACCCAGTCCAGGTGTGAGAGTTATTCTCTAGCTAGAGATTTCCCCCTTCAATCTCTGAACTTTAGAATTTTACCTCCCACCATTATTCTAAATTTTCTGCAACCATCAAATGCTACTGACATCATTAAAATCACGCATTAAACTTTTTTTTCCTGGCATAAATGATTACAAAAATGTATATTGGGCAAAAAAAGACCTCAACAATAAGCACTTCCATTTCTATTATTTTTTTTTCTTGAATTTGTGTTCTAAAGCCTCTTAGTCATGATTATTAGAATTATTGCATAACAAAATTGAATTTTGAGAACTGACTATCGTATTGAGCAAAAAATCCCCGAAGCAAAGTTCAATCAATTTCAAATGTACCTAATCATCTTAAATATTTACATAACATAATTGTTATTTTATTTTATTTTATATTAATTAACCTAAAGATAAGCCCTCAAAACTATATATTGAGAATTTTGTAATATTCTCATGGGAAACGTAAATAATTGAATCAGCTTTTAGAGAAAAATCTGCGTAAATGCAATTAAATGCAAAAGAGGTATTTTCAATAATTGCAAATAACCATAATTAAGTAATAAAAGTTCTCTTGAACTACTAATTCTAATTTTAGACACACAATAATTCTCTCAAAATCTCTTTCTCTGCAGAGATTTAACCATGGTTAGAGGTTGCAGAGCGACTTTAATGCAATTAATCATTGAGTCTCACTCGTTTACCATGTACAATATCATACGATTTGACGAGGATAACAATCAATGTGAAAAAGACACAGAAATAATCAATGAAATCAGCACAAAGTGACAAAATGAAGTGCAGAAAAATGTAAGAGCATAAAGAAAATTTATAATTAGATGTGAGATACATTTAATTAAATTAACTTCTGTGAATAGAAATATCAATAGAGGCTTTTAATTTGCATGGTTTTGTGACCAACAATGAAAAGAATCTGTTTTACTACCCCTTTTTAACTTAAAATATCTTAAATTTTGTATTTAATTTAAAGAAGAAACCAATAATACATTTTAAAAGGGCAACTGCTGTATGATACAAGTGTTCCAAGTTCGAATCTACTTTAAGTTGTCAGATATTCAATTTATTTTCATCTCATTTTCGTCTTTTTTACCCTTTTTCCATACATCCATCGCCGTCTTAGTGTTGATTTCAGCCTCTAGGTCCAAAACGATGGAAATGTCCCTCCACAATGAAATAGATAGTTTTATTTTTATGTTTTGTTAGTTTATGATGTTTCAAGGAATTAGTTGTTAGTATTTTAATTCAGCAAAAAAATTCACTGGAAAATTTTCACTTAGGGGGAAGTGGGGCATCTTTGAAATATGGCTTTTATCCCCTATTTTTAAATGAAACTGAACCTTACCATGATATGATCTACACCCACAAACCAAATATTAAACTAAATTAAATCATAATAACGCTCAATTCCATTAAGAATAGAAGTAAAAGTTATACTCCAAAAATGCCCCAATTCGTACCCTATTTTCCCTTATGGTAGTCACCGAAGACTTGAAGATAATACATTTTACCATTTAGCTTCTCATTCTTGAACAAGACGAAAAAACGATCAATCATCAAAATAATAATATAAATAATATGTACACTGAGAGAAATCCGAAAAAGTTAAAATAACATTCCGGAAATGTTAATTTTACCCTGCAATATTGACCCGAAATCGGTGTAAATATTATGCTTTTTAGTATAAGGGGTTAAAATTACCATTTTCATGTTAATTTTACCCTTAAAAAGTTGTAAAATTAACATTAAAAAATGTTGATATATTTTTAAACCCAAAAAGTGTTAAAGTTATAATGAAAGAAAGTTAATCGCACACCCGTTTTTTTCTCAGTGTATGAATATTTAAAATGATTGAAGGATTCTGTTTTTGAGTTGGATAAATTTAAATTGTCTGCCCCTTGCAATAAACCTTCTTAAGCAAGAAAAACTTGAGTTGTGTCTACTTATCTCTCATGTTTAATCTTCAAAGACTTTCATCAAAATGGGACACCTAATGGTCAATTGTCATCAAAAACAGTACCTCATAATAAACTCATCATTCGTTTTACCTCATTTTTAACCACACTTAACCCCTAAGAGAAAAATCACGCTAAATGTGAAGATATTCTACGAGAATTAACAATATTAACTAAACACGGTCAATGCCAAATGCTCATTATATGCACATTTTTTTCTCTTTTCCTCACAATTCAAGTTCATCGTCTCACAGGGTTTGAAACTAATATGATTGCAAAGTAATCCAGTTGTGTGCATATAGCGATTACCATCTAAACTCATCAATTTAAAAATACTTGAACTTGGTTTATTTGTATCACAGTTGAAATTCTCGACATTCCGCCACTGCCTAACTGCCTAACTTTTCACTTCCGATTGCAAACATATCTCATCTCCTCACATGGCTTATAATGTGCTGCAACCATTGGAATTAATAAAGCTCATTTAGGACTTTATTTATAATTAATGATCAATTATGAAAAGGCAATTATTCACACGGAGAATCTGAAATGACATCAATTGCTGGGAAATAGTTCCTATCACTTTTATCAGCAATTCAATAGGAAGAAAAAAAAGTTAATGGAAAAGTTTTTTTTCGAGAGAAGGGAGAGAGGAATTGAAAATGTGAAGGAAAGATTCCACTAAAATTATAATTGTTTTGCCTCTGATTTTTTCTTGCAAGTCCAAGTTTTGTGTAACTTGGATATAATTGGGAAGTTTAAATTGTATTCTCCATTCCGAATAGAAAATTAAAATTCACGGAAAATGCTCGAAGTTCTAAGAAATGATGCACTGTTGCGAATATTATAAAATTAATTACTTTTTTTCTGAAAGCTTAAACTTATTTTATGAAAAATACATATGAATTTTAATATTACTTCATATGAGTCATATAGTTTGTCAACTCAAAAACCTCAAATAAATTTTACCACAACAAAAAAAATCAAGGTTTTAAGTTCGAAAACATTGCTAATAAAAGCCACGAATTTGTTTAAAATGAGTTAAATTGTTCTTTTATCAATTTTGATCTAACTTTATAGAGTGAAGCATCAAACAGTCGCTAGTATGAAGTTGAATAATATAGTAATTCTAATAAATTTTGCTACTCGAACTCTGCCGAGAAAATGGTTGATATAGTCCGTCAATATTGATATTTCGATTCCTTTTAACCACTAAGCCTGCTTTTAGACTAGGGTATTTTAAAAATGCACCCCACTGTGCTATGCACCGACGAGTCTTGGAAAATCTCCCCTTTTGTGGTTTGTGTCTGAATAAAATCTCCCAGTTAGATGTTACAATACTCCCATTTGTGTCTCGACTAAAATAGAAAGTCTAACAGACTTTCTATTTTATTCCGAAACGTTTCGAACTTGCTTTGAGGTACGTGGTATTGGCAATAATTTAATAGAAGTCAAAGGGTTACCAGGTAAATATTATTGGTTCACTGAGAAAAAAAAACAGGGTGCGATTAACTTTTTTTCCTCATAACTTTAACACTTTTCAGATGTAAAAATATATCAACATTTTTTAATGTTAATTTTACACTTTTTAAGGGTAAAATCAACATGAAAAAGGGTACATTTAACCCATAATACACCTAAAAAGGGTAATATTTACACCGATTTCGGATCAATACTGCAGGGTAAAATTAACATTTCCGGAATGTTATTTTAACTTTTTCGGTTTTCTCTCAGTGTTGATGAAAAATAAATTAAAAAAGATATTGCATCAAACTCGTCTCACCGCAGGGTTTTATAACATGTTGCCAGGAATTTAAGGAAACATCGTCAGTTGCTTTACAATCCGAAAACGTTTTGCTAATGAAGTTGCTTTACAATAGCTAACGTTTAGTTTTCTTTTATATAAATTCATGATAGCTAGACTTTCTGAAAACCTTCATCTTACCTTAGTACTCCTTGTGGTCTCTCGATAGCAATATTTCATTTTTTTGGAGATTTTACTCAACAGATCTTCTCCTCATGTATGCTGTGGCACTGTTATTAAAAAAATAGAGACACAATCTATTAAAATGAAAATTAAATTCACTAAACAATTTCACTGTAACACTAGGCATTCTTTAAAGATATCCTTGATGAAAGGTGTGAAAACTCTTCAAAAATCTGCACGGACAGCTCTTTATATTAATAACAAAAAAACAGCTGATTGAGCTTTCGAAGAGTTATTTTTGTGCGCCAGAAAATAGGCAATTTCCACTGAGAAAGCTCAGTGCGATATTTTGTGCACCAGAAGGTAGGCAATTGTCACTGAGTGAGAGAAAGCTCAGTGCGATATTTTGTGCGCCTGCGAATATGCAAAATGACACGGCGAGAAATCTCAGTGAGATATTTTTATTTCGAAAGAACAGTTTCGAATCAAAACTCCCCCCTATAAATGCCGCTAAAGGATCATTTTTTGGTACAATTTTGGAAATCTGAAATTTCAAGTTTTTGTCAACTCCGCGTCTCCAGCTCTAGAGGCCAAACGATTAGAGATAGCTACTTGGAACCTTCGGAGAGCCCTGCTCTGTAGGTCAATCCAAGGACGATGAACATCTTTTTAACTTTCCACCATCCCTTTCCTTTGCCTCTAAAACTTTTTTCATGACATTGTATTAGAGGTTGCATGGACAAATATTCAAAATTTATTTAATTTAAAAGTTTATGAAATCCTTAAACTTGTGAATTATGCTATTCCCATCATTTGTACCTCTTAACGTGTCTTTATTTTCTAAACTCAAAAAAATCTAGGAAAATTCAATTCATCAGGAGCTGTAGATAGAGCCTGAAGTACTTCTCAGATTTAGATAATTTTATGTTTCTCAGTTTCTTATTCACTTCCAAACTCAAATAATAACAATTGTCACATTGATTCCATATGAAATAAATTTTAAGAGAAGTGAAGTGCTCTTTTTGAAAATTGCTTCTTGGGGAATTTTTCCAGATGATTTCCTCAATCCAATTGGAGAATTGAATAATCTTGAAATATTGAGCATTTAACGAATTCACTTGGATAACGTTAATATTCCTCATACCAATACGTAAGGATCAAATAATATGTTTTTGTGGCAATGTGGAGGATAAACCTAATAAAAATGACCGAAAAAAGAGATTTTTCTGCACAAATTCCCCAATAAATTCATAGAATTTCGTCTAATTCAGCCAATAAAATACTTCACACTCGAGTTAGTTATACACCCAGAACTTCCAAAGAGATTCACATTTCAGCGATTCTATTGAACTTCCTGATAGAATTGGTTAAATTTTGAATGAATCAATTCTCATTTGACATGAAATTGCAATTTTCTCTCTTTGCAAGAACAAAACACTGTTCAACTTAAATTTAATGAAATTGAATTTTTTAATGCTCACGTTTTTCGGGATTTTAATACACAAAATTTCTAGAGATTATCAATCTTATTAAACTTTGGGTAAACTCAGGCAAAAAAGCCATTCCAATAGTTGGTTTTAATAAATGTTGAAATCAGAAATAATTAATCTGAGTATTTTCACTTCATTCATTATTTAATATTGTAATTAAATTAAAATTTTAATTCCGCTTTGTTAACTAATCCGTAATTCAAAAATATAATGAAAAATTTGGTATAATTAATTTTTTATCAATACTGTCAATAAAGATGTAAATTGGTTTTAAATTGATGCACATATAGCAAGTGATGAGACTCTATGTGACACAATGTATCGATGGAATATAATTTAATTACAGTATTTATATAATTAATGACCATCAACAAATTACCACTATAGAGTTACAAATTTAAACATTATGGCTGGTAGAAAATAAATTAACAATTCTAATAAGCAATATTGGGGATATTGATACTCACTAATTTATGCACGTTCTCAATAATCTTTTTCCCATTCTACATCATTCAATACTATTTATGTCACTTTTAATAACTATTAAACACTCGCCAGAACTTTACAATTTTAATTGCAAAGGCACGTGTATTGCTGAGAGAGTACTTTTCATACAGTTTCTCATTCCCCCAGACAATAATTAAATTATTTTTACATCTTTATAATACTTATGATACAAGCTAAAATAATACTATGTAAATGATAAGTTTATATTAGCTTATTGTATGTTGAATTCTAAATATGGACCAATGCAAAATATCTGCAGAATTAATATAAGGCTGAAATTGAGATATGTAAATAATACATAACTATGCACTCAAATTTGCAAATAAATGCAGTTTTTGTATTAAAATACTGACTTTAAATCAGATAACAAAATAGAATACACGTTAGTATTTATTCGCTAAAATTATGCCAAAAAATCATTTAAATCATTGAAATCAAGGTCAAATTAAAATTATTTAAAATATTCGAAACGAAAACGCATAAAGGCAAAACATTAAATATGTAGACGTCACTTAAACTTATTTAAACGCTACGTTATCATAATAACTAAAATTTTACTATATATAAATATGTGTTTCCTCTTTCATTTTATTTATTTACTCTTTATTTTATCTAGTTTATAACAAGTTTATCTGCGTTACAAGAGGCAAAAAATAATCAAAATAAATTTTTAGATAAATAGAAAAGACATTTTCTTCATCTTCAACTTATAAAATGCAATACGAAAGAGGAAACAAGACGAGTATAAATTGAAGCTCTCAATGACCACCGTCACCTTAGCGCTGATGACCAACCTCAGGAGTAATGCGATAGAAGGCTTCTTGACACGATTTTATACTAAATAAGTATACAAAAGTTGCATTGTTTTACAAACTTTTCTTTTTACAAAAATCATGCCAAGATATAAAAAAAAGTAGAAAGCGTTCCATATGTATTACGAAATACTCGAACTCGTAACTTATGCCCTAAACAGACGACTAATGATTTATGCCGAAAAACGGCTTAGTGAGAAACTAATGAGAATGTAGTCTCATTATTTTGATTATAATTGCATTAAGCCGTCTCTCGGCTTAAGTCGTAGGTCTGTCCAGCACATTAGATACTATACCCCAAATGTACTGTCGGATCAGTTATTATTTACCAGTTCATAACGGTTTTGAGCGATTTATAAATCTCTCAGAAATCGCCCAAAATGGGTTACATAAAATCCAATTTAATTCTACAAAAATATGACTTATCGGTTTATGACCGATTCATTACCTGGTCATAGCCAATTAGAACCCACACATGACCCAATTTGGTTAAGAAATACATTCTAGAGCTTTTTTAATCGCAAAAAACAAGGTTTTTTAGGGATAGAGGAAAATGAAGATAATGTTAACGGCCATTGTTAACTTATTTGAAGGTTCCGAGTTATCTCTATCCAAGTCGTTATCTTTAACCGTTTGAATTCTAGGTTTGATAAATGATGTGAAATAACGTAGACAAAGAGACATATTTGAAATTTAAAAAAAATCATAAAAAATAATTTTGAAAAAAACTGTTAAACGTATTAGACACGCTTTTAATTGTATTTATGTGTGAGAAGATTCAGTTTAAAATTCGTAGTCATTATAGAAACCCTATAACTTGCTTTATTATAGAACTCCGAAATTTTAATTTAAGGAAATTTTATTAGAATTAACTTTAACTCTTATTGCAAAAACTATGTTTTATAGCGAAAATCTATTAAATTGACCCGGACATTAATTAGACCAAAAAAGCTTACAATACAGTGCCAGTGGGTACATCCTCAACCTCTATTTGAGATCTTTGGGACTTGAGCCTCTTTTCCTGCGGAGCTGTAGTATGTGAGACCGCTACCAATCCAGAATTCTCCTCGACGATTCCCCCTAAGGGGCAACAAGCCTCCCACGTAGGCGACGATACATCCTACAAGGTGCTGATCACGTTGGGGCCCATCATCGACGAGGGAAAATCTCCACATCATTCATGAAAATCCATTGTCCTGACGGTTGATGTCTTCAGTGCGGGGTTTCGAATGCGGGAGGATAAATGGGTAGCCTCCCATTGATGCTGGAGGCTCTCGTTAGAGCCTTTAAGTCCTTCGCCTTGCTGGAGTGCCCAAAGTTAGGGCTCCCAAGGCACAATTCTCCCTTCCCTGCTGGCACAATACTTCACAGAACAAATGTACACTTATGGGACTAATCACAAAGTGATGGGAAGGGAAAAAGATCGGGAGCTGGACAGCACAGAACTGGCACACACATCGACAATCCAACGGGATCCTTCCCGAATAATTAGAGTGGGAATATATCTTGCCTCCAGAGTTGAAATGAGGCAGATAAAAGATAAAGTGACCGTAATAACCCTCTGTTTAGGCTTCTAAAATTGAATATCTTCTTCACGATTACTCACTGTAAGACGAATGACTACCAAAGAACATTGATATGACCAAGGCAATAAGTCAAGCCTACAAAATTTACGCCGTCTTAAAGATAAGGTTTTGCCACTTGGGTTGCATTTTGTTTTTTTTTTTTTTAACTATACTAGAGTATTTATATCATCAGTTTGGTGAACTTAAACTCTTTGTCTTAGCGTCCATCTAGCTATTACCAGAGTAATAAGTCCAACACTTGGAAATAAGGACTTAAAGTCTTCAATAGATTTGTCCATGTCACCCCTTACATTCAGTCAAAATTCAAGACCAAGGAATACTATATGACTTCAACACTGTCAAAAAATTCAGGTTAATACTATAAATCACAATTTTATCACGAAGGTACAAAAATTGCCTCAGAAAAATATTAATAATTTAAGAACACAGGAGGTGTGTTTTATTTGTTCATTTTAAATATTAGGGGGAAGTGGGGCAACTTTGAAAGCGGGGCACCTTTGAAATTAGTATTTTTCACTTATGTTTAAGTGGAACTGAGACAGATCAATCTGTTCATGCAGTTAAATTATATCACGATAAGGCTCAATTTTATTCAAAAATAGGTGAGAAATCCCAATTTCAAAGGTGCCTCACTTCCCCCTACAGTGTTTCTTAGAAGTGCACATGCTTTCAATATGTATTACTTACTATAAATTAGTATTTCCTATGAAGAAATACTGAAATTAATTTCATAAGTGTTTAAGGTTAATTTGTGTAAATTGAAGACACTCTTATTTTTAGCCTCGTGGTGGAAAGATTAGTCAATCCAAGGGATTGTCCAGGAGCACCGATTAAGCTCTAAAACCTATCTCTAAACACACGTGGAGGTTCCTTCTTTAATCCCATTTCACATATGAGAAAAAAATGTCTACAGATCTGCCCCAGGAAGTATGTGGATCTACCCCAGATATTTGGGGACAACTTAAAAATTCAAAACAAGACAATTTCTATTTTCCTGGAAATCTGTTTTATTTTGAATATCTTGATTAGTCTTTGTGCATAGGCTTTATCTATAAGCGTTGAAAGTTGGTCACACCGACAGGAAAGGCACTCTCCGCACACGGGTCCCGGTCAAAATCCCGAAATCTAAAATCCTGAAAGCCGAAATCCAGAATTCTTAAAAGTATCATAGCTACTCCCACGATTGCACCCGCGCTTGCTGGAGGCAAAGGGAAATTTTCTGTGTTTTGGGAAATTATTCTGCACATTATCTTCCCTATAATTTCATTCCTTTCAGGATTTTGAACAATTGGGATTTTGGCATTCGGGATTTTGGCTTTCGGGATTTTGGCTTCTGGGATTTTGGGTGCCTCCGCTGCACACAAATACTTACGAAGTTGAGCAGTTTCTTAAATGTTTGCCTTTCTAAATTCCATCCTACCTAAATATAAAACGTGAACTATATTAAACATTTTTTAAAAATATAATGGATTCTTAGAAAATAAGGTCAAATTCAACAATTAAAAATTGTATGAATCTACCCCAGTTTTTCTATTTTCCCGTACAAACATTCGTGCAATTTAAATAACCGATAAATTTATTACTATGAGTTTTGAACTTCTGTTAATAAAAGCTAGTGAGTTTAAACCAAAATATAAGACAGTTCGATTATAATAGGGAAGGGTGGGATAATTCAGTCATCCAGACCTTTTCTTAAATTAATTTTCCAAACTTTTATGGTTTATATTTGGCTAAATAAGTCCGCATAATTTCTCTTGGACATGTATTGTACAATAACTATTTGAAATTACTGTAGGGGGAAGTGGGGCACTTTTGAAAGTGAGGCACCTTTGAAATTGGAATTTTTCACCTATTTTTAAATAAAATTGAGCCTTATCGTGATATAATTTATAGCTGTTTATTTATGATATGGCTCAGTTCTAGTTAAACATGGGAGAAAAAATCCAATTTCATAGGTGCCCCACTACCCCCTATGACTCCAATAGTGTTAACGTGCTTAACTCTCATATTACAAAAATTTTCCAAATTATTAATCATTATTAATTGAGATACTCAGAGCAAGAGTGGACCGTATTATTAGGGAAATGCATACAAAGGAGACCACTCTTGCTCTGAGCATCTCAATTAATCATTGTAGATTATAGTTCACTTAAATTACGTAATTTTCCTCTATTTTATAAGGAAATACGTTTATCGAGCCAATTTCTAAAAGGTAATTTTGTGACTATTCTCAAAAATGTTGTGGCAAATAGTACCAGACATTGGGTATTATCATAATTTGATTCGCAGCATAACAGGCTTCCGTAAATTTGAAAAAACACCTAGAAGACATATTTTCATAGATAATTTATTCATCTACACCTTTGTAAAACAACGTTTTCTCTGCGAGAAAAGTGAGAAAACGAGAAAAGCGCTTTTCAATCAATGCAAACAATTTTGATCAATGCAAACAACAAACGGCGAAACATGATAATGACGTTTCTTTTCACCGTGAGACATCAGAAATTGCTTCGCTTTTTTGTTACTTTTTGCTCTATACCTTCTGTTACTTTTTACCCCAAGTGGCCATTTTTAATAAAAGGATTCCTGGAGAAAAGAACTTTTGTGAAATTCTAAAATAGATAGCGGATTCGTATTCAAAAAATCCAAATTATTTAGGAAATATTCGCCAGTGCATCAATTTTGGAAAATAAGTAGGTAATAATTGTTATCTTCTGCAAGAAAAATATTTCAAAAATAGGGCTAAAAATTTCGATATTTTTTATTTTCTAAATTCCTTCTTCGAATTCTAAGAAACTTACGACATTGAAGAAGGTCTATGGAGGCTAAAAAAAAATTGAGCCGCTATCTTTTTTACCTTGGAAGATATTGAATTTTGAATTTTTCGATTTGTGACTTTTTGCCCCAGTCTCCCATACAGTAAGTTTATCAATCCTTGACCCCTTGTAGCTTTAGGTAATTCAGGCAAATCGCACGGTAGACAAAAACTTGTTGGAGTAATAAAAGTGTTGTATATTAATATAATTTGTGATTTTTCCTTCGCCATTGTTAACCATTATTTTCAGTCAAATTATCCTAACAGTGGTTAATTGTTGCAGCATTTATAAAAAACACAAAAATTGTTTTCAACAAATGTTAAGAACTAATATACTGATATGAACATGTTTTATTGAGGGTAGAGTACTATCATAAAAAATCACCAGGTGTAAAACATTTCACTGCATTAGGAATGTACATAGCAAATTCAAAATAAATTCGCATACCTCTGGCGGTGTTAAAATCTAAATTACGGCAAGAAAATGGTAAAGTTTATGGCCTCATTTCCTTGTGTCTGAAATATTGCTGGAAATTTTCAATTGCGTATAAGACACTTTTCCAGCCAAATATCTAATTCGGTATAAGCTTGTCCCACTCTTCCGTCATGTCTTGATAAGATAAGGCCAAAATTCGATAAGACCTATGAGCTTCTCCATTGTGGATTGGTTTGGAAAAATAGAAGACTCAGGCAAGTTGTGCAAGTTGCATCTCTCTCTCTCTGAGCACATCTGTTCAATTTTAATTTTCCGATATTTCTCTTGGCAACCGAAGGTGAACTAATCACCTAAATATGCCTCTTCCGGTCAGAAATTATATATAGATGATCAGTTGGTATATTGTGAATAATTCAATTGTAGACTGGGCAAAAGTGCAATTAAAAAGCTTTTATTATTTTCCGTCCGTGGAAAGTCCGTGAGTGATAAGCATAGGGAAAAGGTGATTGAGTGTGAGTGGCAGGTGAAGAAAGGACTTCCTGGGAAATTGTGTGGTGTTGAGACAATAGTCGAAAGGGAGGAAAATGTGGAAAATTGTTGTTCGTCTCGTTGTGACTTTGCAAGCAATTTGGGTGGCACAGTGTGCAGCAATTTCTGCCTTTTGTCCACCCGACAGGAACATCGTGCCCATTTCCGTGGACAATGACGACACCCCAGCCACCTTTTGTGATTGCCACATGGCACACTCGGCCCCCTGGGGCCTCCCCACAATCACCATCGATTGCCAGAGCAGGGAATTGCACAACGACGACCTGCCGCACGACCTCATACTCCCATTGGCCGCTGTGGAGATCACGCTGGCTTGGAACAATCTCACCAGCGCTCCCACATTAGCCACCAGCCAAGACCTCACCACCCTCCGCCTTGCCCACAATGCCATTGTCACCCTCGATGGTGCGCCCTTTGTCCACCTGGCTAACTTAAGACTTCTGGACCTCAGTTTTAATGACATCGCGACGGTGAGCGATGACGCCTTCGATGGCCTCGTACATCTTCATCACCTCGATCTCTCTCACAATCACCTCATAAGTTTACCCAGCAATGTCTTCGGAGGACTTCTGGTACTGCAGGAACTCATCCTCTCTGAGAATCCCCTTGCGGACTTTCTCTCGCAGGTGAGGCATAATATTTTGTCGAACAGTTTAATGCTTATCTTTCGCAAATACTTTCGAGGTGTGATAAGGAGTTCTTGTGTTGATGACAAATCAAGGGGACGGAAAAAATGAAATATACGATGGATTCAATCATTTTGCAACGGAAATCTGTCTCATTCATTTTCACCATAATTTTATTAATTTCCTTTTCCTATTAATGTTGTTTAATCGGATTATTTGAATACTGATGGAATACAAAATCTATAAAAATTTACAAAGAAATTAACTTACGCAGCACAAATTAAAAAAAAAAATTGGTTAAAATAGAATTCTGTAATAACTCTAAAATAAGGCGAAGCACTGTTTTAACCCTTACAGAACGATTGGGTTTTTTATTGTCAATAAGAAAGGAATGAGTTTTTTCTATAGGGGAGTATGGGACAGTTACCGAAGGGACACTCTCAATTTTTGTTTTTGATTTTTAAGGGGTTATTATGGAACGCGCAGATTAAATAACAGAAGATTTTTTTACATCTTTTAACTACTCAAACTCCACGAGAGAGTAGTTTCCACAATCCATTTTTTCAATTTCTTTTCAACATAATAAAAAAATATATTTAAGTCAAGCTCTTATGCATATAAAGATACAATATTTCAAGTATATCTTCTGAAATTTTCATATAAAAACTTCAAAAATTCAGCCAATTGGGACCTGATTTTTGGAGACGGTTTTTAAAAAAAAACTTACTTTTCGATGGATAAGATTTATTCAACTAAAATTTAAAAATATAAACTAAATATTTCCTATTAGTTGACGAATTGAACTCATACTTGAACGGTGGATTTTTTTGCTTTGATCACAATTTATTTTACAAGATGAAACGTGGTGTAAAATCCACTAAAAACTGCATTTGTATTGTATAAAATTCTTTCAAAAATTCAAATTTCATTTTAAAAAATATTCCGTTCAAGTACGAGTTTAACCAACAGGAAATATTTGTTTGTTTTCGGTAAATAAACTCTGAGAAATCGCAAAGTAAAGTTTCTATTTCTTAAAAAGTCTTCAAAAATCAGGCCCCAATGGCTGAATTTTCAAGATTTTTAAAAGCAAATTTAAGAAAATACAGTTTAAATGTTGTATTTTTATATTCTTGAGAAACTGGATTAGGGTAAAGTGATATAATTTGGAATTAGTGTTACAAGTTGGATAATTCGCCGGTACAAGTTGGAAATGGCTTTTTTCTTGATAAATACAGTACAAAATTTGGTTTTAAGCACAAGGAACTAAATTATGAAACTTAAGGATTAAAAATATACTAATAAATATGAAGTACTACATTTATCAAGACAAAAAGCCATGTCCAAATTATACCATTGTCCAACTTGTACCATTTTACCCTAACTCATTCGTCTCTTTTGGGACTCTGAGTACCCAAATCAGTATATGAATATATTCAATGAAAACAATGTTTTATTAATTATTCAGAACCGATAAAAATTCTATTCTTGTGGATTATTACAAACCATAGGGATATCCAAACATAAGATATTTTATGTAGGACCTCAATTAATTCCTGAGCTTAGATATTTTTGATTAAAATATGATGAAATTGGCTTGCAGCATATGTTGCGGTCCGGAGAGTTAAAATAAAGATTTATTATCTTGAAGAAATAGAGGAAATATAGGGGAGACTGGGGCAAAAAATCACAAAACGGATATTTTAATTTTTTTACAAGCTACCCGAGCGCCCCAGAAATTTATAATTCGCGTAGCTTAATAGGAAATTACCCGTTTTAGAACTTTGTTAAAGTAATTTTCCTCATCTTTGTAAGGAAATTTAGTAATAATTAGTAATAATAAGTTTAGTAATAATTTAGTATAGTGACCATTCTCAAAAATGCTGGGGCAAATAGTACCAGACATGGGGTATTATCACATTTTGATTCGCTTTATTATGGGCTTCCGTAAATTTAAAAAATACCCAGATGACATATTTTCATAGAAAATTTATTCCTCTCTCTATACCTTAATAAAACACCGTTTTCTCTATCTGAATGAGAAAAACTCTTTCCAAGCTAAAAAAAACACACAAGAGACTGCAAATCGTTTGACCAATGCAAACAGCAAGCAGCAAAACATGGCAATGCCGATTCTTTTCGCCGGGAGACATCAGAAATTGCATCGGCTTTTTGTTACTTTTTGGTCCATACCTTTTGTTACTTTTTACCCCAAGTGATCGTTTTTAATAAAAGGATATCTGGAGAAAAGAATCTCTGCAAAATTCTAAAATAGATAGGGTAAAAGTCCTAATTCAAAACCATTTCCAGACGTTTTAACTTCGACAGAAGATTCAACACATTAAGTTAATATTTTTTCTGAAGAGAATTACATAAATTTGCTCTTTGACTCTTCTAGAATAATATTGTTTAATGAAAATTCTTTAGATATAATTTAAAAACTTCTTAAATACAGGAAAAATATGCGAGTGTAAAATGCTTCTATTGGAAACATATTAATCCAAATGGAGACAAGGGAAAGTTTCTAATTGGAGACAAACAGTGTAAGTGAAACCGCGACAAAAGGCTTCCAAAACCTTGTTGAGTTGCGCTTGAGTGCAGGATTTGTTCTTATTCCTGGTCTTTTCTCCTTTCCCATCTAAAACAATATGAAAATCTCTCCAAAAAATCATATTTCCGGGGTTTCCTATTGAAGCATTTGCAGACTCTTCAGAAAAACCCTTTTTGTTCACGAAATAGGTAATTATTTCATTTGAAAACTTCACGTACCGTTAACAATAAAGATTAGCAATTTATTTAACTAAAATTAGCCAGAAATATGACATAAATGTTAAACAAAACGAATAAACAACAGTCACCTCATTGTGTTTTTCATTGGAAAACATGGTCGTTCGATGAAAAATTCGATGGTGTAAAGGTACACTTTTAAGTATTCTGAGAAATTAACAAATTAAAATTTGTGAATATGAATGGATTTTCGCTTTAATTGGAGCAAAATTAACTAAATAATAAAAGTGTGGTATAGAAAATATATAAATATAATAATTTAGTACTGTATTTACCATGAAAACAATGACGTTTCCATTTGGAGTAGCGAAAAATTTCCATTTGGAACAGGTTTTGAATTAGCTTAATTTACCCTAGAAGTTTCGTATTCAAAGAATCCAAATCTTTTAGGAAATATTCACCAGTGCATCAATTTTGAAAAAAAACAAGTAGGCAATAATTGATAACTTCCGAAAGGAGAATATTTCAAAAACAGGGCTAAAAATTCAATTTTTTTTTATTTTCTAAATTCCATGTTCGAATTCTAAGAAACTTGAGACATTGAAGAAGGTCTATGGAGGCTACCTATGAAAAAAATGAAACCACTATCGTTTTTATCTTAAAAGATATTGAATTTTGAAATTTTCGATTTGTGACTTTTTGTCCCAGTCTCCTATTTCCAGTCATTTTGACCTACGCAACCCTTTAACAAAGACGACAGGTTGTGTTTAAGCAATTCATCACCTTTAGGAACCAAACAATAAATGATATCAACCTCCAGGCCTTCGGTGATTCTTTGATATGATTTATTTATTAAGAAAACGTACAATTATTTATTCAAAATTTTTAATCTTCTGAATGATTTTTAAATATAATTAAAGATTTTTTTTTATAAATTTACATAATTCATCTTTAACAAATTAAAATTTAAAATAAACAATTTAAAGAAAATCTTTTCCTCACTCTTTTCAGGAAAATTTGTTCAGCTATACGGGCATTACTAAGGACCTCAAGACTCTCGAAGTGGCCAAGTGCAATTTGACCAAAATCCACCTAGACGAAGATTGGTCAATATCCAAACTTGTACTACGGTCTAATGCTTTCCAAGGCGTCCCAGATATTCCCGTTTCTGTGAATCATCTTGATTTTGGAGGGAATATTCTCAAACACATCGATTCTGATACCTTCCCGCCTTTGCCGGCCCTCGAAGAGTTGCTGCTGGATAACATTGTTCCTCTGAAGAGCATCCAACAAGACTCATTTCTCTCAGTGTCAAATAAATTGCGCAAAATCAGTCTCGAGGGCTGTCGCAACCTGACCATTCTGAATATTTTGGCTTTTGGCAATGGAACTAGAGAGGACAATCCATTAAGCCTGGAGGAGGTCAATTTGAGAGGATGCCGTTTGAGGAAGATCAACGAAATATTTCTGCAACGAGCAGAAAACCTTACAAAACTCCATTTGGCGGGGAATCCACTTATCTGTGATTGCAATGTGGAGTGGATTCACAGCCTGGAGGAAGAAACTGGAGCCCAGTGCAGTCTCCCTGTGATACTACGGGGGACAAAGGTGTCAGAACTGGACATGGATCAGTTCCATTGCGACACAGTACGCTCCTGGTTCTACACAATCCTTAATGGACTGATTGTATTTCTGCTACTATGTCTCTGTGGAGTGGCCATCTATTTCCTCGTTGTAAGATTAAGACCCTCAAGGCGTCATGTGGTTCAGAAACTAGCCCTCGGCAGCCCCTATGCCAGAGTCACAATTCAGCCCAATCGAGCTGAACATCTGTGATTCCTCTCTGCATTTTCACACAATTGTCTTGTCTTTTTTGTACGATAAGTGTCCAATAAACGAATTTAGTTTACACCAAAATTTACACGTTTCTATTAATCTCATAATGCTTCTTTTATCTTGGAATTCTCTCAAGGAAATCTAAATGAGTCTTCGATGAATCCGAATGGGAGAGTTTTGGCGCTAAAAACTGAGACACATTTAACCGATTTTTAGCGAAGACACTTAAAATTATGTTTTTCGAACAAATTAACCCTTCAAGTTATGGAATCGTTTTTATAATGAACCAGGATGAACCGGATGGACCTCTTTTACAAAACAATACAGAAAGTCTCAGATTTTTTAATTGTTTTAAATACATTAAAATATAAACGTTTATCAGCAACCTTATCAGATATGGAAAATTGGTAAGTTATTTAGTAAATTTGGTAAGTAAAACAATCAATTTGGGTGAGTAAAAAAATCCATTTTGATAAGTAAAATTTGACAATAGCTCATAACTCCTTAATGTTTCTTTTACTTATTATTATATTTCACTATGCTTATCAAATTTGCTAATTTACTTACCATTTTTCATTTTTACTTATCACTTTTATCAAAATGGTTACAAATTATACAGCCTTAATAAAACAAAAATTGAAGAATTTTTCAAACAATTTTAATAACTTAATTGGTCCTATGAACTCTATGAATATAACTACAAGAATATAGAATGATGCTTGAGCATTCCAGTAATCCTTCTTAATTAAATTTGTTTTTCAAACGTAACATTATTCAAATTTGTTTGAAAATGCAATTATCGTATTTATTTATTTACGATTCTCAAAAAATATACCAAATTGAGTAATTAAATAAAAAACACAGATCCAAAACTTTTGTACAAGATCCTTTAGTACAGTAAAATCAACGATAAGCTTAAATCAGCTTATTGTATATGAGAGATTCTTAATGTGGTACAGTTCGAAATGCATAAAAATTTGATTTGAAGCTGAAGTCAGAAAATATTATACAGTAATTTTGAATCAAATTTCTGAAATAAATGTAAATTTTGTATTTTAAACAAAATTATGTAAAATTCGGATGGACTAACAGAAAAATTAATTAAAACACACATCTATTTGTGTGTTATCCGGCTGACACCTTCCTAAACCCACTGATGCGATGGCGGTTGATCAAACGTCCAGCGTAAATTAAAGTGTTATTTTCCTTTTATCATTAAAATTTCTTCATGATATTGATAAATAAATTCTGATGTTCTTCAACAGAAAATAATTTCACATAACACAAAATATAAAATCACAGAAATCGTCGTACGCTCAAGTAGATATATTTAAAAAAAATTATGAAGATAAGGTAAAGTACCCTCACTCGACCGGGTTCCTCGACTCGACCGGTGGGTCAATTTTTGAATGTTTCATGCTTCGGCAATTTCTATGAATTTGTCGCTGGTTTGTATTATTCATGGAATGATTGATTTATTAATGTTAGATCATACGCAAAATATTATAGCAAATATAAGGAAATTGAATAAATAAATCTACCGGTTGAAACGAGGAATCGGTCGATCGAGGGCACTTTACCTTATCTCTTTCCAAACCAGAGATATTGCGTAGTACCGACGACCGGACGGTCGGATCCGAAATTGCCGGCTTATGATTTTCGGTATCAGGGATGTTCAAAATATATACCCTGTGAATTTCAGCTCGATCTGACCACTTTCAGAAAATCCGAGGATTACAATAGGTGTGATTAGAAGGAATCACACCTAAAAACCGCTGAACACATTCAAAAATCCTTAAAGTCTTTTTGTCCCTCAATTAGCCGGATATCGAAGAACAGAATATATGTGGGAAATACAACGCATCCTCCATAATCTTGTCGAAAGAAATGGTATTTTTGGTTACTCAGAATCTGATTTGACGTTATTTGTCGAAAAAAATAGTTTTCTCGACCAGAGCACCACAATAGAACGTAATGTCCCAGACAGACTTACGGCTTAAGCTGAGAGAAGGCTTGACGTAATTAAAATCAAAATAATGTTCAGATTACATTTCCATCCGTGTCTCGGCTTAAGCCGAGAAGCGGCTTAGTTAGTGGGAAACTGACGGGAATTTAATTAAATCATTATTATGATTATAGTTACGTTAAGCCACCCCTCGGCTTAACTCTTAAGTGTGTCTAGGGCATAATGCCCTAGACAGATATACGGCTTAAGTCAAGAGAAGGTTTAGTGAGAAACTAATGGAAATGTTGTCCAATCATTATTTCAATTCAATTCAATTTATTAAATAAGCAAATAAGGACAAACCGTCCTCTGTACAATAATTGTCCCTATTCAATTTATTGTCTGGGATTTAAGGAGTGCGTCGCAATCACAAATCTGAGGATAAGCTCCCTCTTCCGCTGACGAGGTAAGCTATTCCATAAAATAATTCCCTCTACAAACAGGGAGTTGCGGAGAATGCGACACACCCTGAACTCGGCACACGGAGACACGAAGCCCTAGTGGACGATCCAGTCACCACAAACTCCGCGAGATACCGTGGCCCATTAGTAAACAATAATTGGGAAACAAAGTTATTATTATTTATTTTATTTTAATGTACCGGGCTTTTATTGCCATTTTGTACATTGTTCAGTTTACAAATTTATTACTCAGTTTACAATGTTTCGTGAAAAATGTCCATTCAGACGCTTCAATCATTTGCACCGGGCGGGACTCGAACTCACAACTGTGACAGTCGAGCCAGGGGTCACACCGCCCAAGAGTCGAACGCTCTTACCAATTACACCACGGACCCCCCAGGAAACAAAGTTAACATTTTATGATTATTTTGATCATAATTAGGGGGAAGTGGGGTACCTTTGAAAGTGGGGCACCTTTGAAATTTGGGTTTTTCACCTATGTTTAAGTGGAACTGAGCCATATCGTAATGTAATTTAGCTTCTCAATATGTTTGTGTATAGTTAAATTATATCATTATATATATAAATTAAATTAAATAGTTAAATTATATCACGATAAGGCTCAATTTTGTTTAAAAATAGGTGAAAAATCCCAATTTCAAAGGTACCCCACTTTCAAAGGTCCCCACTTCCCCCTACGTTAAGACGTCTCTACGCTTAAGTCGTAGGTGCATACAACACATAAAACCTTTCTCTTAAACCTGCTTATTTTGCTATCGTTATTATAAGGCGAAATTAATTTTTTACACTAAAATGGCAAAATCGAACTGATGGCGTGATCTAGGAATGATATGATGTATTTAGACGAAATACAGACATAAAAGTCTTCTACATGCCGTAATAATTATCAAGATTGATTAGGCAAGAGTCGAAATAATTGTGATTATATTTTCTGGAAATTATTCGTTTTTCACTTAGCGTTGCTCCTATGAGGTTTAAATGCTCTAACTAGAAAGGCAGACAATAGATTCTTGGTAATTCATTTCTTTTAAACCCGGAATATTTCCATATTTCACGTTTGATTATGTTTGTTAAATAAAGCAAATATGCTCAATTTTTCTGTGGTTTTGTCAATTTTCTTGTTCTTTTACACATTGAGGTTTTTTTTATGGAACCTGAAATATGGAATGATTTATGCGTATCCATATAAATTTATTATGGATATTACAAAGACTCTCGCTAATTCGGCTCTTTTAAGATCGGACGATTTTTTAATTCGATCAGCAGTTAAATTTCATAGGAGCACATCGACGTTTTTCAAGTTTTCGACTGAAGCAAATACAGTAGACTCTCTCTCAATAGGGCATATGGGGCAAAATATCATCCAAATTATCGAGAGATTTGGGCATCAAAATCATTATAAATTCTACAAAAAGCGCTCAAATTTTAAGAATCACGATAAAACAAGGAGAAATACAGCGAATTTGAACTAATTTGCTTTAGGGCAGAATCATATTGACAATAAAATGCTCGCCGTAGCTTCACCGTATTTCGTTAATTTACGAATTTTCTTTGCAATTCTTATGCAAATTTTCCATCACTGTATTACCTATATCTCATACTCGGTGGCACTAGGTGAAAATAGTATAAGAAAATCGAATACCGTCGTTGCGGGTGACTTTGCACTCGGGGGGTGACTTTGCACTCTGCTGTTCGTAAGACTTTCATAAATTCTAGCACTTATTGATGGTCTTCGCCGATCCGGTCTACCATGTCAAAGTATATAGGGATATGTTATGTACCAAGTAAGGTACAATGATCCCCAAAAGGATTCTTGTAGTTTCACTAATAGTCAATGAAATGCTAATATAGGTATTTTGTCAAAAAATGCCTCCGTGAAAAAGTTATCTGAAGGTGCAATTCCAAAATCGATTTCAGAGTAGTAAATTGCCCAAATCCAATCTAAATTTATCTGGCTAGAATAATCCACTTCGATTTTGTTGATTATTTTTATTAAAATATTTTTTTTTCCTATTATCTTCCTAAGAACACATGATTTATGTTATAAAATTGCATATATTGGTCTTTCTAAAGCTTTATTATAGAAGTATTTGGCTAAAAATTATCCAATTTTGTGCGAACTTAAGATAAAATGACCTAGATCTACAAGATGGTATGGTCGCCATCTTGATTTGACGTTTCTGTCCGCCATTTTGAATAACTGTCAAAACAAAAAACTTATCCGATTGAGCTGAAATTTTAGTATGTTGTAACTGATGTCAAGGACTTTTCAGAACATATATAAAATCCGACCTGGATCAAGCGATTGCCTAGATATAGGGGCTCCAAGTTCAAAATTTTAACATTTTCATGAATACAGATCTACAGGGAGCTTCTTTTATCAAAACTATCACAAAAAAGACAGCGCCATCGTTAGGCGATGAGATCTAACAAACAAACAAAAAGAAAAGTAATGTTTTTGTTTATAACAGCGTATTATTTGAGAATCTTAAAAATTGTTTTCGCAAAGATGAAAAATAACAAAATTAATTAAATGCACTTTTCGTTTATTTTTTTTAATTATATTAGAGTAAATAAATATATAAAATTAATACCTCAACCATTTTTAATGGTTACTAAGGCATTTCGTTTAGGTTTCAAATATTAAAAATTAATAAATAAAGACCACCAAAATATGAGTATTACAAAATTTTAAACTTTGAGCCTCTGTATCTAGGTAAATACTTGACGTAGACTGGAACATAAATACGTTTTGAAAAGGTCTTTACATCAGCTACAACATACTAAAATTACAACCCAATCGGACCAGTTTTAGGGTTTGACAGTTATTCAAAATGGTGGACAGAAATGTCAAATCAAGATGGCGACCACGTCATCTTGTAGATCTCGTGCATCTTACCCTTAGATATGAAGATCTTCATTGTCGTTTATTATCACAAATTGTTGATTTTTTAGTATTTATTAAAAAGTGCAAAGTCACCCGCACCTTATCCCAAGTGCAAGCTTTTCTTCTTGATTTTTTTAAACATAGTAAAATTTTATGAAATTAATGCTAGTGGCACAAAATCCATTCATTAACAACTGAATACAAATAATTTTACTCATGCACCCCCCTCCTTTCACTTTAACAATCCACTTTTAGAGGGTAAAGTTGAAAAACAGCGAAAAAACGTGCAAAGTCACCCGCAACGACGGTAAATAAAACGAAAATGCGATAAACGGTGGGCAAAAAAACTCTAAGAGAAATGAATCGTACAGTTTTTTTGCTCACCGTTTATCGCATTTTCGTTTTATTTCTTTAATTTTCTTATATTATTTTTAACCTAGTGCCACAGAGTATGAGATAAGGTAATACGGTAATCGAGAATTTGAGTAAGAATTGGAATAAAAATGCGTAAATTAACGAAATACGGTGAACATTATACTGTTAATGTGATTCTGCCCTTAAAGTCAAATATGAAAATCGTTAACAAAATTTTGCACCCGATTGAAAGAGCCGATTGAGCAAGAGTCTGCTGTATGCTCAAATTTGCCACGGTTTTACTCAAGATCGGTCGAGTAGAACCTAAGGTACAGAGTTTTGAATTTCGTAAACTATGATCCCCTACGGTTCTACTGAAATCACGAAGAATTCACTAAGCTTTTTAATTATTACTTAACTTAGATTACAACACTGAAAAAAATGAACATCATCATCAGTAGAGTAAAAAGGGTTAATTTGGAATTATGTCTAATTTGGAACTGAGATAATTCCCAACAGTTTTAAATGGCAAAAGGAAAGATCAACGATGAAGTACTAGTACTTCTTCGTGATTTTCTTTTTCTGTTTGATCATTTGAAACAGTGAGAAAATCTCAAAATAATTCCGAATTACCCCATCTGACCCTATGGGCTTCTCGTGCATGCAACGATTTTGGAAAAAAATAGAATCTGGATCTGGATGATAAAATTGTGACAATTTAAAATAGAGCCATAACTATTTAAATTAGTTTTCTTATAGCTCGGTTTAAGGATCAATTTCCTTTTATTTTATTGAAAATTTTAAGGCCTCAATTGTAACATACTAAAATTTAAGCCCGATCCATGCCATCATAGGGGCGAAATTATTAAACTATAATAATTAGACGGTTGAGTAATTTTTCAGCCACCCATTCGTGATCATGAGAACCACGAGAAAACACATTTGGCAAAGTTTGAGCCCGATCGAAGAACATGAGATTTTGTGAATTTTGTTGTTGTTGTTGTTTATGCTTTCAAGCGTAAAATGATCATTTTTGGAATCAAGCATTGTTGTTTTCTTTACCGCTCCACATACATATACTTTCCGTTCAACCTGTAATACCAGTATTTCCGGAAATATTAAAATATTATACACCAACTACAAGAAAAAATATCAAAAATGGTTTTAAACTAATTTATTTTACTCTCTTTGTATTGTTTCTTCGAAAATAATTCCACAATTATTCACAATGATTACACAGTAAATTTAGAATATTCATGAATATTACTTTAACACAAAAAGTGACCTCATCATATCCACTAAATTATCTCTTTGCTTCATTTTACTTCTATTTATCTTTTCTATCGCTTAACACGAAAGCACACACACAACTATCCAGATTTATATCTTGACACCAGCAAAAATTACATGAAGATTTTGTTTGTTTTTTTTTTATTACAAAAAAACAGGTGGTTATTCGTTTAAATCCAACGGGTTTTCTCTTTCATTTTCAACAAGGGGATGTTGTACAAACCCGGTATGCCTGATGCATCGCTAACCCGGCAGACACATTATGTCGTATCACAGTATGATCACTAGGACACGAGAGGGAGCTACTTGCCATTCTTGGCACCACCGTCAAAGAACTGCGAGGGCGGTAGGAAGCCTTCAGAGCCATACATGTAGGACAGGAAATAGGGATTCATGTTGGCATTCAGTTCGGCCAAATTGGCAATTGTCAGTCCGGGTGGCAATTGTGGGAAGTTCAGCTGTGGATGAGTTGCTGCAGCATTCGAACTAGATCCAGACAGCCCAAATCCCGGCAATCTAGGTGCATCTGACAGCACTTGTGGCAGAAAATTCCCATAACCCAGGGCTTTTGTATCCCCCAAATTAGGTGGCAGAGCTGGTGGCACAAAAGATATCATGAGATTGGGATTGGTGAGTGCAGGAAAATTGGGTATAATGCTGGCCATTCCTCCACTCTGACCCTGTGTGGAACGCCCACTGGGTTTCTTAGCTGTCAGATCTAGCACCTCAGTAGCACTACTAGTACTAGGCACACTACTGACCATTCTCTGTGAGACATTCTCCTTGGGATTCCCAAAAACCTTTCCAGACTGCGTAAACATGCATTTGGACTGAAATTTTGGGATATTCTCCACCTTCCGGAATACACTTTGCTCCTGATTTGGCGCCAAACGGGGCTGTTTCAGTGGTTGACCAACATCCTTGGATCTAATTGGTGTCACCTCGAGGCCACCTTCACGCAAAATATCCAGCTTTCTCTTGCGAATTAGCGGAAACATGGCACTAATTTTCGAACTGACCGTCACCTCTTCATCACTGTCACCGCGCAAATCAATCGTGGGCACATTCTCTGGGAATTTCCGTCCATTTGCTTTAACACGGATATGCCGAAGTGATGGTACCTTCCCACCACCTCCCCCATTCTCATCACCATTGTCACTGGAGTCGCTCCCTTTGGTGCCCTTGGGGAGTGTTATCTGCTGTATCTTTATCTCATTGGTTATCTGAATTTGATTGGTGATCTGTTGACTGCTACTCTTCGTCACATTCCCACTGCCAGACACCTGAGGGTGAATAGTTGTCTGATGGACCGTAATAGTGGTGCGTGGTTGCTGTATTTGAATTTGCTGCGATGATGTTGTAGTCTGCTAAAGAAAATAGTTAAAGGGACAATGTTAATAACATTATTCCATACAATTTATCAAACAAAATGCAATAGTCAGTGAATAAAACCCATCGCAAGAGCTACTTTGTTTTAAACATAGTGAATTGGCAATGAATATTGATAACTCGTACCAATACTATATCACTATCTAAAATAATATTCAATTTTTTTTTCAAGGACCACTGGGTCGATCAAACTTTCAAGCAGGCAGGTTAAAAAATATCCCGTATGCCAACATTTTTAACCCTTTAAGGACGATTGGAACACCGGTGTCCCATAAAGAAAATAATTTTTCCTGACTACCTAAAGTTATTTCTTTTTCTTATGTCTGTACACAATTGTAAAGTAGAAGGTTGAAGGAATCTACAATATTTTTTGCAAGTCTCTAGCTATTTGATATGTAAGTAAATATTTAAGCTCGAAAATGGCGAATTTTTAAATTCTCAAATTCATAACTTATTTTATTTATTTTTTATACTTCTAATATTTTTTAAGCAAAAACCCTTTTGGCAATAAAAACTACAATACTCATACGTAATATTATTCATTAAAGCGAAAAATATTATTCATTGGTATTGTCAGAAAAATTACTTAATTTTTTGGGCTATTTTTGTCCCTATCGTTCATAGAAACACAAAATACACCGAATCAGGCTCTGTTGGACTTTCCAAG
This sequence comes from Phlebotomus papatasi, assembly GCF_024763615.1. NCBI lineage: Eukaryota > Metazoa > Arthropoda > Insecta > Diptera > Psychodidae > Phlebotomus > Phlebotomus papatasi. The sequence continues at coordinate 34,455,548 of NC_077223.1, read as the reverse complement.
GTTAGATGTAAGACTTATCATTGATTATGTTTCTCAGTTTAATGTTTATTGTTGATTTTCAGTCCGTAAAAAGCGTCTCGTTGTTAAAGGGTTAAGGTCTAATAAACTGTGCAAATTTTACAATTTTTTACAAATAAAATATATTTTTTGGATAATTTTAAGAATAAAGAATTTTGTCAATATGAAAGTGCTCTTATGGTCTCTACATACTAGAGAAATTTATGTCCATATTGAAGCAAATTCCCTACGCTTGTGTAGGAAAAACCCTTCAATATGGACATGAATTTCTCTAGTGTGTAAAGATCATTACAGGAAAGGTTATTGCATTCCTTTTGAAGAACTTTGAGTTCAAATGAAGATAGTTTTGCGTAAAGTCTGAATTAGAACTAATTTTCTCTTGTGCTTCCTCACTATTATCGTATTATAAAATTTACTTCCTCGATGAATGATAAATCGGGTCTCGTTCAAAATTCCGAAAGCCTAAATTTCGAATAGTCAAAATCCTGAACCAAGCGCCTGGCAAGTTGGCCTTTCTTAATGGAGCTATTTGAAGCCAATTCCTAAATTGATCTGGGACTCAGCTCACAGTGCTCCAAGGAAGAAATTTATTTAAACAAAAATTTAGTATATTTATCCCTTCATACGGAAAGGTATCTTATAATACGGAAAAACTTCTCACTTTTTAAATATTTAGCATAACGATCACGAGTGCAGAAAAATTCCCATACGCATTTGTATGTGAAAGTAATAAATTGGCTTCAACTTTGAAGGCCACTCGCCGGGGACTAGTCCTGAACGCCAAAATCCCGCATGGGTCGAAAGCCTGAATACCCAAAATTCCGAATGGACCAAATTCTGAACGGATCGAAATACCAAATGGGTCAAAATCACGAAGGGACAAAATCTTGAACGCCAAAATCGCAGACGTTAAAATCTCGCAAGGAAGAAAAATCCGAAATCCAAAATCCCGAATTCCGTAAAGTGTCATAGCTTCCGCAATTGCAGCTGCTCTTGCTGGAGGCAAAGGAAAACTTCTTGTTTTAGGAAATTATCTTACGCATTATCCTCCGTATAATTTCGTTCCTTTCCGAATTTTGACCATTTGGGATTTTGGATTTCCCGATTTTGGCCATTTCGGAATTTTGGCGTTCGGAATTTTAACTTTCGTGAATTTGGTTATTCTGGATTTCGATCCATTTAGGATTTTATTTTGACTCATTCGGGATTTTGTCTCTGTATTGTCTATTTCTTAAAAAATAAATGTCGTTTTTAAAAAAAAATAGAAAAGTTAACTCGTAAAGCTAATCCGTAGGTCCAAAGGGAAACGCGTTCCCATTTTTACTGACAAGGATTTCTGTTTTCTCGGGCTTCGTGATGCAAAGAAATGGCAAAGCGTCCCAGCTATGCGGGATGATCGAACTCACGAGATAGATCTCTCCGTGTATTAATTTTTCGCATGACATTTTGGTGCTTACTGGTCTAACTAGAGATCAAATCTTGGGTTTGTCGGATTTCATCATGCAAAAACTGGGTTTCTCAGTCGCTAAATTGACAAAGTAGTGGCTTTAAAATTCAAAGATTTTGGGTTCAATTCTCACATTCAAACCTTTAAAATCGAAAGTTTAGATTAGACAAGAAAATGGTATGTACAAATGCTTGTAAAACATTAAGCTCTCCTTTATCCGGATGATTAGTTATTATAACGTTTCAGACTGGAGTTTAACCAAGCTGCCAAATGTTTGTAGATTCTAAACTAAATATTAAGCATATTTAGTGCTCTTTCAATATCTAAATGAAATTTCGGTCTTTATATCTAATCTTAAACCAAAATTTATCGGAAAATCTTGCTTTATAAGAAATTGTAAAGGTAAAACCGTATAAATAAACCTTACATCTAAAGTCTGTATAAGATGATCAGATTTGGCAGCAAGTTTTAATTAAATTTACACTGGATAAAAAATGTACCCATTACCAACTATTGAACTCACAATCTATCCCGTGCCCGTCCGCTTGAAAGTTATTAAATCAAATGAAAAATATTTTGGAAAAATTCACTCACTCACCTCTTCGTGGCCAGGAGATGAACCAACAATAACAGTCACTGGAACGGAAACCTGCATCTTCTGGCGCTCCTTCTCATGCTGCTTGAGCTCCTTGGCCTTCACCTTATTCTGAATCTCCGTCATCTGCTCTCGACTCAATTCTGGCTCAATTTTCTCCACTTTAATGCCTTTCTGTGATGACACAATTTGACCATTGGCCAAAGTACATCCATGATCATCTTCTGCTACTTTTTCCCGCTTGCAAGTCTCATCGGATTCTTGCAGACTCCGCTGGTGCAGTTCAAAAGGCAACAGCACCTTCTCGTACTTCTTGTGCGTCAATCCCGGACTATTTCTCTTCAGAGCCTTCCACAGACGATTGACACTCACAGTCTCGTACCCTCCGAACTCTTGCACCCTCGTGTAGATATCATACAAATTCACTAAAAAATAAAAGAGTTATCCATTAGTTTAACTCTCTGTCTTGTGGATTCTTACGACAAGGATGTGAAATGCTTTTTAACTCTTTCTCGCAAATTAACATGAAAATTAAGTAATGCCATCAAAAACTTTATTCTGCTAATGACGTCTTACTAAAAGTTTTCCTCTGAGGTTACTGTATAACTACATAAATTTGCAACTTCACGTGAAAATAATTCTGTATTATATAATAAGTAATAACAATCTTGTGAATAAAATGTTATGAGTAGTCACTATACACTCCGTACACTCATTTGTAAATGATATTGATTTTAAATGTTTTGGAGAAAACACAATTATTAAGCGATTTGAACTTTGAACCCCTTTCGCACTACCCAAAATTAAAAATCTTATCAAATTTAATGTAGTCCAGTAAAATTTGATGAAAAGTATAGTTTTAAGTTCTTCAGACCAAACAGCTACAGATAGCGGCTTGGTGTATTTAAGGGGCTCTCCATAAGTCGAAATTGCATCATTACAATACCTTTACTTTTCCAAAATAATTTTCAAAATTTTTCGAAGATCCTTAAAACGTGTAGTGCAATTTCACTTATTTCCGAAAATATTTTAGAGATTGCTGTCTACGCCGATGATAATCTAGAAACATTTCTATTGACGTTTTCTTCAAGATCTCCAAAGTCAATCATGCTCTTCTACAGAGCACATTTCTCAACTCGTTGACAAGGCTTTTAAATCAAACATTAAAAAGTAAAACAGTAAAAAACACTTTACAACATGCTAAAGTAATACGCAACTTAGTTTTGGATAAATTTAATTAAGGGAGACCGGGGCAGAATTAGCCATATATAGTATTAGACAGTGGTACACAGTAAAAAAAAATTAACACTATTATAGTGTGTAATCTTTCACACCACTATTATAGTGTTAAATTTGGAAAAAGTGTTTAATTTAAAATTGTTTAATTTAAAGTTGTTGAATTTCATGATGTTGAATTTGAAATTGTTGAATTTAAAAATTGTTGAGTTTTGTTTATTGTTGAATTTTCTTTTCATTTCGAAGATTTTGATTTTTTGCCTTTTTAGACATTTTTATTGGTTTTTTCCTGTACTCGGGATCCCCCCTAATGCGAAATTATTACATCTGATGCTCGGATCTTCACGATATACTTATTGCGCATATAAATATTTGATGTTCTATATGACTTTTGCCCAATGAAAAGCATCTCGACTGAAGTATAAGTCTTAATTGGAAATTCAACAATTTTTACACAACTTTTGTTTAAAAATTCAACAACTTTTGTTTGAAAATTCAACAACTTTTAAATCACGAAATATTGTTGAAAAATTTTTATGATTATAACAGTGAGAAATTTTACACAGATCGCAATTAAATAATTCGGTTAATAAATTAAATAAATCGGTTCATAACCTACCGATTCATCGGATTCCAAAATCTTTGCAAGAAATCTAAACTTGTTCTAATCCATGGAGAAACACGTTTTTAGAGTTATTTTAACGTTTCATCTTGAAAAGCTGTTATTAAAGTAAATCATGTGCGCTAATCCAGATGGGAAAATGGTCGATTTTGGGTTATATGATCAAGTTTTTTTTTTATAATAGCCTTTTGAACTTTGTTTGAAAAAATTAAAAAAAAAAATCTCAAAAATCTCGCTTCCACGTTTTTAATTTTTTTTTTCAATAATTCACATTTTACAACATTTTCAAAATTAAACAAACCTGTTAAACTAGAAATTATTAGTTTAACTTTTCAGGGACTATAGTACACCATAAAACTTATAAACAATTCAAAAATCAAAATTTTAAGAACTCGCATTTTAAATTTTTTTTTAAATTTTTAAATAAAAAAGTCTTTTATTGACAAAACGAGTTCGGGGCGCAACGGAAAACGCGCGACTGTCAACGCAAAGGTTCTGCGATAGTATCTGACCTCTTCTTCGAAATTTCAATACATTTTTTTTAAATCCGAATTGAAGAAAATCGGTTAAAAATGAGCCCTCCTAAATGATTGGCCTTTGAACTTCAATAATTCAGAATGGCGAATTTTCCAGGTAAGTTTGAACGAAATATTCGCCTAGGCTACCCATAATCTAAAACATATTCGAAAATAAATTAAATCGGTAGACCGTTTTTGAAATAAACCAAAAAAAACATGATCTTGAAGGGGATGGAAAAAGGAAAAAACGTTTGGAGATAATGTTTTTCTATTGGGGGTTATTGAAGATCGGAAAGTTGATATCTTTCACCATTTAAGCTCCATAGCTGTGATAAAGAAAAAGCGAATTACAATAAACTTCTCTCTCTTTGAGTTCGAACTTCGAACAGAAAAATATGCATTATCCTCAATTATGTTTGTTTCAATACTTTTGGCCATTTGTTTTAATATTGAATTTAAATTAATTAGAGATGTAACAACTCCGTTAGAATATTAGAATAGAGCATATTGTGCGTGTTGAAGTTACTCTTATTCTTAAATATCTTTAATTAGTCGTTTTACTTTAGGTGACCGAAAATAATTACTGATTTCATGACCATAATGTGTTACTCCACCTTATTAAATATGGTTTATAGAACACGATTTTTGTTTAGGGGAATAAAAGAAAAATTAAAATATTCAAAGACTGATACATTGAAAGACTGATACATTCAAAAGCAAACCACTAGTGATTCAAAGACACAAATTGCACTTTAGAATGTTTATTAGCGAAAATTAATACGAATTGCATTAATATTTTAAAAAGCTTGTATGACAACACTACTTAGCATTAATATTTTAATCAGTAAATACAATTACTAAAATTGTATTTCAAAAGTCACTACAAATCATGTAATTAATTATTTAATCTCGTTAACATTAACATTTATATTTTCATTTATTTCCATTTAGATTCTCTATCAAAAAACACAATATTTAATGCATAAATGCAAAAGTCCCAATGAAAGTTGCAAATCAAGAGACATTTAAATTATTCAGAATCCACAAGGAAGTTCTATGTATAAAATTTCCGTTCATTTTCTTCATGTGGGATACCACTGTGACCTGAAAACAGAGTCTGACTCTCCGAAAAACAACAATGAAGTACATTAAATCTTGCACGGAAGAAAACTTCAATAAAATTCTTTGTTAAGATTCTACTGCAGATAATGTTAATAAAAGTAATATCTTTCTTCCGATTTCTTAACTGAAAATGTCACTCTTTTCAATAAATCAATTTAAACGTATTTAGTATCATCAATTAATTGTAGGAAAGTGACGGCAAATAAATTTTCTAGCGTACCAAATGTAACTAATTGTTCCAGTAAATATTTTTTCCACTTTTAATTATAATTAAAAGTAAATTGCTTTCTTGCGTGTGAAGCTGAAGCTCGATGGAATAAAAAAAAAAACACAAATTTTAAATCATACCGTAAGAATACTTCTTAAATGTGTTACATGTTCAATTCCTGCAATGTGTTGAAACACCTGAAGCTCTCACGGCCAAATGTAAATATTCTCAGACATTTTTTTCTCTTAACTTTTTATCGGTATAGTGAATAAAATATTACGCGAAAATTTCTTTCTAAAATGGCACTTTGCGTAAAGTATCAACTTGTGACATCTGCATTTTCCCACCACTTAAAAATTTTCGTAGAAATTGCACTTTATTCAATAACGACACAATATGTATGTATATTATTTACAATACAAACAAACTATAAAATACTTTGAAATTTTACTTGAAGCGTTGTTAACATTGCTAATAAAATTGTTAAGTAAAAAAAATGTGAAAGCGTTTTTAAATGAGATTTTTAATATTTTCATACTAACTAATATTCGTTTATAACTTTAAGTTCTCCACTCAGCTGTAAATTAAATAAATAAGGCAATATTTCTTATCTTCCTCAAGTCGAAAGTGTACGTCAGATAAAACCATTTTATAAATGGCATGAACTCAATTATCTTAAACATATTTGGCATAAGCAAAACAAGTTTATTAAATCTAAATGAAAGTTATAGAAATATGTCCAAAATTCATCACTATTTCTTATTCACTAATTGCTTAAAGAGTAGAATATGTTTAAAAAACTAAATATAGTTAAACCACAATAAATACCTGTTAGTCATACAAACAGTAATAGCAATGACCGTGAAAAATTGAGGTCTTTCGCAGAAAATACAGTAAACAGTTCAGTATCTTTCATATAGCAAATAATTTCATATCAAATAGAATTTAATCTAGTACAATAGATTCCTAAAATGGATAAAAAAATATATATATTGCAAAGTAATATTTTGGAAATGGTCTCCAAAACCCCGAATCCTGATGACTTCAACACAATATTATGTAATACAGAGCCCTAATTTAATTAACTCGAATACTTTCGTGCAAATTTTAGTACCTTTTTGCATATTAAATTAACCTTTCTACGGTTATGGTAAACACCATTGAAACATAACCCCTCATGCATTCATGTATGATACCAGAAATATTCTCCGTATAAGCAAAACTGTAAAATTGATAACATATAATACGTTATAAGCTGCATTCTGGGTCATAAATAACCTTAAAATCTATTAATGTCTTATCTGTCTTACTGTGTTATCACACTTGCACATTAAAATTTTAATATGATTCACATTAATTGTCGCTGGTGAGAGTCCAAATGTGTAATTTGTGTGTTTGAATCATTTTATATTCAAAATTTGATCTATTTGTTGATAAAAAGATAGACTTGGCCTGCAAAATTTGCTATAAATTGATTTATAGCATTAATGCGAAAAATTAATGCGATTTTCTCTTTAATTTTTTAATGTGAAAAATATTTATGCTTTAGGTAAATTTAAACTTATTTTTGCAGGCCAAGTCCAATTCTTTATCAATAAATAGAAAAACCCCAAATATTAAGTGACTCAAAGACACAAATAACATATTTGGATGCTCACAAGCGACAATTAATGTGAATCACATTAAAATTTTAATGTGCAAGTGTAATAACGCCGTTATACAGCTTAAAAGTTACACTTACATAACCTTTTAAATCTATGCAAGCTTCGAACACAAAAAAACTTCAAATTCCTCCAAATGTGAGAAAATATATTCACTTAATCTGTTAATACAACTAAATTAACTGATAACATAAATCAGCTAATTATATATAAAACTTTTTAAAATTTATTTTTTACATTATTTCAGAATTATCAAAGTTTAAGCCTTACAAATACTTTAATTTGGAAAATGAAATAAAGTAATGGAAAATAAATATTTTCCAAACTTGGACATTCACTACTCCAATACAGTTTTTACTTCATTTCCTCCCAAAAGAAAAAATAATTATTATTAGTAGTATTAAAATCATTATTGAAACAAAAATTTTTTATACGCCTAGAGAATTGCCAAATATTTCAAATATTCTCAGAGATAATTCAAATTTAATTCAAAGGCTTTTTAGAAATATAGATAAACTTAACGTGAGTAAACTCGGATTGCACGCAAATTCGATTTAGAACTAAAGATGAGAGATATTGTACAGCAATTTGGAATCAAATTTCTAAAAAATTTCAAAATTTTTATTTAAATCAAAATATCTAGGATGTAAATGAAATAACAGAGAGATGATACTGGAATATAGACCAGAATCTCCTCTAAAATTTTGCCCCAAAACTTGATCTGTAACTGAGATAATAAAATAAGAGGAATTGTAAAATAAACTGTAATCAAGGAAATATAAAATCCTTCGTTCAAGTATTAGTTTAGATCATTTCAAAGGTGAGTTTTGTTTCCAAAAAGTCATCCGAAAAGCAGGTCCCAGCGACTGAATTTTTAAAATTTTTAAATGAAAATTCTAGAAATCATATACTTTGAATTTTGCACTTTTATATGCTTAAGAGATTGAATGAAATATTTTTTTTACAATGTTTAAAAAAAATTACAGAAAAATATGCTGTTTTTGTTTTAATCTTTTCAACCTACATACCCTTAAGACCTACCCTTAAAGAATAAAAAAAATCTCATGAACTAGAAGACTCTACGAAACCATTTTCACCCCGCTACCCCTTTCGAAGGCTGTTTTACTGCTTGAACTCCACGGAGAGAGCAGTACCTATATATCGCTCCTTGGAAATTACAAGGGGCCAACTAATTTTCGGCCATTTTTCAGGAGACAGAATGAAAGATTCAACTTTGTGTAAATAAGTATCTCAATTTAATGACTGAACAAAAAAAATTATTTCATTTCTATTTGTATGAGCACTAATATAAACATCGAAACTTTTATATTTTTACCTTTCAAAATATGTTTTTTAATGAGTTAGCTCCTTGTCGTTATAAATGATGTGCAAATTTTGCTGAAATTAGAATGACAAGGGATCAACTTGCTTAAGTTAGTCCCCTGTTCCACAAAAATTTGAATGATGAATATATTTTGTGCCCCTTTACTTCAAACAAAATTATGCAAGTAATCAAAAAGATTAAAATTTTGAAAAACTTTTCTAATAACGAAATTTAATGACTTATATCATCTGAAAATTTATTAAATTGTCTTTCTAAGTGCATTAGAATCTCAAAATCGCAAAAAAAATGAGTTGACCCCTTGTAATTTCCAAGGAGCGATATAATCCCTCGATTTTATCACCCGCCTCAAAATTTTCACCTTCCAAGGAGACCACTTTTCTCAACAAATCTTCGCGTTTCAGACGATTTCTGAGAAATGTCGTCACGCATTTTGACCGTCTGTCCTCATAAAATCAAAAATTCACGATTTTTGACCAAAAATATCTAAGCTCAGGAGTTACTTAGGATCCTGAAAAAAATATCCTAGATTTGGACATCCTTATAGTTTATAATCATCCATAAGAATCGGATTTTTATCGATTCTAAATAGTCTAAAAAAAATTGTTGTTTCCATGGGTACCCAGAGTCCCAAAAGAGACGAAAGAGTAAATGGATTTTCAACGGATTTTCCATTTAGGGTAAGTGTGCCAAATTCCGGACAGCTTGCAATTTCGGCCACCTTTTTTGTTACTCGAATTTCCATGAACTTTCAGATTTTACGTACTCTAGAGATTATACAATGCAAAAGAATAACAAAAAATGTCGGTTCGACAAACGAGATGACGTGAAAAAGCAATTGGAAGAATTCCCGAAGGGAAAGGAACTATGAGAATGAAGGTGGCCGAAATAGGGCACCAAAGCTATGTCTATATTTTTATTCATTTTAAAATGTATTAAGTATTATTTTACAGTAAACATAAACGGTAAACTCTTTACAAGGTTCCAAGCAACACTCTTTCAGAAGAAAGAATAAAAAAAGATCAATTTGTATTTAAAATATAACATTTCAAACTTGAGACTTTGACGCTTGCATGCAACTATGCCGAAATTTGGCACACTTACCCTAATAAAAGCGTCTTTCTCAATCGATTCAGACAAGTATGGATTCAATTCACTGAGAAAAAAAGAGGGTGCGATTAACTTTTTTCCTCATAACTTTAACACTTTTTAGGTCTAAAAATATATCAACATTTTTTAATGTTAATTTTACATCTTTTTAAGGATAAAATTAACATGAAAAAGGGTATCTTTAACCCCCAATACACCTAAAAAGGGTAATATTTACACCGATTTTGGATCAATACTGCAAGGCAAAATTAACATTTCCGGAATGTTAATTTAACTTTTTCGGATTTCTCTCAGTGATTGAAAGCTCTTGGTATTTCATACAAGTCTAAGCTGGTTTTGTCGGATTGGTATTCGGTATTTAAGCAATCGGTCATTTTTATCTGAATTTATTTTTAATTGGCAAAATGAAAATGAACTTTGTGGAAAGCTTGATGTCGTATCGAACCTTTTTTTTAACTGGCTAAAACTAAAGTCAGTTAAGTCAATAAGGATCTCCACAGCCCTAACAATCTCAATCTGATTAAATTCATTGAAAGCAAAACCAAATTGAATGCAAAATTCTCCCCTTTCACAGCCAATCAAATAACAGGGTCAGTAATCTAATCAGATCGTTAAATAAAGTGGAATTTCATGAGGTGACATGAGCAACAGAGAAGCCAATTTCAATATACAGAATGCGAATGGAGTAAGACACAATAATCAAATGTGTGTTGCCTTCTCAAGTTACTGGTGTGTACTATCAGATACTTTATCTCTTCATTTCACATCCCCATAGTTTCAATCTTTTCTGCCGCCCCCAAAAAGCCATTCAACCAGAGAAATTGTACTATTGATATCCAGAAATTGTGAATATAAATTCAATTAATCTCATATTTGGTAGATTTCTTCTCATTTTGTGCGGGGAAAGATGGTGTTTATGGGATAGATATAACATTTATATGCTCTCTACTCACCTCGCCTAAGGCTCAGCCACATAACCTTGGGTATAGGTGTCTTCCTCTCTACCATAAATTGATGAAGATCCGTGAGAAATTTCCTCTCATTCTCCTTCTTAGCCTTTATCTTCTCTTCATTCATCTCACTATCATTCTCCGTAGTTTCCGTACTTTGTTCCGTTTTCAGCCTAACCCGTTGACTTCTTTGACTGAATCTCAAATGCTGTTGCACCTCTAGTTTTGCCTTGGCAAAATTCTAGTGTTACAAGAAATATTTATTTAAGATAAAAAAAAAATAACGTATAATTTCAAATAAATATCTCACCATCTTTGACGAACAACTCGAAGATTCTGACTCGGCAGCTGACTCCGAATCACTAGAATCCTCATACTTGACACCCTGATGCTGAGCTTCAGACACAATCTTCTTTCTCCTGCCACGTGGTCTTCCTTTAAATTTTGGAGCCAAATGATTGCAAAGCAATTCATGTGTCTCCAATTCGGGATAGTCAAAGGTCTCCTTGCAGAACATAATGCGATTGCAGGAAAACTCAATAGCACTACCCCCCAAGGCATCAATTAGATGGCTTTTCAGCCAGCCATTCTCAAAATTCTCCATGCGCTTCATCAGCGCCCTGAAGCGGCAGTATTTGGAAAAACTGACCACGGATACACGAGGCACAAAAGCTGATGGTTCTGGATACATCTTCATGTCTCTTCTGTCCACCCTAAAGCCCCAATTCCACTCAAGATTAGCATCCAGCCATGACAGAAGATCATCCCCCTTGATCACAACACGATCTGAAATGGCCACAACCTCATCCTCACCCTGACCAGTGCGTCCTGTGGGTGTATTCTCGGGCAGGAAATATAGACGCAGTCCAATAAGCAGACACTGTTCATTCCTATCTCGCCACACCATCCGAATCTCAGCCAGGCAGGCAATAGGCTGATCACTCCATGGACGTACAGGAACACAGTCTCCCAATCTCAACACGGATATACTCCGATGTTCCTCATTCGACACAATAGATTCACTCCGACGCGGAACATTCTTCCGCCGTGTATTAACATTGTTATTGTGGACAGGTTTTGGGTTTATATCGTGGGGTAGGATAAATGTTGGAGAACTGGAACCTGATGGCGGTGACGAGACACCACTCGATGATGGCACAAAAGATACAATTTGCACCTGACTGTAAAATGTGTATGGTCCATGATAAGCGGTTGCTGGTCCAAAAGCCTGCAAACAATTAAAACATAATCGCATTTTAGTCAGAAATATCAGAAATTAATGTAGGCATTTTCTCTCATTTGATTATCTAAAGAAATTCATATCGTAAAATTATCCGGACAAATGAAATTGAGAGTGCAGACAACTCTCTTCAAATTTGATATGAAGTCAATTAAATGAGATTGTAAAGAATACCAGCTAAAACCTAGGATGATTAACTAACGGATGGAGCATTTTAATTCACAAATGGTATATTTTTCTTAAATTCTTTATAATTTTTAAGCTTTAGATCCCACAAAAATAAATAAAACACGAAATGGTAGCCACATATACAGAGAATATATTTTTACTAAATTAAAAATTTTACTGGAGTTACAGATAGAAAATTTGTTAGGAAAATTCAAAAAATTGCGAATTTTACGCATTTTTCATAAAGGCTTTAGGAACTATTATCCTCGTGCAATCATTATAAATTTTGTGCTAATAACATAACATTAGATACTCTTTCATTTGGTAAAAGTTTTAAAATGATAGCATTTGGTTTTATACTAAAACTAAAAAACCACTTAAGAAAAAATATACCACATTTTTGTACGCAAAATGTATGAGAATGGTCTGCCCTGGCTAAAACAATATTAAAAGTACTCTAGAATTGAATCCAAACTCCCAAACTGGTTCGCCCAATATTCCGCGTTGAGTGCAACAGTATTATTCATCATACCGAGATATTTGTACTACAAGATAATAATTTTTGCAATTTCATATCCCATAGTGAAAGAATCTGCTAAACTTTAGACTTTATTGTAGGAATAAACTAACGTGATATGCGATCAACATAAGAAATTCAGAAAGTCTTCGGAAAACTAACAATCATTCAAAGAAACACATTAACTATCTCCAGAGCTTTCGGCTCGGTCTCCAAGCCTTCATAAGTGGTCAAGACTTGCAAATTTCTCCTCTGAGACTCGTTCAGGGTTCTGATCAGGATTAGAATAAGACATAAAAGAGAACGGGGCACTACTTTGCACTGTCTTTAAACAATTTTTTGTTCAATTCTTGGCACAATTTTTAATATTTTTCTCTTCTTGGATTTTCAGCGAAATCCCCCGTAGTGCCCCGTTACTTTTCATGCGCTGTTGCAATCCTGACCAGAATACTGAATGATTCTCAGATAAGAAATTTACAAGACTTGACCACTGATGAAGGTTTGTTATCCGAGCCGAAAGCTCTGGAGATAGTTGATGTATTTCTCTGTGTGATTGTTAGTTTCCCGACGATTTCCGGAATCCCTTAATATGATTTGGACTTTATTGTGATTCATTTAGGTAAATCACCACAAATGCTTTTATTATATATGAAATTTATCTAAATCAGACAATTAGATCTTTAAACCGGGCGGGACTCGAACTAACAAACTGTTAATCAAGCCAGAGATTAATTCGTCTAAAAACCAACGCTCTTTCAAACTGCACTACGTGATCCTCAATAAAATATTAATAACAACATTATGGAATAGACAAGGTCCCTACACTCAACGTTAGAGATGTTCATGTCGTACCTTTAAAACCATGGACGGTTTATGGTTGTCAAATTAACAAAAAATAATTAAATGGTTAAACTATACAAATTTTTAGAACATACAAAAGTTGTCAAATCTCCCATGGCAGACCTTCTTGCAAACGAAATTTCCACTCAGAAAAAATACGAGTAAAACTTACTCAAGTCAATGTTAAATTAAACTGAGAGAAATCCGAAAAAGTTAAAATAACATTCCGGAAATGTTAATTTTACCCTGCAGTATTGATCCGAAAACGGTGTATTACCCTTTTTAGCTGTATAATGGGTTAAAGCTACCCTTCTTTCATGTTGATTTTACTCTTAAAAGGTGTAAAATTAACATTAAAAGATGTTGATATATTTTTACACCCAAAAAAAGTTAAAGTAATGATGAAAAAAGTTAATCGCAGCCTCGTGATTTTTCGTTGACACTTTTTCGTTGTGATTTTTGATTCAATATATTTTAGAATTGATTATACTTCTAATTAGGTGTAAAATTCAGAAGTGTTGTTTCAACTTGTTTTTAGAATATCTCTTACTCTTTTTGTCTTAAAATTTACATGGAAAAGAAGAATTTTATTAACCCTTTTAGGAGTTAAAGCATCTTGTTTTAAGAGTTAAAATAACTCATTTTAAAAATTGAAATAATTCATGAGACACTGTTCGACATATTTCTTTTGGTGTTCCATAAGATATTTGCCAAACGAAAATCATCTTGTCTGAAGTATATTCTTAAATCCACAACACTTAATCATATACTTCAGTCGAAATGAAATTTTACATCGAAAAAGAGGAATAAATACACCGATATCCGTTGAGTTAATTCAACTCACATGTAAATTCGTTTCAACTTTAATTTACTAAAATTTACAACGGAAAAGTGTAACGATTACATCAATATCCTTAGAATTAATTAAACTCGGCGATAGAGCTGTTTCAACTCTACAGGTTTATTCTTAGTGCAGACAAATTATGCTTTACAGCTTGAACTCTACGAGAGAGCATCCCATAACTCTTCGATTTTGAGTTATAATTTACAATTTTCATCCCTTTTCCAAGAGATTTTTTTGGTAGAACTTTGAAAATCTGAAGTTTCGAGTTTCTAATGTAACGCTTATTAACTGTCTTCCCGTCCTTTCGTCCGTCCTTCTGACCTATTTAATTCGTTTCCTCTTTACCATACTTAGAGGCTAAATGGTTGGAGATAGCGACTTTGAATCTTTGAGAGACCCCCCATTATTTCTTAGGATTTTTAACATCACTTTCATTGTACGTTTTTTTAATTTTTATATGTTTTAGAGATTACCCAGACATTTCGTTAATATACGATATGAAAAATTTTAGTAGGGGAAAGTCCTCATGCTTTCCACGGTCCCAAACTTCATAATGACTAACTTTTTCCTGTTTTTCTGAATAAATATTACACCGACATATATTTTAAAAGCAGAGGATTGTCCCCTAGTTTTTAAAATATGTGTGCGATGAGTCAAATTTATTGAGAAATATAGGAAGAATTTAGTCATTATAAAGCTTGGGACTGTATTAAGCATGGGCTCTTTCCACTTTTCAATGATTCCAAAACCTGTACAATATTATAAATATTTTCGACAATAAATATTTTAATCCTTTAAAAAGTTTATGCATAAATTTAAATATTTAACACCTGAGATGGTTTCAAGAAAATTTCTTTATTTTCTCTTTGGGGATACTGTCATGTTAATGTCACTGCTTTTGAAGGTTTAATAAATTGAGTATTGCTCCAATTTAATTTTTTGCGGACCCAATAATTTTTTACTGTTCATTTTCTGCAGCAACTTTATTGAAAAGCATTATGAGTATAAAAAAAAATCTACATAAATGAAACCATTTAAAATGTTAAATTAATCTTTTGAACTGCCCTACACCCCATTTCGAGCTAATAAATTTAAATTCGTCATTATATTTCTTTCATAAATGTTAAATTATCAATAATTCTAATTTAAACTTCAATGCAATTCTGTCTTCCTGTCAATAAAATAAACATAATTATTTATTTTGTTGCAAATCCTTGTTAGCAATATTTTAGAAATAATCTCTGAACTGAACTCTTCCAAAAATATATTTTGATCAATATTCAAGATTTGAAGAATAACACAAAACATGATACGAAAAGCATCAGTAGTGCTAAAAATAGCTTTAAAACGACTTTCATTTGTATCAAAAACCATTCAGTCGTCATTGCACAATGTTGAGTGAAAAATTTCAAAGGTAATGAAAGTGTTACAATAGAGACTTAATATGCACTATCAACAAATGCAAAAGAATCACGATTGTGAAATCTAGACGGATATATATGTTTTCTAGAAAGGTTAATATTTACACATCCTACAATAATAATGTTTTAACGATAGCAAAAAAAAATACTAAACTCTATTGCAGATAATCTATTTCAAATGAAAATATTTTCAATCATTTGTTTTTATGGGGGATTCTTATCAAATCCATTGTGAGTTGATAAACAAACAAAAATTTTGTAAATGTATTTTGCACTATTATCGCATTTAACTGATAAATTATATCACGATGGAAAATTGAGTTAAATGTCTCCCAAATATGCCTCCAGTAACTAATCCACGTAATTTTCTGGGCACTTGCCAAACGATTCCACCATAAATATTAATGTTTTTATCAAAAGCCCCATGTTGGCTAAATAGCCATAAAATGCAGGTAATTTCCAGCACAAGCTAAAGGAAGGTTTTTTTATTGTACAAATAAAATAAAGCCATGGATGGCAATGAAATTAGGTATAAACCTCATTTGAAAATACTATATAAAATTATGATTACGAGATATTTATTTCAAGAACTTTCTATCAACAAATTTTCTAATTAAAAAAAGCCATAGCATTTGAGAAAAATTCAACAGTGAATATTTAAATTATTTAATGTGTTTTAGAAAATATTGTTGAATAAAAATTCTTAACCGATGAGTGAATAATATGACACAATCGGAAGAAATTTTTTAGGTCAAACACCTTTTAGAGCGTAGGAGAGCAATATACTCTGCATCACATTCGAAGAAAGACAAGTTAATAATTTTCAATTTACTGCCTTTTTGCAGTTCTATTCTCCTGGCAAACAAAGAATATAATGTATTATTTATTTCTTTTCAAAAGTACTTCAAAATAAAGCTGCTTCACGTGAAGTATTGATTAGAAAGATGCTAAAATAGTCAACATAGCACTGTTTAAATTTAATTAAATTCCTCGTCGGAAGTGTGAAAATCTGTTGTAGAAGAACGAGATAATGTGGTGAATAATAAAAATAGAATAATCGATTTCTCCGCAACGACATCCTATACGACATTGAACGATAATTCAATATCATTTGAAAGCACATTGCATTAAATTTTTCCATACAATATCTTTACACTTACAATTAGCACTTTGAAATTGAATGCATAGGGCAAGATACCCAATTTAGCGAATTAACACCAACTGATACCTCAAAAAGAATACCAAAGAATCTTACACAGCAAAAATTTTCAACTGCTTTACCATGATTTTCATTCTAAATTTTACAGAAACATGTAATAGTGTGTACTGATACACAATTGTGTAATTTGTCTGAAATTTGTGTCTTTGTCTGAAAAGCGTGTAATTTTCCACGAAATATGTAAGAAAATGTACATAACTGTGTAATCATTCGCAGTTGGACAGTTTACCATTACATATAATAAAATTTAAATTACACATTTTCAGATTACGCATTTTGTTGAAATACATATTTGGGTAACATTACAAAAATAATCGTGGTAAAGAAGAAAAC
Organism: Phlebotomus papatasi; assembly: GCF_024763615.1. NCBI lineage: Eukaryota > Metazoa > Arthropoda > Insecta > Diptera > Psychodidae > Phlebotomus > Phlebotomus papatasi. The sequence continues at coordinate 34,438,137 of NC_077223.1, read as the reverse complement.
CAACGATTATCCTTGTAAACTTTTTTTACAGTGTAGTCATACGTTTCGTGCATAAAAATATATAGATTTTACAATTACAAACGTATAATTACACAAAAATTACACATTTATGTGAATTTGTAACAAAAATTGTGTGAAAATTTGTGTAAGACAGGTTTTTCAAAGAAAATTAACTTTTAAGCCCTCAAATCGCAATCTCTATGCGTTTTGCCTCCTGATGTTAAGTATATCGAGTGCAAACGGACGGATGAATAGTACATGTACTTTGCACAGGAACCACATCAATTATATTAATTAATAAATCATTAAACCTCAATTCCAATTTTTTTTAAATCAAAAATTTCATTTCTTAATAAAATGTTAAGTCCTGTGAAAAAAATACAGTGCTACCTCGATAGAGTCAACTAATTATTTTCAGGCCTGTTGACTCTACTGGAGATTGACTCTATCGGGGGTTATCCTATCGAGGTCCCACTGTACTTATAAATTTAAAATTAAAATTTTAACAGTGATGCTACTCAGTAGAGGAAAGTGCCCATGCTTGATACCATTGGAAGCTTCGTAATGACTAAATTTTCTATGTCTCACAATATATATGTGACTCATCGCAATCATATTTTAAAAACTATGGGAAAGTGGCCAGTTTTTAAAATATATTGCGGAGTCACGTTTATTGAAAAACATATGAAAAATTTAGTCATTACGAAGCTTCCAATGATATCAAGTATGGGCACCTTCCCCTAAGTTGGTTTCTATGCATACCTGGGTTTCATTTTCTTATGTGCTCATTGATAAATCGGATAAATCAGCTGATTTCTGTGCATAGCACCCATCTAATTATTTTATCATTGGTGTTTCTGTAGAGCTTTTTACAACAAAATCTTCCAAATGAGATAAATCAGTTTCAAATAAAAATTTTTAATCTTTAAAAAGTTATTTACTGTAACCAAAAATAGGATCTAGCAAAAAAGGGGTAATTCCACCCTAATAAATTCCACGGGTTTGATGATGTGCAGTAAAATATTGGTTGATGAATATTCATTGAATTTCAAAGTTTAATTTTGTCACATTGACAATTATTGTTAAATTATAAAACCAATAAAAATGATTGGTTGAAATTGGTATTTATATATTAAAGACTTTGTGTCAAAACAGTTCAATTGCATGAATGTTTAATTAAACCATATTATTATTGTAATTAGCACACTAATAGATGAAGAGTGGAATTGTGAAAAAATCAGTTATGGAGGCACATAAATCAAATGAATAAATTCAATCATTGAGTGTTACGCAAATTTGTGATTAGTGGTTAATACGATTATTTTAGGATTCTTTCAATTAAAATAAGAATTTCCAAATAATTTTTTTTTGAATATAAATAGGATATAAATGAGTTACATGAATAAGTTAGTAGAAAAACAGCAAGAGCTTCCACGAAATGTTTGTTTAAATGATAATGAATTATCGTTCATTCTTCGCAAATGAGCTCACTTTTTTTTTCACCATACTCCTCAAGTGAAATCATGCATGAAAATTCGGCATTTTCTTTGAATTCTTTTCTATTTTAACGATGAAAGATAGAGCAATTGAAGAAGAATTTAAGACTTATATAAGACAAGTAACTGAAGAATCTCTTTAAGGATCTAATCTAAGGATAAGAGAGGATCTGGTAAACCCTGTAAACCCCACTTCCTAAAATTATAATCTTTGAATTTTGTATAATGAAAATTTATTGCGCAAATTTACAAAATATTGACCTTATGTTTAAAAAAAAATCTATGTGGCATCAATCACCAGTTCAGGAAATATTTTAACAAAATTAGTTGTACCGTAAGTGCAGGTCACTTTGTCCCCTACAGGTGACTTTGACACCTTCCTATTCGTAAGCTTTTCTTTAATTCTAATGTTTAAGAACAGTTTTCACCGAACAGACATGGTAGATCGGATCAGTAAAGACCATCCTTAAGTTTTAGAAGTAAAGAAAAGCTTACGAACAGGAGGATGTCACAGTCACCCGCAGAGAACAAAGTCACACGCACTTGCAGTACAAAACAAAATTTTATAATTAGAAAATTGAAAAAAATTAAGTATTCTTGGCAAAAGGAAAAACATAAAAATTATGAACCACCTTGACAATAAATATTACCAAAAACACTTCTATTTACTCCCCAGAAAAATGTGTTCCAAAACCTATGAGATACTGGATCAATTACATTGAAAAACCAGAGATATTGCGTAACTACGGCCGGCCGGACGGCAGCCGGACCCGAAATTGCCGGCTAATGATTTTCGGCATCAGGGATGTTCAAAACATATACCCTGTGAATTTCAGTTCGATCGGAGCACTTTGAGAAAATCCGAGGATTACAATAGGTGTGATTAGAAGGAATCACACCTAAAAAACTAGGGGAAGCTGGGGCATTAGTAAACATGGGGAAAAAGTGAATTTACAAAAATATCACAGGGATCCTTATCGCATAAAAAAATTATCGAGATAAGTCCAAGTATAGTGTAGAAAAAAATTAACTTTCACAACTACCTAAATATATACAATTTTTAAATTTGTAAACTTACATAAATGCCTCCGGCCGAATCTTTCAGATTAGGAAAATTTCGTTAAATCAAAATTTTAAATTTAATTACCGGAAAATTAATTAAAATCAAATAAATTTATGCAAAAACTCACTCTTTGGTAATTTTTATTATTGGGCTCTATCAGTTATTGTTGTTATACTTTCAAATAATAAAATTTTGGATTTTAAAATTGCTTGGTTGATTAGATAGACGTTTGTGCAATCACCGAGAAAAAAAGTGTGTGCGATTAACATTTTTTCCTCATAACTTTAACACTTTTTAGGTGTAAAAATATATCAACATTTATTAATGTTAATTTTACACCTTTTTAACGGTAAAATTAACAAGAAAAAGAGTAACTTTAACCCCCAATACACCTAAAAAGGGTAATATTTACACTGATTTTGGATCAATACTGCAGAGTAAAATAAGCATTTCCGAAATGTTATTTCAACTTTTTCGGATTTCTCTCAGTGATCAATAATAGAGGAAGGGGCCCAAGAAACAAAATAGCTGCCTTATAGAACCAAGTATTAGACAAGTCTTTTAGTGCACTTTTAAAAGACTTAAAGTGAAAATTTTCTATTGAAATTCTTATAGCAGCTCTTAAGATCCTTAAGAGTGCGCCACTTTACTTATAGTAATCTCAGTAATGGAAGCAAGAGCGTTATAAGTTAATACAAAGATTTTTAGTTCTATAGTGCCTCACTTAGGGAATTCTACAAGACCACTTTAAGAAAAAATTGCTGCTTGGGGGGGCACCTTTGAATTGGGGCAACTTTAAAACTGAGCTTTTTTCTCTCAATTTAAAATAGAACTGAACCTTATCACCATACAATTCAGTTTCACAATTGGTTTGTGCAGCTAAATTACATAATAATAAGATCCGCACTTTCGTTTAAAAGTAGAAGAAAAAGTCCAATTTCAAAGCTGCTCTAATTCAAAGATGCCCCACTACCCCCTATAGGTTTTTAAATTAATAACCTGGAAAACATCTAGACAATTTGTTCCTTCAATACTCCTAACAAAGTAAAATACATAATGTTGATAACTAGAAGTTAATAAAAACAATGAATATCATGTTTTCGTACTTTTGATTAAAAAAAATATTATAAAAACTCGATGAAGAACGATATTTCCATACAACTTTTTTATGAAATATGTGACAAAGCATTCGTAATAAAACATTTACGTGTCATTTACTCAACAATAATTTTTTTCTCATGCTCTAAATCGTGTTCCTTTTAATTTCTAAGTAATTGAAAATACGTTGATAAAAAATTATGAATTTAAAAGTATAAATAAAAATATCTTATGATATTTTACCATTCACGTCATACGACTTGTATGTTCTATGAATAAATTTATATAAATAAGTGATAATGAATAATTCACAATCAACTTTGTACAAATTTTTTTCAATAAAAAATGGTAAAACCTTGCGAGTTTCAATTCAAGTATTCATCATTCATTTACTTTTTTTAGCATTCTTCCTCTTACTCTCTCACCCTTCTTATACACAACTCTACACATAACAATGTAACTTTTCAACTCTGAAATAGTTTTTTTTTTTCTAAAGTCAAACCCATTAAAGTAAGTTAATTAAAAGTATGTGTGTGTGTTATTTTCTGTTTATGGAATATGATATTAAAGAGATAATTACGCATAAAGAAGAAATTTTCTTGATATTTTTATAATTAAATCAGTCGTGTAATAACAATGAAGCAGTCTCAAAAAATAAATGTATTTCAAAATTGATGAACTAATGTAAAAATTTCCAACCATTTCATACTATATTTTAAGTACACAAAGTAGTTTTATTCCAACATATTCTGACCCTTGACACTGAGCTCATATAAGAAAATATAGTATACAGACGTTCCAACATCAACTATAAAAAAATTTCATTTTAAAATAAAACAATAATGGTATAAAATCAACGATTACAACTTTATTGCATTTAATTTAGCAGATTGTATCTTTTACTCTGAAAAAAAAATATCTCGTAAAAAAATTGTAAAATATGTTGATTCATATGGAAAAGTAACGATCTTTTTGACTATCCCTGCCGCTATAAGGATTCTCGTAAAATCTTCATTTTTAACAATATATCTTATTAAAAACCAAATCCACCAAGATTAATTACTAGAATCTTGTAAAAGTTTTCTCATCATCTGGTTTTTATGATAATTTCTCAACAGATGGCACTGCAAAATAAATAGTTTTCTCTTTCATTTCTATCTCTTCCTCTCAAAATCGTCTTGAAATATATTATCTGAAATTGTTTATCAATTTGGTGGAAGTAGTAGGAGAGAGCCGACATGTTGAGACACTTATTTTTATTTTTTGGCTTTAAAGCACAATTTCCAAAATTCAGAAAATTATCTTGAAATTTTGTATAGCTCTTTGACTTTATTAAAATAACTCGATTAGAATTCTTGTCATATTATTTAAATAATCAAAGAATAATTGACTGCATTGCGTTTCAAACATGCAGGCTCTCTCCTAATAACAATTACTCTATGTTTTATTTGGTTGTTTTATTTTGTCAAATAGGACTTTAGAGACCATTCTTGACTAAAAATCGTCATTTTTTGATGAATAAAAAAATTAATGACAAATGTTTTCCAAGATCTTGTACATTAATAATAAAAGTTGTGTTGAATCCGGTATCAAAAAGATGTCTTATAGAAATGAAAACATTTTACAATAATCCCATGGCGATAGTGCTAGCCGAGCATCTGGTTACTTTTATAGAAACAAGATCTTATAATTATTTTGCGATTGATTTTTATCAGAGTAAGATGGTTGATTTTAATGATTCAGTTATTATTTTTTTAAATAAAAAAAATATATTGATAGAACTTGCTTTTGCTTGTTTTTGTCCGAAAAAAATGAGTTTGAAAAACTCAAATGGCGAAAAATTATGTCGAATTCCTTCCTTGTGGTGATTTTTAGTTTTTATGCCACGATGACCCTAAGTCCCTTAGGGCCTTGACAGACCTGAGGATTACCCGAGATATGACTTTGTGTAATTATATTAGAAATAATGGTTAAACTAAATTTTCATCATTTTCCACTAAGTCGTCTCTCGGCTTAAGTCTTAAGTGCGTCTAGGGCATTACATCGTCTTCGGACTAGAGGTTTAGCCTAGTTTCCGAAGATCTCAAAATCATAAATAGCAACCATTATTAGTAGCAACCAAATTAATTTGTTCTTCTGATTCAAATATAGGTTAATCCCCCGTAATAGTTCATATCTAAGTCAAAATTTTCCAAAAATATTCGGCTGATAAAAAAATAGAGAACTTAAGCCTTATGGCTAAGCCTTATGCCCTAGATACACTTACGACTTAAGCCGAGAGACGACTTAGTGGAAAATGATGGAAATGAAGTTTAACCACTATTTCGAATATAATTACGATAAGCCGTCTCTCGGCTAATCCTCAGGTCTGTCAAGGCCCTTAGGTCTGAAGCCAGTATTACGAACTCGATTTTAAGCCAAATTTTCAGTAGAAAAGTCTTTTTTTTACTGAACTGAAACACTGTTAGAGACAAACAGTTCCTTTTTACCTCTAACAACGGAAGGCTTTTGCCTTTGGAGTTGCTTAAGATACAGGCATGGTGGATGGGCATATTTTGGTTTATAAGACCCATTGACTCCAAGACAAATCATAACGAGAAATTCTTATTTCCAACTTAACCCTTTAAGGATGAGATGCTTTTCACTACTGACCGAAAAGCAACAATAAAAATAAACATCCTTAAAGGGTTAAAACAAGAAATTTTATTTACAGTTCTGAGAATACTAAGACTACAGAATGAAAATATCGATTGTTTAAGTTGGTAAAATACCATTAAGTACTAATATAAATTTTTTCTAGCCTTTCATTTTTGTTCAATTCTTTTATGAATTATGGGGTGGGTTTCTAATTAATTCCACATCCTATCCTACAAAATAATTTTTTGATAATGATCCGAAATAATATATTTCCCGAGATAGAAAACAGTGTAAACAAAATTTTAGAAAGAAAAATTTTGTGTAAGAATGTGCAAATTAGAAATCGATATAATCTTTTGTAGAAATCGAGAAAAATAAAATATGTTTGTTATATTTTCGTTCTTTCTAGTAGCACAGATTCCATAATCTAATATCTTTTCTGTGGTCTTTATTCTGATATTTTGAATATATATACCACAACACAATAAATCCGATATAATTAATTTTTAGGAGTTTGTATTATCAATATAATAAAATTAAACAATTTCTGCAGTTAATAAAAGTTGAAAAAGAATATTTTGTAATCCTGCAAGCAGTCATGATAATGCTATAAATATAAATTTATATTTGTGCATGAGCACAACATTTCATGAAATCCTCTATAATTATTCACAGGCTTCACATTTATATTGTATACATAAAACTCTTGAAAACCTTTCATTACTTTATTAATTAAATACTGATCGATGTAGAAAAAAATCATACGGAACATTTTATTTACTTTCTGTAGATTCAACTTAATTAATTTAAATTAAGAGTTTGAAGTGGGAAAAATTCTCAATGGTGTGCATTCTTGGAATATTAAACTTCAAGATAAATTACAAATAAAGCATCTCTGAGCTGGCAAAAAAAGCTACAGTATTCTGAGAGGACTTTTACCACATTTTATAAAATATTACAACTTTTTGGCCAAAATATCGTCGGTTGCCTCAGCAACTGTGCTAACTGCATCTGCTTTGTGTCTGCATTCATTGCAAACGCCGCGCAGCGATGCGTTGCTTACAACGAATGCTGACACCGAGCAAATGCAGTTAGCACAGTTGCTGAGGCAACCGACGATATGTTGGGTTACTGAAGAATCTCCTCATGTTATATAACAAGTTTATGTCGTTATCACTAGTTTTCTCTGCACAGTCATTTCCCCTCATTGAGCACAAACATCGCATACACATAGCATTATTTAATACGCATGTATAGTTCCATTATGTACACTAAATTATTAAATTTTCGTTTTTCATCTGTAGCTATCAAGACAATATTCCATATCGTTTCGATTCTATTCATTGTATGATACACCCAAGCCGTGCTCATAAAATATTCCCCGATAAAAAGGTGTTTGATTGAGAAGCATGAAAAAAAGAGGAAAATAAAACAGATCTCTATTATGAGAAATAATACATATTATTAGCAAGTATTTCAAAACTAAGCCCATTCAAAGAGCCTGTACATGTGTTTGTGTAATTGCTGTGTTATAAATTAATTAAAACAATAAGTAAATATTTAATGGTGCTTTACATAATATAATATTTAATGAATACATGAGAGTTACCATGAATCTGAATTGTAATTCTCCTTCATTACATACAACTCCAAAAGCGTCATGTATATATAAATATATATGTATATATGCACTGGAAAAAAACGAGGTGTGCAAGAGAGATGGAAAATATTATTTTTTATGCCATATACATAAAACATTTTGTGTGATTTTGCCTATGTAGCGCAAAAGTTTGAATGTAAATGTGATATTTCAAGAAAATTTTCTTCTGCCTCATTCCAACCACGAAAAAAATAAGCTCTGAACTTTACATAAATTTTACAGGTTTTATTTACCTCTATGTACATCTTTTTCATTTTCCCTCAATTGCACATACAAAAAAGAATAAATAAAACTAAAATTGTTGAATAATACAAAATATAATAACATTTTTTTTCTACAAATATATTTGCATGTGAAACTATCCGAGTAATGAAAAACATTTCTTTGCGCTGTTCCACTCACAATTTTTTTTTCTACCTTTTGCTTGTTTATACCCATTTCTCAATAGCTCTAAAGTAAGAAGAAAATTGAAAGAGGAAATTGATAAAAGTAGTGCAACTAACAAGTAAATGAAACATTTCCCTCTTTCTTTCTCCCTCCATCCTATATCGACCTTTTACTATTCTCTCTCATTCACACCTGTATACTTACAAACTAAAGCTCACAAAAAAGTGATAAAAAGAAATAGAAATTAAGGAACAAAAGTATTATATATATTACTCTTTTAATGCTCACTTAAAATAACGCATAGAAGCAAAAGTTTGAGTGAAAAAAAAATGAAGAATAAAAAACAAGTACAAGGCTATCGATTAAATACCAAAATAACAGTCAAGAGAAACCTGACAGAGGCAGGAAGACTCTGCATTGAGTGCGATTTGCGCCATGAAAGGATGGAGATTTAACAGAAATGCGGATCATTGGCGCATAAATTCAGTAAAAGGGGATTGAAATGTTAGGAGTGATAAGCATGAAAGGAATACAATATACACAATACACATATAGGGTTACCGTGTTATTATATTATAAAGTTGAGTGATTTTCAATATATAAATTCGAAGTAAATTAATTTGAAACATTATTCACCATTGCATTTATAAATTACAGCAAGATATGCTTAATGACTGCAAAAGTTACCATTAACACCTTATCGTCAGAACAAATTTGGCATAGTCATCACGTTAAAGCATGAATTTTGTAATAAGTTTCATTAAATTGAATTTTGACACTTTATTATATTCTTCTCCTAATTAAAATTTCTATAAAGAAGATGGGGCCAAATGTTAGAAAACTGATGAACATCTTATAAGAAATTTATTGCTCTACAGCTTATCTAAAGACCAATTCCCTTTATCTCTCTTTATTCTTAAAATAAATTTAAGACCGTTTCTCTCCATCTATAGACGAGAAAAGTACTTTAATTAAAGTTAGTCAATATTGATATTGCCTCTAATGGCCTCTACGCACTAGAGAAATTCATGTCCATATTGAAGAGCTTCTTCTACACGAGCGTAGGCAATTTGCTTCATTATGAACTTAAATTTCTCTAGTGTGTAGTGGCCATAATGGCATCTACATACTAGAGAAAATTATGTCCATATTGAAGCAAATTGCCTATGTTCGTGTAGAAGAAACTCTTCAATATGGACATAAATTTCTCTAGTATGTAGAGGTCAAAATGGCTTCTACGTACTAGAGAAACTTATACCCATTATGGCATTATTGAAGAAATTTTAACGGTTTGTTTAAAAAAAAGCGAAATTTGATTCAATATTCCAAGTATTGACGAAAAGTTCTTATAGTATGTTTAGGCCTTAAGGAAAATATTCTAAATAAAAGGGGCTTAACATTTTTTTTCGTGTTCCTTGTTTGAATTCCATAAAACGTTGAACGTTTAAGGAAATTCATGAAGAGTATCTAAATTTGAAAATTCAGTCTTTATAGTCTTAAAAGACATTTTAAATATAAAATAATTTAAATATTCGAGTCGGTAAATTTTACCCCATTGCATCCTATTTATAAGAAGGGTAATAATAAACTCATTGGCTCCGTTCAGTAATAACTAATAACCTTTCGAAGACACAAAGCCACTCCAAAGCCAATCCAAAACCTATTCGAAAATCTACCGGAAGCCTAAAGTGCAAGTTCACGTACTCGCCGTTGTAGCGCTGATTGTTCTGCCATTTCGAATTTAGATATTATTGACACTTCAATCGTCAACTCAACAATGTTAACAACAGTGTGCAAACATTTGCTGCAAAAAACTAGGGTGGAATGATAACTTTTCGATACTATCGGATCGATAGTATCGATAAATCTGTATCTGTTAGATTTAGTGAATGACGACATTTTATGTATTATCGGACCGTTTTTTGTATCATTCCTAAAATATTGCGAATATTTATAAAATATTTATAAATATTTACAGTATATAATAATATAATAATAATAATAATTTATTGATTGAGCACAAGACTTGTTTAGACACAGTTGTTTTGTATCTACAAAAAGTAGAACTATCATTTCAATTTTCCAGAATCGACAGTCGATACTATCGAAAATTAGTAAATAGTAAAATAACTTTTACATACTATCGAGCCGATAGTATCGATAAATCGGTATCTGCTAGACTTAGTAAATAACGGACATGTAAAATTATATCATGTACCATTCTTAAAAGAATGTGACTGTTGATAATTATTTATATTAGCAACTGAAAGTACAGCTATCCTTCCAATTTGTTAGAATCGACAGTCAATACTATCGAAAAACAGTTTTTATGTGACCCCAGATTAATTTATTAGCTCATTTAAATGTCCATGCTCTTTAGTATTGCCCTTAAATTCCTGTACAAAATCGACAAAAAATCACTAGTTAGGTTAGTTCTAAAATATTACAATAATATTGTATTGGATAGTGAAGTATATTAAAAGAATTGAAGTTGTTTTGGAACTCATTTGACAAACGTACATAACTACCAAACCCGGGGTTCAGATCTATGAATTACTCATATGGCTTATCTACTCTAATTTCTTATTAATCATGATTTTTTGGAAAATTTTTGACTTAGGATTAAATACTAAAAATAAATGAGTCATCAAATTAAAAAAAAAAATACTAATATGAACTCAATTCAATTTCAAGTTTATGTCATGCCGGAAGATTAATTAATTTTTGTGTTATTTAAAATTTCAAAGATTTCGGGAACTAGGATAAACCTCCAGTCTAAAACCAGTGTAAGTCCAGTTAGTTTCACTTGGGTGTAGACTTTTACTACCATCGTTTATCATTATCTGGGTCATAGTAATAAAGTTGGACCAGCGTCTATAGTTTTGCTCATTCTGCTTTACATACAGTGATTTACTATCTCTACACAAAGTTTCAAAATGAGCATTTAGGGTAGGTACCACTGATTAAATGTTAATGCTTCATTTTATACCACCTATAATAAATTCTATTACTTTTTTTCAAAATTCCAATATTTAAAAATTGCAACATCTAAATTGAAATTCTAATAATAATAATATTGGAGAAAAATACTAATCAAGGTAAAGTAACATAAATTAAGTAGAACACTATCCTAAAAGAAAATCGCATATTCTGTCAAAATAAAAATAGATTTATAATCCGAAAGATTGCAATCACAATAAAAAGTGAGGCTTTTGAGATTGCCAAGTTCAAGTGTTTGGACAGTCGATATAGCATTTACAACGACTAGTAACATGAGTAACATTTATCTTCATTTCAGCAGACCTTCAAGTAGAAGAGTAGACCATAGAAGACATTTTGCAGATATTTTCCTACTAATTGAACATTGTATTCTTTCTCGTTTGGAACGTTTTTGTTAAGCTTTTAAAGTGGAGAAAAAACTTAAAAATAATGACTAACCATTTTATTTACTGATTTAACCCTTTAACGACGAGACAGTTTTCGCTGACCGAATATTTGCAATAAAAATGAAACCAATAAACCAAACTTGCAAAACGTCTTACATTTAACCTTCAAAAAGCAGAGTCTGATTTGGTATATTTTTGTCTCTATGAACGATAAGGACAAAAATATCCCAAACATTTAAGTAATTTTTCTGACGATACCAATGACTGATAATTTTCACTCTAACGAAAAATATTATGTTTGAATATTGTAGTTTCCTTTTCCAAAACGGTTTTGCTTAAAAATGAGAATATGAGAATATGCTTCAATATGAGAATTTAAAAATTCGTCATTTTTGAACTTAAAAATTTACTATACAACAAATAGGTGGAGATTTACAATAAATATCCTAGATTTGGAATTACATATAAACATAAGAAAAAAATAATTTTAGGTAGTCAGGAAAAATTATTTTCTTTATGGGACACCGGTGTCCCAATCGTCCTTAAAGGTTAAAGGCGTTAAAGGAGACTCGAACCGTAGGAAACGAGCGTTCAACTGCTTAACAAGGGCCTAATCATCCACCGATTTTGAATTTAACATAAATTGACAAACATAATTTACCACATAATGAATTATCATAAACGTTTCTAAATTTAAAACCACAGTCCAAAACAGAAGAAAAAAACACAGTATTCCGAAAGACATAACAGTAATTATCAAATGAATAAGACCAGAAAAAAAAGATCAATGTCGCTAAGGCAGTTATCTTAAGCAGTTTAGTCCACTCGATTGCGTTGCCAAAAATAAACTCTGGGCGATAGGAAGAAAATCACGCACTGAAGAAATGAACGAAATTGATAAGGGGTCAAATACGGCAAAACAACTGACTAAGCAATGAGATTCTTCTTTACATTTACTGTAATTGAAGAAACATCTTTCTAGTGGTAATAATTTGTTGTTCATTGTTGTAAAAAGAAACGAGATTGAACATCCTCTTAAATGGTTGACGAACAAAGAAGCAAAAAAAAAGAGACGAAAAAGAAGTATTTTGGTGAATTAACAAATTTCTCTCTGATATTTCCTCTTAATTTAATTCAAGATGAAATTTATTTTTCTATATCGTTTTTAGTCCATCGATTCTTGTATATATCGTTGTGTTCTGTTTCTCAGTCTCTTCTCTTTGACTCTATATTTTTTTGTGTTCAACATAAAATTACATTCAAAGAATAGGATGTTATTTTTTCACTATTTTTTTTTCTTTTCTTTTTTGCTTCGACCATTTCGTGTTCAAAATAAAATTTCCATGAGAGAGAAAAAATAAATGGATAAAAGTATTAAGATTGTGACTCCTTTTTCTATAGACATATATATATATAAATATATATATTTATGAATACATAGCATATATGGAATTTTAATATATACTATACGGTACTATGGTGCTATGTTATAATGTAGATCCCTGTTATCTACTTTTTGCTATTTTCCGTGATATTGGGAGAAATCCGAAAGTGAGAGAGACGCTATTATAGGATACCATATACCCTATATACCTATATAGTTCTATAGAAATACAATGTGCTCTTTCTCCCTTTTATCATCCTTTACATCCCCCACCCTCTAGTACTATTCTCTCACATTTTCGTGCGTTTGTCCACAAAATGCATGAATATTCTCTCCCAATTGCTCTCTATCAGCCATTCTCTCTCTCTCTCTCACAATGTTTGTTTGAACTTGTATTCCCTGTATTATTTTCATTAAGCTCCTCTCTTATGCTTGTTGCCTCTTTTTTCTTTCAATTGAAAAACCTCATTCTCTCACTAAATCCCCCTTTCTCTTTCACTCCCGAAGCTTCAAAGCTTGCGAGTGAAAGAGAAAGAGAAAATGAGAGAATAAGAAATCAAAGTTTATATCTCTATATTCTTCTTCTCACTCTTTCAATTCCAACATTTAAATAACATTATAACTACGTACATACTACATATTATATAGACAAAACTTATATATATTATAAATATATAAATACATATATATATATATATATACTTTTTAATACATGGGTGTAAATGGTGTAAATACAATTTTATTAAAAGAACAGGAATGAATTTTCATTCCTTACAAACTCTTTACCCTCCCCCTCCCTCCAACACCGCTCCCTTCCCTTGCATTCAAGCTCCCCTCTTTTGCTGTTTTTCTATATACTTAAAAGACTTAAAAACACTTTGCCATATATGTATTCAATATATACATATTACACATCATTTAACATGTTTTCTTAACTTTATGTCGCAGTGTCTCTCTCCCACTTGACATTGATTGAAAAATTATTTTCAAAAAAAAAAAATCTATATAACGCAAAAAAAATCTTATCAGTAAATTCCTCCTATCACTCTACTTAAAAACAGCATTTATAATAAAAACAAAATGGAAGAACATTTGCCAGTAAAACGCAAAGGGCATACAATTGTAAAATTAATGGAAAATTCGTGACACATCCATAGTCGTGTTCTCTAATTTCAAGTTTGAGTAATTAAACACAATACATAAATAGAGTTTAAATCCAAAACAAAAGTCAACTATAAAATAAAGTTTCAATAAAGCGAATAATGAAGCACTTTATAAGCAGACTTTTGAAATTCGATTGAAACTCCGTCCTTGGAACAGTGCTGTAGAAATTTTAAACACAATCATATTTTCTATCTTAAAATTTATTAATAATTTTATATCTCATTTTGAATCAAACATGATTCATATAAAATAGAAATTATTTATCTGTGAAAAAAATGAGAAGTCTTTGTCGCAAAATTTCGTGTAATTTAATAACCTTTTCACGTGTGTGTAATATGGAATGAGTGGGAAATAATCTAACTAAAGTTTTTGTAGAGTATCTGGCTCAACCTATAAATTTCGCAAGAAATTTCTAAAACTTTTTTACCAAGGTAAATTTTTATAAAATTTCTGTGAGAATGAACTATATTTGACTGTCTTTCAGAAACAAAACATTAGATTTAAAAATTATAGTCAATTTTCAATTTATAAGCTTATTGGTATATAATTACAGGTTTATTTATTTTTACTGAATTTTAAAAACATTCACTGTTTGTCAAAAACGTCTCAACAAAGTAATATCAAAATATATAAATAAATATTGAATAACAGTAAGTAAATAAATAGAGTGATGGAATATGAAAATACAGCTGTATTATACCCTTCAAATAAAATAATAAACTTATAGCATACTGACAGTAGGGGAAGTCTTTCAGGCTTCGCACATACTCTGGCTTCGAACACTTCATATTTTTCTCATATTTCTTTAATGAATCTGGCCTGATTTTGTATGTGTGACTTAAGACTACCTATGGCGAAAGGAACACCTATTGACACTTTAAGAATTTGTCATGCTATACCTATACCTATACCTAACACATTTTACTAGATACATAAAATAAATTTCATCATTTTGACAAAAGTGTCAATAGGGGTTCCCTGTCGAAGCAGTGTTCTTTCGACGCTATTAAAATATATTGCCAGAGTTGATGTGAAACATGAAGGACTTCCCCTACACAGTAAAACAAAAAGTTTATTTAGGGTAGAGTGAGTACTTTTTCGCCAATAAGCACTTTTTCGCCACCTACAAATAAAATCACTTTTTAAGAGAATTATGAGCCCATGGAACTACGAAATGAGTATTATTTCATGATCTCTAGTCTAACGTATCAAGAAACCATATCAGGCTCTTTACCGACTAGATTATTTCCAAGTTATTAAAAGAAATTCTCAACAAGGTGAACAATCATCAAAAACATATGGAGTTCTTAAGAAACTTGTCAACACTGTAAGAGAAACTGTCTTGCATTTTTTTAAGTTTTTGCTGTACAGTTTGTGATATTCTTCAGTGAAACTCAATCTCTTATTAACTAAACTTTGTTGTAATATCATTTTTAATAATGTTTTTTTTTAAATTAATGAAATTCGGATGTGGTGAAAAGGGCTTACTTTTTCGCTTTTTTTCGCGGATTATAGTCGAAAAAGGCGTGATTTTCGATCGTTTTTTTTTTTGGTTAAATAAAAAATGTGAAAAAATCATTTGAAATGCTCTTATAATTGTCTAGTATCGGTGTTATATAAAAAAAAGTATTGTACCGTGTACTTTTGGAGTTTCCGACAGCTGCTGTTTCTTAAAATTCAACTAAAAACAAGTGGCGAAAAAGTACTAAAACATGCATTGCTGCAGGAAATGTATTTTTTCAACTCGATGCCCAAAAATTTCCGGGAAGTCTCCTGGTTCAATAGAGAGACAAGGCTTCAAAGCATTTGTACCAAAAATTTCATTTTATTCCGACAAAAATTGGAAGAATTACAAGAGTATCAAACCTTAAGGTGGCGAAAAGGGCTTACTCTACTCTACAGTTTTTATGTTTAACAAAATTTTAATTGAAACTTTGGTTGAAACATTTTTTTGTGTGACGGTACAACAACGAAATGTAAAAGTGAAAAAAATGAGCATCATCGTGCATTTTTTCATCTACGTAGCCAAGTTATCACCCTGGGCCGTGGTATCACACTTAAATTATGAAGATCATGAAAAGGATGACTATGAGAGGTGTATGGATGCTAAATTCCTAAAAGTTAGTTCACAGTAAAAAAAAAATACAACGATAATTATTGGTTTGTTTCTATACCACAATTATTGTTACACAAATATTGTTGTTCAAAACGTATCCGCAATATTGAATATAAAAAAGGTGTTCCATCTCTCCTCGAATGACTATATGGTTAGTTTCTCAGAATTCTTATCAGTCAATTTTTTTTTTTTAATTTTGACTGATTGGATGTTAAGGGTAAATGCTCCATTATATATATTATATTTTAAAAACAAATAAAATTACATTTTATTTAGTATCTTAAGTCTTTTGGTAATTTGACAACTGTTATACCCAACGGAAGAGAGTATAACAGGGTATCAAACCTATCAAACCTCTATAAAATTTCTTAATAGTTGGAAATTAGCAGCGGAAGGATTCATCGTATACTGGTTACGAAAAAGTAACCTAAGTCGTTAAGCCTAACGACTGAGGAGGTCAATACACTTTTAATATAGGGGTAGGTGGGGCTACTTTGAACTGTGGGGCTACATTGTTATACGATTTTTTCGCATATTTATAATGGAAACTGGGCTTTAAACTGGATACACAAAAAATGTGGATCAAAATAGAATAATTGTAGGGAGAAGTGGGGCGCCTTTGAAAGTGGGACACCTTTGAAATTGGGATTATTCACCTATTTTTAAATAAAACTTAACCTTATAGTGATATAATTTAGCTGCACAAACATATTGAGAAGCTAAGTTATATCACAATAAGGCCCAATTTTATTTAATAGGTGAAAAATCCCAATTTCAAAGGTGCCCCACTTCCCCCTAAGGACAAGCTTAACTTATAAATAGGCGGAAAAGTCGTATAAAAATCTAGCCCAACAGCTCAACGTATACCCACCTCCCCTCAACATGTTTCGATTTTTGAACAACATTATCTGTACCTTTACCTAATTTCCTTTCCTAATTTCTTATACCGTCGCGTGAGAAAATTTTGATGTGTCTAAAAATTTTCACAGAACTGTAGAGCTTTGAATAGATATTTTTCAGTCTTCATCAATTCAGAAGGCAGACTTTAAGATAAGACGACACTATCATATTACGAACTTCATTATTTTAGTGAATTTCCGCCTCTTCATAGGTGTGGTTTCACCCAAAAAATTTTCAAAGTTTACCAAATTGTTATGCAACGAATTATCCATATGCTTGGAAAACTTTCTCATTATCAAAATTAAATTTTTGTCGTCTTTTTAGTAGCACAATTGGCGTTTCATCTGCTTGGAAAAAAAACACAACAAATTGTAACTGTTTTGTTTATTTCGAGAGAGAAATGAGAGAACTTTCTCCAAAAAATAAAATACCACATACCTAAAATATTACTTTTCGCATGAGAAGCGCATTATTTCACAGATGGCAATTTTCACTCAAAATCTCCTTTTCAACTCATTGCACTGACTGAGAAAAACATACTCTAAAGAACATCCTTGTGTGCTTTGCAGTCTTTACACGTCAGGAAAGTAAAAAAAAAACGTTACCGTTGACGAAAAGAACTTTTGACGAAAGAACAAAAGATTTTGTTTTGTCACTTGGTGTGATAAATTTGGAACAAAGTGTTGGAAAGTAAATCACTTCCTTTGAAGACGCTCTTTGGCGCATATTTCTCGATAATATATACTTATTCATCTTATCATGACCTTCTCTGAGCTTATAACAATTTTTTGTCTCCCCTCTGGCACTTTTGCCTTTCTCGAGTGACTTTTTTTAACGGAGTTAAGTAAAACATCATCAATTATTGCACGTCTTCGCTTCGATCATTCACATACAATTATGAAAAAAATATAATGTATAATTGTGAGACCGTGAACTGTTGTGCGAGTGTGTTCAAAACGTTTTATGGGAGGGAGGCCACTGTAAAAACGCAAAAGGAGGGAAAAAGAAACAGAAAAAAGAACCCGAATATTTCGTATTTATCGCTCAATATCGTGTGGATCGTGTGCATGTTTCGTTCAATTTGAAAGAAAAGGTGCTAGAGAGTTTCTTCTGCAACTTTCATTGCGTCATTTGCAAATTAATTAAAGTTTTTCTTTTTTGCAGTAAAGTTGAATTCAGAGATAGCAGAAGATGTTTCAAATCAAGTTTTTTTTTCATAGGTTTCTTTCAGGTCAATAAAATATTTTCTAGTTATTATGCCGTTGACAAAAAGTGTTTATCATCTACTACACAATTTTAATGGTGGTCTCATAAGGAATACAGCACCTATGCAATCGAAAATACCCACGCGGATTTTTTTTATTTAAGTTCACCCTCAATTCTGAAAAACCTCAGATGACTTCATTCACTTGACCTGTAAACAAAAATTATTATGCTTTGAGCATAATGTCTAATGGTCTCTGCACACTAGGAGAAATTTCTTTAAAAAATGCCTTTTTAAAGAAAATTTCCCCTCTCCTTGTAGGCAGAAACGTCAGATTTTTTTTAAAAAAGGCAATTTTTGGAGAAAATTGCTTGTAGTATTAGTAGTAAAATTGCTTAACATGTATTTGACATTTTACTGAGAGAGTGAAAGAGATCTAAATCTAGTCATCTCGCTCACTCTTCTAATGCCCAACGCACAATAACCTTTGTTATGCAAACATGTTTTCGAAACTGCTTATGAGTGTGAGCAAGATTACTAGATCTACAGTTCAAACGATATTTTCAAAAAGATTTTATTCAGATTAAATCAATGAAAAGCATTTTTGCTTCCATATTTTATTTAGAAAAAATTGACAGCTGTCAACTTTGTGAAGAAATTTAAAATAGAAAGTATTTGTGAGAACAAAACCGACCGGAGGTATGAAAATTGAATACAGTGGCACTACTGGTGCTGGTGAACCAACAAATATCATTCTTGATAAATAATGGGGTGTTTACGTATTCACAATTTACAGCTCAGGATCAACTGGACAATTTTCGAAGACCTCACTTATTTCATTTATTAAGAGTCTTATTTCATCGGAAGATATGTTCAGTGTATAGGCTGTTTAGACTTTAAAGATCCAAACCCTTGACCTTTAAATTTAAATTTTAGAGTTAATAACCCTAGGGACAATGCACATTGTATGACTAATTAGTCTAGAAATACACAATACTATGGTTGGGGCTTCAGTGGATCAGTGGATAGAGTAGTAGCTCCGTGACTGTGAGGTCTCGGGTTCGAGACTGGGCAGCTGCCGATTTTTCAGCTGCTGTAATAGTCTCGAATTCGTCCAGTGAATAAATGAAAAAAGTAATGCCAATGCATTGACAATGAAGTGCCTAAAAAAAAGAGAGGTTGGTATAAGAAATGAGTTTCGACATGCAGAGTTCAGTCGAATACAAATACTCATTCACTGCCCAGTAGGGGAATTCTGTAATTTTCGTGGCATTGTCAGGCGTGAGCTCGAAACCTGACAATGCCAATCGAGCTTTTTTGTCATATCATATGAGTTCGAAAATGCAATTAATTGATTTTTTTAATGAAATCCCTTACTTGAAGATTTTATGAAAATGCAGTACGTCTTGGCTGATATTTTTAAATAAATTTGTTGTCATTTTAATTGCCAGAAATCTCAAATATGTGACTTCTGACAATGTCACGGCTACAGAATCGCATTTTTGAAAAAGCTCTCCTGAGATTCAAACCCAATTTGTCATATGGCATTGCCAGAGCGTTACAGAATTCCCCTCCAGATCCACAAACCGAGACTGGTCTACCGTGATATAAATCAGTAATGTGATTATCAGAACACACACAGAGCACTGTGATGTAGAGCAGGTTTACCCACCTTGGGGGTTAATATAGAACAGGAGAATGGGGAGTGCATAATAGGCTCAAACAAGTGGCCTACGTGCAGCGGTTCCGAAAGGAATATAACGGACCCATAGACAAATTTTAATCTTAATGGCTGGGACTTTATGCAGGCTTCAGTAAGACCTAATGCCCTAAACAGACTTATGCCGAAAATAGACACAGGCTGATCCTGGAGAATACTTAGCTCGAAAAATTTGGCGTTAAAGGTGCAGCCAAAACTATCATACACTGAGGATTTTGGATCAAGGATTAGAGTTTACAGCGTACATTTCTATTAAATCTCCACACTTTGATTGCTGAAAGACTTCTTAAGTGCAATATCAATGGATTTTTCGTACAGAAAGATGCACTCTGACCTTCCCATTACTCCAATCTTAACGCATTTTAAGATTTTGAGACATTGCGTACCATTACTCTCCATGTTTTTTCACCCAATTGACATTTCGAAAAGCACCCAAAAACACCCAAAGTGAGGCTTTTTATTTTCAGCAATGGCGCTGATGTCGCCTAATCTCCTTAATTTCACTAGACCTCATGAATTTAGAAAATCAGCCTGATCCTACAAATTTTGGGCTTATCCCTAAGTCGATCCCTGTGTCTATTTTGGGCTTTACGAGTTAAGCCGAGAGCCGGCTTAGTAAGGTACTGATGCGAATGTAGTATAATAGTTATTCTGAATATAATTACGTTAAGCCGTCTCTCGACTGAAATCGTAAGTGTGTCTAGCATATAAGGCTTAGCCAAATTGATTTCTTTAAATTCTTATCAATCATTTTTGGAAAATTTTGGGACCTTCGGGAACTGGGCTAAACCATTAGTCTAACGATTGCTTTATCTGTGACACCAATTCGTCTCTTTTACTTGAGAATAAATAAATTAATTTTTTTTTGTATAATTTTAAATAAAGTAATAATAAAAATATCAATAATAATACAAAGTTAAAAGCTTCAGCGTGTCCTCAAAAAGAATCTTTTCAAACATGTTATGCCCATTCTATCGAAAAAGGGCGATAAGAGACTTTATAAAGAAATCTCAATATTCTCGTTTTTCCCTCTCTGTCTCTCCATTTGTCAAGTTTTTCTCCTCTATCTCCACATATTGGTGTTTTCAAATGGATTTTTCTCTCTGCTGTTTCTTTCTTCTCTCCACCAACCAAATTGTTAATAAATTTGTCATTGTATTTAATTTTATTTGCTATTCTCCTCTGAAATATACGTGTATGTGTGTTTGTTGAAAATATTTACCAGTTTGTTTTCCACTATCTTGTATTTAATGAATACAGAAAAAAAATCCCATAGTGATAATGACGTGGTAGATTTTGTATTTATTTCAAAAACTTGTTCAATTGTTAAATCAATAAACATAATCTCTTTGTTTTAACTTTAACCTTTTTTCCCGTCGTTTACGGTGACGTTAAAACACGATGCTATTTTTGAGGGACACATTCAATTAAATTTAGAATGCGACAAAGAGGAATGACTCGAAAAAAGAAAAATAAAATATATTTTTCACTATTCATCGCAGTATGCATTGAATATTCTTTTTTAAATCCTAAAATAATCTCAAATATTGTGCGATAATTTAAAAATATCAAGGTTAGAAATTGATTTAAAAAAAAAATAAAATAAATTATTTTTCAGTACAGTAATTAAATTACCTTCACTTCCATTACATGTAAAATGTAATAATTTTAATTTCACTTGATGTGGTGTTTTTTTTTATTATTATTCTTCACTAGTCTTTCTCGTTTTTCTGCTGACACCAACGGCAAATACAGCTGAAAATCACACAAACACCATGGCAAAATAAAATAAAGAGTGAGACGGAAGAATTTTTCGGTCTCAACTGCCTTCTTTAAATTATTATGTTTGTCGTATACTACAAGTCTCTCTTTATTTCAATAATTGTAAGCCACAAAAAAATTATGCGCAATTTTAGCACTTTTTTCTATTATTTTATTTTTTTATCTTTGCATTTTTACTGGAATATTATTTTTTTTAAATCTTTGTTATTATTTTTTTATGTCGAGAAATATTTCCTTTTTTTAGAAAATATAAATTTTTCTTCACTTTGTAAAGATGTACACTGTACACGTCACACGACTAAACGGCTTAAACTAGTCGCAAAAGCAGTTCCTCACTCAAAACATACTTTTCAGATTAACAAAATAAAAAATCGATGAAAAATCAATTCGATGGAAAATTATGATCATTTCAACGATTAATCGATGAAATTTGT
The DNA here is from genome assembly GCF_024763615.1 of Phlebotomus papatasi. Taxonomy (NCBI): domain Eukaryota; kingdom Metazoa; phylum Arthropoda; class Insecta; order Diptera; family Psychodidae; genus Phlebotomus; species Phlebotomus papatasi. The sequence continues at coordinate 34,415,706 of NC_077223.1, read as the reverse complement.
TTTGTCCAAATTTAATCCAAAAAAAATCTCAATTAATTAACTTTCACAGGGTAACCACAAAGTCATGTAAGAGCAACAAAAAGTTGAGATATTGAAATAAATTTAATCAATAAAAAAAATGTAACTGCACTCTATGTGGGCTTCTTTTTTTCTTCACTTCGAACACGTTATTTGAAGCACAACGAGGAGTTTTGTAGTGCAAAAATCCACTGACTACTAATCACAAGTAAATATGTTTATAGGGCTATTTATCAACTTATGCCTCTCGCACACTCTATTGCGCTTTCACTCACACATTAAAGGCACACTAAACACTCAATGAGCTGTCAGTGTGTATTGGTGACGTGCTGCCTAACGTAGTAAGCGTATGTGTGCTATTTTGTGAAAATATCAAAATGATATGAAATTCGTGTGATTTTTTTTTTGAGTATATAAAAAAAGCGATTATTTCTCTATCTCGCTCTTTTAAACTTGCGCACTCTCTCTCTCTGTCTCACTAAACTGAGATGTAGCACATCCAACTCCGTAGCTCAACAACTGTGAGAAGACTAAACTCTCTATGAGCATCACTGTGCGCTGTTGGGAGGCCAAAAGACCCAAAGTTTCCTTCGGCTACCATCTTCGGCTCATCCGAATGCTACATCGGCTACCGCGGACGCCCTCTCTCAGCGCCCCCTCTCAGCAAAACACACACACACACACACACGTATCTCCCTCTCAGTAATTTTGTCTCATTAGGAGCCGAATCAAAAAGATTCTTGGATACCACAAAATGATTCTCCGGTGCTCCAAGATCAGCCACCCTATCGCCCGCCTAAAAACGCACCACTGCCGCATTATTCGCAATATTTGTAAACGTGCGTTCTCATTTCAACTGAAATTAATCAACACGGAGATTTTCATGTGACCTCTACTATCTCGCTCTTACACATGTCCAAAAACATTAAAGTCAATGGCTGAGAAACAGAGACACACTTCTTTACTAAGTACATTAAATAATCACTGGGGTTTATCAACCTTCATATAAAGTCCCCTATATTCATATTCTGTTTTGCCTTTTGGCACTACATACATATAATTATTATATTATTTGTTAAAACTCAAACTCCAAAACATTATAGGGAATATAAATGTATGACCATAAAATTTTATTAACTACACTGAGAAAAAAATCGAATTTTTATCGATTCTAAATAGTCTAAAAAAATTGTTGTTTCCATGGGTACCCAGAGTCCCAAAAGAGACGAAAGAGTTAATGGATTTTCAACGGATTTTCCATTTAATAAAAGCGTCTTTCTCAATCGATTCAGACAAGTATGGATTCAATTCACTGAGAAAAAAAAAGAGGGGGAGATTAACTTTTTTTCCTCAGAAATTTAACACTTTTTAGGTGTAAAAATATATCAACATTTTTTAATGTTAATTTTACACCTTATTAAGGATAAAATTAACATGAAAAAGGGTACCCTTAACCCCTAATACACCTAAAAGGGTAATATTTACACCGATTTCGGATCAATACTGCAGGGTCAAAGTATCATTTACGGAATGTTATTTTAACTTTTTCGGATTTCTCTCAGTGTAAGAACAGTTCGGCATTATTTCTTTTTTTTTATTCGTCATTAAAACAAAATATATTCCCTCAGTTCCGAAAAAGTCTAACGTTTGGGAAAAAATCGTTATTGAGGGTATTGTGTACTACAAATTAATATTTCTTGTATTCAATGATTATAATGGGATCAAGCAATGGGAAGTGGGGCACTTTTGAATTTGGGGCAGCTTTGAAATCCGGTTTTTATCCTAATTGTAAATGGAACTGAGTCCTAATAATTATGTAATTTAGCTTCGCAGTTGGTTAGTGAAGCTAAATCATATCACAGTAAAGTCCAGTTTCATTTCAAAATAGGAAAATAAGAGCCCATTTTCAAAGCTCCCCAATTCAAAGGTGCCCCACTTCTCCCTATCCTCAGAAATAGTCTAGATTGTTTTGTCACTTATTTTCCATAAGTCTTGTATCAAAAAGAATTGAGCTAGTGAACTAGGATGAAGAAGCATTTCTGCCGTTTGGCTTCGGAGGCTGGTCATCAACGCTAAGACGGCGGCAGACGCATGGGAGGGTGGGATATGTAGAGTTTGAATAAAAATTTTTATTATTATTATTATTTATGTTTACATTTACTGCGCTTATTTACATTTACTTTCAGAAGAAATGTCAGTAAGTTTAAAACTAAATAAAAAAACAATTTTAAATTAATATAAACTTTGTAATCACAGTAAATGTGATTCTTGCGATAACCGTCTTGAGGCGGTCTTACCTGATAGAGGGTTAAGTGTCAATTGCTCCGATTGACAATTCTCTATTGACAATTGATATTGAACACAGTTCGCAAAATTCTCACGAAAGGAACCATGTTTGGCATCGATGGAAAGGTATTGAAGAAATATCTCACAAATCTGAAGTGGTTCCAATCAATTATGAATTTATGAAGATAGGAAAAATCGTTTAAATTGAGTAATAATAGGGTGATCATGAGGAAAAAGAAATACCGAATGTATTCTTTGCATAATATTGTCCAAAATAATAGTGTGAAGTTTTTCAAGTGAGTGCCGAGAAGTGGTTACTGAACTGGCGAAAAGTGGTAAAAAGTGGCGACGAAGTTGTTATTTTTGCATTGTTAATAAAAAGAAGTTTTTTAAGTAATTCGTGGTTAAATTGGAGGACTATTGTTTTCACGAATCTGCAGCGAATACATCTAAGTAACTTTGTGTCAAATTTGAGTTATCTTGTAATAAAGGTCCAAAAGTTATAATAAAATTAATTCCCGTTTTTCCAAAACAAGGCGATAAGTGGTTACTCCACCCTATCTGTGAAAACTCCCGAGTATATTGCTTCTTTTTCACTAAAATAGGAATTGATTAAACATCCACTAACACGAAATTTCGGAGAAAGAATTTTGGATAGGCGATCTACAGTTTGCAACAGAAACTTACCTAAAAACCCATTGGAAGTTCGAACGTTTAAACCGTTACAATACTGAAATTACACAAAACTTCATAAAAATTCACTTTTTACAGCAAACGTTTATACACTATTGTTGACATTATTGACGATTGAAATGTCAATAATACCGAAATTCGAAATGACAAACAATCAGCGCTAAAGCAGCGAAGAGGTGAACCTGCATTTTAGGCTTCCGGTAGATTTTCGAATAGGTTTTTTCTTGGTTTTGTCTTTTCGAAAAGTCGTCATTACTGATCGGAGCCATTAACCCTTTAACGACGAGACAGTTTTCGCGGACCGAAAATCACCAATAAAAATGAAACCGATAAACAAAACTTGTAATATGTTTTACATCTAAACTTCGAAAAGCCAACAGAGTCTGATTTGATGTATTTCTTGTCTCTATGAACGATAGGACCAAAAATAGCTAAAAATTTTAAGTAGTTTTTCTGACGATACCAATAACTGATAATTTTCATTCTAATGAAAAATATTATGTTTGAATATTGTAGTTTTTTCCAAAACGGTTTTGCTTAAAAAAAACTGGAAGTATAAAAAATAATTAAAATCAATTTTTAATATGAGAATTTAAAAATTCGTCATTTTTTAGTTTAAAAATGTAATATATAACAAATAGCTGGAGACTTATAAAAAATATCCTAGATTCCTTCAAACTTCTACTTTACAATTAGGTACAAACATAAAAAAAATAGTTTAGATAGTCAGGAAAAATTATTTTCTTTATGGGACACCGGTGTCCCAATCGTCCTTAAAGAGTTAAAGAACAATGACCAGATAAATTATTCGGAACACTTGCTTTCATGCGATTTTTTGAGTTGCTTCACTTGGTCCTTAGAAAAAATGCTCTACTTGCCCTTTCCATGATTTCTTCCAAGGACGAATGTAAGTTATTAAAATTGAAGAAATCGAATGTAAAATCTATTCAAAAATTCAATTTTTGTACTTACCGGATTGATTCTTTGTTTTTCTTATTATCCATATCAAACAACCTTCGAACACATATCTTGAGCTTTTTTGATTATTCTGAAAATTCAGAAAAAAAGAAACAATTCAGAAAATTGAAATATCTTCTTTTGCTGAATTGATAAACCCTCCAAGAGCAGAGAATTCATTTGAATCTTGTTTGGCACATTAGATTACCTCGTATGCTACAGCAGATTAAGCTAACGTCACTTAAGCATTGAATGGATTTTGCTTTGATAGCAGAAAAAAAAGGTGAAAGAAATTTAAATAGTAATTATGCTCAAGTGAAAAACTCATTGCAAACGATATGAATAATGGCAGGAAATTTTCTCTCTCTCTCTCATATTTTATTGTTCGCAATCGTGCTTTTCTCAGCTGAAAAATTTTTTTCAATAAAATGAAGTAATAAAGAATGAATTTCTCTTTTTCAGCTGTTAGTCAAACGTCGCAAAATTGAGAAAAAATTTCTGGTTCAAACGTGCTGTTTAATTGATTCAAAATTATTTTGTTTAGTGTGTCTCTCTTCGAGACACAAAAGTTCCGTTTTACTGTATTTCACGATTACGTAAATATTCCATGTTTTTTGCCATTTCTCCCAAGTTCGTATGTCGTGGAATCTTTTTCATCATCTTTTTTTTTTTAATATTCTGCTTGAGTGTAATGAAGGAAGTTGAACAAGCAGAGAAATAAGAACGATATCAAAATACTTTTCGTCAAACTTTCATCATTTACGCCCATTTAAAAAAGACATATTTTTATATATCTTTCTTTTTTTTTTATTCCATATCTCATTCTCGTATTATTTCACTTTGTTTCATCATTGTGATTTTTTTCTTCTTCATTATTTCTCAATTATCATTTGCATATAATTTTTATTTCTATTTTCTGTATAATGCTATTTTTAAATTTTTTTATTTATTTATTTTTTTTTAAATTTATTTTATATAAAAGTATCTTTAGATTCTGTTAGTGATTTTTTTTATTTAATCATTCCTCCATGTCATTTTTCGTCTTCTGTACAATTTCTTTTTTAAAGTTGCTCTCTCTCTCTTTTTTTTTACTTTTAAACTTTGAAAAAAACTCTTCAATTTACTCAACAATTCCAATACAGTGTTTGGTTCATTTAGGTTGCGATTATTTAAAAAAAAAAAGGAAATACCACTTAGGTCCATTTTTAAAATTTGTTCACTGAGTTTTGGATAATTTAAGAAAAGAAATTTTTTAAAATAAAAATCCTCTAAGCACAATAATCTCCAAAATACTAATTTTACAGCAATTTCGTCTTTCTATTTTGAGCCAAACAAAAATTAAAGAACTATCCTACAAGTTATGCTCGTGTGATAGAATAATTATTTTTTTAAAAAAAAAAAGTAACATAATGCAGAAAACGTATTCCTAAAAATGAATTATTTACCAATTAATGTACACCTTTCATGTAATTCTTTATGTATTTCTCTAATTTCTCCTTCATTGTCTCTTATTTATATCCGATATATATATATGTGTATATATATATATAACAAAAAGGCTCAGAATTTACATGTATTAAACATCTCTTTTACCCTCTTCTTAAACTACCACTTTGCCTATTCACTGTTCTCTCTTTCTTTCTTTCTTTCTCCTCTGCCAAAGTGTTTTTCTTTCACCCCTTTTTTCACCAATGTTTTTACCGTGTTTCTCTTGATTTTTTTCTCTCTTTATTTTACCATATCACTCACTCTTCTCAACACAAACCATTCATGCACTTATAGTGATTCAAAGAGACACAAAACACTGTCTTTTTGTCCCAATCAACTTTTGCCTCACTTTAAAAAAAATGAATAAATTAATTTAAAAAAAAGGAAAAACACATCTCACCATTTTTTTTGTTCAAGTTCTTTGTCCTCTACCTCCTTTTTTCACTTTGTTTAAATTAATCCACATAATTCTGGCGATTTTCACCTTCACTAATTTTTTTCTCATTGCATTTCACTATCACCACACAAAAGAGGTTCCATCAAAAATCCACCAGGAACATCAGTTGATGGGATTATTGTTGTTCTCTCAATTGTTTTCTCCTCTTTTTGCTCCACAACTCATGACAGTCCTGCCAGGTGGGCAATTGTGGTATTGGCATTCTAAGAAAAAAAAAACAGACAGCAAAAACTATTTTTAAAATTCTGCTTTAAAAATAGTACGTAAACTTTCTGCAAAAATATATAGACAGAAAATCGTGATAGCTTTAGTTCTAAGCTATTAACACACTTTATCTAACGGTGATAATCAATAAGTGTTTTACAGAAAGGTTATTTGAAAAGTTCGTGGAGTGACAATTTGTAAATAAATTCTGAAATGATCACCAAAAACAATCCAACAAAACCTAACGTATACCCTCATTTATTGAAACACACGCTGTCGATTTTAATCTTCGACTTAATTCCGATCAGTTATACACGGTCGAGTATATCGAGTATACCCATTCGGCTATACGCCAATGTTTAAAATTCACAAACTTCGAATCGTTACAATATTCTCTCCATTTTATGAGCCTTCAAAATTTACACTCTTCACGCCCTACTGCAAACTAAGTATATTCAGCTACAAAATTTAAACATTTAAAGGTAAAGGGCTATAAAGATAAATACTTCATTCTTAATATCCTTTTTCGACTTGAACTGATAGGGTAAGTGTGCCAAATTCCGGCCAGCTTGCAATTCCGGACACTTTTTTATTCCTCGAATTTCTATGAGATTATACAATGCAAAAGAATGAAAAAAATGTAGCTTCGACAAACGAGATGACATGAAAAAAGATATTGGAAGAATTCCCGAAGGGCAAGGAACTATGAGAATGAAGGTGGCGAAATAGGCTACCAAAACTATGTCTACATTTTTATTAATTTTAAAATGTATTAAGAATAATTTTAAAGTAAATAAAGACGATAAATTGCCTACAGGGTTCTAAACAACACTCATTAAGTAGAAGGAATAGAAAAAATCAATTTCTATTAACCCATTCCTTACCATAGTATTATACATCATACGCAAATTGAGTGATTTTTGATGATTTATTCCTAGGCAATTTTTATCCGAATTGCTGTCGGGAATAGATTTTTAGTAACTTTAGTTCTTCAATTACTTAGGAAAAATAGTTCGACAGAGATCAAAATATATTTTGTTATTGTTTTCTTGCTTTACGAAAGGTCATGCAAAATTTTTGCTCGAAATGGCGGACGGAAAATACGACATCCCGTCGAATTTGTTAAAATTGACCTTCATCCTCTTTCCAGATTTGAATTCTGTTGCCAATTTTTTTTCTTAGATAGTTACTCTATCTAAAGCAAGAGAGTTTGTAATGAATTAATGAACAGAATTTAAATTCTGTGACCGTTAAAACATGTGTTTGACAGGGGCTCCCCGCGCCCCCATAACAGGTAATTTTTTTTCCTTTCAAAAAATTCATCTACTAATCTGTAGGAAACTAATCCCAAAATATGAACATTCTATTTTAAGTATTTCTGGTACATTGACTGAATGGGTTAAAAATATTATATTTCAAACTTGAGACTTTGGCGCTTGTATGCAACTATGCCGAAATTTGGCACATTTACCCTATTATCTTTAATATTTGCAATGAAAATAATAATTAGTAATAAAAGGGGTGGCAAAGCGTCCCAGGCTTTGCGGAATGCTCGAACTCGTGTCTTAGATGCTATACTGCTAAAGTACTTTCGCATCATTTACCGTTTACCGGTACTCAACCGATTTAAATCAATTCATAAATCACTCAATAGATTCCACAAAATAGTTTAAAGAGTAACAAAAATTATATATTCTAAACAAAATTACTTATCGGTTCATAACCGGTTCACAACCGATTTGAACCGGTTCATAAATCACTCAAAATATTTTCCAAAATACACCTCAGGAGTAATTTGATTGAATTTCGTATAAAAATTAGTTATCGGTTATGAACCGGTTAATTACCGGTTCAAAACCGATTGGAACCGATTCAGTTTTGTCTGATATTCCAAGACCTTTCCAAGGAGCCCAAACATGACCCCATTCAAAATATAATTAAGAGTAATAGAATTGATTTTCGGACAAAAACTACTAATCAGTTTATAATCGGTTCACAACCGATTTGAACCATCATCATCATCCGCATTTTCAACCGCTTATCCCTATTTCAGGTCGCGAGCCCATGACATCCAATTTGACAGCCCACGCTTGTCGATCCTCCGCCACTTCAGGAAGATGTTCGGGTTCGCTCCCAACCCAAGGCGCTCCAAGGCAAGATTCTGAATTTTATTCAGCCACTTTGTCCTAAGTCTGCCCTGAGGTCGACCCCTCCTCACAATGGCCTGCATAGCCTTTCTGGGGAATCACCGATTTGAACCGATTAAAAAATCATATTGAAATAAATCGACTTGAAATAAAAATTAGTCATCGGTTATGAACCGGTTCATAATCGATTGAAACCAATTCTGTCTTGTCAGGAATTCCAATACCTTTCCAACACTCAGAAAAATAATCGAGTAAAACTTACTCGAATCAATGTTGAATTAACTCTTTTTCGTTGTGATTTTCGATCAACTATATTTTAGAGTTGATTTCATTTCACTTGTTACTTGTAATATTCGGAAGTTATTTTAACTTTTATTTCCTAAAATTTACATGACAAAAGAGTGTAAATAACTCTTTTTAAGACTGCAAATAACTCGTTTCAAGAGTTAAAAAAAATCTTTTTTTTAGAGTTAGAATAACCCTTTCAAATCCCAAAAGAAATATGTTTTGCAATTTTATGTTTTTTTTTTATTTTATCATTTTCTTAATTAATATTTTCTTGACCTCAAGTTTTCTATGTTCCGAGTGAAATATCACGTATGATTACGCGCACATGTTTTCATGAAACACTGTTAGGCATATTTCTAATTGATGTTTCTTATGAACTTTGTCACACGAAAATCTTCTTGACTGAAGTATATTCTTAAAACGAAAACACTTAAGCATATACTTCAGTGGAGATGAAATTTTATATCGAAAAAGAGTAATAATTACATCGATGTCCAACGAATCAATTCAACTCGCACGAAGAGTTGTTTCAACTACTAAAATTTACTAAAATTTTCAACGAAAAAGAGTAAAAATTACAGCAATATTCGTAGAGTTAATTCAACTCTGCCATAGAGTTGTTTTAACTTTTTAGGTTTTTTCTTAGTGAACGAGTCCAAACAAAAACTTCTTGAATTTCGTTAACTTTGACCTCTTATATCCTCGGTTTTATCATAACAACATTGAACTTCCACCTTTACAATCTCAGCCTTTTTGTGGTCCTAGATGAAATCTGACTTCGTCAGATCGGGCCGAAATTTTGGTTTTACACGTTTTGACACTAATATAGATCACGAATATCGTGTGTGCTAAAAATCGATTTTCGTGGACGTCTCGTCCATCCCGTCCGGAGTACAAACGCTTCTGCAGAGAGAACGGAGAGATATCGACAAGCGGTTTTTGGCAAAGGTTAAATGAGTTAAATGTCGATAGGTAGATAGCTGATGATGTCAGATCACCCCCCCCCACCATCCGGCATTTTGAAACACCCACAAAATTTGTTTTCTCAATAATGGAATCGATCTCAAATTTTAGTATGTTATAGCTAGGCCTAATGGTGTCTATACACTACAAGCAATTTTCGTCAAAAATTGCCTTTTTTTAAATTCTGACGTTTCTGCCTACAAGGAGAGGGCAAATTTTCTTCAACTCTTTAAGGACGTTTGGATCACCCGTGACCCAAAATTCAAATTTTTCCTACGACCTTCTAAAGCTGTATTTTGCTCTAAAAAGTTAGTAAAAAATAATTTTTTCTGACCCTCGATTTAGGATCTTCTCGTCCTTAAAGGGTTAAAAGGGCATTTTTTAAAGAAATTGCTTCTAGTTTGAATGAAAAAAATAACCCCCTTGACCCCCTTGACTCGAGCTGAAAGGGGTCAAAAATTTAATTTTCAAATTGTTATATCTCCGGTTCTAATTCTGAGAATTTGAAAAAAAATTTGATCTTTTAAAAAGATCTCGTAGAGTACTACAACCTTTCTCACACCCAACTTCATCCCATTAATTCGAAGGTCCGATTAATCGAAAAATCGATTTTCGAAATATCGATTTCGAATATTTCGAAAACTAGACAATGCTTTTTTTTTTAATTTTAGTATGCTGTAGCTTAGGTCGGGCCCTTTCCAAAGATAGATCGCACTCCTCCTTCGATGTACCCTTATCTGATTTTATACATTTCGACCGACAAGAACAGATTACTCGACGTGATTCTTTATGGCTCTGGTACACTTTTTAGATGAGGAAAATTTGCATCTCACTTTTTCGCACTCCAAATTCGATTGAGCCAAATTGATTTTGTAGTGATATTTAAAATAAGAAGAGTACGAAAGACATAAGACATATACAAAACGTGTGAGAAAAAAAGGAATTCGAATTTCGATTTCATGAAATTTTCCTGATCTAAAAGGTGTGCCAGAGCTATTACCCCTAAAATTCAACTCACAATCGACTTTTTACGAATTCCAAATTGTAAGCACTTCGAGGTTACCTATCTCAGCTACCATTAGCTTATCTGGGCTTATCTGCTTCAGCGCTTTTTATTTTTCTAGAAAACTATATAATTGTTCAGTATCCGGATTATTCTTGATGTTTTAGCCGATATCTAAGGATAAAACATTTACTATGTACCATTTTTATAAAACTTTCCGTATTGTTGGAATATCAAGTGAAATTCGCACCTTTGAAAATAATAAACAATATTAATGTTATTAATGTTTCTATAAATCCCAATTTCCCCTATTTTCTATATTATTTAAATCATAGAACCGCTCGACATGTTATTATGTCTATTACATAAAGCAAAAATGGAGGACTGAACATTGCAATAATTCCCTAAACATATACCTTATATTCAAACCAAATCAATTGCAAATACCTTCCTGTTTATAGGAATAATTACTATTAGGTCCATCCATTAGCATTACATTTCTACTGCATCATTAATGATTTCCGCAAGTAATGCAATATTTGTTCTAAACGAAATTTTGATGCGATTGGTTTTATTACGAGTTATTGCGATTTATAAAGTTTTGCTTCATGATTTAATGGTAAATTATGTTGTTGATTAAGCATCAGATTTTAGTTTCATGGTTATTATGTAAAAGTTTAGAAAGATTGAAGTGGAAGTCACAAAGACCACTTAAACTTCTCTCAATTCGATAATACGGCGATAAAATATTTAAGAAAAAAAAATTCTTTGTGTTAAATTCTGTAAGTTAGCAATACATTGAAGATTTTCAAAATGACTCAATTTTTCACTAATATTCAAATATGATGCAATAATTGTTATTCTACGGAAATTCACAATTTATAATTTTTATTTTTATTTATTTATGGTATTTTTGTGTTTCTGAGATCAATTTGAATGAAATTCGGTTACCTTTATAAGTTTAATAAATTGATGATATATTGACTTAAATTTCATTGAAATGTCAGTAACATCGAAATATTGCATTGAGCTTATTGTGGCGTGGAGTGAATTTTGCTTATTTCAGTAGAAATCAATAAAATGACGGAGAAAAGTTTTACAATTTTCTCCATTCATAATACAAATAAATTAGTGTGTAATAAAGTTTTCAATGAGGTCACAGAACTATGACCTTTCCATTGTCTGGAAGAATAAGTAATATTTTAAATAAAAGTTTACTGTATAAAAATGTTAAATGTAATTTATATTTTGTTTGGTTTTCAATGACAAGGGATAAATCAGCCGATTGTAATAACAATTTTCGTATAAGTTGATGGTAAATTTTTTTTTTAATTCGGTCATCTCTCATCTCATTTAATATGCATAGGGGAATCTGGGGCAGTAATAAACATGAGGTAGTTGTAAACGATGAATTTCAAGCTTTTTCCCTAGCTCTTTCAAGTTAAGAGATCGGGAACTTAAGTTCAGCATTAGCTGGAAAATGAAAAATATCTACGGATTTGCAAATTGCAACTAAAACTAAATGATCAAGGATTTAGAATTAGGGCATTGGCATTCATTGGATGGAATTTGAAATTAAATTCCTGGGTGTTTCTGTTTAAGAATTTTCTATTTTTCTGTGTGTATAGATCTCGTCTTCTGGAGCCTAAAATCTAATTTAGAAAAAAACAGTGTTTACAACTGCCCCATGTTTACTACTGCCTGATACTAATTAGAAAGAAACACATGATACTTTCGTAGCACCCTCAAAGTTTTGTTTTTAAATGTGCTACCCTCTGTGAAAACGATCGGGCTTTTTCACTGATAGTACGGTTACACCTCCTTTCGATTAACTCTTTCCTTAATTTTGGTACTCTGAATACCCAAAGAAAATAAAGATGTTACTAAGAAAAACATATATATTTTTTAATCATTTAGAACTGATAAAAATTCGGATTCTTGTGTATGCTTTTAAACTTAGGGCAGAATCACATTAGCAGTAAAATGCTCATCGTCACCGTCAAAGCCTCATCGTATTTCGTTAATTTACGCTTTTTCATTGCAATTCTTTCGCAAATTCTCAATTACCGTATTATTTTATCTTATACTCTGTGATACTAGGTGTAAATAATACACGAAACTTGAAGAAATACAACAAAAATGCGATAAACGGTGAGCAAAAAAAACTGTACGAGAAATTAATCGTACAGTTTTTTTGCTCACCGTTTATCATATTTTCGGTTTATTTCTTCAATTTTCTTATATTATTTTCACCTAGTGCCACAGAGTACAAGATAATACGGTAATTGAGAATTTGCGAAAGAACTGCAATGAAAATTCATAAATTAACAAAATATGGTAAGCATTTTACTGTCAATGTGATTCTGCCCTTATAAGGATATCCAAATTTAGGATTTTTAACCGAAGTTTGAATAATTCCTGATCTAAGATATTTTTTGAACAAACAAATGCGAAATTAGCTTATTGCGTATGATGCGGTCGGTCCTGAATCAGATAGGTAAAAGCCGAACTGGGACTGAATTGCGAATTTGCTGCTGCACTTCACTTGGACTTTACCACGATTGTGCACTGAGATGTTCACTATCCAAAAGGCTCACACAGAATACTTTTGGATGGTGAACATTTCAATGCAAGATTGTGAAAAAGTCCAAGTGAAGTGCAGCAGCAAATTTTTCCACCTGTACGTGATTTTCTCCAATTCGAAACCTGATGAAGATGACATTCATCCTCGAGACGTCGCGAAGAATTAAAGAGTAAAAATCAATAGAGCTCTGTTTTTCCGTGTACTATCTGCTACATCCCATCAGACAGAAAATCCATTCAAAACGTCCTTAAAGGGTTAAACTTGTGAAAGATTTTTCGATTTATCTAGATTGCAAACAATTAAAAAATAAGATTGTGACATGGATACATAGAGGACGGTATATTCTATTAATTATTTTCTTTACGATTAAACATATTCCATTTTATCAATAGGGGGAAGTGGGGCCCTTTTGAATTAGGGCAATTTTAAAATAGGACTTTTTTACCTATTTTTAAATGGAACTGGACCTTATCATGATTATAATTTAGCTCCACAAACCAATTGTGAAAATACATAGGCTAACTTTACAAAATGTCGGCCAGATTGCAATTTCGGCCACCTCTTTTGTTCCTCAAATTTCCATGATTTCTTAGGTTTTTATATTCTGGAAAATTATACAATACAAAAAATAACAAATAATGTCGCTTTGACGAAAGCTTTGAAAAAGACTTTGGAAGAATTCCGAAAGGGACTATAAAGGGAGAACTATGAGAATCAAGGTGGCCGAAATATTACTCAAAGCTTTGTCTATATTTTTACTCATTTTAAAATGTTTTAAAAACGATTTGATGATTTAAAAACGAGTGCAAAGCATGGGCACTCTCCCCTAAATCAATTTCTTAGTCCGTGTTACATGTTGGTGTCACTTGTACGAATAATATTCACTTTCGATGAAATTTTTTGTTTGCTAAACAAATTTTATTTCGCATAATAAACTATCCTTCACCTGAGGGGATTCCCCGAGAAGTCTAAAACGGTTTCATCCGGATTTAAATAAGAAACAAACCGATAATTACTTTTTTTAACAATCAAGTAGCAGGTTAGTGAATAAAAGAAAATTATATTGGTCTACAATTCAAAATGGGGCAAACTATTAATAATTTAAATGAATAGTTGGATTTCGGGCAGAAAAAAACAAAAAAATTTATAAATTAAATTAAATTAAATTGGGGAGCACATAATGATGCTCTAATTCGAGTCCATGAAGCCACAGTTGTTTCAAAGGTTTTGTATGGCTGTGAAATCTACTACCCCGCTTCTACCACAACTAGACTGGATAGTTTAAACCCTCTGTATAATGTTGGGTACCGGTTAAGCACTAGACCATTGGAACCTTTAGGACATCGCCAGTCAACAGCCTACTAGCTGAAGCTGGTGTAGGTCCGCTCCCTCAAAGATTCAAATCTCAAATTAGTAAATCAGCTATGCGTCTTTTATTAATACCTGGAACTCCAGGTTATTCGGATATAGTATCTTTCGCTTCACGTAAAGATACGAAAAGTTTCTTTTCAATAGGCGGTCAAGCAATCGCAGATATTTTAAATGGCCTTACCCTGGAATCAGATTTTCAGGAATATTTTCCTCCATGGTTTCTAAATTTAGATTCTTAAAATTCCTACATTGCCAAGTGCCCATTTAAAACCATGACAAACGATGAATTAAATCGTCAAGTTGACCTATGCATAAATAGGATTAACCCAAATAATTCGGTCATCTTTTACGACGGATCTTTACAAGGTGCAAATGCGGGATTTGCGGTTACCTCATTGGATCAATTAATCATAAATGAGAAATGTTCTTGCCCCACATCATCTTTTGAATTGGAAGCTAAGGCAGTTCTTAGTTCCCTCCTTTATATTAAAAATCAAGAAGATAGGTATGAAAGTTGGATTATAGCAACTGATGGCTTAAGTGTATTGAATGGTATTCAGAATCTGGGTAATAGAACTCCAATTATTAATAGAATCAGAACTCTCTTAACTCTTTCGCGTCTTTAGGGTAATGTCATGACTCGGGGAAAAAAGTTTTTTTTGGGTATTTACATTAATTTAAATCTATCTGTTCGTACACGACATCATAATAGAAGGATGTAAGATTCTTGGCTCATTTTCTCAAGACTCCAGTTAGATTTCAATTAATGTAAATAGCCAAAAAGAAACTTTTTTCCCCGGGTCATATATGACCCTAAAGACGCGAAAGAGTTAATTGAACAAGGTCTTGTTCCTATTTTATGAATTCCTGGTCATCGACTTATCCAAGGCAATGAAAAAGCAGATGCAGAAGCCAAATCTATAGCCCTATCCCATAACCTTCCTTTACCTACAGTTTCAGTACGAAGTACATATAAAATCTACAAAATACTTCAAAAAAATTAGAAAACAAATGGTTTCAAAATGAAGTACATGGACTCATCAAAGAAATATTTTCTGAACTAAAAAAGCCCTTAGTACATCCTTCACTTTCGCGAAGAAAGTGCACCCTTATTGCCCGGCTCCGAATTGGTCACACCCGCCTTACCCATTCTCACACTGAGAGAAATCCGAAAAGGTTAAAATAACATTCCGGAAATGTTAATTTTACCCTGCAGTATTGACCCGAAAACGGTGTAAATATTACCCTTTTTAGGTGTATTGGGGGTTAAAGTTACCCTTTTTCATGTTGATTTTACCACTAAAATGGTGTAAAATTAACATTAAAAAATGTTGATATATTTTTACACCTAAAAAGTGTTAAAGTTACGAGGAAAAAAAGTTAATTGCACCCTCTTTTCTCTCAGTGCATTACATGTCCCGAGATCCTCAACCCATATGCCCCAATTGTTCTAACTCCCTCACTATCCCACATATCCTTTTTGCACTGCGAGTACTTCTTAGACGATATAAGAGTAAGTCATTTTGGGACAAAAAGTCCAATTGAATATTTAAATTTCTCGGTGATGGATACACTGAATATGGTCAGTTTCTTTAACGAATTAAATTATTTAAATGAACTGTAATTGTAAATATTGTTTTTCATCATTTTCCTTTATTATTTAAAATTATTTATTCATTGAAAATTGTTTATAAAAAATTATACGGCACGATATGGTGAAAAGCGCCTATTCTGTATTATGGGGAGGGTTGGGTATGTTGAATAAATAATAACAATTAAATTAAACTGAAAATGCTAAAGAACTTTCAAAAAATGGAAAAACTTCTTCATTTTCCCATTATTAGGATTATTTTAATATTTTTAAGCATTTGCAAATGATGATAATCGATTTTATTTATTTACTGGCTGCAGACTTTTTTTTTTACCAAAATATTGCCCAATCTACTGCAAGAAAATTATCTTTATTTTAGCAGTATATTATTTTTAACAGGTAAAAAATATGGAATTTAATATTGATATGCTGTTTGAATTAGAAGTAGAATAAATACTATTCAAATTCATTCTGAAAAAGCTGTGAAAAAACAAAGTTGTCTGGACAGCCCTGCACTCCCCTACAAAATATTATCTAATATTCAAATTTTATAGCAAAAAAAGATATGTTGTATTTTCTCTTTTCTAAAGCATCACGATTTCATCCAAGTTCAAAAAAATAAATAAATAAATAAAATTGAAATTATCATAAAATCAACTTACTGTTCGGGATTGCAGTTCTTGAGCCAGTTGGATTTCAGGGCATCTTCTGCTGTAATTCTCCTGTCGGGATCCAATTCGAGCATCCTATCGAGTAGATCGAGTGCAGTGCCTGGCATGAAGATGAACTCCTCACGGAGACGTCTTCGGTGTTGCTTCTTTGGTTTAAGTGTATGAAACCCTGGTAAATTGATGATTGTCGGCCAGACGGCCGGAGTTGGTGTACCACATAATCGTGATATCAGGTCCAATTGCAGTGCCTCGACATTTGCCTGAAACAGTGGCTTCTTCAGGAACAACTCACCCAAGATACATCCACAGCTCCAAACATCAATTGACGGCCCATATCTCTCTTCGCCCAGCAGCAATTCAGGTGGCCTATACCACAATGTTATCACTTTATTCGTGTACGGACGTTCCCTATCTTCAGCATTGTAGAGCCGTGCAAGTCCAAAATCTGCCAATTTCACTTCACCCCTTTTAGTTCAAAAAAAAAAAATCGATGTCACAAAAATAGATAAAGAACTTTTCTTTTTGTTTTCGATGTAAATCAATAAAACATCCAAAATAAACTCACTTGTTATTCATGAGAATATTTGAACACTTTATATCTCTATGAAGAAAGTTTTTCTTGTGGCAATAGTTCAATCCATCCAGCAGTTGTCGCATAATACTTGCATTATTCTCCTCCGTAAACTCCACCATTCCCGACTCAAGGAGTCCCATCAAATCATGATCCATATATTCAAATACTAAATAGAATGATCCCTTGTCTTTCCTAAATTCTAAGGCATCCTGCTTATCTGTCACAACTTCCCTCAAATTCACAATATTCTTGTGATTGAGCTGCCGAAGGATTTTTATTTCACGCACCGCCGTTATGGGAAAACCCTCCTTTTCATTCTCCAAGCGCACTTTCTTCAAGGCAACTAATTCATTTGTATGATTATCACGTGCCTTGTATACCTGCCACAGACCACAACATAAAAGAGAAACAACAACAAATTATTACAATATCAAAGGCAACATATTTCAAAATAATGTCAGAGATATTCCAAGGGAAATATATTCAAGAAATATATATGCTTAATCCTCAAACAGTTAAGCAAAAAGTGTACAAACGGTCAAACGGACTTCCTTTGAAGCCTATAATCCAATAAAAAGAATGCTTGAAAAATATCCTGCAGAGAGTAATTATTCTTTCTTGAAAGTGAGCTTTCTAGACATGCATTATTCTTTTTACACAAAAAAAGGGTGGCAAAGCATCCCATGCTTTGCGAAGTTTGAACTCGTGACTTTGATGCTGTACCTTAAAAATGGTTTCGCATCATTTACCGTTTACCAGTTCTCAACCAATTTAAAACCATTTAAAAATCACTCAAAAAAGGTCCAAAATATCTCAAATTAATAAAATTAATTTAAAATTAAATAAAAATAAAAAAAAAATTATAAATAAAATAAAATAAAAAAAATAATTTTCGATTATGAACCGGTTCATAATCGGTTCAGGCTTGTCAGGAATTCCAAGACCTTTCCAACGATCCTAAACTGACCCCATTGGTTAAAGAACTACGTTCTATAGAGCCTTTTAACTTTAACCCTGAAGAATCATTATTCAATTCAATTTATTTTCATCTCATTTCGTCTTTTTTTTTACCCACTTCCCATGCGTCCATCGCCGTCTTAGCGTTGATTCCAGCCTCCAGGACTAAACGATGGAAATGTCCCTTCGCAGGCTGTATGTTGTTTGTTACAATATCATCGTTACATTTGCATTGGGAATAGGCCAGACAGAATTGAGAGAGGGAAAGACCACTTCCGAGCCAAAGGCTGTTCAGAAGAGTGGGTGTTTTTTTTAAATAAAAAAACTACAAAAAATACAATATCAAAGAACTACTAGCAAGTCAAACTAATCGCTACATAATTGAGTCAAAAAAAAAACAGAAAAAAATAGTCAGGAGTGAAACAATATCAAAAGTTTAGAAAGTCAAAAGAAAAAAAAACACTATAAGAGTTCTGAAAGTTCACAAATCACTATTTCACCAAGGAACTTCTTCAATGCACATATCTCGAAGACAGGATGTCATGCAGAACCGGAATCCCTCCATCAAGGAAGCGACGAATAGACCCCACGAAATGATTCAACAGGATTTCCATATAAGGACGAAATGTCCACCTGGATAACCTCTAAGACATATCCAAAAATGAAAAAACGACGCGCAATGCGTATTCGAACAATCCCAAAAATATGATTTTGGAGGGGAAGTAATTGGGTGGATGAAAAATGAAGGGCATGTCAATGGTCCTTGAATCGATTTATAGGTGGTTCCCCTTAGGTTCCAAGTCGCTATCTCCAACCGTTTGGCCTCTAGAGTGATAGTCGGACGAACAAACGAACAAACAGCGTGATGACAAAAATATAGAAGCTTCAGATTTTCAAAATTCTACCAAAAGGGACAGATAATCCTAACCGGCTTATGTAGGTGAATGCATGCAAATTCGATTCAGAGCTGAAGTTGGGGACGCCATTCAGTTACAGTAGACTCTCTCTCAATTGGGCATTTGGGGCAAAATGCCATCCGGTTTATCGATAGATTTGGGCGTCAAAGCCTTTGTAAATTCCACAAAAAGAACTCAATTATAAAGAATCACGATAAAATAGGAAGAACTACAGCGAATTTAAGCAAATTAGCTTCATAATTTAACGTGAAAATTGTCAACAAAATTTTTCGCCCGATTGGAAAAGAGCCGATTGAGCGTGAGTCTAATGTATCTTGAATCAAATTCGTGAAGTTATACAAATTTTGTATTTAAACCAAAATATCAAGGATTTGGATGAACTGGCACAAAAGTAATATATGGGTGAAATGTAGACCAGAAAGTTCTCTATAATTTTCCCATAGAACATGATCTCATCGATTACTCAGAAGCCAAGATAAGCGAGGTTTTTTGTTTCTTAACTCGTTTTTTCATCCAGAGTGCCCCAAGTAGTCATTTGTTGAACTTCAACTATATCAAAGAATTGTTGTATTTTGTGAGACTTTCCATTTAAAACCATATTTTAAGTGTCTTGGTGGAGTAGAGGCAGTCAAATTGGCATCTGAGTGGTTTCAAAGCGTTATTATGGAAAAAGTCAATTCTTCTCACACTTAAACGACAAAATCGGAGAGATATCGTAGTCTGAACAAAAAATGATGTATGGACGAAATGTAGACACAAATGTCCTCTACAATTATGCCAAAGTAATCATCAAAATCGGTTAAGGGACAGTCGAGATAATTGATAAGTTGTAGCGCTTTACGAGACCTTTGATTTGCGCCCTCATTCACCAAAATTGGTCAAATAGAACAGGAGATATAGTGATTTGAATTTCGTGAACATTGACCCCTTATATTTCCGGTTCTATTATAACCACAACGAACCCACGCCACTTTTTGGAAACTTCAATTAATAAAAATTTAACAGAATTCGTCGTAACTTCCATTTTTGGAGAAGTTACGACAAATTTTAATAGAAAATTTTCTCTAATCAACATTTGCCATAACTTCTTTTGCTCGTTTGCGTGGCTTGTAATTTGCAGCAAAAATGTAATATTTCTCATTAATACGTTCACAAACACAAAGTCTTCCAAATATCCAAAGACAGTGTGAATAATGCAATATTAAATCATTTTAATTCAATATTTGTGAGAAAAAAAGTTAGAAAAATCCCTGCCCAACTGTCATTAATTCAAAACAAAACAAACAACACAGCGCGCAAAATTATTCAATAAAATTTATGAAATAAAAGCTTTTAGGGACAGGAATAAGAGTTCAATTGACTAATTTAGTGAAATAGAGGCACTCATTATCACTAGAGTAATTAAAATTGATATAATGTGTTTTTGAAAATTGTCGTAACTTCCAAGATCTCCATACATTAGAAATTACGGCTTTATAAAGGATGGAAGTTTCGATAAAATCTTATTGTGTTTCATCGAACATATATCTCAATATCTCAGCTTCAAATAATTTTATAATAATTTCCTCGAGTTAAATTACAGTTTATTAAGGCCTTTACACATTGGGTGCAATTTTCGTCAAAAGTTGCATTTTTGAACGAAATTGTCTACACTAGTGTAGGTAAAAACGTCAAAATTATGTCAAAAATGCAATTTTTGACGAAAAGTGGTCCCAATGTGTAGAGGCCTTTAGTGCCAGTTTTATTATTTTGACTCAAAAGTATCGCAATCGGGGCTCATTTTTAAGAAAAATAATGCTGAACTGAAAATTTCGTCTCCTGAAATGGTGTCAAAAAGAAATTACGACAAATGCTGATTTAACTGACGAAATTCGTGATCAGGAAGTGGCCAAACACATTCTGACAAAGTTTGAGGCCGATCGGAGGACATGAGATTTTGTTAGGATTATAGTAGGTGAGATTGTTAAGAATCTCACCTAATACCGTTTATCATTCCTAATAACGGGTTTTCAAAGTCAAAGGTTAAAAAGAACCCTAGAGAGTGCAGTTATAAACCGAATGGAATCATGCTTGGGCTCGTTGGAAATGTCTTGGAATTTCAAACAAAACTGGACCGGTTCCAATCGGTTTTGAACTGACAATGAACCGGTTCAAAACCGATAACCAAATTTTATTCGAAATTCAATTATATTATTATTATATTGTTATTTTGTGCAATGCTTTGAGTAATTTATAAATCCGTTCAAATCGGTTGTGAACCGGTAATGAACCGGTTATAAACCGATAAGTAATTTTTGTCCGAAAATCAATTTTATTGCTCTTAAAATTATTTTGTAGGATCTTTCGAGTGATTTACAAATCGGTTTAAATCGGTTGAAAACCGATAAAGGGTAAATGACACGAAAGTACTTTTGAGGGATAGCATAAAAATCACGAGTTCGAGCACTTCGCAAAGCCTGTGACGTTTTGCCAACCCTTTTTCACAAAAGCGCTCTTTTTTATGAGTTGAAAATGTTTTAACAAATTTGTTAAGAAATTTCTCAATGGAAATGGCTCATTATTAATAAGAATTATGTGAAGATACATTTTTAGTATATAAATTTGCAAATTGGTCAGCAAAAAAATCAAAATGGTTAGTTAAAAGTTTGATTCGGGTCAATAAAAAAAAAAAAATAAAAAATGATTGACAATGCCAAGATATGTTTATAACTACTTAATGTTTTCTTTGACAATAATATTTCACAATTTTTATGTATTTTCATGATTAATATTTTATTTATACTGACCAAGTTTAGTTTTTTACTGACCAATATATTTATCTTAATTTTTGTGAATACTCATCAAAGAAAATCAAAATTAATTATTCGTATTGAAAACTGAATTAATTAAATGTTTTTAATGGGTCATCATAAAGGGTATTTAAAATGGCCATATGCAATACTTTTCCCCGACACACGATCAATATAAATGTTTCTCAATTTGCAGGTTGAATTTCATAAATACAATGCAGATGAATATATAATGCAAATTTAATTATTGTTCAATACATAATTCCTGGGTTTTGTACAATTTCTCGGAAATATCATGTTGCAGTGATTTGTTCTTAAAAAATTTATGTACTAATTTTAATTTTATGTAATATTCTCCAATTGCATAGATAAAATATAATAATATATTGCACATAAATGTAATTTTCAATTTTGCCTGTCTCTAAATTTATAATGATATTAGTTTGAGCGTCAGGAAATGTGAATTTCGCAATAGACATAATCACAAAGGATGGTATTTGTTCAACAATTGCACTTGTATTATACAGAATATACATATAATGTGCAGAAAATGGGAAAAGGAATTCACTATAAATTCAAATTATGCTGTGGAATAGATTTCCAGAAGTTGATTTACTGAGAAACTTTTTCCACGAAGATTTTTTTTGTATAGCTGAATTTGTCACATTCGTTTTGCAACGGGGAAATGTAAAATTTTGCCGTAAATTACATGATATTTTTTATATATATTTTTAACACTTCTACAGCTAAGCAGGATATCTGGTTGCCCTACGGAGTTGATTTTTTATTGAAAAATCGTAAAAAAAACTATTAAATCTTCATATAATATTTAATAGAGGAACCTGCTGGGGCAAAATGTGACGGAATTTATATTTTTTTACTTGAGAGGTTTCTGCTCAGGAAATTTACCGTTTTACAACTTTTCCAAAAATCATTTTCCAATATCTTGGACATAAGTCAAGGCTTTTAATTTTTACTGCTCGAACTCAAAGAGAGAGCAGTTAGGGTCGAAGAAACATCTTTTCGACAGGGAAGAACCCCTATTCTTTAAGAGTCTCAGGTGTTCCTTTCACCCTATATAATACACTTTTTTACAACTTGCGGCACGGCTAGAGGCCAAACGGTAAGAGATAGATACTTTCGGTCTTCGACGACCCCCCTCCCCCTCCCTATAAGTCAACAATTTCTATGAGTTTTTTTTCTTTCACTTAATTTTTCTTTAAACTTTATGCAGATAAACAAAAAATAGTCGTATTTCAAACAGTTTGTCATCCGAATTTCTCTCTAATTCGGGTGACATTTCGGTACCAAATGCCCGAATTTGAGACTCTACTGTATTTAGAAAACAGTGCCTAGATTTTTTCATTTTCGAATATGTTTTAGAGGTGGTCAAAGCGAATGTTTCGTCCTTGGACACCTATGTTCGAAAACCATTTCGATATCGAATTATCAAAGATCAAAGTTTAACCACTTTGGAGGGCCTATTTTTCAACCGATTTGCTTAAATTTGGATTTTTATGAAAGATCTTGAATTTCAAACCTGATTGCATTAGACTCAATCGATTATGAGTCAGTACCGTCAGTCCAATACCAGTAAATTAATGTATCTTTCTCATAAAATTTTTCAAACATATTTTTTTATTTATTCGAAAGCTTATGACATAGCTTGAGTTCTTCGACGACCCCCCCCCCCCCCTTTCGCTTAAGTTAACATTATCTAACACAGCCTTTTCTTTTTCCCACCACCCCTTTCTACCCCTCCACAAATCATGTTTTGTTCGTTTATTTCGAAAACGGCTCCTACGATTTCTTTCACTTTTGAATATGTTTTAGAGGTAGTCAAGGCAGATATTTCGTCCTTGGACACTTATGTTCGAAAACCATTTCAATATCGAATTTTCGAACATCAAAGTATAACCATTTTGAGGACCCATTTTTCAACCGATTTGCTGAAATTTGGATTTTTTTGAAAGATCTTGAAATTTCCAACCCAACTGAATCGGTCATGAGTCGGTACAATATCCGTAAATTAATGCATCTTTTTCAAAAATACTTTTTATTTATGCGCAAGCTTGTGATATAGCTAGAAGCCAAACGGTAAGAGATATCGACTTCCGGTCTTCGACGACTCCCCTCCCCCCATGGGTCAACATTGTCGGGGCCAGCCTTTTTTCTTTTTCTCCCATCCCCCGCTTCCCTCCAAAAACGATGTTGTTTTTTGGTTTATTTCGAAAACGACTCCTAGGATTCTTTTCATTTTCGAACTTGTTTTGGAGGTAGTCATTTTCGATTTTTGTGGAAATCTGGAAGTCTGGTATTTCGAGTTTTTGGACGTCGACATGCTGTTTGTCCGTCTGTCCGTCCAGTTTTCGGCAGCTGTACAGGCCAAACGATTAGAGATAGCGACATGGAACCTTTGAGGGACCTCTTCATAAATCGATCTAAGGACCATTAATATACTCCTCATTTATCCCCCAACTGTCCCCCTCCACTCCAAACCCATGTTTTTTGGGATTTCTCGAAAACGCGTCGTGCGACCCAGGCGGAAATTTTATCCTTATTCGCAAATACCGTAGAATCACTCTTAACAACGATTTTTCAAGGTCAAATGATAGAAGAGCTTTACAAAGTGTATGTCTTCACCGAATGGTATAATATTTGGGCGCGTTGGAAAGGTCTTGGAATTCTTGACAAGCCTGAACCGGTTCCAATCGGTTATGAACCGGTAATGAACCGATTCCTAATTATTTTCAGAAATTCAATTTTATTAGTTTTTAACTGTTTTGGACAATCCATTGAGTGATTTATAAATCGGTTTAAATAGGTGGTGAATTAGTAAATGGTACTAAAGTGCTTTTGAGGTAAAACATCTAAATTACGAGTTCTAGCATTCGCAAAGCATGAAACACCTTGCCAACCATTTGTAATGTGATTTCTTAGTAGTGAACCCTTTAATTTTTTTTTAAGTTTCAAAAGTTCAAAATTAAATTAAAATAATTTATGAGGCAAAATTCCAATCACAATCTCAATAATAATTAATAATGCGAATGTTTTTCATTAATTAAAATTTCACTGTATATAGAATTTGTAAGAAATTTTATATCTTCCAAAGTTTTTCTAATTATTTCTAACACATCATTGAACTTCACCCTGGAAATCTCTTTTACACAAGAAACAATTTTTAACAAGAGCATTGATTCTTTTAAGAAAATTGCTCTACACTCGTATACGAAGGAAGAAGTATTATAAAAAAAAAATCCAATTTAATTGTAAATTATTTACATCTCCTTGGAATTCATGCAATGCAATTGATTTTTTTTAATTGGAAATAATAATAAAAATAGACTCACCTGCCCATAAGTCCCTTCGCCAATTTGTGCAATAACTTCAAAAACATCAACACTGCGTTCGCCCCAATCGCGATTGATAAGATTGGTGCGTGATGATCGTCTATTGAGTATTTTTGGACGCTTCCGTCTAACTGTGGAGGCTCCTCCTCCCTTTGACGATCCTCTTCCCTGACGATTTCTCGGTGGTGTTTGCTCATCGTCCCCACTGAGATCATCCACACCACCAACAATTGGTGGCATTGGCAGTGTCAGGACTCCCTTCTTTCCCGAATTCGGAGCCACTTTCACCTTGGCCGACGACGATGTTTTTGGTGGCATCGGCGGCAATGGTGGTGGCGTAACATTTCTCGGTGGACTCGGTGTCTTAGCATCAGCCAATTCAGACACATTTACACCCGGAGGCATTGGCAATTTCGTGAGACTCTTTGATTTGGCGAAATTTGGCGTATACGTCACTTTAGTCATTGCATCACTATTCTTTACCATTGACAGTGAAACATTATTCACTGCCACGGCATTGCGACCTCCCTCGGTCAATGAATCCGACGATGATGGCACTTTACCATCATTTGATGACATACTGGCCGAATTTGAAGGTACTTTGACTGTTGGATCAAGTGTTTCATTCTTTGTTGTTACTGTTGATGATGACAAATTTGGAATTGGAATGTCCACAATGTCCATATTCTGCCAAGAAAAATCCAACGAAAAAAAAACAAGAAACTAAAAAAATGAACTCACGCTCTGGGGGACTTTTCTCGCTTATTCAATGTATTTCTGTTAATGCAGTGAGACTTTGGTAAAAAAAAAGAGACTTTGGTAAAAAAGTCATTTGAATTAGCCTGCAGCTAATTTGGGAAGATATTTCGATAAAAGTGATTAGGAAAATTATTTTTTTAAGTAACTATAATTAAAAGGCAGTCTGAAATAACATTTTTAACGCCTAAAAGTTGTAAAGTTTCCTTGACAAAGGAAAATTAAGAAGTTTTGAACAATCATGGCAAGAAAAAGTGTTCATTAAAACGGCCTCTGTACAATTTAAAATTTTTACTGATCAAAACAAAATATTTTAATGCTCGAACTCCACAGAGAGAGCAGTATATAATCCATCGATATTTTTACTCCCAAAAATTTCCACCTTACACCCCCTGGAGTCCAATTTTCTTAATAAATCTTCGCTTTTCAGACGACATCCGAGAAATAATGTCATGCTGTTTGTCCGTCTGTCCGTCTGGCTGTTACCAAACATACAGGCGAAACGGCTAGAGATAGACACTTGAGACCTTCGGGGGCTTCCCCATAAATCGATTCTGGGACCATCATCATACCCACCATTTTACCCCCGCTTACCACCCCCATGTCTTTTTGGAATTGACCGAACACTCATCGTGCAATTTTTTTTCATTATTGGATATGTTTCAGAAATTGCCTAGGCGGACATTTCGTCCTTATACGAAAATAGCGTTGAATCATTCCTAATAGGGTAAGAGCACATAATTTTGGACAGTTTCTAAATTTGGACACTTTGAGGGTAAAATTGGACACTAAAAATAAATTGATTAAAATTATGGATTTTTATTCCAATATTTGATGAATAATGAATTCTATCTAAATATTTGTTCTTTTTGGAAGATTTTAACACTAAATACGTTAAATTTTGAATATGATTTGAGTTGAAATTGCTTTGTTGAAAATTCAGTGTGAGCAATTGCTTACGAGAAATATGACAGAACTTCGTATTTACTTCAGTCTTATTTAGCTGTGGTGTAGTACTAAGAATTGAGGAGCTCAGAGCAAAAAAACGCTATTTTAACCCTCTAACGGGTAAGACCGCATCCAGGCGGTCTTCACAAAAATCACATTTACTGCGACAATAAAGGTTTTATTTATTTAAAAGTGCTATAGTGTCCTCGGTAATAGTCTTATAAACATCTCTTGAAAGTTTGAACTCATTTTGACTCTTCGTTTTGTTGCTATTCCCAGTTTTGTGTGACAGGTCAGAGAAAAAGCAACAAAAAATATTTGTGCAAAAAAACTAATTTCCAATTTCCATAAAAATACCGATTTAAAGTTATCTGACTAAAATAAATTTATTTTTTACCAAAAGATATGTCATTCTACTTTGTATAATTTATTTAAAAATTTGAAAAAACTAAAAATGTGAATTTTAGAAGCAAAAAGAGTTTCAAAAATTTTTTATATTTTCTCATCTAGCGCCTAAACTAAAAGAGATAATGAAGAATGGATGGTTTTTTCGACTTTATTAAATCATAATTATCCTAGAAAACATTGTTTTAGAACTTTTTTTTTCGCATATTAAAGAAAACACCGTTAGAGAGTTAATAGGGAAATGCATACGACTTAGGCTTAGAGTTTTTTTGCTCTGAGCGCCTCAATTTTTCCTCCCTTTTTTTGAGTGATATTATTGAATATTCATTGAATATTGTGTTGATTTACGTTAGTTAGTGATTTGTACATTTGATCTAAAGTGAGATTTACCTTGTGAATTAGATTTTTCGTGTGAAAAATTGGAAATTTTTTGAGACATTTACCAGTGAGGTGATACTCCCTATTTTGGACAGGTGTTTTTCTCATGAAATTTCGTAAAGTTTTAGCTTTTGCGATGACTAGGTTGGACAAATGCCTGGAGATACAATGAAGCATCATCTCTATGAACAAGATGTAGTGAG
Source organism: Phlebotomus papatasi (assembly GCF_024763615.1). Lineage (NCBI taxonomy): Eukaryota > Metazoa > Arthropoda > Insecta > Diptera > Psychodidae > Phlebotomus > Phlebotomus papatasi. The sequence goes on along the minus strand of NC_077223.1, from coordinate 34,387,708 downwards.
AAAAGCCTTAAAAGACTCCCGGAAAGGCCAGGGAATGCACAAATCCGCACGTACTTGGAGTACCGAAGTCAACTCACTTTAATGAATGATATGGAAAGTTTCCGAGCTTCTTGTGACATTCTACGTTTCCCTTGCATGACCAGGAAGAGGACTTGGTAAGATTGGTTCATGAAATAAAGAACAATGGGCATCCTGTTGAGGCGGATTAGCTGTTCAAATTTACAGCCATGTTGTCCAAATTAATAACCAAGTTGTCCAAAATAAGAGCCAAATTCCCCTCTACATATCAAATCATTTTTAAATGTATTAAGACTAATTTTAGTAAAAACAAAGACAATAAACTCTTGCCAAGTTTCTAAATAACCCTTCTGAAAAGAGAGTAACAAAAAGAGTCAATTGGTATCGAAAATATCGCACTTCAAACTTGGAACATCGATGCTTATAAGTAGACTGTCCAAAATTATGAGCCTTTACCCTATTTGTGTTCAACAATAATTATAAAATTTAATGTCAGAAAACATGGAAAAATCGGACTTAGCAACCTTAGCAAATTTAATAAAATATATCTCGAAAACTAAAACTGTCCTTAACGATCTATTTTGTGGGTTTGATAGAGAATTTTACTAGCTACATTTTCGTCCATGTACAACTTTTTACTAAGATTGTTTTTTACCCTCCATATTAAGGTCGAAACGGCAATCAAGCAAACTGAGCGCCACTATTTATTGAGTAGGGGAGACTGGGGCAAAAGGTCACAATATGGATATTTTATTTTTTTACCAACTACTCGAACGCTCCAGAAATTTCTAATTAGCGCAGTTTTATAGGAAATTTACCGCTATACAACTTTGTGAAAGTAATTTTCTTCTATTTTGTAAGGAAATACATTTATCGAGCCGTTTTCTGAAAGGTAATTTTGTGACCATTCTAAAAAATTCTGGGGAAAATACTATCAGACATGGGATATTATCACATTTTGATTCGTTTTGTTACGGGGTTCCGTAAATTAAAAAAAATACCTAAATAACATATTTTTATAGGAAATTTATTCCTCTACACCTTTGTAAAACACCGTTTTCTCTATCTGAGCGAAAAAACCGAGTTTTAAGCTATTTTACAAAAACACACAAAACCCAACCAACCCAAACCAGCTTGTTGTTTGACCAATGCAAACAACAAGCGGCGACACATGGCATTTTGTTACTTTTTACCCCAAGTGGTCGTTTTTAATAAAAAGATTTCTTGAGAGAAGAATCTTTGTAAAATTCTAAAATAGATAGCGGCTTCGTATTCAAAGAATCCATGTAATTTAGGAAATAATCATCAGTGCATACATTTTGAATAATAAGTAGGTAATAATTGATATATTCTTCAAGGAAAATATTTTAAAAATATGGCTAAAAATTTTGATATTTCTTATTTTCTAAATTCCTTGTTCAAATTCTAACATACAACATCGAAGAAGGTCTATGGAAGCTATTTATGGAAAAAAATTTAAGCCGCTATCTTATTTATCTTGGAAGATATTGAATTTTTAAATTTTCGATTTGTGACTTTTTGCCCCGGTCTCCCTTATTTTTTCGTATATACAACAATGACCTTGAATCAAGCCATTGAACGATTCCTCGAGGTTAGAGATCAATCACCTTAAGGGCTCTATTGTGTAATTTTTCTTTTTGTCAAAATGGAGCATTTTAAATTAAATCCCGTCAAAATGCGCCTTAACCAGTTTTCATCGATTTATAAATCGATAGTTTACGATATTTAATTTTTGCTAGAAATTGAATTTTACTACTTCTAAGTGATATTAAGCAAATTTTGAAGTAATTCAGAACCGATAAAAAAAATAAAATCAAAGAGAAATTGAAAATCATGAGCACTACTACATTTCCAGTAGTAGAACCACAAAAAATCTATATAATTTTCATGGCATAAATTTATCACAAATAATTTCTAAAGTGCAGTATTAAAATCTAGGATTCAAGATAGGAGGGATGCTTTACCATTATTTTCCAATATTGTATAACAATTTCATTTTTTTTACTTTTATTAAAAAAATAAGATTTGAAAACCAATTTTGTATATTTTACTTGGCAATTTAACTTTTGTATTTTTTTACGAAAAACCAAAAATTAAAATATTTTTTTTTTAGCAAGTGAAATGTGTCAAGTATTTCTGATTTATATGGAAGGGAATCTTTTTGCAAAATCAACATTAGAACGTAATAAAACTGTACTCACCACATGTTGATTATTGTTGCCACTCTCATTGATACCATTGGAAGTGACTGACTCTGCGGAACCATCTGCCCCCGCAGAATTGTCAGCTGTTGCCCCTCCTGCTGTATCATCGTCCTTTTTCTCCAGAATCTCCTGCAGAGCTTTCTCGCGCTTGTGCTTGTCCTTGACCAACTCTGCAAAAAGACTCGTATCGCTGATCTTTTCCTTGATATCGATCTTCCTGATGGAGATTGGCGGGGTTTTCGAACGACTCTCCCGTGTCGGCGTGACTGCCTTGGACTTTCTCACCGTCGGTGAGCCTCCACGGAAAACCCTTGGACTTCGACTCCTCGAGTGCAGACGGGTTGCTTTTGCTGGTGGTGATCCAGGTGGGCTGTAGGGGCGCTTCCTCACGCGTGACGACGATCTTCGACGATGCGAAGGAGACATACTACTCGGATGAGGAGATCTCCTGATCGGTGATCGACGGGGTGAACGACGCGGAGGGGATCTTCTGGGAGATCTTGGGGTTCGTCTCCGTGAGTCCCGTCTTCGATCCCAGTCTCTGTCTTTCCTCATCGATGATGATGAGGTGGATGTGGTCCGATTCTTGTAATCATTGCGATCATTTGATCTTTCACGGTGCACATTGGAAAGCCGAGAACGCTTTGACACCGGTGACGAATACATTGAATGACTACTGTGATGATGGTCTGTTGTCCAAGAAGACAAAACAAAATAAACAATTTTACCGTTTCCATTGCAACCGGACAACAGAAAAGGAGAGAAAAACAGCTGCTAAAAATGAGGGTTTGCCTAACTTGCAGGGAAACGATTCAACATTAACCACGGAACAATAATTGAAATAACAAAAAAAAACTATATTACTATTTAATTTGTAATATCTTCTTTGATTATTGATAATAAAGGTTTACCATATCTTGCATAATACTCCCTGTATCTTCTCCTGAACATTTTCACAGAGTTTCGAGAAAAATATGTTTTTTTTTCTTTCCATAAACTACTTTGATTTGAACCCAAATCCTACTACTCGCTTGTAATACTACGAAATAAGGTAACTAGAATTCGTTTTAGCTATTGAAAATATTTTTGTAATGTTTTATAATTGTTCTATATGTATAAGCATTTCAATTACAAATATGATAAGAAAGTTCAAGGTTCATGTAACAAATGTCAATGACCTCTTCTACTCATAAATAAGCGTGTCACACTTTGGTTCCGTTCAATTCGACAAGAAAGGATAGTAGGATAATTTTGTGATCTACTTTGAAATGCGTGAATATTGTCTTTGTTGTTCAAATTGTTAAAATTGTAAAACCCAAATCGGATCTTTGACCTACGGTCCCAAATTGTTAATAATTTATCTATTATTTGTCCCAAATAGATCTTTGATAACCCCACTACTTTATATTGAAGTAAAATGGGTCCTGCCATCAGGTCTTCTGTATAGTATGTAATATTTCCCATTTGGCAGGACTTATTTTCACAATTTTACTATACTCGCTCGAACTTTTCCAAGACAGCAGTATATTGCACTTCCGTAATTTGAGTGACATTTTAAGATATTTTTGATTATTATGAAATCAGATAGAGAATTTTGTAGACTTTTAGAATCCGATTTTATATCGAAAAGTTTATAATGAAGATTTTCCGTAATTTTAGATTTTCCAACCCGTTGTTGATTGTTTGCAATAAAAAGTGACGTTTTTCTTAATATCTAATTAGTAAAAGAGTGGTATTTTTGCATAGGGGGAGGTGGGGCTAATTTGAACTCTGTATAAAATATGTTGAAAAGTGGCTGAAAATTATCATTTTTTTTTTGAAAAAAGTTGTGCCAAAAATCGAAAAAAAAGTTTAAAAAAATTCCTTCTGTTAAGCACGAGCCACATTCATATCCTAAAAGAAAATACTAGTTTTATGGATTTAAGATGAAGCTGCTAGAAAAAACGTGACAACAAAAAAAATTTCCAAAAATTTTCCGGTGACAGACAGACGAAAATCTGAATTTACGAAATTTTATAGTTCTAAAATTAAAACAATGGACAAAATTGAAGTGTTTTTCCTATGTCAAACCCACTTATCCCCTTAAGATAAGGCTCATTTCTATTAAAAAATTGGAGAAAAGCCCAGTTCCAAAGCTGCCCCAGTTCAAAGATGCCCCACCTTCCCCTAGTAGGACATTTTTTTTGCAATCTAACTTTTCCTTTCTATAGAAAAAGATCTCATCTCACCACTTAGAGGTAGAGACGTAGGAGCTTCGCCCCCCCCCCCAAAGGTTAAATCGACTCTGGGGTACCTTTAACATGTCCCTTATTTTCTTGTGCGTTTTGTTTTAATTCTTGGATGTTTTAGAGGTCGTCCAGTGGGACATTTCGTTCACTTACGAAAATATCGTTGAATCATCCCTAATAACGGTTTTTCAAGGTCAAAAGTTAAATAGGCTCTGTCTAAAGAATGTATTTCTCAACTGAATGGGGTCTTGATTGGACTCGTTGGAAAGGTCTTGGAATTTATGAAAATTATAAACCGATTGCAATCGGTTATGAACCGACTCTAAATCAATTAAGCAACATTTTCTTAAAGACGATCTTCTAAGAAATTTATAAATCGGGTCAAATCGGTTAAGAACCGAAAAATGGTAAAAGATGCAAAATCACTTTTGAGATATAGCATCTAGGTCATGACTTCGAGCACTTTGGAAAGACTAGGCCGCTTTGTCACAAATTTTATCTCAAATTCAATTGTATTACTTCTACACCCCTTTTTAATTCGATCACTGTAAATCGTCAGGAAGTGTATACAGTGGCGGCCAAAATAATAGAATCACTTTACAAAGCTTATATTTTTTTACTTTTGTATTTATTCCCAATTTGTTGATATACAGTGGCGATAAGATAAATAGCACAACTTCAGAGATTTTCCTATTTTGATGTTTTATGATACAGTATCAATACCTGATCATGTTTTATTTTTAGAAAATATAATGCCCAACGCACAATAACTTTTGTTTAGTAAACGTGTTTTTGACATTTCAATGAGAGTGAGTGAGATCTAGATATAGTCATCTCGCTCATTCTCATGGGAAATTTTAAAAACATGTTTACAAACAAAAGTTATTGTGCGCTGGTCATAATGCCCATCATAAATAAAAATGATAATTATTTAATATTTGTATCTGTTAAAACCATGTGTTTTTGTCATTTTATGAGTTTAGATAAAATCCGTGTGGCAAATTTAAATAGCACATTTTCATTTTCTTTGAAAATATTACCTGAAATTTATTTTTATTTTAAAATTTATTATATTTCTATATTGTTGATCATGTATAGGCATAATTGCTACAAATTTTTCGTAAAATAAAGTTATGAGAACTGAAAAATCATGTAAATAGGGCCTTTTTTGCAGATTTCCAGGCTTTACCTAAAAGAGTTTAGGATCACTAAGATTTTTTTTTTTGTAAATTATATTGTTCAAGGAAGATAACCATCAAATCAAAAAAAAATTATGATAAAACGTACAAATCACGCAAAAACTCGAAAATTTCGAGAAAGAATTACGATTTCTACAGAAGATTCTGCCATTGCTCTTATAGTAAACTTAATTTATTTGCCGCCGTGCCGAAAATAAAGGAACAAATTGAACAAAATTTGACAAAGTAACTGATGTGAGCATTACTGAAAGCCAATTATATAAAAATACCCGATAAATAAAAATGTTGCCAGACGTACAGAGTTAGTATTCAAACGAAACCGTACCTGTTGTTTGATTTTTGTTAAAGAGCATATGCAGAAGGACCTGAAATTCTGGAATAATATTCTTTCAACCGATGTATTACTGTTTAATATCACAGGATATGACATAACAAAATATTAGATGTCCGAAAAGTCGAGAATTTTGTCCTTGATACATAATTAAGAACGTAAAGCTTAGCAGTGGTAATTTTATAGTATGAGGTTACTTTTTGCGAAGTGGCGTATGATTTGTACATGGAATATCAGGCAATAGAAACCAATTTTTTTACAAGAATATCTTTGGACAAAACATGTATACTTCAATATCGAAAAGAATTTGCTTTTGGTTTTTAAGTTTTAATCAAGCTAATGATCCCAAACACACTGCCAAGAGTTTTTAAAAATGGTTCAATCAGAACAAAATTGGTTTTCTGGAATGGCCAAGACGGTCTAAGGACCTCAATCCTATTGAATTTAAAGGATAAGCTTGACCACAAGATAAATCTCTCGAATGAACATTAAATACAATCACTTTAGAATAGTGTCAAATGCTGATTTCCTTAATGATCCTTCCGTTGTCAAGCGCTCATTTTTTCGAAAAGTTATTTAACTAAGTACTAATTAATCCAAATTTAATTTTCAAATAGAATTCGTAAGTTATTAATAGCAGTAGAAGTCGAAAATTATCACTTCTTATAGGGTGTGCTATTTATATTGTCCTCTTAATATGTGTCATTTCAAGAACTTTTTGATCGTACTAAATTTCTTGATAGAACTTTCAAATGTTTTCTTCATATTCAAAATGTATTTATATACAAGTTTATTTATTATTATTATTTTTATCATTTAAAAATAATTTTTCGAAAAACAAAGCATATATTACAGTGTCCGAAACTGTGCTATTTATCTTGTTGCCACTGTAATTCTAAAGTAGAAAACTTCAAATTATTAGAAATGTAGAATACGGGTTGTTATGGCCTAATGTATATTCTGTGAAAAATAGAGACCTCTAGCGGCGAAAACAATACTTATTTGACGTAAGGTAATTATTTGAACATTTCTATATTAAAATTATTTCAATGAATTGGAATACACAAAAATGCTAAAGCTAAAATAGTGGTCTTTGTGGAGCTGATTTTATTATTTTGGCCGCCACTGTATTACTCAAGGAATAACACTTAAACTCTTTCTAGAGCTCTCTGCTCAGTCTTCAAACCTTCATCAGTGATAAGTCTTTAAATGATTTCTGTAAAGCTTGTTCATTTTTTGTCAAGATTATTTAGGGCATTTGGAGATTATTGGGGTTCCTTTACAATAATTTTCACAATTTTTTTGGATCTTTCAATAATCTAGGAGCTAGTCTTTCTGGCATCTTGTATTACCATCGAGATAATTAATTTTTATACAATATCGTTTTTTAGGAAAACCATGAATATCTCGAGTTCGGGTATTCTGGAAAGTTGGGAGACTTTGTCGGATTTTTTAATCAGGAAAGATATAATTCATTGAAAGACTCTTTTGTAATAGAATCTCAGCAAATCAGGGCATTCATAAAATTCTACGGAAATTGAAATTGCCAAAGGGTTAAGGACCTTCTTGTCCCTGTTGCGAGAATTTCGTAGAATTCCTTTACAAAAAGCAAATAAATGCGACTTTTCTGTTGTCATGGAGATGTCTTTAGAAGAAAAAAAAAGAGAAAAGAATGGGACTTACTTGGAGACTTAATACTCTCATTGCTGCCGGATTTCCTGTGGCTGCCGTGGTGATGAAGGTGATTGACCGATGGTGGCATTTCATCCTCTGGGCTGTGGTACTTCCGGGTGTGAAGTGGTGGAGTATGTGGCGAGGCTATTAAGGTATCCGGACGCTTCTTCACACTCTCAGGGCAGTGCCTGTCCGAATATCCACTCTGCCGGCTGTCGGATCTCAGTGGGGGCGTCGATGGGGAAATAGGACTTGCTTCCCGGACAACTGGAGGTGTGTGAGGCTGCCTCACCATCTCCACAGCTTCCTCCTCATCCTCCTCCTCGTTGGCTTTGAGGGGCGGCGTGAGACTGTCCACATCCAGCACCGAATCATTCTCCGAGATACTCTCTACACTGCTCACGGATTTGTGGCGTGCTCGTTTTTTCCTCTTTTTCGTCTTCTTGGTCTTCTTGTGCTTTTTCTCTTTTTTGGAGCGCTTCCTTGGACGATCATCATCATCAAATTCTTCCGCCAGTGTTGGCGATGACACCACATGCTGAATCTTCCCATGGACATACTCCGGTGAACGCTTGGAGCGCCTGGAGAGGGATGATGTGGAAGATGAACCAATAGGTGAACCGATAATCACTCTTCTAGTCGTGGTCTCGGGCAGATGACTGATGGCTGGCTTAATCACCACCTCACGCTTGTACGTGGATGTGGACATGAAGGAACCCCTCAGTTCGCTAGGTTCCAGCCTCTTGCTGCTGGAATTTGTGCTCTGGGCAAAGCTGAATGCCCCATCGGATTCATCCGTCTGGATTTCACCAGCTTCTGGAGCGGAAAAATCCTCCGAACTAACATCTGAGTACTCCACAATCCGTGAGACATTGGCTTGACTGGTACTCGTGTCATTGCCATTCTTATCCTCCTGCATCTCATCGCGCGAACGATGGCGTTTCTTTGACTTCTTCCCGCTCTTCTTGGACTTCTTACGCTGGTGCCTCATGCTACGATCACGATCCATGATACCTCACAAGGGGCCTAAGCTGAGGGATGGGGAATGAATGCAGAGAGGGAACTTGAGTTGTGTGGAGGCTCACTAACACATTCCCGGAACACGGAAACAGGCTGAAAAGCACAAAAACCAACCGTTTACTAACGAATCACTGTCCTTTCGTCATCCTCCCTTGGCAAAAAATCCAAAAAATCCCCGCAAAACACAATAATTGAAGCTTTCCAAAACATTCCCGGACACACAAAAAGTGAGGTTATGTGTACAAGGGACGATTTTTCAGCCAAAAAACACACTTTTTGCACACTTTCTCTCACAATTTTCCCTCCCTGAACTTCCCTGGATCCTCCTTCATTGCAAAGCACATCAAATTCAGGGAAAACACCCTCAATATAGAAGAAAAATTCATGATTCACAGAAGCCCCCATTTCCCAGCCCATGGAAACGTCAAAAGGTGGAAAAATTTCTCATGCAAACGAAAAAAAGAGCAACTCACCCATTTTCTGGAGCACATCCACACTGATATTCCTTAATAATTAACCAAATAACTCACATTGTTCACAGAAAAAACTTTAATCAAACATTTTATACTTGAATGAGAAAACTTGTTTTACAATATATTACTTTGATCCGCAATTTCTCAACTATTTCTCCGTCTTCTTAATCATTCAGCACGATTTCCATCCAAATATCCTTTCAATGGGTACTCGGACATTGATTTAGATTTATTTTCCTTTACGCAATTTCCATTAAATCATTTTATTTCATCGCGAGGTCTCGCATAGAAAATTTGTTCCAAAATGACCGAACAGGAACACCATCAGCGCCTCTTGCCGTCAAATCACCCAAACACCAACTTCCGCCACTGAACAGCGACATCTACCACTGGCCACAAGACTAGGGACTTTTTGAATATTCATAATTTCATCTTTATTCAACCATCAATTGATTGATGTACAATTCGTATGGAATTTTATTAGTCTGCCCATCGACAGCAATAGCCATCATCTCATCCAATTCATCCTGACTGAAGGGCTCACCCTCCTCCATCATCAGCTTACCCAGATAGTCACGCGGAATGAAGCCTTTTGCTTCGGGATCGAGCATCTGGAAGGCTTTGAGGAGTTTCTCCGGAGCTGCTGGTTCCATTCGACGCTCCAGGAGCAACTGGTGAACATGTGGAAGGAACTTGGCCAAATGCACAGTCCCATTGGAATCCTCAAACTCCGTGGCAGAGATTATCTCATTAATTTCATTCTCAGATGGAACGCATCCTGCAAATTTCGCAACTTTCTAAAAGGGGCTTCTCAATAACAAATTATTAGTATATTATTTTTACTTTAATAATTGGGTCGTATTCGTTTAGTCAGGGGGGAAGTGGGGCACATTTGATTTGAGAAAGCTTTAAAATTATGCTTGTTTTCTCCTATTTTTAAATAAAACTGGACCTTATCATGATATAATTGTTTACTTTCTACCGTCTACCTAGGGGAAGGTTTTGAAGGTTCGTACACACGGCTCTTCGTTATCCGGCACTTCGTTATCCGGGTGACAGCTGCCAAACACTGGCGGTTGATGTATTCAAAACGATTTTTTACGAAGCATGCAGTTTGTCCAGAGTGAATTAATGTGTTATTTTCATTTTTTTCAAAGTTTTTGACACACAATCGTGCTACAAAATGAAACATAAACGTACCACAAAGAAAATTCTGTTGTTTTTCGACAGAAAACAAATTCCCACAAAAGAAAATATAAAAAACGTTGACCAGATTCGAAAAACCGAAATGTCATTTTGTCCCCACGTCAGCCGGATAACGAAGAGTCGAGTGTATTAAAAAAGGAGTCCAAGATTTAAGATTTTTTACTGAATGCCACACACACCGAATCAATTATAGCACTATATCAAAAAAAATCTATTACTGATTGGGTTCATAATTTCTGCCTCACAAAATTCCTGGAAGTCCTTGGATTTTCCTCTACAGGAAAATGAAAATATAGCGGCATTTTTTACGAAGGTGCCCTGATTAACTCAGCTTCGTACCACTTTTTCCCACCTCTGTAGGCCTCATTTTCCCCGAAAACATTACACCGGACACAAAAATTTGGGCATCACTACTTAGATGGAACTTTCATCTACTTGTTTTCACCATTTGTAGGAGGTATCACGCATTAAAAAATCAATTTTAAGCTATTTTTCTAACACATGTTTTTTGACACTCGGAAAACCATTTTTTCCCTGCATTCTGACAGTCAATTACGAGCTTGGTTAGGTATGATTCTCTCATAATCATACCTAATGTAATCCTCAGATTTTCTCTAACACATCCAATGGGTCTTACAGAACATATTTCGGACGTAACTGATTTCAAAAATGACCAGCCACCAATTTAAAGTGAAATGTGAGAAGTACCACTCTAAAACAAGGAAAATTGAGTGAGAAATACTCAAAATACATCGAAGTGACAATTAAAGAATCACATCTACCATAAGCAGTCTAGTTTCATCACTGCATAAATCAGAAAGTAGTCGTCTCGAGTCTGTCTTATAGAACATTTTTTGAACATCAGTGATTCTTAGAATTACCAGTGATTAATTTAAAGTAAAATGTGAAAAATTCCGCTTGAAAACAAAGCAAATTGGATGGAAAATTCTCAAAACGCACCGCATGGGCAATGAAAGAATCACAACCACCATAAGCAGATTCAGGCTTAATGTTTAATTTGACAGAAGTGAAATAAAAACATCTGATGAAGTCTCATTTTGATAGAGAAGTGCGTGTTTTCCTTTGAAATTTTAGTGAAAATTATTTAATATCCCAATTTTCTTGTGAATTTATTCAGTGGAGTCTCTGATGTGTCAAATATCCAGAGCGGCATGCACAGTGTGACACAAAAGAGTGAGGAATTCTCAAATTCGATGGTCAGTAATTTTGACAGATGTTTTTACGAAGCTGTAAAATTCAATTTTCCCGAGCTGCAAGGATGGTAATTTTTATGAATCTTCCTCCACCCACAAAAACGACCCCCTTCAAGCAAAAGATTTTCACGGTAAATATTAACCCTAATAAACCCTTTAAAACTTGGAATAGTTGCTTTTTCGAAAAGACACTTGCAGTGTGCAAAAATGCATAAAATATTACACATCAAAATTAAGAATTTAGGCACATTTTTTTATTTTTGCCTTTTGGACCCAGGTAAAAAGGCCTAGGCTTCCAAGTTTGTCAGGAAATGTAAGATGTAGTACTAGCTTTTAGATTATATGTCCATGGATGAAATTCATTTAGTAACTTGGAAAAAAAATCAACTTTTACGAAGCTGCAACATTACGAAGGTGCAAAACCTTCCCCTACATTTGAAAAAACTTTGTTTTTCAAGTTTGGATATTCTTGTTAAATGAAGCAAAAATGTTCAAATTTTCCCTGATTTTTCTTAGTTATGATGTTATTTTGCATTATTAAGAGTTTTTTTTATGGAATTGAAGTTAAATATTGGTATGTAAACTTGACATAAGTATGTAGATGAACAAAAAGTCGTTGCATTGCAAACACTGTACCGCCCGAATTTCTCTCTAATTCGGATGACATTTTGGTCCCAAATGCCTGAATTTGAGAGAGTCTACTGTATATTCAAATATTGCGCATTTAAGGGTCAAATAGAACGATTTTAAATAGAAAATCAAAAGTACCTGAGTGGAATAAAATAATAATAATAAATAGAAAATCCAGCACTGAGAGAATTCCAAAAAAGTTAAAATAACATTCCGGAAATGTTAATTTTACCCTGCATTATTGATCCGAAATCAGTGTAAATATTATGATTTTTAGGTATATTATGGGTTAACCCTTTAAGGACGATTGGAACACCGGTGTCCCATAAAGAAAATAATTTTTCCTGACTATCTAAAGTTATTTTTTCCTTATATTTGTACATAATTGCAATATAGAAGGTTGAAGGAATCTAGGATATTTTTTGGAACTCTCCAGCTATTTGCTATGTAGTAAATTTTTAAGCTAAAAAATGACGAATTTTTAAATTATCATAAGAAAATTAATTTTAGATATTTTTTATACTTCCAATTTTTTTAAGCAAAATCGTTTTGCGAAAAGAAACTACAATACTCAAACATAATATTTTTCATTAGATTGAAAATTATCATTCATTAGTATTGTCAGAAAAATTACATAAATTTTTAGGCTATTTTTGTCCCTATCGTTCATAGAGACAAAAAATACACAATGTTGGCTTTTCGAAGGCCAGATATAAGACCCTTTACTAGTTTTGTACATTGGTTTCATTTTTATTGCTGATTTTCGGTCCGCAAAAACTGTCGCGTCGTTAAAGGGTTAAAGTTACCCTTTTACATGTTAATTTTACACTTAAAAAGGTGTAAAATTAACATTAAAAAATGTTGATATATTTTTTTACACCTAAAATGTTAAAGTTACGAGGAAAAAAAGTTAATCGCACCCCCTTAATTTTCTCAGTGAGGAAATTTTGAACTTTTTGGGCACACACAATATTACAAAAAGGAGTTTTTTTGCTATTTATTATCCCCTAAAATTTTTTAAACTCACCCAAAAATCTGAGAATTGTGCCTATTTCCCTTACATCAACCACTTTGCTTCCATGGTGATCGAAGATGAGAAAAGCATCAGCAATCTTCCTCTCCAGATCATTTGTAATATTCACTGAAATTATTCAATCTAATTAGCATTATAGAAAAATTAAATAAAGTGACCAACTCCAAAAATTACCCGGAATATCAGCTTCTTCCATTTTGCTGGATAATAAAATAAATCTATCGACAAAACATTCTGAGCAAAGTTGCGATTTAGGAAACAAAAAGATTAAGAACAAATTTGATCGATATTCCAGCAATAATTTTATTCACTGCAATATTCTTTCTCCACTATAAAGCACCAGTCTATTCTATATGTAAAAAATATGCTTCTTGCGAGAAATAAAGGTGGAGTTATTTATAATGCTTATAAAAAATATGCGACTACAGAGTTGATAATTGTTACTTTTTGCAGATTTTTTTTCTTCTCCATTCAATCAAAAAATTAACTTTTTTTTCTGCTTACTTAACAAATTCTTTCATGAAATATCTCGTATCATTTTTATCACATTCATTTTTCAATTGTTTTTTCATCTAACACACTAACAATATTCCTTGTAATTCTTTTATTTTTCATCTCACACCAAATTCAACTCACTTTCCCCACCATCGTCTCGCCATTTCACTAAACATCTTAAATTAATAATAAAATCCCTTAAACTGAGATAGAAATTACCTAAGCGATACATTTACATGCTTTTTCATCTACTTTAATGCCTTATCATTAAAGTTACGTGTAAAAAGTCAAAACACTTGTTGTCATGGTTCAATAGGTGCGTTTTTTTTCTTGCTTGTTCATCTGGTGTAAATTGCGCATAGTATAAAAATTTATATAATAAATATAATTTTTATTGTATAAATTGTTTAATATAAAAAAAAACACTTGAGAAAAGAAATATCAAGAGGTGCTCTTCAATTCTCAGCGAAAAAAATTGAGAATTCTTCATTTTAGAGTCTGGCAAAATCTTTATCAAAAAGTTTTTGTTGCATTTTGTAAAAAAAAAATTCTTTGTCTTTTCATCCAAGGCCCCATCGTTGAAATATTGGAGAGTTATAATATTGATTTTGGAATGGATTTTGCACATTTTTTTTTTTTCAAAGGAATTTTTCTTCCATTCTTCTTCCCCCTCCAGAGAATACCAATTAGCCACAATTTACACATCCATCTCTTCCATTGTCCGAGACAGACGATGACTATCGATCCTCCGACGTTGACTGCGCCTCACAGCATCTGCCCTTCTGTATGGTTCACTCTTGAGGCCCAGCAGAATGTCCTCCAGAGCCCCATTGTACACTTCATCCTGCTGCAGGAGTTTCTTCTCGCGCACAGCATTTGTCTTACTTTTCAACTCATTTATTACCGCCTCCTGTTTTGTCAAGAGACACATCATAATTCGTCCATCTTCTACTTCATTAGCCCACAAGAAAATTGCAACATACACAAGATTCAGTCACACTGTGCAACAAACTTTCTCAAGCAAAATCTATTTGTTTTCTATTCTTGCGGGAGTTTCTTCTCTTAAATGGTTCTTTACAAAAAAAATCTACTTCAAAAAGGGAAGTGAAAAGGCTTCTACAAAGTCGGAAAAGTACAGGACAGGGAAAGAAAATCACACACTAAGTAAGTAAATTCATAGAAAAGTAAATTAATTAGAATACTTAATGGTGCTATTCCAATTTCAATGAAAAATATATTTTTAGCACTTTACTGTTCTCAAGTGATTCTACATAATCGATTTTTCTTTGCATTGGTTTCTGTCGCGACTCTCTTTGGTGGTTTTACAACAGACCGAGGACTGGAGAAAATAGTAGAGACAGCAACCAATACAAAAAAAAGTTGATAATGCAGAAGTAATTGAGAACAGTAGAATAGGGTAAATTAAGCTAATTCAAAACCTGCTCCAAATGGAAATTTTTCGCTACTCCAAATGGAAACGTCATTGTTTTCATGATAACTACAGTACTAAATTATTATATTTATATATTTTCTACGACACAGTTTCATTATTTAGTTAATTTTGCTCCAAGTAAAACGAAAATCCATTCATATTCACATATTTTAATTTGTTAATTTAGAAGAAAAATTAAAAGTGTACCGTTTCACCATCAAATTTTTCATCGATCGACCATGTTTTCAAATGAAAAACACAATGAGGTGTGACTGTTGTTTATTCGTTTTGTTTAACATTTATGTCATATTTCTGGCTAATTTTAGTTAAATAAATTGCTAATCTTTATTGTTAACGGTACGTGAAGTTTTCAAATGAAATAATTACATATTTCGTGAACAAAAAGGGTTTCTTTTCTGAAGCGTCTGCAATTGCTTCAATAGGACACTCTGGAAATATGATTTTTTGGAGAGATTTTCTTAGTGTCTCAGATGGGAGAGAAGAAAAGACACGGAATAAGAACAAATCCTGCACTCAAGAGCAACACAACAAAGTTTTGGAAGCCTTTCGTCGCGGTTTCAGTTACACTGTTTATCTCCAATTAGAAATATTCTCTTGTCTCCATTTGGATTAATTTGTTTCCAATAGAAGCATTTTACGCTCGAGTAGTTTTTTTGTATTTAAGAAATTTTCAAATTATATCTAAAGAATTTTCATCAAACAGTAACATTCTAGAAGAGTCAAGGAGCAAATTTATGTAATTCTCTTCAGAAAAAATTGAACTTAATGTGTTGAATCTTCTGTCAAAGTCAAAGCGTCTGGAAATGGTTTTGAATTAGGACATTTACCCTACTAAAAAAAATCATGTTCATTTTTCATTAGAATATCATCATTAGCCAGAATACGTAATTGAGCCATTCCAATGAAAAATTAACATATTTTTAAGCATTATACTGTTCTCAAGTGCTTCTATATAATCGACCTGTAACGTCTATTTGGTGGTTTTACAACACAGGGACTGTATAAAGTAATTGAGACAAGAGCCAACACAAGAAAAAGTGATAATGTAAAAGCGTTTGAGAACAGTAAAATGTTTAAAAAAAAACATATTCATTTTTCATTAGAATATCAGCATTAACCAAATACTTAATGATGCTATTCCAATGAAAAATGAACATGCTTTTTTTAGTACAAAACTGTTCTCAAATACTTCTGCATAATTTACTTTTCTTTGTGTTATTTCCTTTCACGATTATTTAGTGGTTTTATAACACAGCGGGGACTAGAGAAAATACTCAAGACAGGAACTAATGCAAAGAAAAGTCGATAATACAGAAGCACTTGAGAACAGTAAGTTGCTTTAAAAAACTGTTCAGGAGAATGATTTCCCTTTTTAATTTTTTATAAAAAATAGCACCATAACTTCCATATTTGTACATTAAAATTGTATGCAATAAAATTAAAAAAAAACTAATTACTGATGTGGATCAATTCAGATTTGATACACATTTCTAGAACTTTTAAATAAAACTAATATTGACCAAGTCAATTAAGAAATAAATACTCTAGAAGTCTTTGACTCTAAACATGAAAGTCCATAAAATGGAATGACTTAAACTAGCTCAAAAGTTGCGTAGTAGTTTACAACAAGTCCAGATAGCCAAGTTGCTAATCCAACGAGTCCAACCAAAGATATTCAAAAATGAAGAAATAATAATGTGAGCACATTATTATAACTTATAGAGGAACTAGTGCTATTCCTTAGCGAGATTTTGACCAGTTCGACTTTATTTACCACGACCATTTTTTTTTCAAGACAAAACTTGTTTTGTCGTTTTTTTTTGAAAAGTTAAAACTGCTAATTTACTGATGAAAAATATTTCTAAATCTGCCTTAATATTTAAAAAAAATAATTTTGGATAAAAAACTGCGTTTTTTATTCTTTCGGATTTTTTTTCAATTTCTTTGTCTATAACGATCACATACTTGAAAAAAACATACCACACCTCTGAACTTTTTTTACGATAATATAACTCATTAGCTCTGTTTACTAGAATTACTGGAGACAGGATGTTCATATTTTAAAACGAACTCATTATAAATTAAGAAAAGATTATTGTTAAAAGAAAAAAATCTGTTAAGAAGCAAGGAGCAACGATCGTTGAATTTGCATTCTTTACATTTAATCATTACAAATACATTTATTTATATGTAAATCTAAGGAAAGAATTTGTCACCCAAAATTCAAGTCAGGCAAGAGAATAAAGGAAAAGATTATCATAATCGACGCGATGCTAAATATTCTGTGCATAATTTTGTACACAAACTTTACATATTTTCCACGAAGCAGATTTTTTATACGTGATTAGAGGACCAAAGTACCTAATAAAAAGAGATGGCAAAGCGTCTTAGCTTAAAATTTAAAGGTCTTAAAATTTCTTATCCGACTATATCAGTTCCAATCGGTGTTAAATTGATCAAGCAATCGTAATTGATTTATTTTCCATACTGTTCTTTTTATTTTTGTGCGTAAGCTTTTCATTAATGTCAAAAACAATCCAACCTGCATACTTCTTAACCAATTTTCTAGTTCAGAATTGTTTTCTAATTTTCGCATCAATTTTATCGGTAATAAACCGATATACACAAAATATCACGCGAGAAATAATTCATGGAGAGATCTATCTCGTGAGTTCGAGCGTTTTGCAAAGGTAGGACGCTTTACCATCTCTTTTTATTCGAGTTTTATTTCTAATTATGAATTTCTCGCTAGTCCTCTACACATTGGGAACACATTTCATCAAAAATAGCATTTTTGAAAGAACTTTTACGTTTCCACCTGCAGCAGTGTAGAAGATTTCTTTCAAAAAGCAATTTTTAACGAAAATGGCTCTAAATGTGTAGACGCCCAAAGTCCTCAACACTTTGGAAGTAATTTTAGTCGAAAAATTGCTTTTTGACAGAAATCGCCTGATAGGGAGTAAACGTCAAAATTCTGTCAAAAAGACAATTAGCTTTTCTGATTCATAGACAAAAATGTCACACAAAATTTTAAAAGACCATCAATCGATTTTTTTGTAAAAATCAATTATGATTTGTTTCTTTAAGGTCTCTACATTTTGGAAGCAATTTTCGTTAAAAATTGCATTTTTTAAGGAAATCGTCAGCACAGGAAAACGTCAAAATTCTGTCAAAAATGCAATTTTTGACAGAAACTGTTCCCAATGTGTAGAGGCCTTTGCAGACAGAGCAATAAAATGCCTAGATTTTTGACACCTTAGAATGCCTATTACACTTACAGTGGGTGTCAATAGTTTGTTGCCTAATGGCCTCTAATGGGAGCAATTTTTGTCAAAAATTGCTTTTTGAAGGAAATTCCCTGCAGCGTTGTAGGGTGAAACGTCAAATTTTCGTCAAAAACGCAATTTTTGACGAAAATTGCTTCCAATGTGTAGACGCCTTAATGCATGTTTGAGAAATAAAGTGAAAAAAATAATAGAAAATAATACTTTTCTAATTTTTTTTTGCAAATGAGTTCCGTGTAATCCGTAGATATTATTTATATTTTTCAAAAAAATAATTTTTTTTTTCATATCAAAAATAATTGTTTTCTAAAAGTTGGTCATTTTTGAAAAATCAAAAGGTTGCCTCATTTAAAAAACTAATTTAAAATGGTCAAAACATGTAACCAACTTAATGTAAACCGATTACATTTTAAGCTTATGTCATTTGAGAGGCAAATGGTGGATTTGTACATTTTTAAGGTTTACGGATTACAGGGAGCACATTTGCAAAAAGAAAAATTTAGAAAAGTATTTTTTCTATCATTTTTTTCACTTGTTTTCTCAAACATGCATTAGGCAACAAACTATTGACACTCACTGTATATTGTATACAATGACCTTGAATTATCCCTTCAAACGATTTTTCAAGGTCACTGTATAATCACTTCTAGAAAGTTTATTTTGCGACCGATCAGGGCAAGTAGGGATTCATTTGAAAGGTCTTACGATCCAGGATGAGAAGTATGTACAAATTTCAACTGGGTAATGGAAAACCCGGTAAAAAGCCAATAAATATTACTTAAAAAAAA
The DNA here is from genome assembly GCF_024763615.1 of Phlebotomus papatasi. Taxonomy (NCBI): domain Eukaryota; kingdom Metazoa; phylum Arthropoda; class Insecta; order Diptera; family Psychodidae; genus Phlebotomus; species Phlebotomus papatasi. The sequence continues at coordinate 34,368,437 of NC_077223.1, read as the reverse complement.
TGACAAAATGCGGAAAGCTCAAACTCACGAGCATGATCCATTTTCTATTTCATTCTGTTAACAAACTTTCTGCATCGAAACAACTAATGTGCAAAAAATTTTCAGGATAAAGCCCATTAGAGTTACGAGTTTGAGTATTTCGCAAAGCAAAGACGCAGTTAAACCGGTTGATTTTTTTTCTGTCTTAAGTAAACGAATAGAAATCAAATAAAATTAAATTTGATCCGCCTTCGTATCTTTAATACAGAATTACCGGAAATTTTATGTTTGCATCTCCCTTTCTAAACCATTTGAAGAGAAGAAACTCAATAAAATATCAGAAAAAAACAAACATTGCTGGAATGTGCATAAAAATTCCACATTGAATTGCTTTAGCAAAGCATAAAGAAGATGTTGCAAAGTGCTACTGTATCAGTGTATATACTTCCATTTGCCATTTTACACCCATTTTAGCACAAGAAAACATTGAAATTAAACTGTTTTTTTTTTTTTAATAAACATATTCTCGTGAAATTATTTTCTCTATCTGTGTTTAAATGTAATTAGAGATAGAAGCAATTAAATTAAAATGTATACACAACATTGAGAAATAAAAATTATTTACCATAAAAGAAGTGCAAAAAAATGTTTCTATTCTCTCTGCACAGAAAAACATGTAAATAATATTTAAAAAAAAATGGAAGAAAAAATCCATCCACCAATTTGAAGCGTTTTATTAAACACTTAGGTATATTTTTTTAATAAAATGTGAAAAAATGTCTAAAATTGTTCTAAAAAATTCTATTTACAATTGTTTATCGTGAAAAGGAAAAACAAAGCTAAACTTAAACCACAGGAATTAACACAAAAAGCCATCTAAAAGAGAATCTTGTAGGCAGGGATGTTTGTATAATGTAACTTTAACCATTACTTGAGGAATATGAGAGAAAGGAATTACTGTCTTTTTTTTGTTGTTGTTCTTGAACATGAGGAGAGAGTGAAGATGAGTGATAAAACACTTGGACGAGATTTCGTTAACAAAAAAAACCACATGCTACAAATCTAACGTTATGCTGTGCAGAAAATTAGAGGATGATCTTGATAGACGTATTTCAGGGCGTACCTGTTGCTTCTTCTGATTGTTGATTTTATTGCGTAGGACGACCTCTTCATTCTCCTTCTTGCTAGCCGCCAGAGCTGCTGCCTGTTCCAATCGTCTCCGTTGCTCATTCTCTTGATCTGCCGTCTATTTAAACATCAAAAAATTACCTTTAAAACTACAACAAAGAACACTTTAAAAAAAAGATGTACCTTAAATGCCCTGACAAAACGTACAAGCAACGAGAAGAAAGTATTGGCATCTGTACTCCTTGAAGATTCCCCAAAAAATTCAACACATTCCTTAAAGGAATCCTGAGCACTCTTTGCATCAATCTTAATCTTCTTCAATTTCTCCTCTGAATTATTGAGAAAATCCCTAAGAACATGATTATGTGGTCCCTTTCCACGCAATTCAGCTTCCTTCCTCACCGCTTCCATTCCCTTTTCCAGCTCATGAACATCCGTTATGACATTCTCCAGCGACACCTGAGCCGCTTTGTCAATGCAAAAGAGTTCAGTGTCAAAATTGAGCAAATCCAGAAATGATTGTCGCATCGTAGCCACAATATAGTGCAAAAGGCATGTCCTCTTATCTGTGGATTTTGTGTCTAACAGTGTATCGAGACTCTGAAGTTTGAATCCATACGCAGGACCACGTTTACTGCTATTCATGTAATTCCCAAAAGCCAGAATAATCTCCAAAACTGCCTTTAACTTCTTTGAACTCTTCACTGAACTCGATGCATTAATAATCGCATAGATTTGCTGAAAATTTCCCAAAAGATTCTTTTATACTACTTTACGCAAACTATCTCTATGAAATATTACTTAAAATATTTATTTTAAATTTGATTTTTGATCTTTTTTGATAATTTCAAAACCTTTGAAAATTCAGCATTTTACAGAATGGTGGGCCAAATTCGTAAAAATCTGGTTTTATACGATAAGGCATTAAGACATGGTTTTCTGACCAATGGTTTACCCCATTTCCAAAGAGCTTGAATTCTAAATCAACAAATTAATATTGAAATTCTATTTCAAAATCAGTTCCAAGAAATATTTTGTAAAAATTTTCGTCAAATAAAGAATTTTGAAGCAAACGTGTGTGTGTATGTACACAGTAAAAAATTGTGTGAGAAATAAAGTTGTGTATTTGAAAAGTTGTGTAAATTCACAAGCAATATGGTTGTAAATTGTAAAATTACTATCATAGTGGTGGTACGATACTAACATAATGCTAGTAAAATTATGTATTGTGTAAGAAAATTTGTGTATTGGAAAATTTGTGTGAGAACTGTCAAAATTCCATTGTTTACTATTGCAATTTTTCTAAGATTTCAGATAGATTTTGCATTTTTAACTGCCTAATTGTCTTCTGGAATCATTCATTGGATTCTTAAAATGTGCCTCAGTCGTGAAAAATTAGGAATAATTATGTAATAACAGAAAACAGAGGAAGCATCATGTAAATTAGAAAAATTGACGATGCAACTCTTGGCCATTTGCTGAAGAGAAGTAAGCAAGTCGGTAGCGCAGGCAGAAAACACGAGACCATCAACGCAAAGATTATGGGTTCAAGTCTCAGATTCAATCTTATTTTTTTCCTTTTTTTATTTTTTTTATCTTTTTTTTCTTAGTTTAATACCGAGATATATCACAGATAATACAAATAAACCGAACAAAATTGCTCTACAATCAAAATTATAGACAGAAAGCCATTTTATAAAATTGAAAATACACAACTTTGCCAATACACAACATTTCCAATACACAAAATTTACAACCATAGCGCTCGTGCAAAAATTACCAATCGTAGTGGTTGTAAATTTTTTTACTGTGTACGTAAAGGCCTCTACACACTAGAGAAATTATTTGTGTCCATATTTGACAGTTTTCTAATACAAGAAAGCAAACAATTGGATTCAATGTATACATAAATTCCTGAAGTGTGTAGAGACCATAAAGGCCTCTACGCATTGGTATATAAATTTATATCAGGCCTGAGCTAAAAGAAAAGCCAAAGTGAATTTGGTGGTGCCAGTTGGCATTCTTCGAAATGCAGCGAAAATTCACGCAGAGAAAATGAGAGGTTTTTTTAATGTGAAAATTGTTTAATTCCTTAGAGTTAAGTCATTTTCACAAGAAAATCCTTTTAATAATTTAGTTGAATACAGTTAAGTATTTGGGTTACTTGTGAATAATTGTCGGTATTACAACAAAAACATTGGGATGAAATTTTGAGCTGGAAGACTCATATTCTTTTGAGCTGTCCCAAAATTCAGGATAGGTTTGAGAAAAACCCTTTTGTACAACACTATTTTGGTTAATAAGGAATGCAAATGTACATATTACAAGAAGGGACACGACCTGCTAATAAGGATGAAATAGAGAAGAAAATATTTTGTCGCATTTCAGAGATTTTTTGTAACCGCAGCGCCGCCAGACGTTTGTCAAGTGAGTTATTTGTGTCTGTATCTCTCTCTCGAGTTAAATTGCGCGCGTTTTAAGAAATTTTCATTTGAAATGACATTTGCCTTTAATTTCCTTGTATTTCTGCAAGATTCAAGTAGAAAGGTGTGTAGTGAACAGCTATCCGTCTTCCGACAAAGATATCAATAAGACAATTTCTTTCTATATGAGTTTTTATGCCTGTTATGTCTTTTTGGCGCAAAAATATCTATCATGGCACCGTGAATGAGCGGGATTAGTGTTACCAGTATGGCTATCTGTATTTTCCAATAAAATTATCAACACAAAATTTTCGAAATTACACGACTTTTAACGAGCACAGGGCTGGAATGATAACTTTTCGACACTATCGAATCGATAGTATCGATAAATCTATATTTGTTAGATTAAGTGAATGTCGACTTTTTACACATTATTGAGCAATTCATTGAGACATTCTTAAAAGAATCTGGTTGTTGATAAATATCTATATTAGTTAGAGGAAGTTCTGCTATCGTTTTAATTTTTCAGAATCGACAGTCGATAGTATCGAAAATAAGTTATCATGTCACCCCAGGTCTGATTTATATGTATCAAAAGGGGAACTTTGAAGAAATGTCTAGGATTTGAATGAATTGTAAGAAGGATGATTTGTGGGTGAAATATTGACAAGAATGTCCTCTATAACTTTGCCCCAAAATTGATGTTATCGGTTGCTCGGTTTTCGAGATAATTCAATTTATTTGTTTTAAAACCTTTAAAAAAAATCATGAAAAAGATTCCCCAGAAAAGCTATGCAAGCTATTGTGAGGAGGCATCGACCTCGAGGCAGACCTAGGACAAGGTGGCTCAATGAAATTCAGAATCTTGCCTTGGAGCGCCTTGGGATCGAACCTGAACATCTTCCTGAAATGGCGGAGGATCGACAATCGTGGGCTGCTAATTTGGGTGTCATAGGCCCACGATCCCAAGAGATTGAAAATGATGATTATGATGATGACCTTTAAAACACGTTTTTGGACCGCAGGGCCCCTTGTGTCCATGTGACGAACTACCGAATCAAAAAAAATGATTGAATTTTGCGAAAACTTTCGCTTAAACCTTATTTTAAATAACGTAGTTGAATAAAAGCGGTCATATCAGCATCTGCGTACTTTCGCAGCGTCATTGTGGGAAAAATCTTTTTTTTTAAGTAAAATGACTAAATCGGACAGAGATGGCATAATCTATCTATAATTATGCCGAAGTGATCATCAAGATCGGCTGAGCAAGACTCGAGATAATTGAGTTTATGTAATATGAATTGGTTTTTTACTGTAGCGCCCCTAGCGTTGGCCCTACTTAGTTTAAATAATCTAGAAAATTGTAGCGCTTTACGAGACCTTTAATTTGCATCCATACTCATTAAAAACGGTTAAATAGAACCGGTGATATGGTGTTTTGAATATCGTGAACTTTGACTCCTCATTTCTCTGGTTCTATTTTAAGCACAGTGAACCCACATGACTTTTTGGAAACTTCTCAGCCTGGGCTACAACATTCTAAAATTTGATCAAAAGCACAATGCAATGGTTTCTTGAACTATCATCTGAAAGTGCTCATCCAGATAAAATCACAGACAAAAATTTAAGTCAAAATGTTTATCAGAACCAGAGATATAGGGCCGCTCAACCTTTCAATTTTGACTCCTTATAGCTCGAGTCAGGAATGTCCGACCCAGCGAGCACCAAATGCTAAACTTTTTCAAATCAGCTGAAAACATATTTTTTCAGCTGAGCTCTGCTGACCTCGAAGTTATAAGGTAAATGTACCAGCGATCGTCAGTGTTCCTCGGATCGGAAGGTTGTCCCGCGTATCGGAACCCCAAAATTAAATGTACTTTTGAAAATTATTCACTGTATTTTAGTAATTTTCTTTAGCAAGATGCATCACGTTAGTTCATATTTAATCTACAGAACCAATTTTCTCGTCGAGTTTTAAACAAAATTGCTATTATTTACCTAATTTATTGAATTACTGTATCAGAGTCTTAGCAAAAAATCCGCCATTCATCACTTTCTTAATATTTCACGCGAGAATTTGTCTGCAAAAATATGAAGAATTATGTTTGATTAAAATGATTTACAAATCTGTGTTAATTAAAAAATGAATATTCAGTGACTCTAATTTCACTATCAATACACTTTTTAATTGTTTTGGCAAAGAATATTGAAAATAAATTATTTTTTGCGAACAAGTACGTTTTCTTTCATCTGTTTCTCGAATCGGCACAGTTTTATCATGGAAAATTGCGCTCAGCGCGCTCAGCTATCATCGTCACAGCCATTATTAGACGTTTTTGTTGTGATAGAACAATTTACCAGTGAAAGTTTCATTAAATTTAACAATTTTAGAAGTTGTATCATGTGAATACACAGTACATAGTGTAAGAATGACAAAAAAGCTTCAATGAAGCCTTCTAGAGTGATTTAGATGCCAAGAAAGAAGGAGAATCCTCATCAAAACGTCTGCCGATCCGTGGCTCACCCCCTTCCGATCCGTGGAACACCTGATTAAGTACCTTCCGATCCGCGGAACGCATTGCATTCTTACAATTACACCTATATATTATTAATTTCCGTAATTAGCAAAAGTGTTAATACACGAAAATTGTTAAATGGATCGCTAATATATCAATTGGCATGTAAAAATATACAAAATAGTGTTTTGGAACTCATATATTCAACTAAATATGGAGCACGGCTCTTAACATTCCGATCCGTGGTACACTTCCCTTACTAGCGATCGTAGCGGTAATTAGTCGCAGTTATACTTTTTCCCCAATCGAGTGAGAGACTTTAATGCACTTGGTTTTTGTCTTTGCTGAGTTTGCCGGAATTGAGTAGAAGCTAAGGTTAACCCTTTCCATTATTACAATTTTATGATTCTTACAATAACCACATTTCACATTAAAAAATAAAGCAAAAAATTTAAAATTCACAAAAATTTTAAAAAAATCATATTTATAATATATTTTGAGTAATATGTATTCTTAAACCTTTTCCGACAAATAAATTTTTTTTGTATAATTTTATCAAAAAATATTGTGAATTCATTTATTAAAAAAAATATACTACACCTAAATTAAAATTGCATTGCCAAGAATTCTTGTCCGCTGTGATTTTAGAAAATTAATAACCCAAGAAATTCTTGGGAATTCTCAAGATATTTTAATATTTAATGAATTCTAAATTCGAGAAATATTGAAAAAACTTCGGAACCTCATGGAAATACCAAGAAGATCATGAACATATAGAATTTAGAGCCTGTATCATTTTTATTTAATGGTATACACAGTCTACTTAAAATTATTTCAAATGATTTCCAACAAATTAGCATATTTTCCTGACTTTAAATGTATTTAAAAACTCTCTTCTAAAAAATATAAATGCATATCATTTCAATTTAAAAAATGAATCATCAAATTGAATAAATTTTTCATTTAAAAATAATACGTACAGTATTAAAAAACGATAATTGTTGGTTTGTTATTTTACCACGATAATAAGAGTAGTTTTCAGAAAATTTATAATCGAAAATTTATAAATAGAAAAATGTAGCATATACATTATGCATATGCATCGTGCACGGATCATACATTTATTTCACTTGTAAAATATAAAACTTTTTATAACATAAAAAAAATATATTTTCCGCATTCGCCGCAACAAACAAAAACGCTTTTATGTAAATTTTTCAACTGTGATAAAACAATTATTTTATTTTGTAGTATATCCATTTTTTAATGATTTTTTTTTCGGACTAAAAAAATCTTGATTTTGTTCAATAAATTGCCCTTATAAAAAAGTCTCCAAAATGCAGGAAAAATCAATAGAAAATCAAGAAAAATCGAAAATGCAAAATTTAAAGGTAATTGAAAAAACGGAAAATTGATCGAAATATAGATACTCGAGCCAAATTTAATTGTAAAAAGATATATCAACAAAAAAAAGACTTACCGGACTTATTAGATGAATGCTATCGAAGAAATTTCCAATGTAGTTCATAATGGACAATTTTGAGGATATTCTCTCAACTTTTGCCAATTGCATCATGAATTTGTCCTCATCCGTCAGTAGATTCAAGTCCTTCTTCTCCCCAATGTACTCCCTGTAGGCCTTAACTTCCTGCTCCGTTGGTACCATCTTCTGCAGTATTTCCACATTTTCCAGCGACAATTGCTTCAAATCCAAATTATTTATAGCTCTAATTACCATTTCAGCGGGCATTTCGAGCTTTCGCCGTGAAATTGCTGCAAAAAAAAATAATACAACAAATCACGTCATACTTCTTGTATACAACACTATATTAATATAAATTAAAGGTGTTTTTTTTTAATACATCTGCAGCACGCACACGAGAAAAAAGTGAAAACCTTGATATTGCGGAAATTCAGTGTGAAGAAAAATAAAAGTGATTGCAATTTTTTTTCTCTCTCTCTTCTAACTCTACACAAACTCACCGATATTCCGTAGTCTTGTGTGCTCAAGAACTGAAACATTCTCAGGCTTCTTGAAGCGTTTGCTGGGAAATGACGTGAGACCATCCAATTCTGAATTGCCATTGGCATATGGTCCCCCTTGGCCAATTTTGAACTTTTCCTCAAATTCCACAAAATTGATTTGTTTGTACAATCTCTCGTCGTCCAAATCATTGAAAATGGTCCCTCTCACCTGCCAAGACAATCAATTAATCATTTTAGAACAAGGAAGCTTGAAAATTTAATGCTTGGATTTTTAATCTGCTTTCAATGACTAACAATTGAAAAGAGTGTTAGGGTAAGTGTGCCAAATTCCGGCCAGCTTGCAATTCCGGCCACCTTTTTTGTTCCTCGAATTTCCATGAATTTTTAGATTTTACGTACTCTAGAGATTATACAATGCAAAAGAATAACAAAAAATGTAGCTTCGACAAACGAGATGACGTGTAAAAGACATTGGAAGAATTCCCGAAGGGCAAGGAACTATGAGAATGCGAAGGTGGCCGAAATAGGGCACCAAAGCTATGTCTATATTTTTATTCATTTTAAAATGTATTAAGAATGATTTTAGAATAAATAAAGACGGTAAACTCTTTACAAGGATCCAAGCAACACTCTTTAAGAAGAAAGAATAATAAAAATCAATTTGTATTTAAAATATTACATTTAAAACTTGAGACTTTGACGCTTGCATGCAACTATGCCGAAATTTGGCACACTTACCCTATGTTTTTGGTTTTTGTTGGAAAAAAATCGAATATCCTTTCACATGTTTTAGGGTAAGATGGAATAATTCGGTATCACGTCTATTTTGGAATTTTGCAATTTTCTCACTGTTTCAGATAGTCAGAGAAATAAAGAAAACCACGAAGAAGTACAAGACTTTAAATTCGATAGTACTTCTTTGTTGATTTTTTTCTTTTGCCATCTAAAACTGTAAAGAAATCTCAAAATTCCAAATTAGACACGATTCCAAATTAGCCCATCTTACCCTACACAGAAAAAAATAATTTGTAAAAATGTTCGGAAATGTTTGTGAATTGCTATGGAGGACTTAGAAAATGCTCGTAAATCGTATAACAACCCACAAACAAGTTCGTAAAAGTTTGTACTTTTTTCACAAACATTGTTCGTAACATGATAATTTGACGAGCATTTTTTGTACTTTTACAAACATTTGTTCGTAAATGTTCGTAAACACACAAAAAATGTTCGTAAAATTTTGTCATTTGTTCGTAATTCTTTGTTTATATGACGAATATTTTACGAACACTTACGAACAAATGACAAAATTTTACAAACATTTTTTTGTGTGTTTACGAACATTTACGAACAAATGTTCGTAAAGGAATCAAAAATGCGCGTCAAGTGATCATGTTACGAACAATGTTTGTGAAAAAGTACAAACTTTTGCGAACTTGTTTGTGGGTTATACGATTCACGAGCATTTTGTAACTCCCCCATAGGAATTTACAAACATTCACGAACAATTTTACAATTTTTTTTTTCTGTGTACTGATTTTTTAAATTAAGTTGATCTATTTTTTAATTAAAATCAGAATAAAAGAAAAAGGATATTTAATGTTGCTCGTAATGGCTAGCGAAAAAATAAAGCTTTGTCGATTAATCAAAAAAATTGTCAATGAGTCATCAATCTTGCTATCATTTAAACAAATTATTTTACAGAAGATCCACACTCAAGATTGCTTATTTTGTTTCTCAAAAAGTCGTTCGATTTTACTGCTCGAACTCAAAGAGAGAGCAGTTATAGTCTTATTGAAAATCTGTATGAAGTCGTTCTAACTCCCAACTGAGATTTCTTAACACATCAATTTCCTTCGAATGACTTTGAAGGAACTTAATGAATTACACCCGATACTCAAGCTTCACTTCATGCAAGTTTATCATCTAAAATACTGTACTTACAGTAGAGTCTCGCTATAGTTCACATTTGGTTTCAGATTTGACACTTGGGTCGCACTATTATAGTCCATGTAATTTTTTAAAATTATCAACGATTTTTAGTATTGAAATTGCTCGACGGCTTCCACTTTCTTTGCGATTGTGGTACTTGTCCTTGCTCTCTTCATTGTGGACCACAATTATCACAACTACTTAATAAAGTTTGCCAAAAATATTAAAATAATTATGCATGTCGCATACTAAAAAACATAACCTAACTTAAAATCAGTGTTTTGAAATCATTGGTCGATAAATTGTGGACTATAGAGCGATGGCCTATAGCGAGACTCTACTGTACTTATTTTTTGACCACAATTAATATTAATTACGAGTCAATAAATTTAATAAAAATAATTTTCTTCAAAAGACTACTTACTTAACTGCAATAAAATTTAAATTATTGAGCAATTTTAATATTTAATTTGCTGAATTCATATTTATTTGAGCAACCACATTTATGCTATTTTTTCATATTTAAACAGGTTTTTCTCGACCAACTATTAGTTTTTTATTAATATATAAGTGAAGATCTATCAATTCAATTGCTTTTTAAATTAAATTCAATTAAATTGAATTTACAAATTGAAAAAATCCTAGTGTGATAGCACAGTAAGATTCTAAAGAATTGGGTCAGTTCAGGAAACTGTTCCTTGCACCATCGATTATCAAATCGAACAATTAGAGAACAGAAATTATTAGAAAAAAAATCATTTCTGAATGCTCTATATCTCGGCTCAGGGGAAAGTGAGGGTAGAAGGACCATCATAATAATTCATCGAATATTATAAAATTTTATCGAAATAGAAATGGAGATTTTCATAATATTACACATCGACATTTAGAAAAATCAATTTCCGAATTTTTAGATCAGGAAAATTTTCATAAATCAAAATTCATATGCTTTTCTTTCTCAAAAGCTTTGCATACCTATCTCACTCTTTCGGATTCTTCTTATTCTTTTAAACATCACAAGAAATTCAATTTAGCTCAGGCTAATTTTGGGTGTGAAAGACTGAGATAGACTTATGCTAAATATTTGAAAAAGAGAGAGATATGAATTTTGATTTTTGAAATTTCACTGATTTATAAAGTGAGTTAAACGCATTAGGAAAAAATTGCTAAAGACAATTTTAGCGATCCTAGCGGTGGTTCCACAAAGTCACTACAAAATTTCACTAAAGTTCAGGCCTTCGTATAATGTGAATTTTCTTTCAGTTTTCCTAAGAGACTTATACATTTCTATTAAATATTAGTTAGCTTATCATCAATTGTTGATAATTCTGTGTTAATTTAGTGTAAATCTTTTACGAAAAGCAAAAAAAAATCACATTATTCAAAGGCATGAACGTTCGAAGGGAGAGCACTTTCCCCTATTCAGTCTTAAAATAATAATTTCTGATATTTAAAATTGAGACGCTCAGAGCAGAAGTGGTCTCCTTTATATGCATTTCCCTATTCAAACAGTCCACTTCTGCTCTGAGCTTCTCAATTATAATGCCTTTTTCGATTTTCTCTTCAGAATCGGAAAACTCTCAAACAACCGAAAAATTAGTTTTTAGCAAATAGGGGCGACTGGGGCAGAATTAACCACCAAAATATTTTTTTCTTTACTTATAATTTGTGAAAAACATGTTTGGAAGGGAGAGTTAGGTCATCTAAATAAATGATAATTTGTTCAATATTCTTTCTAAGCATAACTCTAACATCGCATTTTCTAATTCAATCCCTGATTATTCTTCCCCGGACTCCCCTATTATATACTTGATTTGTGAATTTCAAAGCATTTCCTGCAAAGTTTATGCCAAATTAAACGAGATCGGTCCATGTAAGCTAAGATTCTGAACATCTAATCTAAATCTAAACAATCTCTATATCTAATTAAATATTTAAAATTATTTACTTAGAAAAAAAGAAGCAAATAATGAGGGAGAGTGTTCAGTGAATAGAAACGGAAACTACTCACCTGATTTGGTTTCAGTGCTACCCAATTGAGCGTGGGGAGTTTGTATTTCGTCTGAACCTTCCTCTTGATTGTCATCGCGCCATCGGGTGCCTGCATTTGTCCGGCAATCGGAGGCGGTGGTGACGGGATGAAGGGTGAGGCTCTGCCAACATTTCTCACGTTGCTTGGTGGCGGAGGCGGAGGGCAGGGTGGTGCAATTGGCGGTGGAGGCGTAAGGGCAGCAGGCGGTGGCGGTGGAGGAATTGGTGGTGCTTGAGGTGCCTCAGCTGATGGCATCTTTTGCTGAATCTCCTGTTGACACTTCTGCATTATCCGTGACTCTTCTTCACGCTGCTTCAGCACTTTCCGCAGCGTCGACACCTCTTCATCCGTCTGACGGGCTTTCTGCTGCATCTCGTCACATTCACTGCGCACCCTCGCCAATTCCGACTCCAATTCGGCCAATTTGTACATAAACTCCCTTTCTGTCTCTGCCACACGATCCAATGCCCTACCCAAATCATCTTCCAAATCCTGCACCCTCTCAAGGGCCGCCGTCTTCGTCTCACTGTCCTCCATCAGGGCAGCCACATCGAACACATTGTCCAAATATGCCGATATTTGGACTTGCAACTCTTCCGATTCCGTCAGTCGCAACTTCTCCAAATACCCATCGAGTCCCAGGGCAGTGAATTCATATTGGAGATGAACACGATAGTTCATATCCTCAACTGAGTGTACAACAATATTTACAAATTGCATACATGCTACCATGAAGTCAATATTAAAGAGTTCATAGTTGATGAAATATTCCATTAGGGTCTGAAAGCGTTTTGTCTCATGGCAAACCTGCAGACACAATCAGACAGACAAAAAATTAAAGAGAATTAGTGAGATGGACAAACGCTGATGGATGTTGAAAAGCTTATAGGAAATTGAGATTCACATTTGGAATTCCCTATAGTAAGGTGGGGTAACTGGGTCGTTTTCCGAACAGTGCTACTTAAACGCTTGTTTTTGGACTGATGAAATTCTTTTTTACTTCTTCTAAATCCATAGAATTATTCACTGTTTCATTCAGAAACATAATACAAAAAAACATTATCAAAAATATTAAAGAAAATTTATAAAATATTGATAATACTGAAATAAGTCAGCATGCTCTAACTGGGTCGCCTTTTCGCTAATTCCCTGTTAATTAAACCTTTGCATTTAAAATACTTTTTTCACAAGAAAAAAAAACAATAAATGTTTTCAATCAACTAGCTGTCATTAGCGAAAATATCACTGCAAGAAAATTTTTATTGAAGAACCCAGCTGGCACAAGATTGAAATGAGTCGATTACACTCACTTATTTAATGGATAAAAATATTATTTTTGCTTTTTCTCAAACTTGAATAGTTAGGTATATTTATATTACGGAAATAAAAATATTATTTAAGTGGATTAGTCATAAACGATCCAGATAGCGAAGCTCCCGGATTAGCACACTTGACTGTACACAAAGCAAACTCAATATGGTTTTATAACTTTTTTTATAACTAAGAAGTTGGTAAGTAATGTGAGGTTATGCTGCACATAACCTCCAAATATTGCATTGAATAACTTTTTAAAAATCCTTCAAATCTAAACAGTTATTTTCTCAAATAATTTAATTTAAAAGACAAATAAAATAATTTTAAATATATTTCAAGAGATTTTAAACAATTTAAAGTATTTTTTTATTAAAAAGAACATTGAATTCTAACCATAAAATATTTTACTGCAATGGTTAAATAAAAAAATTGCTTCTAATACAGTACAGTTCCTCAAATTTGAATAATATTTCCAAAAACGTAACGGAATTGATGTGAAATTCACTACAGTGGAGCCCCGCTATAGGCCATCGCTATATAGTCCACAATTTATCGACCGTTGATTTCAAAACACTGATTTTAAGTTAGGTTATGGTTTTTAGTACGCGACATGAAATGTTATCATAATTATTTTAATTTTTAAAAATTAATAATTTTTTAATTTTTAAGCCGTCGAGCAATTTCAATACTAAAAGTCGTTGATAATTTCAAAAAATGACATGGACTAGAGGGCGCTCCAAGTGTCAAATATGAAACCAAATATATGGTCTATAGCGGGGCTCTACTACTGTATTTCTAAATTAAGAAAAATAACTTTAAAGAATATTATCAATGTCATTAATTGTGAAATAAATGGAATTTGTTGCGGAAGTTAATATAAAACGATAATACTGAGGAGAGAAAAATTGTTCTGATTCATTCTTCACGCAAAACTTTCTCCGCATAACCTCAAATTTTACATTTTGAATTCAACTGTCGTTCAAATTTGAGGAACTCTACTGTATATAAAATTAGACTTTGACATCAATGCCAACTGCTAACTGTACAACGATCATCTTCGAAAGGACGATCAAATTTTAAATTGATGTTACGATCATTTTCGGCAGATAGAAATGAATAAACTACATTATTTCTGAACAGAATTTCACTTTACGATAAATTTCATATTCATTCAAAGAACTTTTTCTCATTGTAAATGGGCTCATTTTTTTATTTGCCTATTTTTCTCTGTAATTTGAGGATGTGCTGTGCCTAACTTCAAATAATCAACATTTTTTTTACTTATTTAATTTTTATTTTATTATTTATTTGGTTATTTATATGCGATTTGACTATTTTTTTTACTTAATTGAAAAGTTTATTAACAATGTGAGGTTATGCTGGACATAACCTCTTTTGACGCAATTTTTCTGCCACTGAGCAAATTGCGTCAAAAACCTGTATAAAAAAATTGAGAAGACTCTGCTGAATTCAAGCAATTAAAAACAAAATTAAGTCTTTGTATTCCAAATAATAGCTTACTTTAACCTTAAAATATTTAATTCTTTTAGTAAAATATGAGAGAGAAATTTTGCATTTCGTGTCAGACAAAAAAACAATGGATATAGGTAATAAATTGATTCGAAAAGTTTTAGGTTATGTCATATCTAACCTCAATATTTAAGAGATATTTTTTTAAAAGAGACAAAATCAAATATGTGTTTACAATAAATTTTGAAAATTGAATTTATTGACATGATTTATGCTCCAAAATTTTATCGAACTTTTAGCTATTTGATCAATTTCATTGAACAGAAAAAATAAGTAAGGTTACGATTTAATACAATTTTAAATGCAGGACAGTGTTCTATATTTCCATAAAAATTAACCAAATTGTTTTATTTGTTTAAAAAAAAACTCAATTTAGAGAAAAACAAGAATATTTGATATTTTTGGCATTGCAATCATATTTCGGATATATTTTAGGTTAGGGCAACACAAGACAAATTTCCATAGTAGCTTTTCACCAAACATATTGAGATAATAAATTACTATCCTTTAATCTAAAAATACACGCGATAGTGCGTGATAAAAATTGGACTCACAAAAGATTTCTCGGTAATCTTTATAAAGTGTACGACTTTTTTAGGTTAAACACATCATAACCTCACCTAATAACCTCTCATTTTAATAACACCTAATACAGTAGAGTCTCGTTATAGTCCATATTTGGTTTAAGATTTGACACTTGGGTCGCACTATAGCCCATGTAATTTGTTTAAAATTATCAATGACTTTTAGTATTGAAATTGCTCGACGACTTCCACTTTCTTTGCGATTGTGGTACTTGTCCTCGCTCTCTTCATTCTGAATCAGAATTATCACAACTACTCAATAAAGTTTGCCAAAAATATTAAAATAATTATGCTTGTTGCGTACAAAAAACATAACCTAACATAAAATCAGTGTTTTGAAATCAACGGTCGATAAATTGTGGACTATAGAGCGATGGCCTATAGCGAGACTCTACTGTACTTCTTTTGATCCTCGAATTCGAAAACTTCTTTATGTCAAACTTCTTGTACAAAAACTATTTTTTTTTGTACAAGAGATTGCAATAGCAGGGTTTCCAAAAGAAACTTATTTACGACATGTAAAGATAAGAGTCAATCTTCAAAAAATTATTCTGTTAGAAAGAAATGTCTTACTTCTTTGAAATTGTTGAAAGCCGACAAGATGATTTCGTGACCACCCTTGACGAGGCAAATTGCCGCCAAAAGTTCCAACACAAGTGCCTTCGTTCTCAGTGACTTGTGAATGAGACTTAGAGCGATGCAGTTGATTGCTTCACGATGCTGGATAACCATATTGAAGCCATACTTGTTATTCATTATTGCACGCAAACACATGATGCACACGTGAATGTCATCGGTGGAGGCGCCCATATTCAGCTTTGCAATGTGCCTAGAACGCCTTTTGATACTTGGACTATCAATCAAATCTCCCAATCCAGGCCTTATGAAGCCATTCGGCTGCTGTGGCTGCTGCTGCCGACTACCACCACAATTTCCACTTGTAGGCGTCAGTTCATTACTCCCGGCAGCATTTGATGTTGACGATAGCATACCCGAGTTCACCGTTGTATTCAATGTCTCTTCACTCTCATTCCTCGCCTCTTGGATTCGTTGCTCATGGCGCATCATGGACAAACGAAAACTCAAGTAGTCTATAAGTGCATCTAAACCCTGATTCTCCTCATCAAGAAACTCCTTCACCCACTCAATATGATTCGTCCTCAGTGATATCTCCAAATCTCTCAAAACTTGTGTCGACGTTGACTCACCCACAATTTTTCTCTTCTGCACCACAAACAAACCCCAACAATAATCCCCATTTACATTTTTTTCTTTCAAACCTCATAAATTACTATATATTCAAAATGTAAAACATTTTTTTGAGACTTACCCTGTGACTTCGTGAAGCTTTTGGATCCAAATATGTTCTCAATTTGGTCAAATAGTGTGACGGTGGATCTTTTGCATGGACCATTTCCTGTTGAAGAAAGCATGGGAAAAGCGTGAGTAACGCAAATATTATGTAAACACCAACTAAACATGATAAATGATATTTGACTTTGTGTGATAGAGGCTACAATCTGAGAGAAAGAGAGAAAATTACAGTGTAATTTCAAGGTCCTGCATTTCTTCTCACCCACACCAGTGATGTACTGGGCCAATATGCTATCTGTGCATTGAATTGGAAATTTTCTTTCCACTTTTCGTCTGCAGCATAAATAATTATTGGTAAGCCTGTTACCATGAAATTTAATTATCATTATATTGTTAAACACGATTTCCATTTTTAATTTATAATTTTGTTTGGTTTTAGATTTTTTTTTAAATAAATGTAGCATCCGAACTGTTAGTACATCGGTTTTAAAAATAATGGACCTGCGTTTATATTCGTACAATGGTTGCTTCTGTTTTAACTCTTTCACGTCTTTCACGTCATTAGGGTCATATGACCCGGGGAAATTTTTTTTTTTGAGCATTTAAGGTAAAGTACCCTCACTCGACCGGGTTCCTCGATTCGACTGGTCGGTGGGTCAATTTTTGAATGTTTTATGGCCTCTACACATTGGGAGAAATTTTTGTCAAAAATTGCTTTTTGAAGGAAATTCCCTGCAGCGTTGTAGGGGGAAACGTCAAATTTCTGTCAAAAACGAAATTTTTGACAAAAATTGCTCTCAATGTGTAGACGCCTTTATGGGCAATTTCGTCAATTTCTATAAATTTGTCACTGGTTCGTATTATTCATGGAATAATTGACCTATTAATGTTAGATCATACGCAAAATATTATAGCAAATATAAATAAATTGAATAAATAACTCTACCAGTCGAGCGAGGGCACTTTACCTTACATTAATTGAAATCTATGTTTGTGCACGACATCATAATAGAAAGATGTAAGATTCTTAGCTAATTTTCTCAAGACTCCAGATATTCAGGAAATGAAAATATTTGAGATCAAAAATCACGAATTTCGAACTTTGTGAAATGACTTTTCTTTTTCAAAATTTTTTATATTCATTTATTTTTTTCAGCAAAAAGTTCTTTAGAAACACAAAATAGAATATCCAAAGGTTTTATATTGCATATTTTGATATAATAAATTACTCTCAATTTTCCAGAAAAGCGCGTAGAATTTTCCGGGTCATATATAACCCTATTGTCGGCAAGGGTAAAAGTTTATGAAAGTGTTTTCGTGCCAACAATGTAGTTGGTACATTGTTTTTCTTTGTGAAGGAAAATATCTTGCTCCTGGACATTTCATTTATATCTGATGAATTATAACATATTTTGCAATATTTTAGAGTATTCTGCAAGCGTCCTCATACTATGCAATTGTATTGTGTGTGAATAAATATGTAGATAAGTTTATTTTTGCTAAATACCACTCAAAATATTGTGACAGAGACTGTTCAAGGGATTACCAGGAAGATTCCTTGAACACCAGGAGTACAGTGTTCATCAAGACAATCCAGTTTGCCATGGTTTTGGCCAAATTAATAACTACAAGCAAAAAAAAAACTCTTAAAAAGCCCGTGATATAGATTTTGAAAATGGTATGCACACTTCCCTTGAGGACAATAGAGTCATATATGACCCAGAGATCTTCCGAGTTTTCACGCAATGGAAAATTTTTTTCCTCTCAGGACTATTATAATTTGATCATAACGCATTAGGAAAAACTCAATTTTACATGAATTCACTTGCTTGCCAGTTTTTTGTTCACAACTAATTTGAACTGACTTGAAAAATTATTTAAAAAAAAAAAACAGGCAGTGGGAAGTGCGGCACCTTTGAATTGGGGCAACTTTGAAATTGGTTTTTCTCGAACTTTTAAGTGAAACTGGACATTATCATAATTATAATTTGACTCCCCAAACCAATTGTAAAGCTGAATCGTAAAGATAAGGCTCTGTTCCATATTTTGAAAGAGGAGAAAAAAACCAATTTTAGAGCTGCCCCCATTCAAAGGTGTCCCACTTGCCCCCTACAATTTAAAATAATTTTTAAAAATTAATTAGTAGCTCGAATCCATTCTTAATCGGTTTATACCCGCTTGGAACTGATTTAGACGTGCTTGAACTGCAAAGACCTTTTCAAAAAAAAAATCCTGAATTGCCACATTCGGTTGAGAAATATGCTATATTGAGCACTTTCAACCTTTGACCTTGAAAAACAGTTATAAGAAATATTTAAGGATATTTTCGTATATTGGCAAAACACCCGCCTAGATACGGTGCGTTTGCGAAAAATACCGGCGAGAGGAGGCCACAAGGCGGAAATTGTCGACTATAAGACCGACCATAGAACTTAAAGGTTTACCCCAATTCCCGGAGGTCTCAAAATCCAAATTAAGAAGCAATTTTATCGGTTTTTTTTTAATAATCTAATAGTTACCCTTAATATCCAATGAGTTGTTTCTAAAAAAAAAATCTTGCGACTAATAATAAGATTTAGAGCAGTCAAACCATTCAACTAAACCTGAGATCTGATGCCCACTTAAGGGCAGAATCACATTGACAATAAAATGCTCACCGTATTTCGTTAATTTACGCATTTTCATTGTAATTCTTACGCAAATTCTCGATTACCGTATAACCTTATCTCATACTCGGTGGCACTAGGTGAAAGTAATAAAAGAAAATTGAAGAAATAAAACGAAAATTCGATAAACAGTGAGCAAAAAAACTGTACGATTAATTTCTCATACAGTTCTTTTTGCTCACCGTTTATCGAATTTTCCTTTTATCTCTTCAATTTTCTTATATTATTTTCTCCTACTGCCACTGAGTATGAGATAAGGTAATACCATAATCGAGAATTTGCATAAGAATTGCAATGAAAATGCGTAAATTAACGAAATACGGTGTGGCTACGGCGAGCATTTTACTGTCAATGTGATTCTGCCCTAAGTCGTTTTCTCTAATCGTGTACCGTGGAAGGAACAAGGAAAACCTCTTTAACAGGGAACCCCTATATTGACACTTATGTCAAAATATTCCAATTTATTTAATGTATCTAATAAAATTTAAGGAATATGACGTATTTTCTATAATCTTTCCCTAAAAAGAAAGATTTTCAAATTTCCCAAATGGTACAGAATAGGGTCTCAAGAGGTCCTGACACGAGTTCTTAAAATGTGAATAGTTATTCCTTTCATTCTAATCTAGTTCTACTAAAGGTCATACGGGAAACTGACCGCAAATGTCGTGTGTTTATTAAAGATTTATTAAAAATTTGCGTTGCTAGAGTAAGACAGGAGGAATAGGGATGGTACACAGTCTACTATAAAGATTATATTATATAAATTGCACTAAATTTAGTGTTCGGACATTAAAAGAACAAGTTTTTGTATAATTCAACCTGATTTTAAGACTCAACATCTAGGAGTACTCAGTTCTCGTAGAGATTTTGCCACTTGTATTTACAAGAATAGGTTATATCATTTTGAAGAAACACTTGAATATAACAAATCATTTCTCGATTAATTATAAGAAATTTACATTACCAATACATAACTAAACTAAAAATCTGAATAGCAAAGAAAAATGACAAATTTGATCTAAGATAAGAAGTATACCGTGACTCAAAGGCTTTCTTTATTATTGTTCTATATATTTCTTTAATCACACATTCATTGTCTTGGTCATATTTCTCCCGAATATCCATGTTATCAACTCTCAAGAGAATAATTCTAAGAATTTCATATCGAATTATTGTGGAATGATTCTCTTGCAAAATGACTCATAAGCTCGATTAAATCAAATACTTGACTTTGACTGGTCCCTCTTTTTTTTCTTTGCCAATTGCCAAAATATCTTCAATGAATGCGTTAAATCCGTCACTGCTATTTATACAATTTCCATTGCAATAAATATTTTTCCCTCCATCTCCGTGTTAACATGCACAACAAATATTTTTTTTCTTTCTTACTGAGTCACGAAACTTTACATTTCAAATGATCATAAAACAATTGAAGGACGGATGTTGAGAAAATAAGGAAAAAATATAACCATAAATCCCATAATGGAGCATTGTTGTATATAATTTTAAAAAAAAAATTCCAGTGATAAGAGATAAAATGTTCAAATGGTAAAATACAATCTTGTTTTTAAAGCTGAGATTCTTTACAATGTCAGCTTTTGTGGTATGAGGTGAAACCCGACCACGAGCGATCAGGCAAAACCAAAACATTGTATAAATACTATTACATCCTAATAAGAACACGAATATAATAACGTATCTGGAAGGAATATGGAGAAAGCTAATGACTTGTGGTTTTTGGAAATAATTAAATAGACGATATAGGATAGCGTTACTAGATCCTTTTTACCATGGACTATGTTCAGATTTTAGTAGTAAATTTAGTACTCTAGTAAGATCTGGACTTTCTCTCAAAAACGGATTTGAATTCATCTGGCCCCTCCCCTTTACCGTGATACGGAGTATTTGAAAATAAGTCTTAAAATGATTTGAATGAAAGGTATCGCAAAATCTATTTCTAAATTTCGATATCGAAGATCCAGAAATCCTAGAAATTCCCATTTTCGATTTTGTTAAAATTATAGTAAGGAAACCTGAGACAAAATGAGGCAAATAAGAAAATTAAAAATATGTTATCTTCTCAAAAACGAGGATTGAAATGATTTAAATTTTAACCATAGACCGCTCTCATAAATTAACTTGAAAGACCTCAGTAATCAAGGGCAATTTTTAGAATAATTTCCTTATTAAAGATGCCAAATTTTGTTCAAGGTTTTACCCAAATTTATTCATTAGTGGATGTTTTCAGAACACTTTGATTCCGCTAAATACAAATCCGTTGTCCGATTTAGGATATTTCAAAGAATTTTCCTACAGAAACTCTTTTATCGAAAAAGAATTATCAGTGTAAAAAGTAACGAAGATCTGAAGTGAATGACATGTACCGGATCCATTATGGTCCAGTTCGCCTTTTCTGCTTCTTTTTAAACAAATAAAAACACTTCTTTTACGTAAAACAGTTTTTGGTAAATAACAGTCTGTGACAAAATTGTAGAAATGGATTAAATGTCGTATTTAAATAAGTCAACAGGGCATTCCTTTTAATTACTCGGGCTCCTAATATATTGAATCAAAATGTCTCAAATTATGCCACGTAAGTTAATACATATTTATCTTAGAATTTTCGGCAAGTTCATCCAAAAACAAATTTTAGGAAGCTACTTTAATAACTTATCAGGTAAGTTTTTCAGGAAAATTTTGCCTTGGAATTAGATAACATGGGAAAATGGGTTCCGGGTAAAATCCTGGAAGCCTTAATCCTGAAGGTCAAAATCGCAAAAAGGCCAAAACATCGAAAAGGTCAAAATCGTAAAAGCTAAAATCCCGAATGGGTTGAAACCCCGATTGGGCCAAAATCTCAAAAAGCTAAAATCTGGAACGTCAAAATTCCGAATGCCAAAATCCCGAATTCTTAAGTGTCATAACTATTCCCACGATTACACCCGCCCTTGGAAGAGGCAAAGGGATATTTCAGTGTTTTGGGAAAGTATTTCACACATTATCCTTCGTATAATTTTGTCCCTTTCATTATTTTGACTATCGGAATTTTGACTTTTCGGGATTTTGGCCCATTCGGAATTTTGGCTTTCGGGATTTTAGCTTTCCCAGATTTGATGTTCGAGATTTTGGCATTAGGGATTTTGGTTTTCTGGATTTTGACTTTTGGGATTTTGGCTTTAGGAATATTGGTTTTCTAAATTTTGACTTTTGGGCTTTTGGCGTTCGGGATTTTGACTTTGGGCTAAATGTCCATTTTCAAATCCATATTAAACCATTGTAATTATGAATATGAACTTTCCTTTCGGTCTTCACTTATCAGTAAAAAAAATATGAAAATTGATCCCAAGTTAAAATTACGGATTAAAGAATCGAACTAAGGCAATTTAATATATTTTGGCAAATTATCACAACTTCCGAATTATGAGCATCTTAAAATCGCTTTCAAAAAATCACAGCTACAATAAGCTTATCTGGGCTTATCACTGATTTTAGGAAGTTCGTCTGAAGAAAGCCAATAAAGTGGCTTTAAATGGCAGAGTAATTTATACACTCTCTTCTTTTACAAAATCGTTCATGTTCATTCATTTTATTAATAAAAATTTGTAATCAAATTCCCTCTCATCATGTTCCTTGTCTCTCTCTCTCTCTTTTTTCCACTCAATGATGTCCCCCCTGGATATTTTATATACATAGTACACTTCATGTATAGTTACATTAAATTTTCTGTGTCACGCTCAAGCACAAAGTTGCCTTTTTATTGAAGTCAATTGACTTGACTGCCGGAACCTTTGGCACTTTCTGTCTCACTCCAACCCCTCCTGCTATCTCTCCCCACATATTCATTCAATCTCCACCAAATGTTTGTCTGACAAAATGATATTTCATAAGTAATATTCTACGCACTATCTAAACTTTTTTTTTTCATATTCAAATCAATGTGAAAGATTAACACTTGGCTGTCATATAAGCTGAAAAAGTAATTTGCATTTGAAGGTTACTGAACGATAAACCTTCAAAAGATGTTTATGATGTGAATGCTCATTTTTTTCACCATACTTTATTTTCTATGTAGTGCTAAATCTCTTAATCTTCACTCCAGAGAGCACATAGAAAATTTTATACATGAAAAAATGTTGATGAATTTATGCTAAAACTCAGCAGGAGGAAATTTTATCTCTCCCACTACTTATTGCTGTTTTTTTTCCTATTATTCAAATAAACTCTACAGAATGATGATTCACCATTTTTTTCATATCTTTCTTAAAAAAAAATATTTACTAGACGCTATGCTTGCCCATTTAGTAATCTTGTATGATATTTTGCTTACGTTTTTTTTTTTTTTCGAAGACAAAAAGCCCAGCACAGAATACAAGACAGAAATCACAGTGTAATTTATTATTATTATTATTCGGGCGTGCTTATTCACATTATTTGCCGTGCTCAATGACCGTTTCGAAGAAATGATGTCATTTGGACAATTAATTATTGATACTATATAGAGAGGCAAAATCTCTTCATAAAACAACTCAACATTACTCACGCATACACCCCCCAAAACAATTGGAAGTTCTCACAAGAGAACAAAATTGAGAAAGAATAGAGTAACAAAATAAATTCTACACAAAATATTCTTCTTTTTTTTCCTCAACTACAACCAATGCCTATTTTTTAATCTTCTGAAGCAACAAATTTAAGCTCATTGAACTTTTTTTTTCACCTCCTCCATATTCTCTTTCACCACCATCACAAACAGCTTAATTAATCAGCATATATAAGTAATATAATATTCACAAAACGTGCATGAGAAAATTGGATTAATTACCTGATCACATATAATGTCCCATTTTTTCTCATCATCATAATTCTTCAGCAATTTCGCTTTATCCGGTGGTAAATCCATTGATGCCTGCAATTATGAAAGAGTAACAAATTTATTAGGCTCAATTTATAATTCATTTTGAAAGTGAATATAGGAAACAAGAGAAGTGATTTACTACACAGGGTATTCTTTTATATTTCAGTACTCTTCTAGTAATTAATATTTTCATATTTGTATTCATTATCATGTGCAAGCCACTCTACTTAAAAAAAATCAGTCTTTCAGCAATTGTGATTAATGATAAGAAATTTACAATGCCAATAAACTCAGACAACTGATAAGGCAAGAGTCTCTATTAATGAATGATAGTTATTAATTATACCTTTTACTAAGTAACTTGATAAGATAAAATACAATTGTCTATAAACGAAAGTCTTTCTCTTACTTAATCAGATAGTTTTAAATACTTTAAGAAAAAAAAACGAAATACTCTTTTACTGATAAAGAATCTCTTCTTAAAGCATCGAAAGTTTATAGAAAATTTTCAAAATAAATCGTTTGATTTATTTTTTCTGTATTAAATTATGATTATCTTTACTTCCAAATCTGTTGAAGATTTTTTTTATATTCTAATTTTTAAATTTATGAATCTTTATAGTAAATAGCCGTGGAAAAATTCTTTGCGCTTTGGAAACTACAGGGGACACAAACTCAATCTGAACAATTTTTCAGGAATCAAGATTCGATTGTTAAATAACTGTCTTATGCAATACGTTAATAGAGGAAATTGATTAAAATTATGATTTTTTTCTAATATTTAATGAATAATGTATTCTGTCTAAATAATTATGCTTTTTAGAAGATTTTAACACTAAATTCGTTAAATTTTAAATGATTTCAAATAAAATTGCTTTATTGACACTTCAGTGTGAGCAGGAAATACAGTCGACTCTCGCTAGTTCGGTTCTTTTAAGATCGGGCTACTTTTTAATTCGGGAAGAAGTTAGGGTAAGTCTGCCAAATTTCGGAATAGTTGCATGCAAGCGCCAAAGTCTCAAGTTTGAAATATAATATTTTTAATACAAATTGATTTTTTGTGACTTTTTTATAAGGACTGTTGCTTGGAACCTTGTAAACAGTTTATCGTCTTTATTTTCTCTAAAGTCATTCTTAATACATTTTAAAATGAATAAAATGTAGGCATAGCATTGGTGGCCTATTCCGGCCACCTTCATTCTTATAGCTCCTTGCCCTTTCGGAATTCTCCCAATGCCTTTTTCAGATCATCATACTCGTCGAAGCGATATTTTTTTGTTATTTTTTGCAGTGAATAGTCTCTAGAGCATGCAAAAACTAAAAATTAATGAAAATTTGAGGAACAAAAAATGTGACCGGAATTCCAAGCTGGCCGGAATTTGGTACACTTACCCTACATTTGAAAAAAGTTTGTTGTCATTTTTCAAGTTTGATTAGAATTATCAAATTAAGCAAATATGCTCAAAATTGCCATGGTTTGTCTTAGTTATGATGTGATTTTACATTAGTTAGGAGTTTTCACTAAATTTACCATAAATATGAGTATGTAAACTTAGTTTGAGTATGCAGATGAACAAAAAGTCGTTGCATTTCAAACAGTTTGTCGCCCGAATTTTTCTATAATTCGGGTGACATTTCGGTCCCAAATGCCCGAATTTGAGAGAGTCTACTGTATGACAGAACTTTGTGTTTACTTTAGTCTTATTTAGCTGTGGTGCAGGACTATCAATTTTTTCCTCGATATTTTTAGGTGATATCACTAAATATTCATTGAATATTTTGTTGATTCACGTTAGTAATTGGTTCATTTGGCCTGAAGTGTAATCAGCCCTGTGAATTACTTTTCTTGTGAAATATGAACAATTTTGTCAGAGATTCACCAATAGTGAGGTGATATTTCAATTTTAGAAAGGTGATTTTTTTCTTGACATTTTCTTATTTTTTAGCTTTTGTCATGATTAGAATTTATAAATACATAGAAAAAGGAGCATCATCTTTAAAAACGAGATGCAGTGTAAAAAGCTTTAAAATGGTCCCGAAAAGGCCAGGGAATGCGTGAATCGGCGTGTACTTGTTGTACAAGTCAACTATCTTTAATGAGTTATATGGAAAATTTCCGGGCTTCCGGGCCCTTTGGAACATCCGTGGTTCTTTCTCATAAAGAGGAAGAGAACTTGGTAAGTTAGGTTCTTGAAACAAACAACAATGGGCATTCTATTGCTACTGATTAGCTGTCCAAAATTTCAAACACAGTGTCCAAAATTATAAGCAAGGTGTCCAAAATTACAGTCAAATTAATGTCTACATTTTTATTCATTTTCAAACGTATTGATTGATTTTAGAAAGTAAACAAAGCAAAGACGATAAACAGCTTGTCAAGATTCCAAAGAACACTCCCGACCCGAAAAGGAAGAAACAAAAAAGTTGAATTTGTATTGAAATATTGCACTTCAAATTTAGAACATTGGTGCTTATATATACCCTGTCCGAAATAACAAGCAATTTCCCTATGTGAAATATTTTATAAAATCCTTGCTTTCTAGAATCAGCTATTAATCAGTCGCGATAAATTTAACATTAAAAATAATTTTACATTGAAATTAATTTTGAGGTTATGTATGCAAGTGTGTTCAGCAATGAAAATGAATTATCCTGTGATGTATTTGTTGAATAAATGAAGTATATAATAGCGTGGAATTCTCTAATTATGTCTTTTTAAGCTTCTTTAAAACTTTTATTCTAATTCTAGAGAAAAACCCTTGTATTATATTTTCGTGACGTTGAACAAATTCAAAAAATACATCAGGATTAGAAAGAGGACATCTGTCATATTGTCTCCCAATCATCCGGATTACAAAGCGGGCACTGTAATTTTGGTTAGGATAAAATCTTTCGAAGAGGTGAATTTAACACAAAATATAAGGGAATTATGACGAATGCCAAGATGATTTTATCTCCGTTACAAACCACTAGAGGAGATCTTCCAAACTATTACAATTAATCAAAAATGCACCACTGTGCATAATAATTTTTTCTTTATAGGAAAATTTAGTGTTTTGGATAATATCTAAGTCAAATTTAGCTTTTTTGTGTAATGTCTAAGGGAAATGTAGCGTTTTGTGTAATTTTAATGACAAGTTGTGTAATTGTAATTTTAATGTGTAATTTTAATTTGGGGAATTTTAAAGAAAAAAATGTATTTCAGTGTATTTCCAAAACGAAATTTAATATTCTGTATAATTTTAAAGGAAAGCTTAGTGTTTTAGGTAATTTTCGAAGAAAATTTAGTGTTTTTTTTTAAGTTAAAATTGAAATAAAGTGTTTTGGGTAATTTTAAATACAATAATCTTGAGATTTTTTACACAAGATGAAAAATTTTAAGTAATTCATATAATCAAACAACCAAGAAGTATATCGGTACTCAAAATTTTTTTCGGTATTCATTTAATTATGATTTTCTTTTTGATCTGCTTACAGTGTTTTAATAATTTTTAGACAGATCTTAGGAAATTCTGTTTTACATACTTCATACCAAAAATATAACCTTTCTGCTATGATAAAAGAATCAGGTTAAGTAATATAGGAGATAATATAGGGTAAGTGCTCATAATTTTGGACAGTTTCTAAATTTGGACACTTTGAGGGTAAAATTGGACACTAAAAATAAATTGATTAAAATGATGGATTTTTATTCCAATATTTGATGAAAAATGAATTCTATCTAAATATTTGTTCTTTTTGGAAGATTTTGACACTAAATACGTTAAATTTTGAATATGATTTGAGTTGAAATTGTTTTGTTGAAAATTCAGTGTGAGCAATTGCTTACGAGAAATATGACAGAACTTCGTGGCTTACTTCAGTCTTATTTAGTTTTGGTGAAGTACTAACAAAGTTTGTTCGCTGTTTTTGAGTGATATTATTGAATATTCATTGAATATTGTGTTGATTCACATTACTGATGATTTGTACATTTGACCTGAAGTGAGATTTGTCTTGTGAATTATATTTTTCGTGTGAAAAATGGGAAATTTTTTAAGACATTCACCAGTGAGGTGATGATTCTTATTTTGGACAGGTGTTTTTCTCACGAAATTTCGTGAAGTTTTAGCTTTTGTGATGACTAGGTTGGACAAATGCCTGGAGAAACAAAGGAGCATCATCTCTACGAAAGAGATGTAGCGAGAAATGCCTTGAAAGGCTCCAGGAAAGGTCAGGGAATGAGCGAATCTGCACGTACTTGGAGTATTGAAGTCAACTCACTTTAATGAATGATATGGAAAGTTTCCGGGCTTCTGTGACATTCTACGTTTCCCTTACATGAACAGGAAGAGGACTTGGTAAGATTGGTTCATCAAAAGAAGAACAATAGGCATCCTATTGAGGCGGATTAGCTGTCCAAATTTACAGCCAAGTTGGACAAATTAATAAACAAGTTGTCCAAAATAAGAGCCAAGGTCACCTCTACTTATCAATTCATTTTTAAACGTATTAAAACTAATTTTAATAAAAATAAGACGATAAATAGCTTGCTAAGTTTCTAAACAACCCTTCTGAAAAGAGAGTAACAAGAAATGTCAATTAGTATAGAAAATATCGCACTTCAAACTTGGAACTTCGATGCTTATAAGCAGACTGTCCAAAATTATAAGCACTTCCCCTAAGGAGAGTTTCTCGATAATCTGACCTAACATTTTCTACATGAAAATTGTAGTGAATCACCCTGCTATTCACAGAATAGCACATAATGTAAATATACAGATGGAGAGAACCACAAATTAATCCAAATAGAGAAGTAATATTTCATGAGAGAGGGAACTCATGATTGTCGCAACATCTCATGCGAAGTGTGTTTAAATAGACTGAGGGTAGAAAATAGTTGATAGGCCTACATCAACAATATTATCAATTTTGCCGCTGCGTTTGCCATTAGGGATCCCAGCCGTATTATACAGAATACAAAGTCACTCTTTGTTACACAAAACTTCCACATGCTACATGCAAAAAAAAAACAGCAAAACATTGTGTGTATGTTAGAAAATTTATTTGAATTCCCTTTCTATTTAATTGGTAAATTCAACTTTAGCATGCAAATTGGGATAATCGTGGATTCTCTCTCAGCATGTCTTGTAAGTTAAATTTATTATTTTTTCTAGTCTACACCGGCGAAGTAAAAATCCATTTACAAAATTAAAGTGATGGAAGTTTAGAATACTTCCAAATGAGGTCATGAAAAGTATGTGTTTGTGTTAGGAAAAACACCAGCATCTCTTTCACAAATCTATTGAAATTGTTCAATTAGATTTAATTAGTTTTATTTTTAGCGTTATGCCCGAGAGTTGAGAGAAGAAAAAAGATTTTATTTTTCGTTCATTGCCTGTTTTCGGAAAAAATATTGTATATTTAAGAGAGCAACTTTCCCGCAGTCAGACAAAAATTGAAAGGAAAAAAAAGTTGGAATTTCTCCTCCAGAATTGCCGAAAAAAAAACTTTGGCAATTAACATAAACATAACAATGGTCAGGAGCTGGCGTACACTTGTTAAGAGTAAATAATATAAATTTTGGGTCACCGGAAAAAGGAAATGCATTTAAATAGTTAGTAGAATAGGTGTTGTTAGAACTTCACCCATGGACGCAATGAAAGACGAAAAATATTGAACGTGATAGAATGCTAAGTTAAAAACGTAAATGAACACTACCCATTGAAATTTCCAATGAAAGACATTTACGCTTTTTCCCCTTCGTCAACATAATATTTTGCTACCTTATTCTTTTTTTATAGCCTTTCTCACCCATTTCCCTCCTATTTCACTTTCTCACTTCCTAATTACTTTTTCTCTTGTTTATCCATTGTGTCAATCTTAAAAATCAAATATTAACTTTGCATAAATTACTAATTTAATATCCCGCAATGATTATCACAAGTAAGGAATCAGTAATATACGGAATAAAAAATCATAAAATTATTTCACACCTTTTCGTGTGTTTAGTTATGACAATTTTTAAAAATGTAAAAATAAACATATTTATGGAATTAATTTTCATTTTCAATTATCACTGAATTACTTTAAGAAGCTTGAGACTTCATTGAATAACTGAATATTCATTCTTTTTAATTTCAATATTAGTAAAAAAAAGTGAGTAATTCTTCAATATGGAACGCATACAAAATTGATTTCTCTTATATCTCACTCCTGTCAATTAACTTGATGTGTCAATTATTGATACGGTAACTGGTTATTAAAGATCTTCAGTGCTCACAGAAGCAGTTTTATTTGTCTTTATTTTTAATATTTCTGCAAAATTCAAGCAAAAACATTACTTCTTTATGTACATTCGTATAATAATAAATAAAATGGTTCGATTTCAGAGTGAAGATGGTTGGTTGTCATTTGAACTTAAAAACATATAAATTAATTAATATTATAAATTTTATTATGATTATTAAAAGACTTATTTAGAAACATAAGCATCCACTGGTAGAAATGAAAGGATCACCGACGATCCTTTGAAAGTATCCCCGTCTTGACTCTTATTTAACTCCGGAATAAACATTTAAAAACAATGAAAAAGTCATCTTTGGTGTACGCTCAGATAAGCGAAATATGATACGAGAAATAGGTTTACGAAAAAACATAATCTAACGTGATAAATGTGCATAGAAAATTTCAAGATACAGTGATCCTTTCAAAGGATCAATTATAATCCATCCTTTTGAAAAAGATCAAATAATAATCCAATTTGATTCTTTCATTTTTCCAGTGTCCCAGGCTAAAAATAGTAAAAATATTATAAAAAAAGTAGTGTATTTGTTACGAAGGTTACGAGCGTTCAAGTTTGATTGAGACTCAATTTGTGGTGTAATTTTAGGTCAGGAAAATTTCATGAAGTCGAAATTTGAAACCCTTTCTTTCTTACACGTTTTGCGTATGTCTATCTCATTTTTTCGCACTCTTCTTCTTCTTCCAAACGTCACAACAAGCTTCATTTAGCTCAATCGATTTGGAGTATGAAACGCAACGTAAGAAACTAAGGTATCTGAATTTTGATTTCTTGAAATTTTTCTGATCTAAAAGGTGTGCTGGATACGGAGCTGGAGCCATAAGGATCAAAAAACAGTGCTGTTCGCCCATGCAAACAAGTACTATCATAAATTTAATCTTAGGCGAGGACTAAACGATTAATAAACAAATAAACGAAGTCTTATAAAAAAAAAAGATTTGGATAAAAAGCGAATATTTTGCCAGTTTACAGCCGCAGTTGGGTTTCTCCTTATCAGAAAGTGTCCTAGCTAGCCTATGAACTTAGGCAATCTTCAGACTACAGGCTTACTCTATATCCCAAAGCTTTTGAATTGATCAGAAGTATTCCCGTCAAAATCCCGAAAGCCAAAATCTCGAACGCCAAAATTCCGAAGGACTAAAATCCGGAATTCTTAAGTGTCCACTCCCATGATTGTAGCCATGCTTGCTTGAAGCAAAAGAAAATTTTCAGTGTTTCAGTGAATTTAGGCTTTCGGTATTTTGGCTGCCATCGGGTCAGAACCATATCTAAGCCCATTTCTTAATTTTTCTTTAATCAACAATATTGTACTATTTCATGAAATGAAAATGTTTTATATAACATTTAAAAATTGATTTATTAGCCATTTTTGCCAATGTCCTGTAGTCGTAAGAAATTAATCCAGTTTAGTTAGATAAAAATACTTAGATTAAAAAATCAAAATGTCGGATTTTAATATTGACAAGAAAGGACGTTATTTTCAACATGAGAAGTGTTTTCGAGGCTTCTTTTTTTGATGAGTTTCTTTAAGGATTATGGGATGGAATTATACTTATTTCCATCACTGTATAATTGTGATCTTCAGATATATAATCCATTTGACAGTTGTCAACATGGATAGATCATAATATGTATGTAAGGACCTCGACAGACTTGAGGACTAGCCGAGAGATGGCTTAGCGTAATTTTATTAGAAATAATGGTCAAACTACATTTCCATTATTTTCCACTAAGTCGTCTCTCGGCTTAAGTCGTAAGCGTGTCTAGGGCATAAGGGTTGTCGCTGAGTGACTTTTTGAAATAATTTTTTTTTCTCTAGACAAGTTTTACAAATGGTTGGGCTAATCTATTAGTAAATATTTAAAAATTCTTTGGGCTATATCGGCTACACCTACAATTAAATACGGGAAAGTAGATTGAGTCTAGAGTATCAGTTATTAAACAAAAAAAAGTTAAAAAAAAACTTCAGTTAGACGTAAGTCGTGGAGGGGCCTGGTCTAAAATGACCTATCACATAAACTTCTCTGGAAAATAATCCATATCCAGAAATTTCCCTTTCGTGAAATGTATGTTCCTTTTATGATTTTGCTACGTAAAACTCTATCCCTGACGATTAGATTAAAAATTATATTTCAGGTAATCATAAAAAAGAAACACAAGAATGGATGAATAGTAAAAGAATACTCAATTTACAAATTGCTTTGATTATAAGTTTAAGAATAAGTATAGAAAGAAAGAAAATAGCAAATTATGGAGAACTAAAGTGAATGAAAAAGCCTAATGTGATAAAACAGTGATGTAATTCGCTAAATCATACTTGAACTACTCTTCAATATTTTCAACACAACTTTTTTATTTCTTTCAGACCACACATTCACAGTGACTGGAAGTTGCTAATGAGTGCTTATCTTGGCAAATTGTAGAATAGACACACAATCAATGAACTCAACCGAGACTTTCCCTGCTTGTCAATTGTGCTGATGTTTCATTGAGACACTCAATAAATTGGCATTTGAGTGCAATAAAAGTTCTTGTGTTATGAGAAGTGCATTATCTCTTCTTAACCATTTCCGTCGTCAATTAATCATGTTATTTATCACGTCGTTCGGTCAGAAGGTTTTGCAAATCTATCACTCACTTTTCCCCCCTTTCTTTTCTCTTACTCTTCCGTTTCTTTCTCTCTCTCTTCACACTCTCTTTGAAAATGACAGTGATGACGATTATTCTATTTACGAAACCATTATAATGTTATTTCTTAACTCCAGACTGGCGTCATTTCTTCCAATTCTTCACACCGAAAAAAAAAGTTCAAGGGGGTTGCAAATTAATTTTCTCAAGAGTTTAAACTGACAGTGAAAGAGAGGGAAGTGTTATTAATAGTTTGTAATTTGTAATATATTATTTTTTGCTCTTTCTTGGGAAGTATATATAAATGTACAGATAGAGATTGTTGACAAATGATAACCAATAAATTGAAGTGTTGATCTTACTGCTCAATCTCTACAAGACAAGAGCATCATTATAAGCCGTATATTCTTCAATATCTGTACAAAATCTCCATCAGACATTTTTCTTCATCTAATTATCCATTGTGAGATTAACACGCCAAACGGTTAGAGATAGCGACTTGGACTTTTTAGGGAACCCCATTATAAGTTTATCATAGAATCGTTACTTTTCTTAAACAGTGCTACAATCCTGTGCAGGTCTTGGACTGATTTAAGACTTGGCCCTTATGCCGAAAATAGACACAGGCTGATCCTAGAGAATA
The DNA here is from genome assembly GCF_024763615.1 of Phlebotomus papatasi. Classification (NCBI taxonomy): domain Eukaryota; kingdom Metazoa; phylum Arthropoda; class Insecta; order Diptera; family Psychodidae; genus Phlebotomus; species Phlebotomus papatasi. Next base: position 34,334,627 of record NC_077223.1, on the reverse strand, counting down.
CTCAGCTCGAAAAATTTGGCGGTAAAGTATCAGCTCAAACTATCATACACTGAGGATTTACGATTAAGGATTAGCGTTTTCAGCATAAATTTCTATTAAATTTGCACACTTTGATTGCTGAAAGATTTCTTAAGTGCAATATCAATAGATTTTTCGTACAGAAAGGAGCATTCTGACCTTTCCATTACTCCAATCGCTCCAATCTTAATGCATTTTAAGATTTTACAACATTGCGTACCATTACTCTCCATGTTTTTTAACCCAATTGACATTTCGAAAAGCACCCAAAAACACCCAAAGTGAAGCTTTTTTATTTTCAGTACTACTGGCGCTGATGTCGCCTAATCCCCGTAATTTCACTAGACCTCATGAATTTAGAAGATCAGCCTGATCCTCAAAATTATGGGCTGATTCGTGAGTGTATCGACAACAATCCTCATTTTTCGGGCTGATCCCTAAGCCGCTTCCTGTGTCTATTTTCGGCTTTACGAACCTATTATACGACACAGCACTTCAATTCCGAAACCGCTAGTGAACTGGTGTCCAAGTCCACGCCTTATCGGTCTAATACCGGCTTCAGACTGGAGGTTTAGCCCAGTTCCCGAAGGTCTCAAAAATCTAAATAACAAGCAATTTTATTGATTTTTCAAAATCTAATGGATCTTTTGCCCTTAATATTTAATCCTAAACACCAATTTCCTAAAAAATCATGCTTGATGAGGAATTAGAGGAGTTAAGCCAGATAACTAAGCCTTATGTCTGAAGCCCGTATAACGGAGCCTGGTTCAACCTCATCCGATTAAAATTGCCGAAAATTAGTCCTTATGCCTTTGAAACACTTTTTAGATCGGTATAATTTCATGAAATCAAAATTCGCGTCCCTTTTTTTTCTCAAAAGATTTGCATAAGTATCCCATTCTTTCACAGAGAAAAATTTTGATTCTAAATATAAGAATATATAAGATCCTGGGAACTTAAATTGGACGTGAATCCCCGAGGCGTTTAAGTTTAGAAGCTCTGAGCGAAAGAAATGGGATAGAATCACTAGCTCTTTCAAGTTAAGAGATCGGGAACTTAAGTTCAGCATTAGCTGGAAAATGAAAAATGACTACAGATTTGCAAATTGCAACTAAAACTAAATGATCAAGGATTTAGAATTAGGGCATTGGCATTCATTGGATGGGATTTGAAATTAAATTCCTGGGTGTTTCTGTTTAAGAATTTTCCATTTTTCTGTGTGTTCGATCTCAAAATTGGACTGAACTAAATTTTATTTGGTGTGATGTTCAAAAGAAGAAGAAGAAGAGTGCAAAAAAGTAGGATAGACATCTGCTAAACTTTTAAGGCAGAAAGAGAAGTAAATTTCGACTTTATGAAATTTTCTTGACTAAAAGGTATGCAGAAGACATTATGAAGGCTTTTTTCAAATTTGAGGTTTATCTTCAATAATTTTATTGCAGGCGACATTTCCACAAAATTTCGACTAGAGATGGTACGGCAAGGGTAAAGGTAAATAAACCTTCCGGCGTTATCACACTTGTACATTAAAATTTTAATGTGATTCACATTAATTGTCGATTGTGAGCGTCCAAATATGTTATTTGTGTCTTTAAGTCACTTAATATTTGGGGTTTTTCTATTTATTGATAAAGAAGTGGACTTGGCCTTTAAAAATAAGTTTAAATTTACCTAAAGCATAAATATTTTTCACATTAAAAAATTAAAGAGAAAATCGCATTAATTTTTCGCATTAATACTATAAATCAATTTATATCAAATTTTGCGGGCCAAGTCTACCTTTTTATCAACAAATAGATCAAATTTTGAGTATAAAATGATTCAAACACACAAATTACACATTTGGACTCTCATCAGCGACAATTAATGTGAATCATATTAAAATTTTAATGTGCAAGTGTGATAAGACAGTTCTAACTATTAAAATTCAGTTGTCCTTCTTACAGTTGTTACTATTTATTAATTGATTAAAAATTCCAATTTCGTCCGTTTTAAAATGACCCCATTGCCCCCTCCTGAAGAATTTAATGCAAAAAACAAATGCGGAAAATCAGCAAAACATAAAATCGAAGTCGACATTTACAGCAGTAAGCGAAGTATCTTTCTTCTTGACAAACCTTTTTAACTATAAAGAAGTATTTCCAGGTAATATTTCATTGTATTGAGGGCTACAGAAAATAAAAGTATATTTTTGTCAAAATAGATTTCCCTTTCTTAATTGCATTTTAATGCACAGCAATATGTTTTTTCGCTAATGTCTCCTGAGTTAGTTTTACAAATTTCATGGAATTCTCTTTTCCCTGCAAATTTCGCAAGTTAATATTATGTCTAAATGCTTTTTTTCTGTCATTTTTGATTGATTTTCTGGTTTCTTGACAAGCATTTCGTCAACTTTTTGCAATACATCCATTATATTTTACTCTAAATATTACTGAAATGGTTTTTTTTAATGAAATTTCCATTTATTCAATTGAATTTAGTTTCCAAATGCATTTTATAAATTACACAGACTTGAATTTCCAATTCAACAAGACTTTGGTTGATATTGCCTTTCATCTCTGTCCCCTCTTCAGCATCATTCAATATCATACCCACAGCAGAACTTCATCTTTTAGCTTCTTACACCAAGTTTTAAATATGTGTACAAATGCCACAGAGCAAAAGTGGCACCAAAACGATTGATCACAAAACACCACCCAAGAAAACTGGTTATTAGACAAGAGGCGCGCACAACTTGAGAAAAATCTCCCTCTTTCTCAAAATGCATCTCCTCTTTTTTTTACTTCTATTTTTTCCTCTCAATAATGTGTATTTTGTACTTTTCCTGCCATGAATAATATATAAAAATACGCACTAACACATGATGGAATAAATTCATGAAGGAAAAAAGACCCATAGAGGCGTCACTCCAGAGAATTATTTTCATGCCTTATTTACATAATTTTGAACTCTTTTTTTTATTTTAGAGTATTTATCTCTATGTCATCCTCCTTATTTTTATTTAAAAAACCCATCTTCTTTCCCCACATTCTATTTTTCACCCAATCGCAACTAATATAAGAATCCACAATAAATTGTCACATATGGAAATGTGTGGTGTTGTGAGAAAACCCACATTTCATAATTAAAAGGCGAGACACTTGCCCCCTTAAAATACTTTTTCCTTTACCACAAAATAAAGATAATATTACACGCTCTCTCAAGGGAAATTCAAAGAATTTACTTCATAAAAAAAACTTACTATACATCACAATTGAGACGCTTTCCCATTGTTTGTAATAAAGAAATTCCGTGAAATGCACGACAATTTTTTTTCCATTTTAAACAATCAATAAGCATTGCATCATAATCCCCCCAGTAGTGACTCATTTGAGCTTCAACATCCAAAAGAATTTGCAAATCTCCAGATTAAAATGCGCAAAAAAAACCTCCTACTTAAATACAGATTTTTCAAATGAAAATTTGTCATGTGTGTAACATCTAACAGTATACAGTATAAGAATAATATTTTAGAAGAAACTTTTCATGGTTGCAAAGTCGACGACAAAATATTTTTCTTGTAAACTTGAGGAAAATATTGTAAGAAAATTACTACAACAAACTTGAGAAAACAGCAAACAATGGTAAAAGTACAATAACATAAAAGTAACTTAGTAGTGAGTTCGAGAAATAAAACAACTATTATAAATAATGATTAAAATATTTAGGAATAATAAATCACCGGTGAGGTATTTCTAAAAATAAACTGCGAATAGGGGATACTGGGGCACCACCAAACACGGGGTAGCACCAAACACTGCAAAAACAAGAACTTTAGAGGACAAGAGTTATAGAATTTAATATGAATTACAGGGATGCTTGTCCACTTGATTGGGATAGTCCAGTTTAGAAATAAAAATGAGACTTTGGTTCTTTCCCATGTTTGGTGGTGCCCCAGTTTCCTCTACTATTTTCTGCTACTATTTTAGGATAAGGTAATTGAAATTTGAAACGCTTGAAATATTTATCGATCATGAGAGTTAGATCGTCACCCGAAAATGTTTTTTTTTTAATTATTCGTCACTTTTAACGAAACATCTCTAGCATTATTTTTTCATTAATAACTAATGGAAGATATTTTACAAAAAAAAATTAAAAAAATAGTGAAAAGCAACGATCACTTTTCAAAAAAAAAAATCATTTTATTTTGGGATGCAGAACTAACCTTCATGGTCGGTACTTCACTTCCTTTATATTATTCTGGTTTGAATGTTAAAAAAATATTAGGAGACAAAAATTTTTTGTAACCGCTCAATATAAAAACTATGATAAGTTTAAAAAGAACAAAATTACGAAAACTTCTTGGTAAATGGAAATTTTATAATCGAACTTATCTTGAAAAGTTAAATATAATTTTAAGTGATTTATGGTCAATTTTGAGTTATTTTAATGATCAAAATAAAATATTTTTACCTACAATTTTGGTTTTTTAGTCAATAGAATTTATTTTCAGACAAAAATTACTTATCGGTTCACAACCGATTATTTAACCAATTTATAAATCACTCAAAACATTGCTCAAAATACACCTCAGAAGTAATATAATTAAATTTCGAATAAAAATAAGTTGTCGGTTATGAACCGGTTCCGAATGAATGGAATCGGATCGGTTTTATTCGAAAATCCAAGACCTTTCCAATGAGCCCAAGATAAGAATTAAGCAACTCATTATTTCGAGATAAAATGCAGAATATTTATTTAGATTTATTCAAGAGAGGGATAAAATAAGCCTTCTGTTTGAAAAAAATATTCGTCCTCTTCTTTAATTGTGTAATAATGGGTTATATGGAAGAGACCTTGCTCTATAATTGAACGAGAGTATCGGATTCAGTTCATTACCGGTTAATAACCGATTCGAATCAATTCTTGTTCGTGTCTGTCATTCCAAGACCTTTTCAACGAGCCCAAAGTATGATACCATTTGGGCGAGAACTACGCTTTCTAGCGCTTTTTCCGACCTTTGACCTTGAAAAACCATTATTAGAAATTATTCAACAGTATTTTCGTATAAGGACGAATGTCTGCCTGGGTAATCTCTAAAACAGAGGTGAGCAAGAACCGTTTCCAACCGAACAAACGTCAAATGAAAATTGTACGTCAAAGTCAAAACGGTCAAAACACAATCTGGACAAGATTATTTTGACGTTTATTCGGTTTCAAGCGGTTCTTGCTCATTCCTACTCTAAAATACATCTAAAAATGAGAAAAAAAATTTCGAACAATCCCCAAAAAACGTGATTTTGGAGTAGAAGGGGAGGAGTGGGGGAAAATGAGGGCCATGTTAACGATCCTTGGGTCGATTTATGAGAGTATCCCGAAGGTCACAACCGTTTGGTCTCTAGATCTGGCGAAACCCAAACGGACAGACGAACAACCGTGAAAAAACCTTGTAAGAAACAATTCAGGTTCATTTTCCAATATGTTCGCCGAGATTAACTTTGAAATAAATATATCAGACATAAAAAGGAGAGTATTATATACGTTTTCGAGATATAACCGAGAAAACATGGTTTTGAAAAGGAACAGAGCTTTCAATGCAAAGACTGACTTATGGGAGGTTTCTTGTATGGGAATTCTGTAACCGTATGACATTGTCATATGATAAATTTAGAATTTCTAATGTGGTGAATTCTGGAAAACTATTCGATAAAATGAAGACAACGATACATATCAGTTTCAAACAGATCCCTGCAATATAGATTTGGTACTCAGACCTTTATTGTTGTCCTGCTTACGAATTTACAATAAAAATTTATCATATGACATTGTCATATCGTTACAGAATTCCGCTTCTTTTCTGGACACCACAAATATTTCATTTCTAACCGTTTGGCCTTTATGTCTCCTTATTGGTACACAAACAGTATAACATAATTTCTCATAAATAGTCTACCAAATTGTTCAAACAATCTACAATTTTTTAGACAAAATAAATATTTCCATAATTTTATTTATTTATGTAAGAAAAAGTGATGAAAATGTTAGGGTTGTTTTATGTAACATAAAGCAGATTATCCCTTAATACAGTACAGTTCCTCAAATTTGAACATTTGGGGCATTTGGGGGGTATAAGTGACATTCTTACTCCTCAAATTTGAACAATATTTTCAAAAACGTAACGGTGTTCATGTGAAATGCACTTTCCCAAATTTAAGAAAGATATTTTTAGTGAATAGAGGAAAGGCTCATAATTTTGACCAGTTTCTTATTTTGGACACTTTGAGGATAGAATTGGACACTAAAAATAAATTGATTAAAATTATGGTTTTTTATTCCAATATTTGATGAATAATGAATTATATCTAAATATTTGTTCGTTTTAGAAGATTTTAACACTAAATACGTTAAATTTTGAATATGATTTGAGTTAAAATTGCTTTGTTGAAAATTCAGTGTGAGCAATTGCTTTCGAAAAATATCTGTTCTTCGTGTTTACTTTAGTCTTATTTAGCTGTGGTGGAGTACTAACAATGCTTCTTCGTTTTTTTGAGTGATATTATTGAATATTCATTGAAAATTTTGTTGATTCACGTTAGTGGTGATTTGTACATTTGACCTGAAGTGAGATTTGCCTTGTGAATTAAATTTTTCGTGTGAAAAATGGGAAATTTTTTAAGACATTCACCAGTGAGGTGATAATTCTTATTTTGGACAGGTGTTTTTCTCACGAAATTTCGTGAAGTTTTAGCTTTTGTGATGACTAGGTTGGACAAATGCCTGGAGAAACAAATGAGCATCATCTCTATGAAAGATATGTAGCGAGAAATGCCTTGAAAGGCTCCCGGAAAGGCCAGGGAATGAGCGAATCCGCACGTACTTGGAGTACCGAAGTCAACTCACTTTAATGAATAATATGGAAAGTTTCCGGGCTTCTTGTGACATTCTACGTTTCCCTTACATGAAAAGGAAGAGGACTTGGTAAGATTGGTTCATGAAATGAAGAACAATGGGCATCCTGTTGAGACGGATTAGCTGTCTAAATTTACAGCCAAATTGTCCAAATTAATAACCAAGTTGTCCAAAATAAGAGTCAAATTCACCTCTACATATCAATTCATTTTTAAACGTATTAAAACTAATTTTAGTAAAAATAAGACGATAGGTAGCTTGCCAAGTTTCTAAACAATCCTTCTGAACAGAGAGTAACAAAAAAAGTCAATCAGTATCGAAAATATCGCACTTCAAACTTGGAACATCGATGCTTATAAGCAGACTGGACAAAATTATGAGCCTTTACCATATATTTAGTAAAACTAAAGAAAATATATTATTTAAATGTAGAGAATTTTTTTCTTCTACATATAAAATTGTTATTTTAAGTTATCATAACTTATCATTGCTAATCTAAAAAAAATCTTCTTTGAACGTGCAAATGGATCTTCTTGAAATTTTGTCAAAAGATGTTTATCATTTTCACAAAACTTTTGATTTTTTTTTTTTGCTAATTTGGCAAAACTTTTTTATTCAGAGTAAGATAGAAACTATTCAATTCTAACTGAATTTAATTTGAACACACCTCTATGACCCTTAATCTTCAGGAAAACCACAAAACATCATTTTTCTAATAAGTCATAAAAAAGATTTACTAAAACTGTCTAATAAGAGGTAAAATGGTAGTAAATTCTTGTAAGAATCTTTGGCCATAAACAAGTTTAACTTTCAAGAATGCCTCCCACACTTCTAAAATAATTCCAACGGAATTTATACATAAATCTTTTTAAACAAAAATCTCAAATTAAAAGCAATAAAAATTACTGTTACTACCAGCAGAAGTGGAAGTGCTCAGAAACCATAAAATTATTAAATTTTTTTCTCGCGTAGAAGACTGTTATCAATATTTTTTTTGGGACGTTGGAAAGACTGAGATTTTGTGACTTGTTTTTGTTACTTAAAATGTTTATCAAAATTTTGTGGCTGAAACAGCAAATTTTCTCTTCCTAAACTGATCATTATCACATTTTTTTTGGGTAATTTCTGCCACAAGACATATGTTTACGGAGTGCCACCAGAGTGGAGTCCTCCTAGAGTTCAGTGGAAAAATGCTGGAGAAGAGGATGGGTTTTTTGTTGGAGGATGTCTGTGTGTTGAATGGAGTAATCCACCCTTAGTGACGCCCATGGAATAGAGACGAAACTGCATTCTTGGGCACAGAGAGTGAGGAGAAATCGTAGTGTCTGGGACCACGGGAGAATGCCACACGAAGAATGTGGAAGGAAGGGAAAGAAGTGGAAGAGCAAGAATCTGAGTGCGACAAACACCCACTTAAAAATTCGAATTGTACTTCATGTTGAGGCTCTCTCATCTGCACCTCCTCTCTCCTGTGATTCCAATATATTGGAGAAGGTGCAGATGCTGGGATTGAGATTGTCTTTTTTTCTAGGAGAAAGAAATACTTACGAGAACTTTGGTGAATCTCCTCTCCAGTTCATTGCGATCCGGCATTGGCTGGCAACTTCGTCGGACGCTGGGCTGGCGGATGTGGTGACTGTTGTGGTGGTGCTTCATGTAGCTGATCTCATCCCGATGGATTGTTGTGGTCTCCACAGATTGGTGCCCATCGGGCGTCCTAGACGCCGAAATACCCATCGTCAGCACTTTGGCAATTTATTGCAAATTTCACTTTCACGAATGCACATCACGCGCTGTGGCAAAAGTCTGCGAGATGACTCATGAACGTCTCTCGCCTTTGTTCACAGACATGCTCCATAGTTGGCTCCTCCAAAAGAATTTTTTCCTCTGTCTCCTGTCCCGTCTCTTTCCTATACCCCAACACACGCCCCAGCCAAACCGGATAGTCCCTATCGGAATGGTCTGGGCTCTCAGAGCAATTTAATAGCAAATATCAAATAATTACAGACAACACAAAATATAAATCACAAGATTTGAGCACTTTTGAGCGACATTAAAACAATTCCAATGGACGCACTCCAGAGCCTCCTACGACTCTCCTCCTGAAACAATGGCGTTAATATCAACAGGTCGGCCCCAAATTTCACAATTTTCCACTCTCCACCACATGAAGGCACCTCATGGGGTCACTGAAACACCTTTGGGAGCACTTTTTGTTTAATTTCAAGGGAAATATGGACTGTTACATGAAGAGGCAGCACGGGAATGTTCACACGATGTTTACGCTTTGACTGCCGCAATCCAACTGCTATAAATTTCTTCTATTCATGGAAATATCGGAAATTTCCGCCACCCTCTTCGGGGAAATTTCCTATAATTCTCCATGGAGAGATGGGACATTCGTCCGGTGGAGGGAAATTTTATTCAAGACATAAACCCAAGATCCTTTTTATTATCATTTTTCCTCAGAGATTTTTTCAAAATTCTCATCATTTTCCACATTTTCCACTGCTTCTTCCAATGATTCTGATTCTTGACTCTCTTGGGCATCTTCTGTATCATCTGATTGCCTCTCTTCGCCTTGAGAAAACTTCCCCGTTAGAGAGTCTTCTTCCAAAGTCTTTTCATCATTTTCCGCTTCCTGCTTCTGTTTCCCCAGGTTCCCCAGCAAACCTGCCCAGGGATCCTCAAGCATCGACGGATGGAAGTACTGCTCAATAGAATTATCTCTTCTCGAAGAGAATTTCTGAAAAATAAAACTAAATGACAGATTCGAAGAAAAAACATGTTTTCCTGCCTTTTACCTGGCTATTCCTGCCTCTGAAGTTGTTCTGTGGCGAATTGGGGGAATACGACTTGCTGTAGGGATTCTGCTGAAAGGACTGTCTGAATCTATTTCTCCCTTGAAAGCCCCGAAATCCCTGATCACTGCCTCCCTGACCCTGATTTGGACTGTTGTAGGGTGAAAAACTTTTACGATTCGATTGACCATTGTCCCCTTGACTCCGGCGATTGTTGTCAAAGTAAAATGATCGGTTCATTGTGATCTTTTCTCGTTTTTTTCACAATTTCCTCAAAGAAAACACTCTCTCAAATGCGAATGCCCGGAAAATCAAAACGTAAACAATGGGATATTTTTATAGCAAAGTGGGATTAATGTGCCATAACACAAGTTTCGCAAGCTTGTAAAATTTTTCCGCTCAAAAAATGGGTTGTTTGTTCTGTGAGAAAACCCAGGAAAATCCTGCAATAGGGGAAGGAAGTAACTCATTCATCAGCCTCCTGAAACAACTCTGGAAACATCATTCAGGTGAGGGAGGTGATGTTAGCAGCCTGAAACCAAAACTAACCTTACTTTTTGTACTTACAGATTTGAAGGCTGATTTTGAGAGAGTTTCCTTGGAAAAAGAAGCCCTGAAGAATGAAATAGACATCCTCCAGGCAGCAGAGAAGTAAGTTCTACTAATAGATCATAAAATCATTATTCAGATTTTGCTAAAAAAAAAAATTTATGCTATAGGTGCCGGATGAAATTCGGTCCGTCCCAACCGTCTCAGCCGAAAGTTTCAAGGAAAGAGTCTTCTAGCTCAATTCTGCAAACCCAGCCTATATTTTCAGAGGATGAGGATCGAACAGCTGAAGGATCTGACTGGGATGATGCCTTTTTGGTGGGGACAGACGAAGCGTTTGGCAAGGAGAATTCGCCGAGGAGGAAGAGTAAGTCCAAAAAACAGGAGAGTAGATTGCCTCTGTCTCCTCAGAAAGACAATATCTTTGTGGATAATCTCCCCGTACGTCCAAAATCGAAAGTTAGTCCTGTTCGGTGGTACTCTAGTGGAAAAGCCCTCAATGAAACGATGACGTCCAAGAACATTTCTGCCTTAGAAAAGCCCACAGTGCCTTCCAAACTTCTCGATATGATCAAGCCCTCCCGCTCCAAAATTCCTGATTCATCGCCCAATAGTGAGAAAAAACTCAAATTGCGCCAGACGACCCTGAACTTTAGCAGAGTCGACAGAGATGAGACATTCTGTGAGGAACTGGTCAATGCTACGCCCGAAAAAGTTACTCAGCCAAAATTGTGGAGCAGGGGCAATCAGCTGGGTGACACACCTCTAGACCGTAAGACAAGCCTCCAAGATGACATTACGCAAATCCATCCGGAAGATACAATTTTCATCGATGACTCCCAAGAGAAGTTCCTCAGTCCCCCAAAAGTTCCACAGAAAGTTGATAAGCCAGAAAAAATCAAGTCTCCGGACATTGGACGACCTTGCTTGACCCCAGATGGATTCTGGGATCTCGATTTTCCGCCCACGGCAAAAACACAACCAGCATCACCGAGCGACCGATTATGCAAACGTCCCAGGAAAAAATCCTAAACCTGATCTACAAGCAACTTTATTGATATATCCTGTTAAATCTTTACAAATTTCCCCTCTTGGCCTGGTCCAGCTCAATGGCCTCAAACAGTGATTTGAAGTTTCCAGCTCCGAAGCCCTGTAATTGATAAAAAAATATTTTTATTCGATTTGCCATGAATTGTACAAATTATATATTTCTTATAAAATTACGAAAAACCAATGAAAAGGCTGTTTTATTTCATGGAATGGGAGATTCTTATTGTGATCCAATTCGAAAAAGGAAAGTATCAAGTTTGGAATTTAAGTTGGTCAAGGGGTAACTCATATTGAGAAATTCTTGTCAATTGTTCTAGAAACGCTTCGTGAAAACTGAGAAACCCAAGATTTGCATCCCGAAAACTGAGAAATCCAATTTCTGCACCAAGAAACCCAAGATTTGCATCCTGAAACCCGAGAAACCCTATTTCTGCACCGAGAAACCCAAGATTTGCATCCCGAAACCCGAGAAACCCAATTTCTGCACCGAGAAACCCAAGATTTGCATCCTGAAACCCGAGAAACCTTATTTCTGCACCGAGAAACACAATGTCTGCATCGCGAAACCCGAGAAAACCTATTTCTGCATCGAGAAACCCAATTTCTGCATTGAGAAACTCGAGAAACCCAAGATTTGCATCGCGAAACCCGAGAAACCCAATTTCTGCACCGAGAAACCCAAGATTTGCATCCCGAAACCCGAGAAAACCTATTTCTGCATCGAGAAACCCAATGTCTGCATCGCGAAACCCGAGAAATCCCAGATTTGCATCGCGAAACCCGAGAAACCCAATTTCTGCACCGAGAAATCCAAGATTTGCATCCCGAAACCCGAGAAACCCTATTTCTGCACCGAGAAACACAATGTCTGCATCGCGAAACCCGAGAAAACCTATTTCTGCATCGAGAAACCCAATTTCTGCATTGAGAAACTCGAGAAACCCAAGATTTGCATCGCGAAACCCGAGAAACCCAATTTCTGCACCGAGAAACCCAAGATTTGGATCCCGAAACCCGAGAAAACCTATTTCTGCATCGAGAAACCCAATGTCTGCATCGCGAAACCCGAGAAACCCCAGATTTTCATCGCGAAACCCGAGAAACCCAATTTCCGCGCCAAGAAACCCAAGATTTGAATCCTGAAACCCGAGAAACCCTATTTCTGCATCGAGGAACTCAATGTCTGCATCGCGAAACCCGAGAACTAAGATTTGCATCGCGAAACGGAAGAAACCCAATTTCTGCATCGCGAAATCCGAGAAACCAGAAACCCTTGTCAGAAAAAATGGAAGTGAATTTTTCCTTTAAGTTGGTGATAAAATTAGATAAAATTAGAACCCTGCGTAAATAGAGTCAGAGTGAGTAATTCAGTCGTTATTTTTTTTTACTGCTCCAGCTCAGAGAGAGAGAGAGAGCAGTTATATAATCCACTTTTTTTCAACTTGGGGACACGGCTAGAGGCCAAACGGTAAGTGATATCGACTTTCGGTCTTCGACGACCCCCCATAAGTCAATATTATTTAGGACAGTCTTTTTTCCCACCCCCTCCTACCCCCTCCAAAACTAAGTTTTTTTTTGTTTATTTAGAAAACGGCTCCTACGATTTCTTTCATTTTCGAATATGTTTTAGATTTTAGAGGTAGTCAAATAAGGCGCATATTTCGTTCTTGGACACCTATGTCCGAAAACCATTTCGATATCGAATTTTAGAAGATCGAAGTTTAACTACTGAAGGGCCTATATTTCAACCGATTTCCTTAAATTTGGATTTTTTGAAAGATCTTGAAATTTCTAACCCGACTGCATTGGACTTAATTCGTCATGAGTCGTTATAGTTACCAAGATTTACCTTTTTCGAATTTACTGTTTTATTTGTTCGAAAGCTCGTTATTCATGCTGAAATATAATAAAACTTATTTTTTGTTTTGCAATTCGTCATTTCGGGATGTTTTTTTTTAATTTATCAATCAATTTAATCGGTACTAAAGCCGTATGTACCAAAAACCATACGAAAATTCAATACACGGATAGCTCTTTCTCGTGAGTTCGAGCATTCCGCAAAGACGGGACGTTTTGCCATTTTTTTACAAAGTTACAAAGTTTTTTATTCAGGACGAGCTGAATTATCCACCCGGACTGTTTGTACTACTTCCAAAACTTATCCGAAAACGCAACAAAATTAGAAAAAAAAAGATTCAAAATCCGTTCTTATAAAGGGTCATTGAACTTCGAAAGTCGATATTTTACAAGGGGCAACTTATTTCGGGGTACTAGAACCATTCTTACCCAAGAAGCCGGGTAACGCGGGAAACCCATAAATTTTTTTTAGGAAATTCACGGGGAACCCATTCGCTTCTAGGGAACTCACAGGGAGCCCATAAAATTCTTGGGGATCCTATAATTTTTTTTTCAAGGAACTCACGGAGAACCGATTCGTTTTTTCAGGGAACCCAGAGAACCATTATTTTTTTGTGGAATCCGGGGATCGCATGTTTCAGGAAAGTCACGGGGAACTCATTTTTTTTCAGGGGACCTGGGAAACCCATTTGTTTTTTTCAAGAAAATCGGAAAAGTCATTATAGTTTTTCAGTAAACTCGGGGAACCCATATAACATATCGGGGAAGTAAAAATTCGAGTCAATCTGATTACTTGAGTACCCCTTGATATCTCATACTCATACAAGCAAAACATAAATGTTACAGAAATACCGGAAATACCACTCCATTATCAGTTGGAACTGATGCAACCGCGTTGAAAATTCCAAAACCTTTCAATTAAATTCATTCTTGATCAAATCGGTTGAGTACTAAGCTCTCCCTAAAGTGATTAAACTTTGACCTTGAAAAATTCAAGATTGCGAATTTTTCAAAAACAATTTTTCATTCACTTACATTGTGATTGTGTCTCTGGATGACCTCAATGAAGAGAGTGGGACGATCTTGCATATTTTTGGTGAAGATTTGCAGAAGATACCCATTCTCGTCATAATCAATGAGAATCTGCAATTCTTGCAAAATCTTAAGATCCTCCTTGATCTTCACACCACTTTCCTGGAGTCTCTTCTTGAGTATCTCATAGTAGGAGTCTGGGATGGTCAGGAAGTGCATTCCGCGTGCTCTCAAATTCCTAATGGCCGTTATAATATCATTCGTATTGAGGGCAATATGCTGAATACCAGCACCACCGTAGTAGTCCACATACTCCTGAATCTGAGACTTTTTCTTCCCATTGGCGGGCTCATTGATTGGGATCTTCACTGTCTCCTCATAATTGGTCATCACAATGGACCTTAGAGCTGAGTATTCCGTATGGATCTGCGAATCATCCACAGACCAGAAGCGATGGAACATTAGAGTTTTCTCATACCAAGCAGCCACGCTTTCCATCTGAAGATCTGGCTGATTGCCAACGGTGTGATCGATAAAATTGAGTCCAATTGGCGGTAAATGCTTTAGCAGAGGATCCTCCCCATCCATGGGTGGCTTGAAGCCCGGCAAGAAGACACCACGGTACTGAGAACGCTCCACAAATGTGTGTGTTGTATCCCCAAAGGTCTGAACAACAGCAAAACGCACCTTTCCATACTCATCCTGCTCCTCCCAGATGTCTCGGATGAGTTTAGCTCCACGTTGCTTAGCTCTCTGCACAATTACATTGAGATCATCTACTTCGAATGCAATGTCCTTTGTTCCATCTCCATGGCGCACGAGATGATCCCCAATTTCGGTGTTGTCTGGCTCGTACGCGGAAACGAATACAAAAACAATCTGCACAATTAAAAAAGGGAGGAATGCAAAATTCACTTATACTGAAAATGTAGTAAATTTGATCGGAATAAGCTTTAAACATTTAATTAAATATGTAATTCCATAAAATATTTTGGCCGGTTAATACGGGCTTCAGATCTAAAACTTACACGGGCTTCAGACCTAAGGCTTAGCCATATGGCTTAACTTTTTTAGATTCTTTAAATCATGATTTTTTGGATTTTTTTTTAAATTTAGGATTGAATATTAAAGCTAAATGATTAATTAAATTTTGAAAAACTAACAAAATTGCTTATTATTAGATTTTGAGACCTTTTAGGGAACTAGCCTTAACCTCTAGTCTGAAGACTGCCTTATACGGGCTTCAGACCTAAGACTTAGTCATATGACTTAACTGCTCTAATTCCTTATCAATCACAATTTTTTGGAAAAACTCAACTTAGGATTGGATTATTAAAGATAAGTGACATATAGATTCTCAAAAGACAATAAAATTGCTCGCTATTCAGGATTTTGAGAGCTTTGGGAACTGGGCTAAACCTCTAGTTTGAAGACCGCCTTAGACCGTTTTCAGACTAGAGGTTTAGCAAAGTTGCCGAAGGTCCCAAAACCCTAAACAGCAACCGATTTTATTGATTTTTTAAAATCTAATAGGCAATTTGGCCTTCATTATCCAATTATAAATCAAAATTTTCCAAAAAATCTTGACTGATCAGATATTGCAAAAGATAAGCCACATGGTTAAGGCTTAGGTCTGAAACCCGTATTAGTCATATGGCTTAACTCCTCTAAATTCTTATCAATCAAGATTTTTTTTGGAAAAATTAACTTGGAACTCAATTATTAAGAACAAGTAACATATTAGATTTTGAAAAAAACTATAAAATTGGTTGCTATTTAGGATTTTGAGGCCTTCAGGAACTTGGCTAAATCTCTAGTCTGAAGACCGCTTACCGCTCTCTGATTGGCTAACATTTTCTAATGTATAATTTTTTTTTTAAGCTCAAACCAATCAAAGGACGATATAGAACTGAAATATTTTCTGGAGCTGAATTTTAATTATATCTTAAAAAACTACGTATTAATTTCTTCTTCCTCTTCAAATGAATCTTAAATGTGTCACAAGATCGTCAAGAAGTTAAGAACGGTGTGTTTAACATTTTTAGGGGTTGGTTCTATTCTTCGTTTTGTGGGAAACTATGGCAAATATTGCCAAATTGGATATTTATTTTTTCACGAGCTTTCAGAACATAGGTCAGCATATTCGTATAGGAAATTTACTGCTCTACAACTCTTCTCAAGACTACAGTAGACTCTCGCTAATTCGGCTCATTTAAGATCGGGCTACTTTTTAATTCGGGCAGCAGTTACATTTGAAAAAAGTTGTTTTCGTTTTTTCAAGTTTGATTATAATAATTATCATATGAATCAAATATCCTCAAATTTGGCATGGTTTGTCACAGGTACGTTGCTAGAGTTGAATTAAAGGTAGGGCATCAATAATTAGAGGTAGGGCATTTATCAAAATTTTTGATTGATCTATTTTGATTAGTAGATTTCCGTCCCACTTCACTTGAATGGAAGTGAATGAGGTAAAACAAAAAAATCAAAATGACAAATTTTAAAAATAAAATATATTATTCTAATTCGTCGATACATATACTTAGGTGGTTACGTGGGTCAAAATTGACAAAAAAACAGCAGATTTTGTTCTAATTTCTTTTCGGCATAATAAAAAATATAATTCATTCAAGCTCTTGCGCATATAAAAGTTCAATATTCAAACTATATTTCCTGAAATTTTCATTTAAAAATTTATCCTGTGGGACTTGATTTTTGGAAACTTTTTCAAAAAAAAAACATACTTTAAGGTAGACAAGATTTCTCGAAATTCGTTCATCTGGAAAATAAAAACCAAATTCAAAAAGTTTGTCGCGCAAATTTCTCTCTAATTTGAGTGACATTTCGGTCCCAAATGTCCGAATTTCAGAGAATCTACTGTACTCTCTCCCTCGATAGAATATATGCTTTACGAGTTATTTTTTAAAAGTTGATTTTATAGAGATTCTCTAAGCCGAACTGAATCTTGAAGGTAAAGAATCGCGTCGAACCGATTTTAACCGTATCTGATGGTGAGAACACTTTACTCGACGCAATTCCTTACTTCCAAAATTTTATTCACAATCGAATTTTCACGCATTCCGAGTTGCAAGCAAACCGAATATTGCACGCATTTCGAGGTTACCTGTAAAGAATCTGAGGAATCTGAGCTACCATAAGCTTATCCTGGCTATTTCTCTGTCTTAACAAGAAATGTGCTTTAATTGAATTAATCATCTATATCGATATTTTCTGAAAGGAAAATATTCTAAAAATAGGGCCCAAAATTTCATATCCAAAATTTTTCGAATTTTGGAATCCTTTTACCCTTTAACGACGAGACACTTTTTACGGACTAAAAATTAAAAATAAAAATTGAACTGGGAAACATAATCAATGATAAGTCTTACATCTAATCTTGGAAAGTACAACAGAGTCTGATTCGGTGTATTTTGTGCTTCTATGAACGATAGGGACAAAAATAGACCAAAAATTTAAGTAATTTTTCTGACAATACCAATGAATAATATTTTTCGCTTTAATGAAAAATATTACGTATGAGTATTGTAATTATTATTGCCAAAAGGGTTTTGCTTAAAAAATATTAGAAGTATAAAATATAAATAAAATCAATTATATTATGAATTTGAGAATTTAAAAATTCGCCATTTTTCAGCTTAAATACTTACTACATAGCAAATAGCTAGAGACTTGCGAAAAATATTCTAGATTCATTCAACCTTCTACTTTACAATTATGTACAGACATAAGAAAAAAATAACTTTGGGTAGTCAGGAAAAATTATTTTCTTTATAGGACACCGGTGTTCCAATCGTCCTTAAAGGGTTAAAACTTTACGATTAAGAAGATTCATGAAGGTTAATATAATACAGTGGGGGGTGTCAATAGTTTGTTACCTAATCTGTATTTGAGAAACTAAGTGGAAAAAATGATAGAAAAAATTACCTTTCCAAATTTTTCTTTTTTCAAATGAGTTCGCTTTAATCCGTAGATCCTATCTATATATTAAAAAAATATTAAATAATTTTATTTTATATAAAAAATAATTGTTTTCCAAAAGTTGATCATTTTTGAGAAAAGTTTGTTGCCTCATTTGAAAAAGTATTTCAAAATGGTCAGAACATGCAACCAACTTAATGCAAACCGGTTATACTTTGAGTTTATGTCATTTGAGAGGCAAATGGTGAGTTTTTATATTTCTAAAGTTATCAATGGTAGGAGAAAATACTCTCCCTTCGAACGTTCATGCCTTCGAATAATGTGAACTTCTTCTACTTTTCTTAAGAAATTTACACATGATTATCACATAATTATCAATAATTGATGATAGCTAACTAATATTTAATAGAAATGTGTAAGTCTCTTAAGAAAACTAAAAATATATTCATATTATTCGAAGGCATGTACTTTTTAATGAGGGCTCCAAAACTGACCTTAAATTTTACCGTAAATCTTTTTCATATTTAGAAAAGTTACAGAGAACTTATTAAAACATAAACTTATTAATTACATTTAATTAATTAGGGGAAAGCGCCGCGGTACCATCACACGAATCAAGCATCGAAGAACTTATTTTTTCAATATGTTTTTAATTAATCTGACCCATTATAATCGCTTGTGCAATGCTTCAAATTTACCTGAAGAGAACCACGGGTCAATTCCGGAATTTAGAAAAATATTAGATATACAGGATATACACAAAGCCAAGATTCCCGAAATCATACTACATTCACATACATAATCGCAATAGTCAAAGTAGAAAAACAGAAACGGACAAAAAAACATTTTTCATGATTGGAAACCTTGGAAACAGAATCACGTCACCAAGCTGCTCTTTATACTTGAGAAAATCTACTTATTACACTCTTCAAAAGAGACTACTCACTTTATTCTGTTTCACTGCGTGCTTCACAACTTTGCGGGAATTGGTCTCCAATCCTTGATAGGCGAGTGGTTGGAATCCTAAGCGAGTGGTGTAATAACTGGCAGCCTGTTTGGCATTTCCCACCCAAAATGTAATGTGATCGAAGCACAAGAAACGTCCTCCATCGGGCTTAGGGCCTTTATCTGTGTAGGAGGTCTGCAGAACAATCCACAAGTTAGCAAACTTCCAAGATCACACTTTAGAAAAATCTTACCATTTTCACAAATTCTATATAACTTGGCACTGGTAAAAAATACAAAAAAAAAATCACTCTGAAGTTTAACTTGCGAGATTTAAGAACAAACTACAAGTCGTCCTCAGATTAACAGTGGCTTTTATACTGTCCAGTAAACCTGAGTGATCAGACGAGTTTCTGGATCTCGCGCAGAGTCTCTATCAATAAATTATCCACGGAAATCACTTTTGAAGCGCAACAAGCACAACACGAGGAAAATAGTTACAAAGTTCTTCAATTGCTGCAATAGCAAATCCTGCATGAATTTGGGGGGAAAGTCCGGGAACCAGTATACCGTGGATTGTGTAGTGAAAATGTTGAATAATTGGGTCAAGGATATTAATGCCAAGGCAAAAATTCTATGAAAAATCCTTCTGCACGTGCAAGAGACATGATCAGTTGTCACATAAAAATCTTCAGTGGTGTGATTTTGTGTCCAATAACAACAACATCTATCGGATAAACAAATTCTTGTTTATCTCACAAGAATGAATTAATGAGACGAGCCCCTCGGTGAGGAAAAACTGGCTTTCCACAATTTTTCGATTTCATTTGAATATCATTATTAAGTATTTGCCTCCATTTGATATCTCTTACGTATTTTAACTTAAATCTGTTGCGAAGCGACGTTTTATTGAAAAAAGAATCTTCACAATATTCATCCACAAGTTCTTGGTGTGCTTTTCACTCAAACAACATGTGAATGGTGATGAATCAACTTAAAATCTTCCATCTTTAGGAAAAAGGAATGAATCTGTAATAAATCAGTAGTTAATCGGTAAGTGAATTTAAATCAAGAATTCAAATAAATTATCCATTTAAGCGTGGTTTAACCCTTAAAAGACGAGAAGGTCAAAAATCGAGGGTCAGAAAAAATAATTTTTTCTAACTATTTAGAGCAAAATACAGCATTAGAAAGCCGTAGGAAACATTTCATTTTTGGGTCACGGGTGACCCAATCGTCCTAGAGTTAAATCTATTTGCACTGAAAGAAGAATGGGCAAATATGTATGGGAGGTAGTCTATGTGGCGTCTACAGTCAGGACTAGGCGCATTTTATAGGCAATGTATATGAAAAAACCGCGGAGACCCGTCGTAAGTCCTTGTAAAAACGCTTTTTATCTTTTTGAAAAAAATACTAATCGTATTACTCAAGATTAGCTATAGTAATCTTTCTGAAGTTCGATATGGAGTTAGTTGACGATTTAAGCTTTTAATCCATGCATACTACCCCCTGCCCCACCCCTCCATTCAGTAGGCCCCATGCAAAATGTGGACTTTTTCTATCATAACTCCTCTCTGAAGAGAAATAGATATCAGAAACTTGGCATGGGAACAAGGTTTATGGAAGGCTTTTTAACCATGTATATATGCATTTCCCCCATCGGCTTTCGGTGACTCCTCCTCGGCCTATGATTTTTAAACAGGGACATGACGTTTCCTATGATTCCCATATATGTACACCACTTCCAGGCACTTCCACAATTTGCATGGAATAGCCCTGCGCACTTCCAAAATTTCGCAACACTCTCGAAAATGCTGCAATACTTCCAGCATTTCCTGCAATTCATGCACTTCTTACACTTTCTAATCAATAATTTATTTAATCTTATGAGAAATCTATACTAAAAAATAGCTGAAGAAATTTATTATTCCGCATATTTCTAACATTTTGCAGCGGCAGATATTCTTGCATACTTTCAGTAATTTAATATTATCTTTGTTTTACGAAGGGGTTATCAACATATTTTGAATTTTCCTAAGAAACTAGTGAAGCTACTTTTGGAAAATAGAGTCTCTAAAAAAATGTATTGTCGTTTGCAATTATTGACGCTGTGCTGGAAAGCCTGTAAGAATCCAAAAGTACGAGTGCAACAACTAATTCAGCACTTCAGATGTATCTTCACGTTTTATTAAGCTTGATTCTCTTCTTGGCTTCAAAATTCTTTAAAATTGAAACGTTTTGCACTCTTGAGAAAGGTTTTTAGTGATTGCTAATTAACTTTTGCAACAAGCTATTTTTTACAGGATCTTTTCCGTTATTGTTGTATTAGAGAAATTTCTCCGAAATTATTTTTCAACATTTTAATAATCTCTTCAATTGTTATCGAAAAATTTTCTTACATTGGGATACTTACAATATAGCCATCAATATTAGAGGCAGTTTAAAATGGAATTGATATTTCGAAGAATAGACCACTATTTCGAAATGTTCAAAGACACTTTTAATCATCTTTATTTAGAGCAAGGACACAATCTCCAAGAAATAAACCTACAAAATGTTTTTTTTACGGAAGTCCATCACTTAGTTTCATTCCAAATTACGTAAACATTAAATATTACAAATGTTCCATTTCGTTTCTCATTTTGTAAAAGTACTCAAAAGCACAAATCGACCTTTTTGAAGAAAACTTTTGAAGAGACGTAATACACTAACTAAAACTTTTTCAGCATATGCAAAAATGTAAACAAAAAAAAATGGTGGATGTGTTCTATGGGATACCCCTTGACTACATTTGCGAAAAAGTCCCACGAATTTATGCAATCATCCAATACATTGCGATAAATTATTAAAATATATATATATATATATATATATATATATATATATATATAATATATATATCAAATTGATTCAAAGTCAATTGCAATAGCTATGTCATTATTTGTGAGCAGCTATATGAATTTGAAATAACTGTAAAAATTAAAGAAAACTATTATTCAGCTGAATATTTCCTCGGAAAAATTACAACACAAATTAAGCTGTAATAAATTTGAGCATATTTGCTCCATCTCATAATCATAATCAAACTTGTAAAATGTTAAAAAAGATCTTTTCAAATTACATTGACGTTCGAATTAAAAATATTAACTAAAAGTAGCGTAGTCTGAAGAATATTGAATTAGACAGAAAAGACTTTATAATCGGGCACTTCCACTTCCAAAGACTTCCAAGCACTTCATTTTCAACCGTACACCACTTCCAACCCTGATATATCCCCTTGAATGAAGCAAATATACTCAAATTTGCCATGGTTTGTCTTAGTTTTGATGTTATTTTGCATCATTAAGGGATTTTCATGAAATTTACTATAAATATGAGTATGTAAACTCAATATGTGTATTCAGATGAATAAAAATCGTTGCATTTCAAAAAATTTGTCGCCCGAATTTCTCTCTAATCCGGGTGACATTTTGGTCCCAAATGCCCGAATTTGAGAGAGTCTACTGTAATACAAATACAGAATGAAAGCCGATTTAATATAGAATAGGCAACCGAAAACCCCAAATTGGCAACCAACGTAGTTTTGGAGATATCTCGTGAAATATGTACGAAAACAGGGAAAAATTTGCACTAAAACTGATCGCATTTTTCAGACCTGATGTCACCCCCCTGTTTTTAAACATTAAACAGATTTTTTACTCGGCTCTTAAAATATGTATAGTAAATCATTAAGTAGTATAAGAAAAACAATGGTAAGTAGAAAATTCGTAGGCTCAGATTTATAATAACTTTTCTTCATCATTAGTGGTCTTTTACGGAAAACATACAATTAAATATAAAAATTGGTCTGAAACTAAATTCTTGCGGAACACACTTATAGAACACATAATATGTAACGTTTTTACTGATTCTTTTATTTATAATGATTTTATTTATTACAAACAAATAATAATTGTTCACAAAATTTTATGGCGTCAATTCAAGTTTTGATTGAAACATTTTGTGTATTATTATGTTTATTGCAATAGAGAAAGAAATCAAGATAATAAAAATAGAAATCAAGTCTTGGTTCTAGATTCAGAATCTTTCATAAGTAATTCTTGTGGAGGTTTCTTTCTTAAAAATGTTGCTAATAGCCGCTGATCTAGAACCTTTTCACCCCCTGTAAAGTAACTGACTAAGAAACTAATACACATATTAAAGAAAAGCCCAATAATAGTATGATACTGAAAGTTGAGTCTGAATATCCAAGGAAGATCTGAAGTTTGGTTCACAGTAGTAGACACATTGGTAAATTGATGATTCTGCATAAAACTTTCAAGACCGTCATTCTTATGACATCCATCGGTTCGCATTGGCAGGTAAGGGTCCTTGGGCTTCCTAAATTCCCCAATCATTAAGGTTATCATTATAAGTTGTGATACAATCACTCCAAATTTAACACCCTAAAAAATTGATAAAATTAGAAGAAAGAATGTTTTTTTTTTGTAGTCCTACTAAAGACTTACTTTGCTGTTAACCTTTGGAAAGAGCATTCCCAAAATAAAGAGTCCCATGATTGTCACAGTTGCAATGCCAATACTTTGAAAGGTGATGGTTAAAACTGTGCCCATTCTTTCAATAATTAATATTAAAAGAACTGAAATGACACCCAAAATCACTACAATTAGCTTCATGATGTTATTTGCTTTTTCATCAGATGCACGTTTAAATTTCTTAGCAAGAAAATCATTGTAAATGGTGCCACTCATGGTATTGAGATAGGAAGATGTTGATGAAAGTCCAGCAGAAACGACTCCTGCTATGAATATTCCATTGAATCCTGGAAAAAGTGATGCTCTCTCTTGCACAAAGAATGCTAAAAGTTGATCCACCTTCCTCACCAGTCCAATACTATAGGGATCACAGTCTTCATAGGCTGTGTACATAACTGCCCCTATAATAATCTCAATTCCAATTAAGGCATTTATGAGAAAAAATTGGATCCATATGCAATATTTCGCCTTTCTTATAGTTGGAACGGAAGTATATCGTTGGATACAACTCTGCGTCAGTCCCAATCCGTAAGCTGATGCAAACATAATACTAAACATGTAAGCCCATAGGGTTCCTCTAGCCTCGAGATCAAGGTCTAATCTGCAAAATGCAATGCAGATTGTAGAGATTGTACAATCTGAAACACATTTTTCTGATTCAATCCATTTCTCTCTTATCCTTACTTGAAAAAGATGAGTCTTCCACCACGATCCATCGCCTGCCAGACATTTTCTAATCCTCCTACGTTATACCAGCCAACACCTAATATCACTAATGCAGACGCCACCATAAGTATTAATTGGAACATATCAGTCCAAACCACAGCCTTAATCCCACCAATAGCTGTATACCAAACACACAAACCCATTACAATAACCACGATTACGTACAAATTCACACCAGTAACTTCCTGAAATGCCAAGGAAGGCACGTAAATAGTTAATGGTACATACAGAAAACCCGAGAGAATGAAAACGACACCAGCGAAGATTTTAACTGTATGATCGAAACGACGTTCTAAATAAGTAAAACTCGACACAAGTTGGAGTTCATAGAAAACCGGCAAAAAGATAAATTGAACCATTAAAAGACGAAAAACTCCAAGTAATAGAAAAATCCAACTATGTACACCATAAGCGTAGATTTCAGAACTTTGTCCTAACATAGTTGATCCGGAAATTGCAGTAGATGCAAGGGAGAAACTTATCGGAAGAACTTGCATATTTCTTCCACCTAGGAGGTAATCCTCAATATTGCTCCCATGTCGTTTAGCCTTGATGGAATAATATATCCCAATTGCCACTGATACAACAAAAACTAATACGAAGAAAAAGTAATCTAACAGTGAAAAATGAAATTCAGCACTTGAGAACATTTTGATTCACTCCGTGAGAGTGGTAGACAGAAACTGAGGGAATTGCGAATGATAAAAGTTTCAACTCTTTTTCTTTTCATTTTAATTACCTACTTGCGTCTAAAGTTAATGAAGAACTTTATTATAAACATACAAATAATTATATTAGACATTTTTTAGGTGTGATTCCTTCATAATCACACCTATTGTGGTACTCCGATTTTCTAACTAACTAAACTTTCGATTTTCTCCGATCGAGCTGAAATTCACAGGGTATATGTTTTGAACATCCCTGATGCCAAAAATGGTAGTCCGCCATTTTCGGGTCCGGCCGGCCGTCCGTCCGTAGTACGCAATATCTCCGATTTGGAAACAGATAAGTATCTTCATCATTTTATTTTAAATATATCTACTCGCGCGTACGACGATTTCTATGCTATTAGTTTTTTGAAAAACCGGTTCGCGAAATTTTTCGAGAATTTTCAGGGGCCGCGAAATTTTTCGCGAATTTTCGCGGGTCGCGAAAAATTACGCGGATTTTCGCGAGTCGTGAAATTCCGCGAAGTTTCCGAGATAATCGACTTTAAAGATTTTCAGACACTTTTATGCATTTCTCATTCAATTTTACTTATTTATAACGATATATTCCCCAGAAAAGCTATGCAAGCCATTGTGAGGAGACCTCGGCCTCGAGGCAGACCTAGGACAAGGTGGCTGAATCAAATTCAGAATCTTGCCTTGGAACGCCTCGGGATCGAACCCGAACATCTTCCTGAAGTGGCGGAGGATCGACAAGCGTGGGCTGCTAATTTGGATGTCATGGGCCCGCGACCCCAATAGGGATAAGCGGTTGAAAATGAATGATGAATAACGATAATATGTTACATACAGTTTAAGAATAATTATTAAACGAAATTTGCATTATTTATGTATAAATATCGTTCGAGTTTGCCACAATCCAAATTTGCAATGAAGGAATCGCACCTCTATAAGCTGATCTAGGCTTATCACTGGCTTTAACTCATAATAATGTTTATTACTGAGCAATCATTCTCGAAACGTGCGATAAAAAAAGGTATGTAATGTATTGCGTTATCCATAATTTCTATTGCTAAGGCTGCAGCAGAACGGTAAGTATTTTGGTAAAATGGTAAGTAAAAACATCAAAAATGGGAAATAAAAAAAGCAAATTTGTTGAGTAAAAAATCAAAATTGGTAAGTAAAAAACTCAAAATTGGCAAGTAAAACATTAAAATTGGCAAGTAAAAATCAAGATTGGCAAGTAAAACATCAAAATTGGCAAGTAAAAATCAAGATTGGTAAGTAAAACATAGAAATTGGTAAGTAAAAATCAAGATTGGTAAGTAAAACATAGAAATTGGTAAGTAAAAATCAAGATTGGTAAGTAAAACATAGAAATTGGTAAGTAAAAATTAAAAATTGGTAAGTAAAAAACTCAAAATTGGCAAGTAAAACATCAAAATTGGCAAGTAAAAATCAAGATTGGTAAGTAAAACATAGAAATTGGTAAGTAAAAATTAAAAATTGGTAAGTAAAAAACTCAAAATTGGCAAGTAAAACATCAAAATTGGCAAGTAAAAATCAAGATTGGTAAGTAAAACATAGAAATTGGTAAGTAAAAATCAAGATTGGTAAGTAAAACATAGAAATTGGTAAGTAAAAATTAAAAATTGGTAAGTAAAAAACTCAAAATTGGCAAGTAAAACATCAAAATTGGCAAGTAAAAATCAAGATTGGTAAGTAAAACATAGAAATTGGTAAGTAAAAATCAAGATTGGTAAGTAAAACATAGAAATTGGTAAGTAAAAATCAAGATTGGTAAGTAAAACATAGAAATTGGTATGTAAAAATTAAAAATTGGTAAGTAAAATAATCAATAATGGTAAGTAAATAAATCAAATTTGGTAAGTAAAAATATCGAAAATGATGAGAAAATATAAAATGGTAAGTAAAAGAAAACAAAATTGGTAGGTAAAAAAATCAAAAATTAAAATGTTTCACTGTTAGAACAATATGGAAAATTTTCTGTTTATATTATTTATGTTTTTTGTTTAGTTTAAATTAAAGATTAACTATGTCTTTCTGATTGAAATGTGTAAACCCAATAAAAGATACTAATTCCTTAGTTAATCAATCTCCGAAGAAAATAAACCACCACCCCGAAGAAAACCACATCGTTTTCATCTTTCTTGGTTGATAATGCGGTAAAATGAGTTTCGATGACTAAAATATATACATTTTTAATTAAATTTTTTTTTGTATGATTTGTTTTATTGAAACTCTTAATCATACAAAAGTATAACAACATGTACACAATAATCATTTGTAAAAATCATTTTTATTTTAGCTAGAAAAATAATTGAAACTTCTAATATTTCCAAAATTCCAGAATATTGCACTCTCATTGCATAAAAAATTAATCTCGTTTAAAATTATTTACTATTTGATTTTCATTGGACAATGAGCTGGCGTGATGGATATGAGGACACCTCCGAAAATCGCCAGTGGAAATTTATTTCACCTCAAGAAGAAAAACAAATTTTCTGTCTTGCCCAGAGCCTTCGGTCCGGATGTGGACCTTGTTCAGTGGTCGACTAGACTATGTTTTTTGATTTCCTGAATTTAGTTATTTTTGGAAAAATAGAGGATTAACCAGCAGTAATCACTTGAGAAATCAAATCACATCAAAGACACAATTGCAAAAAGAAAATTAAGAAAAGTAACAAGAAAAGTAATTATCTTATAGTTAAAACCTTCCCAAGTGATTACTACTGGGTATGAATTCTGAGATGCGTGAGTTTTTCACGTGAGAAATTCATGGCTTTTAAATCGTCTTTTGTAAGAGTTTCGATAAGTTTTCAAGTAAAGTGTCATGTAAAACTCATACAGTACCTAAGGAAGCACAGTATAGTTTTTCCGAAGACTTGATTAAACGCTTACTAAAGCTGATTTCAGAGTCGTGAATTTCTCATGTGAGTAACTCACGAATCTCAGAATTCATACCCCGGTGATGATCCTCTATTTTTCCAAACATAACGAACTTCAGGAAATCAAAAAACATAGTCTAGTCGACCACTGAAGAAGGTCTACATCCGGACCGAAAGTTCTGGGCAAGACAGAAAATTTGTTTTTCTTCTTGAGGTGAAATAAATTTCCACTGGCGATTACAGGAGGTGTCCCTATAGAATATTTGATTTTCATTTGGCACTTTTGTAACTACCAAAAACCAACCATTTCTTCACATTGCTGTAGCTCTGTGATTAGTGTTTTGCAAAAGTGGAGTTTGTGGAATAATCTTTCTCATAAAAGTTGCCAAAAGTCGCTGATCTCGTACTTCTTCTTTTTCAGTAAAAATACTGACCAAGTAGCTAATACTTATGTTTAAGAAAAGTCCGATAAACGTCTGATATTGATAGTTAATTTTGAATACCCAGGGTAAATCTGTCTGCTGGTTTACTACTGATGTGTTAGATATTATTCGTGATTGATACAACTGCTTTAGGTTGTCGTCCTTTAGACATCCATCAGTTCTCATTGGAAGGAAAGGATCTTTCATTTTAAAGCTGCCAATCAATAAGGTCAGTACAACAAGCGCAGATATGGGAACGCCATACTTCACGCCCTAGAACCAATCAACCCGTGTTAGAAAAAAAAACTTTAAATTGAAATATAGAAAAAACATAATATACCTTGCTGTTTACACGTGGAATGAGTATTCCCAAAATAAAAAGTCCAAATATTGTTGATGTTAAAATGCTGAGACTTCGGAAGGTGATTGTAAAAATCGTTCCCATTCTTTCTATTAGAAAGATCATAAGCGTCCCTATAGTACCGAGAACGACTACTAGAACTCTTAGAATACGATTAGCCTTTTCTTCAGTTATACGTTTAAGTCTTGAAGCTATAAAATCACTGTAAATTGTTCCACTCATTGTATTTAAGAGTGTTGAAGTTGTTGAGAGTCCTGCCGCAAAAATCCCTGCTATGAAAATCCCATTGAAGCCAGGAAAAAGTGATGCTCTCCCTTGTACGAAATACGGTAAAATTTGATCCACCTTCTTAATCCGTCCAATACTGTAGGGATCACAGTCTTCATAGGCTGTGTACATAATTGCCCCAATTACAAGTTCCATTAAAGTAATTATAAGGTAAAGGACTAGCTGTATCCATAAACTCTGTTTGGCTTTCCGCAAAGTTGGAAGCGATGAGTATCGTTGAATACTACTTTGATTCATCCCAATGTAATAGATTGAGATGAACATTATACTAGAGATATATCCCCATATGGTTCCTCTAGCTTCGAGATCAAAGTCTAGTCTGCAAAATTAAATACCAGATTTTACAATCTGAAACAACTCTTTTCATATTCAATCCTTCTCCTTACTTAAAAAAGACAAGCCTTCCACCACGATCCATCGCCTGCCAGATATTTTCTAATCCTCCTACGTTGTACCAACCAACACACAGTACCAGTAACGTAGATGCCAACATCAGTATTAATTGGAACATATCCGTCCAAACCACAGCCTTAATGCCCCCAACCGCCGTATACCAAATGCACAAGATCATGATAATCACAGCTGTAGCGTAAATGTTCACCCCAGTGACTTCTTGAAAGGTCAATGAGGGTACGTAGATGGTTAAAGGTATAAAGAATAATCCCGAAAAGATGTACACTGCACTTGCAAATAATCTTACAGTACGGTCAAAACGACGTTCTAAATACATAAAGCTCGATACTACTTGGAGTTCGTAGAAAACTGGTAGAAAAATGAAGTGAATTAATATGGTTCGGACTAATCCAAAAACTAGAAAAATCCAGTTGTGAAGACCATAAGTATAGACTTCTGTACTCTGACCAAGCATAGATGATCCGGAAATTGCTGAAGCCACAAGGGAGAAACTTATCGGAATCACTTGCATATTCCGTCTACCCAAAAGGTAGTCTTCAACATTAGTCCCCTGTCTCCTAGCCGCGATAGCATAGTAAACCCCAATTGCAAGGGATACAAGAAACACTATTACAAAGAAGCAGTAGTCCAGAAAAGAAAAGTTAGCTTCAGTGCTTGAGAACATCTTAACTTGATTCAGTGTTAAGCTAAAGAGTGATCAAATGTGACTAAATTCCTAAATGCTGCACGAGCATAACTAGATACTTTCCGTTTCTTCTAATAGTTCATTTTATAATTTTCGAGTGTGCGTATGATTGAGGCATGTTTGGATTCACATTA
This sequence comes from Phlebotomus papatasi, assembly GCF_024763615.1. NCBI lineage: Eukaryota > Metazoa > Arthropoda > Insecta > Diptera > Psychodidae > Phlebotomus > Phlebotomus papatasi. The sequence goes on along the minus strand of NC_077223.1, from coordinate 34,304,406 downwards.
GAAAGTCTATCCGGCACCGTTGGGTCCTTTGGGTCAGATGATTATTATCAAGAGTAATACTAATAAACTCTGATGGATAATGATAAAAATGAGTTTCTTTTTTTTCAATAAAAAATGTTTATATTTACTTGAGCGATTGTACACAAATATGTCGATAAAACAACATGAGATAGAAACGACAAAATAAATCAAAGGAAAGGTAATTTTCACGTTATAAAGATTACTACCAACACAAGTAACTCTACTAACATAAGCCTTACGTTATTATCGTTTTAGTCAGATTTTAAATGAATCAATACCGCAATTTTTTTTTATTGTTGAAACTTGGCACCATTGAGCATTAACACTAAAAAATATTTACCTCCTGTCTTCCGCGACCACCTCCTCTTCCATAAAAAAATATTTTCAGACTTTTAACTCTGTTTTCTTCGGCTTAGAATCATGTGTTTTTAGTCTTTCATAAAATTAGCTCAGCGAATTTTCTTTTATTTTTGTATTTGATTCGGAGATAGTCGAAGAATATTTCGTTCATAGAACAAAAAATTCAAAATCGAAAAATGAGGCAAAGTGAGACAAAATAGATTAAAAATAATTTTTTTTAATAATTTCACTTTTTTTTGTACTTAGAATTTTTCTCAATATCGAAAGACTTTGTGAAACTTCTCAAAAAATCTGGGGTTAATGTAGGCAAACATGGGATAATTTTTGGTAGATTGATTTACTTTTCTACGTACTCGCGTAAATGAAAAAATATCCAGTTGACAAAATTGACATAATTTTTCTGTTTCTATATTATTTTTATCTGCTATTTTTCTTTTAAAGTTACATATTTTCTAAAAGCTGTTTTTGTCTATAGATAAGTTTATTCGCTGTCTTCAGATAGACAGAAAAGAAGAATTTTAGAAGAGTCAGTATCATTAAGAACAGATTTTTTTCTATGGAAAAAGTTTTCAAACATAGCCAATACTGCCTACATTCTATTTAAAAGCGATAGTCATTGAAGAGGTCCTTAGTTATAAAGTCTAATGTACTTTTTTTTAATGATTCCCCACTTTCAGTCATATTACTTTCAAAAGCCTCAGTTGTGACTAATTGCCTCTACACACTAGAGAAAATGATGTCCATATTGATAAGTTTTCCCTACACAAGCGTAGAGAATTTGCTTCACTATGGACATACATTTCTCTAGTCCCTAGTAGGGGGAGGCTTTGAACTTTCGCACACAAAAATGATGTTCAAGTTCAGTGATTTTTTCTGACTACCATGCAAACCGTATGGATTCTCCAACTATGCTAAAAAAATGTCTTACTTATAAGGTTCATAATCCCACCAAACAAAATCCCAGGAAATCCTTAGATTTTCCTCCAGAGGAAAATGAAAATTTAATGGCGATTTGTCCGATAGATGAATCAAGTTTCTATTATCGCACACGATTCACGCCATCATTGAACACTCCATTTTCACCGTAAATTTTGCACCGGACACTAAAAGTTGCACATCATTGTTTAAAGGGAACTCTAATCTACTTGATTAAACCATTTTTATAAGGAATAAAACATTTTAATATCACTTTTTTGGAACTTTTCTGAGAGATGTTTTATTGACACTAAAAACCATTTTTTTGCTTGATTCTACGAGAATTTCACTCCGGAAACAGTTAAATCTGATGAATACTTTCTTGAAAAGTCCAAATATCACCAAATTTACACGAATCAATGAGTTTTTAAAGCTAAAAATTGACTAAAACTCTGCAAGCGAGAAGACCACACAAGATTCCACCATTCCTCCACGGAGCCGGATATGCACAAAAACGTTTGAATGCGCATCATTGAAGATTTCGCTGTTCCTGCAGCAGCAGGAATCGGGATTTAGCACAGATATTGAGCTTCAGCAGGTGAACAAGCTAAAATTTTCACAAAACATCTTCTCACGGACAATTTCTTTTCTTTGTCATGCAAAACAACACAATAGTGAGGTTATGTCAAAGATTGTCAAAAACCAGTTGTAAACTGTATGAGCTTATTGCAGATGTGATTCTTTCATTGCACATTCAGTTTGTGCAAGCTTGAAAAATATTTTTATATCAAAGAAATGCAAAATTGCTTAATAATTACTCAACTGCAGCCTATTTGAGTCAAATTACTTCTTGTTTATCAACTTTATGATTTTTAAGTTTTCCTTTTTAGTGGTGGATCAAATCGGTAGATTACAATAGATGTGAATATGAAGGATCGCATCTAAAATGAAGTTTCTTGGAAAATGTGAGAGAAGCCATGTCTTCTATGTGCGATCGATGAATCTGAGTCAAGTTTGTGAATTTTGTTCCACCCACAAAAAGTGCCTGTTCAGCCTAAAAGATTTTTACATAAATCTGATTCCTAATAACCCTTCTACCCTTTGTGATAGTAGTTTTTCAGAAAAGTGATATTAATTCTGCACAATCGTATGAAATATTGCACAGCAAAATTACAGTTTTGGACCTGTTTTTATTTTTTGCTTCCTGAAACTAGGAAAAAAGGATTAGACTCTCAATTTTTTCAGGAAAGATGGGATTTAAGGTTAGCTATTACAATATATAGCCATATGTGAGATTCATAAAGGAATATGGGAGAAATATGAAGTGTCTGAAGGTAGCGTATGTGCGAACGATCAAAGCCTCCCCCTAGTGGGTGTAAACACAAGTAGATTTTGATTCTCCAATAGTGTCTTGGATAAAAGGTAAATGGAACTCTATTTGCACAAAAAGTCTTTGATGTTCTAAGAATTCAAATTCAATTTCGAATTTTCATACTAAATTTTCAAACAAAGGTTGTACTTTAGCCACCTTGCGAAAGTATATAAAGAAGTAAGAATATTTATTTTTGGGTTTTCAAATAGATCTTTGAATTTTTTCTAGATCTACTTGTGGATGAAGAGTGTGTAGAGTACAGACTATAAGTCGAAGTGTCGTAGCGAGGTCACACTTACTAAAAATTTACTCTGTGAGAACCACTTTTTACTACTTGGGAGCTGTATCGGTTGTAAACCGATCAACATAAAAAATAACGAATAAATTTCCGAGAAAAGCTAGATTTCTCGTGAGTACAATTTTTTTCATTAATGGAACCGCTTCACTGCTTTAATACGAAATATTTTTTTAGGATTTTGTAAGACACGAGTTCGAGGACCCCAAGAAACTGCTCAAACTCCATAAAAAGCGCAGAGTAATCCCTTGATTTTACGATTCCCTCGATCCCTCGATTCGACTCCTTACCGCCTCAATGGGTTATATTTTGGTAAAATTCTTCAAAACTAAAGTTTCAAGTGTTAAATAAAGAAAATAATAATAATAATAATAATAAGAAATGTATTTCAAATTTACCACGTGAACAAAATTTACATACATTTAGGGGTATTTTTAAAATTATTTTATAAATGAACTCCTAATAATAGGCAATTCATATCAAATTCTTTCAGTCCGTTTTCTCTCAAGCCGGAACTTCCTGTAACGGGTTTTCAAGGTCAAAGGATAAAAAGGCTCTAGAGAGCGTATTCATCAACCGAATGTGGTCATGTTTGGACTCGTTGGGAAGGTCTTGGAATTCCTGATAATCCTAAACTGATTCCAATCGGTTATGAACCGGTTCAAAACCAACATCTACCTTTTCCAAAATTCAATTATATTACTCCCAAGCTATTTTGGGCGATGTTTTGAGTAATTTATAAAACAATTTATAAAACAGTTCAAAATTAAAACCGGTTTTTAATCGGTAAACTTAAAAAGAAATTGTTTAATAAGAAGAACTGTGCGACATCCTTGAACTCGGGAGCACTACTCTTTTCTTCATTAATTGAACCAAGCATGTGGCAAGTTAATTCTTTTATATGGAGCTATTTGAAACCAATTTCTTAAATTGATCTCGGACTCAACTCACAGTGCTCCGAGAAAAAAAATTATTTAAACAAAAATGTAGTATATTTATCCCTCCATACGGAAAGGTATTTTATAATACGGAAAAACTTCTCACTTTTTAGATATTTAGCGTAACGGTCGCGAGTGCAAAAACAATCCTATATAAATTTAAATCGAAATATGAGAAAGTGGCTTCAAATTTCAGACAACTTTCCAGGGGCGTGAATTGAACCAATAAAGAACTTTAATAAATATAGAGGTAAATGATGCGAAAGTATTTTTAAGGTATAGCATCTAAGTTTCTAAGTCATGAGTTCGAGCACTTTGCAAAGCTTAGCACGCTTTGTCACCCCTTTTTTATTTACTTTCAATATCTCACCCTGGATGAATCATATTAGTCCAACAATGTTCGCCAATTCGCTAAGATATCGAGATGGCCCCTGAATAAGGATGACCCACAAACTTTATTCGAGGCAAACCAACTTGTTATACCCGTTTTACGTTTTTTTTTTTTGCAAAAATAGAAAAAAACGAAAAATCTTGCTGCAGACGCTGATATTAAACAAATCCATGCATTCATTTGTTCATCAGACATCTATTATAGCTTAATTTTCAATCTTTTATATCAAATACTTTTACAATATATATGAATAAAATTATCTTTTCTCTGACAATATACTGGATTTGGCAAAATGTTCAGCTTAACATTTTGCTCACGTTTTGTATTATCTATCACTGATATAGAAAAAGAAATGCAACGTTTTTTATTTAATAAATTTTCTTTGTTTTTTTTTTGGGCCAACAAAAATGAAAAATGCTTGAATATTTTCATTCTTTTTTTCTTTAAATTATAATTTATGTAGTATAAATGATTTTCTTTTCCACATTGTTGCAATCGTAGATAAAAGGTTTTGGGATGTTTTGAAAGGAGAGATGTTCTTGGACTATGAAAAAGGCTATTTTCTCGATTGCAGTGCCGTTGAGAGCCAATCCATAGCAGGATCCAGTCCTTCACCCTTCTTTGCTGACGTTTTGAATATCTATTTGGAAGAGGAAAAATTAATTAGAGGTTTCCGGAGGATGATTTGAGGGAATTTTTTGTTTACTTGGAAAGTGCGATTTTTGAGTGCATCTAAACCTAGAGCTTGATGGACTTCCGCCACACTCATACATCCATCCATATCTTGTTTGTTGGCCAACACAACAAGAATCGCTCCCGCCAATTCCTCCTCACGCAGCATGTACAGGAGTTCGTCCTTTGATATTCCTATCCTATCCCGATCAGCTGAATCCACCACGTAGATAATGGCGTCTGTGTTGCTGTAGTAGCATCTCCAGTAGGGCCTGGAAGATAAATCTAACTTAGAGATCTACTCAGGACAATTCACAGCATCCGCATCTCACCTAATACTCGTCTGTCCACCGAGATCCCAGACTTGGAACTTGAGGTTTTTGTATGTGACCTGTTCTACGTTAAATCCTATCGTTGGAATTGTGGTAACCACCTCACCCACTTGGAGTCTGTACAGGATTGTGGTTTTGCCGGCACCGTCAAGGCCTAGGATAAGAATACGCATCTCCCTGGAGCCCAGGAGGCCGCGGAAGTAGCTCAAGAGTCCACCTAAAAAACCACCCACATTGGCCATTTCCTTCGTACACTTCTTCAGTCACTTCTCACTCACCCATTGTACTGTTATTCTTGTTATTGCAATTCCCAAGCACGGGCAGAGATCACACAGTATTCCAGAGAAAGGCTTCCGTTGCCCCACAAATTCCTACTTCCTCTATTTTGACCAGAAAATACTTTTTTATGTGAAGGAAGAAAATTTTGATAGTGACAGCTGGTTGACACGACATCGGTGAAACCTAACAAATCCAGCCGGAGAACCCTTTCAAATGCAACGGAGTGAAAATATCGATATAATCGGTGTTTGCGTGGCGGGACGTTGCGTGAAACATTTGATAAGCTGGAGTCATGTTGCATGCAACTACAGTGAAACATTCAAGGAAATACACAGAAAAAATATCGTAGGGTAAATGTCCTAATTTAAAACCATTTCCAGACGCTTTAACCCTTTAAGGACGAGAAGCTTTCCGCTGAGCGAAATTCAACGAAATCAAGTTTCTCTCGACATTTTAGCCTAAATAAGAGATTTACAGTTAAAATGAAATTTACCCATCTCTAGAAGTCCTGGAAAACTATGACCCATATATGACCCAATCGGCCCAATCGTCCTTAAAGGTAAAAAAGCACAAAATTTTCCAGACGACTAGTTTACTCGTTTGCTCTGTTATTTTTGAAAGATAAATAACTTGAATATACTCGTAATAATAAAAAAAATATTTAGAGTACGAGTAAAAATTAAAATGATTAAAACTTAATTTTAAAAAATCTCATTCAATTTTTGGTCTCAATGACTCTTGAAAACTTGTACACAAAAACAATATTTTTTTATGAAAAAATGTATTATTTACTTCATTTTTATTCTTTATGATATTCATCGAAACAATTGCGAGTACTGGTAACACACAGATAAATGTCGCATGCCTCACAAATATAATTAGTCTTATAATCCTTTTTTTCTGATAGCACCATGTGCACCTCAGTTTTCTTCAAAATATGTTTGATAGTATTGGGTAGGTGCAATGTTGTTTGTCTCTGGGAATTTAAGACGTACAATTGCACATTGCTGTGGATCTGGGAGTTCTTCCGGAGTTGATGCGTTTTCGATGAAGACTTCAAAGTCCATTTCATCCACGTCTTGTTCCAAATATATTATGTCGCTTTCGTTCAGGACAAGATTGTCGGCATCATCGCTATCTTCCGGGTATAATATGTGGATGATTTCAAGTTCATTGATCATGAATTTTTTTTCATTTTTGAAATCACCTACAAGCGTAAAAAGTTATAAATTTACAACATATACGCAGAAGTATCTTATAAATTATCAAAAAATTACCTTCTTCAGTCAGTATTGCACTGGGAAATCTCAGCTAATTGATATATCACACAATATTACACGAATAATTAACTATTTTGCGCACACATAAACGAAAACATGAAACAGTCTAACCTCAAATCTTCGAAAATCCACTAGAGACAAATTCGGTGTTTTTTACCTTTAGGGACGATTGGGTCATATATGACCAATGAAAATTATGAAGCTTTCTTGAAAATACCAATAAACTATATTTTTTACTTTGTTGAGAAATATTATGTATAGTTATTATAGTTTCTAGTCCCAAGAGGTTTTTGCTTAAAAAAAATTAGAAATATTAAAAATATTAAAATTCAAGCACGAACGTGAAAATTTGAAAATTCGTTATTTTTGAGCTCAAATATTTTTTATATAGCAAATAGCTGGACATTTGCAAAAAATATCCTAGATTCCTACATCTTTCTACTTCGTGATTATGTACAAACATTAGAAAGAAATAACTTCAGGTATAGTCAGGAAAAATTATTTTCTCTATGGGTCACGGGTGACCCAATCGTCCTTAAAGGGTTGACTGTGACAGAAGATTCAACACAAGTTCATATTTTTTCTGAAGAAAATTACATAAATTTGCTCCTTGACTTTTCTCTAGAATGTTACTGTTCAGTGAAAATTCTTTAAATATAATTTGAAAAATTCTTAAATACAAGAAAAATGCGCGAGCGTAAAATGCTTCTTTTTTAAACATATTAATCCAAATGGAGACAAGGGAAAGTTTCTAATTGGATACAAACAGTGTAACTGAAACCGCGACGAAAGGCTTCCAAAACCTTGTTGAGTTGCTCTTGAGTGCAGGATTTATTCTTATTCCTGGGGGGCAATTCACGAAAGTATCCAGACCAAATTTTAACTGGTTACTGCCTGTTTTCTGTGAAGCGAATTTAGCCATCCCGAAAAAAGGTGCGTCTCCTCGCTAAAAATGTAAGATGTACAAGGTTTTGGGTGTAATACCTACTGAAATTTCGGGATGTATCCAAACAATTTTACCCTCCAGTTCGAGACCGGAAAGAAGAAACATTGTTAGTACTTCATCACAGCTAAATAAGACTGAAGTAAACACGAAGTTCTGTCATATTTCTCGTAAGCAATTGCTCACACTGAATTTTCAACAGAGCAATTTCAACTCAAATCATATTCAAAATTTAACGTATTTAGTGTCAAAATCTTCCAAAAAGAACAAATATTTAGATAGAATTCATTGTTCATCAAATATTGGAATAAAAATCCATCATTTTAATCAATTTATTTTCAGTGTCCAATTTTATCCTCAAAGTGTCCAAAATAAGAAACTGGAAAAAATTATGAGCCTTTCCCCTATATGGTTGAGGAATTAAACGTAATATTCGCAGAATATTAATGACAATTCGTCACTTCCTCTAATTTTGAACAAAATCTAGATTTAAACTTTGAGCTTCATTGTTTCAGATGGGTAAAAAAAGCGACTACTTTTAAGTGTAAGAGAACTGTGGCAGTAGTAAACATGGGGTAGTTATAAACACTGTGATTTTTAATTAAACATTCAAATTAGACTACACAGTAAACGAGACCTACATGAAAGATACTAGGGGGAGGTGGGGCTACTTTGAGCTGTGGGGCTACATAGTTATACAATTTTTTCGTATATTTCTAACTGAATCTGGGTTTTAACATGATGTAATTAATTAATAATAATAATAATAATAATAATAATGCTGGCACAACATTCCATGAAGGAACTAGGCCTTCCCGCAAGGGGATTTTTAGACATGCATTATTATTTTTTCTTGCACGCGATGAGGTTGTCAGTCCCATGCCCGTGGAATCATGTGCAGTGAAGCTCACTAGATGCAATCCGAACAACTTTAACACCAGAAAAATTCCTGGTAACCTAAAGGGGATTTGAACCCAGAACACTTGCATCATAGAGCGAGTGCTCTACCACTTGACCCACTGAGTGCCCATGATGTAATTTGGATACACAAAATAATTGTGAATCTTAGTAAAATAATTGTAAGGGCCAGCATAATTTAGAAATAGGCGTAAAATTCGTATAACAATGTAACTCCACCTCCCCCTATAGCGATCCTTGTCCACTGAAAAGTGGTCGATATAGTCCAAGTAATGTAGAAATTAAAAAAAAAACAGTGTTTACAACTAATACATGTTTACTACTACCCTAGTTTACCCTAAACCTCCATGGTTTTATTTTTTGTTTGCCCATAAAAAACGCACAGAAATGACAAAGTTTAAATTTAGATTCTGCTCAAAATTACCCCATTGTACCTTTGGGTCATCCTGAACGTTTTTATTCATTCATCCATTTATATAATTCCCATATACACGAAAACAAGGATTTAATTGAAGCTGATAATTAATTCCTAGTTCAAACTCTGAAAAAATTTTGCATGTCAAAAAAGTCTTATTTTACTGTTAAAAGTGTTTAGTAAGTTAATTAAGCTTCTTCCTCTTATACAAAAATGGAAATAAACGAAAATTACGTTTTCAAATATTAATGATGCCTTTTTCATATTATTCTAATTGTTATAAGGTTTTTATCTAAAGATTTAGTAATTAATTAGTAATTACCATATTCCGTAATTTAGTCATAATGTAATTTAGTAATTCCGTATAATTGAGTAAAAGAACCCGCAATAAGAAGACAGTAATCTAGCAATCAAATAATTTAATAATAAACTTGTAATTTCTATATATCGTGATCTAGTTAATTCCGAGATTAAAAATTTAGAAATTTATTTTCTTTTGGATCCAGAAATAATCTAGGAATCTGATAAATTAGTAATTTATGAGTCTAGTGATATATAGCAATCTATTAATTATTAAAATTATGAAATTAGTTTAGTAATCTGGTTATTTCGTAATTTAAGAACAAGAATTATCAATAGATTTAAAATTTCATTATTTTTTATTTTAAATAATCCTTCTTCGAATCCCTTGAAACTTTGTAAGTTTAAGAAGGTTCATGAAGACTATCTATAATAAAAATTTCAAGCCTCAGTCTATTTTAGAATGTAGTGAATATTGAAATTTTCGTTTTGACAAATTTTACCCCAGTCTCCCCTATAACTTTTAGTATTTTAGTTTTTTTGGTTTATTTTGTTATAGGAAAATTAGCTAGTCTTGTCTTTAAAGTAAGTTTCATATAACAAAATATGTTCACAATATTCGGTAGAGTAACCTAATTTATAATATAATCCAAATATGAGAACTCTTCACAACTGCTAATCGAAATACAGTTTTTTTTTTTTTTTTAAATAGGGTAGAGTCAGTACTTTTTCGCCAGTAAGCCCTTTTTCGCCATCTAAATTAAAATCACATTTTAAAGAGAATTATGAGTTCGTGGAACTACGAAATGAGTGTTATTTCGTGACCTCTAACCAAATGAATCAGAAAACCATAACTGGTGCTCCATCGACTAAATTATTTGCAAATTAATTAAAGAAATTATCGACAAGGTGAACAGTCAACAAAAAAATATGAAGTTCTTAATAAACTTGTCAACGCTCAGACAAATTGTCTTGCATTATTTTATGTTTTTTCAGTACAGTATTCGATATTTTTTCACTGAAAGTCAATCCGTTATTAACTAAGCTTTGTTCTAATATAATTTTTTAAAAATGTTTTCCAAAAAATAAAGAAATACGGATGTGGTGAAATTGGGCTTACTTTTCTCGGTTGTGTAAGTACTTTTCGCCACTCATTTTTCCAAGCATTTTACAAGTGGCGCACCTCGCGGAATTTAGTTGAAACAGGCGTAATTTTCAATTGATTTTTGTCGCAAATAAAAAATGTGTAAAAAATCATTTGAAATACTCTAATAATTGTCTAATATCGGTGTTAAATAAGAAAAGTGCTGTGCCGTGTACTTTTGGGAGTTTTCGAAAGCAGCTGTTTCTTAAAAATCAATTAAAAACAAGTGGCGAAAAAGTGCTTACAGAATGGCGAAAAAGTGTTTACAAGGTGGCGAAAAGTACTGAAACATGCATTGTTGCAGGAAATGTACTTTTTCAACCAGATATTCAAAAGTTTCCGGAAAGTCTCCTGGTTCAATAGATTGACAATGCTTCAAAGCACTTGTGCACAAAATTTCATTTTATTTTGACAAAAAGTGTAAGAATTATAAGGGTGTCAATCCTTAAGGTGGCGAAAAGTACTTACTCTACCCTACACTAAGGGAAAGTGGATTATCTTTAAATTGGAACTGAATTTGCAAATAGGGCTTTCTTCTCCTATTATAAAATTCAACTGAACCTTATTATTTAATTATTTTATTATTATTTAATTCTGTATGGTCCAGATAAATCGAAAATTCTTCCACACTAGTAAGTTTTAAAAGGCGTGGCAAAACATTCCAGGCTTTGCGAAGTGCTCGAACTCATGACTTTAGATTCTATACCTGAAAAGTACTTTAGCATCATTTACCGTTTACCGGTTCACAACCGATCGAATCGATTTATGTGTAAATCACCCAAAATATTGACCAAAATACCTCCAATCCCTAAAAACAATGATTTTTCGGTTTTTCTTAAAATTTTCCCAAGCTTTTTCAATGATTTTCGGATATCATTTTTCAATAATTTTTGGAGGTACTCCAGGCAAACATTTCGTCCAAACATTTCTATGACCGGAAAATTCGCCATTTTGAATTATTGAAGGTCAAAAGTCAATTACTTTGGAGGACTCATTTTTCAACCGATTTGGTTAAATATATATCAATATCTAGTTAGGTTAAATAGATAGCAATATCTTAAAAAAAATCTTTTTTTAAAAGAAAATTTCCCCTATATTAATGTAGGCAGCGCCAAAATTTAAAAAAGACTGTTTTTGACGAAAATTACTATCAATATGTATAGAGGCCATAAGAGGTTTTTACAGCTGACACTGCACAGAAAATAATATTTTGTAAAAATGTTCGTAAATGTTTATGAATTCCTATGGGGGAGTTACGAAATGCTCGTGAATCGTATACTCCACAAACATCTTCGTAAAAGTTTGCGCTTTTTTCACAAAAATTGTTCGTAACATGATCGCTTGACGAGCATTTTTTGTACTTTTACAAACATTTGTTCGTAAATGTTCGTAAACACACAAAAAAATGTTCGTAAAATTTTGTCATTTGTTCATAAATGTTTGTTTTCCTGTCGAACATTTTACGAACAATTACGAAAAAATGACAAAATTTTACGAACATTTTTTGTGTGTTTACGAACATTTACGAACAAATGTTTGTAAAAGTACAAAAAATGTTCGTCAAATGATCATGTTACGAACAATGTTTGTGAAAAAAGTACAAATTTTTACGAACTTGTTTGTGGGTTATACAATTCACGAGCATTTCGTAACTCCCCCATAGGAATTCACAAATATTTACGAAAATTTTTACAAAATATTTTTTTCTGTGTGTTGGAATTTCGTCAAATTTATATACTTTCGTCAATTTAACAAATTTTTTTCACATTTAAAATTGCAGAATACGTAAGAAAAATAAACAAAAATGCAATTAAAATTATTATATAAATAGTTTGAATTTCAATTTCGCAGTTCGTCCTTAGATGCAGTACAAGTTTAATTGAGAGAATCGAAAAACAAAAGTAAATATTTAAAATTTCAATGATCATTAGATCGACCAATAGGAAACCTAGATTTTTGAGATTGCGGACAATTGAGAACCAAAATTATCATCCATTGATATTGAGTTTAGTACTGAATGAGAAATTATTAAGTTTCGTTCTCTGTCAGAGTTATCATTACCCCTTCCGCCTTCAAGAAAAAAAAATTCAATAATTTTAGCCGTGGAGACTTAGAAAAGGCCAAGATGGTAGAGACATGGGCAAAAAGAGTGTAGTAAAAATTGAAGCTACAATAAATTCTTGAAATTCCATCAGAAGAAGAGACAAGTGATGAAGAAGAGTTGAGAGTTTTAATATAAATAATTTTTATTCTTCTTAGAATCTCACCTTTCTCTCTTTTTCCTTCCATATCGGAATGCCCCAACTGATGGAGCGAAGAAGAAGACCAAGGCAAGGGATAAATAGATGCATACAGGCACATGAAAATTGCTTGTTCCCTCTGGCTATTTTCTGCTTCTTTCTCTCTTTCTATCTCTCTTAATTCTTATTCTTCTTCTTCGATTGTGTCCTCACCATTTTCTCAATTTCTCAACACCGATCTCACTCACTCCCATGGAATCTGCTAAGAACTGGGATCATGGCGTGAGGTGAGGAAGAGATAGAGGTAAATTTACCCACACAAACACTGTGTCACGAAAGGTATTTTAATTTTTAATTTTATTTATGTTCTTTTTGTACGTTGATAACTTGTTGATTCCGCATAGGGAGCCGAAGTGTGCATGAGGAAAAGAGATCGTACGACTTGGAGGAACAAACACAGAGGCACAGCCCAAGAGGACAAACACGCTCATGGAAGGTGTTTGGGATGGAAAATGAAGAGAACGAGTCTCGATTGAAGAAGAAGTCAATCGTCGAAGACTCGGTCGAGTTAGTCATGGACCATTGGAAGCTGTTTCCTCACCGTTTTCCACTGGAGCTCTCACAAAAATTGCATTTCTTGCGCGCCTTTTTCCACCCCAAGTGATTATTTTTTTCAACACAATCACCAGTTAAACAGTTGAAAAGTGTGAGAAAAAATGAAAAACATTTTCAGTTGCTGTGAAAAGTGCATTCTTACTGAGTGGGATGAATTGTGAAATGTCCGAGAGTGTGAAAGAAAACGCCTAGGTGTGAAAAGTACAAAGTGGCTTTGTTGAAAGAGAAACACCTGAAATAACATTGTGGATATATCCTCTGGGAAAATCCTTAGTTCAGAAGAAAAAAAACATCATCAAGTTCCATGACTACAAACCTTCCAATCTGACCAACTATTCCCCAACACTTTTTCTACATTGGCCGAGGACGAGAACCCCGCACATTGAGGTAAAGAATGGCAAAGAATGAAATTCCACAAGATCAAAACACAAAGGATACTCCATTGAGCCAAAAAAAAAGAAGTGGCAAGTGCAGAAGTAAATAAAAAAAAGGAAGAAATGTTAGCAAAAAACGAGCAGAGAGAGAGTCACAGAATATTTAGGTTATTATATAAGTTACTTTATATTTCTTCCAAAAGGCAGTTCTTATGGACTGTGCAATAGAAAGTCTCAAGACATTATTTTATCTCTTTTAATAATGTTGGTTGTGTGTTATATAGCCGATTGGAATGTGGTCTTTTTGTGCCTCAGCCACGAGAGTAGTGGTGGCTTTTGCTCTTTGCGCAGCATTCACTCCCAATTCCTCCATCGAACCACGAAGAGGGACCAAAAGAGAAGACCACCATAGGCATAGAGCTTATGGTTTGCGTGATTCTTTTGCGTTAGTCACATATCTGACTAAATGCTGCTAAAACTTTACTAAATCCTCAAGATATATTCTTGGAGACACAACGTTTATTCCCATTTTCTCACCAAATAGCAATAGACTTGAATAAAAAAAAACTATTTCGATAAACAAGAAATCGTGCTCAAAAATTCGAGCTGTCCGCGCATTCTTAACATTTGATATTTTTTATGTTTAACCAATTCAAAGATTACATAAGAATTTACCCAAATTGCGCTGAAGATACAAATAATTTTCGGATAAAAATTGTTTATCGATTTAAAATCTGATGGAACTTATTGATATTAGTGCGGAATTTCAGGACATTCCAAATTAATAATTCAAAACGGTTATTGCTGTAAAACATGAGTTTTATATAAAATTTTGAGATTATTCCATGTGTAGAATTGAGTAAACAAATCAATTTGCGGTTCACTATCGGTTCACAATCGGTTGGAACTGATTACTAATGTTAACGTATAGTTCAAAGGTGCGCAAGAACCGTTTGAAACCAAACAAACGCCAAATGAAACTTATACGACAATGATCAAAACGCTGCCTGAACAAACTTATTTTGACGTTTATTCGGTTTCAAACGGTTTTTGCACACCCCTGGTATAGTTCATCGTCTTTACGGTTTTTGCTATGTTTTTAGACCAATTCTTGGTGATGATTTGCCAAAAAAATCGTTAGGGAGAAGTGGGGCACCTTTGAAATTGGGATTTTCCTACTATTTTTATAAAATTGAGCCTTATCGTGATATAATTTAGGTGCAAACAGAATGAGAAGCTAAATTCCATTACGATATGGTTCAGTTCCATTTAAATATAGGAGAAAAATCCCAATTTCAAAGGTGCCCTATTTTCAAAGATGCCCCACTTCCCCCTATACTGATTTTAAATATAAAAGCCCAACTAAATGATCAACTTAATAATTACTGAACTCAGTAGCGACAACACAAAAATACATAAAAAATTTAAGTCGCTAATATCCCTCGAAGTCCGATAAATTTTGCATAACGGTGTCTAGGATATGTTGTCAGTCATAAAAGAAAGAATTGAAAATTATGCATTTTATGATTGATTAGAATATACAACATGTGAAGGAGTTTTCTATCGTTTTCACTCCGGAGATTGATCATCAACGCTAAGACGGCGGTGGCCGTATAAATGCAAAATATAAAATTATTTGAAAAGGACTAGAGTGTAAGCACAATAATTAAATAAATAAATAAACTGTTTATAATAATCTACCAAACATTGTTGAATTTTGAAAATATGAAACGGACTAATATACTCATAAGTTAGTCAAAATCTACCAACATTTGATTATTTGCAACAGAAAACCAACTGAATATTCAACTTTTGCTCTCTCTTTAGCCCTTCCGGTGCTCATCAGAGGTTATTCCTCTTTCAAATTAAAATATTTAAATATTTTATAGCGGTATATTTCGACTAATAGAGGTAGGTTACACGAGGTTTAGATTTCGCACACACTCTGGCTTCGAACACTTCATGTTTTTGCCATATTCCTTTAATAAATCTGACTTAATTTTTCCAGGAAATATGTAACTTAAGACTAGAGATTAAAATATATTGCTATAGATAGGTGCAGATGTATTGAAATGTGTGGGAAAATTATGAAATGTTCGAAGCCAGAATGTGTGCTCAAGCCTATAAACCTTCCCCTATATCGAAAAATCGATTTTTTAGCAAGTTAAAACTGATATATCTCAAAAACAATTTATTTTAAAAACAAAACATTATTAATAATAATTGAATTAATAAATTGATGGATAATTGTTTGAACGAATAGTTTATTTTAAGTTTTAAAAATTGTGTCTTCTTTTATTCGACATGAAATCTAATATTGAAAATTCTATTCATAATCCTTCAAATACTTTACTTTAGTTTAAAAGAAATCTTTTACTATTTTTCAGAAAATGCCTTAAAAACTCAAGGTAAATAGGAAGGGCAAAAGAGTAATTTTTAGGACTCCTCGCCAAAAAAACAACAAGTTTAAAATTTTTGGTAATTGTAAGTTATGATAGTACCTTCTAAAGTTGATCACAGTTTTTGAATTTTCCTTAAATTGACTAAGGTAAAATGAGGTAATTTGGAACCATTTACAATTTGGGACACTTGATATTTTCTCACTTAGGCCAATTACACCGCTGCATTAGATTGAGATTGAATTGTCCCAAAATCTGGTTTAGGGACAATTTAGAATCAATGTGAGACGACAATATAAACTGTTTCATTGAGGCCAATTACACCCCCATATTAGTTTGAGACTGAATTGTCCCAAAATACGATTTTAGGACAGTTTAATCTCAATCTAATGCGGCGGTATAAATAGCCTCGCTGTTTCAGATGAGCAAAGAGAAAACTAAGACTGTAAAATAAAAGAAAAAGATGATTAAAAAGAAAAGAAAGAGATCTTTTGAATCTCTAAAACAATTAGAAAATCTCAAATGTCCCAAATTGTAAATGGTTCCAAATTTCCTTATTTTACCCTATCCTATCCTTCAAAAACTCAGGAGTAGATTGTATCAAACCAGCTTGTTTTAAAGAGTTGTTGTTATACCGGTTGCAAACTAGAGATTTAACCCAGTGCGCAACATTTTTCAAAAAAGTCTTGTCTGATAAGGAATTAGAAGTCAAGCCGTATGACTAAACCTTTAAAGAATTAGAAATTGATTTTCCTGGATTACAGATGTAAAAGAAAATTTTTACCAAAATGTGAATTAAAAACTAAAGAATATCAAGAGTATACTCTGAAAAAAAGTTCTGTTAAACTTTGTTTTGTTTTGTCAATTTGACAAAGTTTTTTCCAGAGAATCTTTGTACCTAGTTTATTTTATATTCATTGAATTAGTGCAAAATCTTTTAAGCGTAATTCCCAATTATCAGAATTATTCAGCAAATGATTTTTTTCTTTACCTATAAGTTGTGAAAAACATGCTTGAATCACATAATAAATCAATGAATAAGAAGGGAGATAATTACTTTGAATAAATAGAAGTTTAGGGGAATGTAAGCATGGTTCGCACAGAGTGAACCTTCAAACGATGCGAATTTTCTCTTTGTTTGCAAAAAGCTGACCTACGATTTCTCATCTCGTTTCATGAGCTTAATAATGATCTATCTTATGGCTAATAAATGACGAACTAGGACTTTGCAAACAAAGAGAAAGGTTCACTCTGTGCAAACCATGCCAACATTCCCCTATTCATTTTTTTTTCCTAAAGAAAACTATAACACCCCACTGTCTAATTCTACCTCTGATTAATCCTGTCCCAGTCTTTCTTATACATTTATGCATATCTTTTAGTAAAAAATCTTTTCTCCGTACGATTGCAATATCTGTGAATCTAATCCCAAAACAAACATTGGCAAAGAGACGATGAAAACACACGAATCAAATACCGAAATCCATTCACCTGATTATTCATTTAGATTTTTCTATATTTGATCATATTATGGGTATAGTAGAATGTTTATTTGGAGAGAGGGAAGAAAAGCGACTAAAAAGCCACGAGACGGTAATTCGTGTAATTGCATTTAAAATGGCAATAGGAGATGAAGAAGTAGAGAAAAAAATATTGACTCGTTTAATTCAATTGACAAGCAACACTATGTGATTAGAGTGTGAAGTGGTAGTTAATGCCAAAATTGTCTATATTAAAACAATTTGTTGGAAATAATGCCTAAATCACTATACTTTTTCATATGGCTCAGTCTTTAACTAATTGGCTGCTAAGAGTAGAGACCATTGAGGTACATAATGGTAAATTTACACCTCCAATTCACATGATTAGCGTCAAATGGACCTCTTGGCGAAGTCTTAACTTTTTTCCATGATGGTTCATCTTTCAGGAGAAAGTTTCTTCTTGTCCTTTGGTACTACAACACGAAATTTAACACGACTGCATGAAAACAGTTTCACCTCGATTGTTATTTCCAGAAATTATTTATGGAGCCTCTGCAGAGAATACCTTATAAGAAATTCTTTGCATAATTGACCTCTTCGAAGATGAGATCATACTAAAAAAAATCATGCAATCAATATGAAGTGTTAAAATAACTTCTTATACCAATGCTCGACCATCAACCACATTCCTGCTTTTGATCATAATGAACTGTGATATTTTTCAGGAATTACATATTTTTAGCGTTTCAGCTATTTCTTACCTAATAGATGGCATAAGTACACAATATACTTTAGTTTAACATACAAAAGATTGTAAAAGTCGATGGTATTTCCAGAGTGGGTCGAATAATATGCCAATAAAATGTAGCTACTGAATTTCCTTAAAAAGTCTGACGGAAGTATATCAAAGAAATAAAAGAAAAAAAATCATATTAAAATATTATCTTCGTAAATCATCAGTTCTTGAAGCTCTATTTGGGAGACTCTTGTCAATTTCAATGTGAAACGCAATCTTAAGAGATTAATATCCTTTTCAATTTGAAGGTAAAATCTTTTAAAATGTTTGCTATTGAAATAAATACCCCACAATAGTTTTGTTACTTGCGCATTGCATTCTTATCCCTTTTCATTAGAATAATTGTTGAATAATTTTATTAATGAACACTCGTCATGCAATATTCTTCCAATATATGTCACGGAATAATAATGAGCGATATAATTATAGGATTTTTTTTTACTCAGATAATATTTCTTATCACTCTTTAATTATTGATTTCGAAAATTGTCTCACTATAATTGGCATCTTCTACACACTAGAGAAGCTTATGTCCATAATAGGGTAAAGTGGTACAAGTTGGACAGTGGCACAAGTTGGACAATGGTACAATTTGGACAGGGCTTTTTGTCTTGATAAATTTAGTACTTCATTTTTATTGGTATATTTTTAATGCTTTTAGTTTTATAATTTGGTTCCTTGTACTTAAAAACGAATTTTGTACTGTATTTATCAAGAAGAAAGCCATGTCCAACTTTTACCGGCGAATTGTCCAACTTATATCACTTTACCCTAATAGAAGCAAATTGCTTACGCAAGAAAAACTGTTACAATATTGATATAAATTTCTGTGGTGTACAAGGGTCATGTAGGCTAATTGGCTTCAATATGGACATAAATTTCTCTAGTGTGTAGAGGCCATAATGGTCAGAAAATAATAGAAAGTAATCTGATCATTATTTTGATTAAAAATTACGTTAATCCGTCTCTCAGGTATAAAATAAGGTAGTACGGTAATTGAGAATTTGCGTAAAAATTGCAATGAAAATGCGTAAATTAAGAAAAAACGGTGAGGTTTTGACGGTGAGCATTTACACTGTCAATGTGATTCTGCCCTAAAGTTGGCTACACACTAGGCAAAATTTATTGCAATATTTCTTTTCAATATCCAATATTGACAAGGATTGCCTCCTCATTGCAAAGATTTATTGACATAAAAGTTTCAATATTGAGAAAAATTTTCCATTGTGTAAGCAATTATTGCAATATTTGTTTCAATATGGAGCATTTTTTTTCAATATTTTATTTCATTATTTTGAATGGCTACACACTAAACCAAATAATCTCAATAAAAAATTTCAAAGTCACATTGAAATAAAATTTCAAAGAAATTCTAAATATCAAATTGATTTGATATTTCCTTCTATATTTTTTTAATGGTCAGGAATTTTCTTCATTCAGAAGATTTCCTTGTTCATCAAAATCAAAATTCAAATCAGGAAGGATACATCTCTTCCTGCTTCCTCCAGAAAATCCCAGATTCTTGGAATTTCGCTGCATATTTTGTCAAATCTTCCCAAGAACCCAGTTTGGTTAGCACCTTTCACTTGCTTCCTCTAGGAAATCACAGTTCATTTGAAATTTTGTTGTGCACTTGGTCGAATACACCCAGAATCCTCAAGTTGGTCAGAAGATTTCTGTTGATTTCTTCAGGAAATCATAGATCTTCTGGGATTTTGTTGTGTATTTTATCAAATACGCCCAGAATCCTCAAGTTGGTCAGAAGATTTCTGTTGATTCCTTCAGGAAATCATAGATCTTCTGGGATTTTGTTGTGTATTTTATCAAATACGCCCAGAATCCTCAAGTTGGTCAGAAGATTTCTCCTGGTTTCTCCAAGAAATCACAGATCTTCTGGGATTTTCTTCTGTATTTTATCAAGAACACGCTAAATACAGAAGTTGGTCAGAAGATTTCTCCTGGTTCCGTAGATCCCAGAATATCTATGATTTCCTAAAGAGACCAGGAGAAATCTTCTGACCAACTTTGGTATTTTCGGCGTTTTTGACAACATACAGGAGAAAATCCCAGAAGATCTGTAATTTCCTGGAGGAACCAGAAGAAATCTTCTAACTAACATGAGTATTCTGGGCGTACTTGACAAAAGATGCAGGAAAATCTCGGAAGATCTGAGATTTTCTAGAGGAAGTAGGAGAGAAGCCCTGACAAAGATGAGTTTCTAGGAAGAATTGAGCTGGATATACAGCAGAATATTTGGTCCTGTCTACGATGATAGTCTGAGATGTCTTAATGTTCATAAACATGCTAATTCCAAGAGTTTTTCGATGTTTGAAAGGAACTGAATCTCTTACTAGAATGGTATTTTAATAAATTGTAATTATTGAAGTTTTAATATTGAAGTCAATTTGTTCAGTGTGTAGGCGAATATTGAAATATTGGTTTCAATATTCTCTTCAATATTGAAGTTTTATTTCAATGTAACTTTGAAATGTTATTATTGCAATAATTTGCCTAGTGTGTAAACAGCTTAAGTCGTAAGTGTGTCTTGGGCATTACGTTAAAATTTTAACAACCAGTCGAGATTCACACCATTACAGCAATTCCTCTATGTACTGCCACAAATAATTTAATCTTCCGATTAGATGTATAAGTTCTTCGGGAAAATTAGAATCCTAGAAAAAATCTGTATGATTTTTGTAGTTAAAATTAGAAATCTGGTATGTGTATCGGTTTGGTATTTCCTAATTCTGACAATGTTACCAGTCCTTATTACTAACCTGTCTTGTTGTAAGGTATAAAACACACCTGAAATTTTGCCTCATTTTCGAAATCGTATAGTCGTTAAATTTTATGTTCACCGCACGACAATATGAAGGAATGTGTCATAAAGACAAATTGGAGAAAAAACTGTCATTTGGAGGTGGCTAAAAATCGTTGAACTCTTGAGTTTCCTCCGGCAATATATCACACACCATTGTATAGGGAACACTATAAAAACGAATTCTCAAAACATCTAAGTGAATGACATTGATGCCTGAGGAAGAAAAACACAAGAATTGTGTAGGTTTTTTCTTCATATAATAAAAGTTCAGTCAATTATCAACAAATTGAGCAGAAATACCGATTATTTTCGCCACAAGTTACAAAAAAAAACGACAATTTGCAGAGGCGTGAAGAAAAAGGAAAAGTAAAGTGGAAATTTATTTGTTAATACAAGGTAATAATTTTTCCGACTGATGGAAAATTACAGCAAATTTGAAAAAAAATATGAGGAAGAAAATATTTAAAATACTCGCAATGAAAAGACTCGAGGAAACACGAGAAAGAAGAAAAGGTTGAGCTGCAAGTGAGATGATGATCAAGAAGAAAAACGAAGATGCAGAGACGATCATCAGCCATTTCTGTGGCGACTCAGGAATTTATTTGCCCTCGGGGATGACATTGACATTGTGGATACTCAAACGTAGTATTTTTCTCCTCCTTTACTCTTCCTGCAGTGATTGATCTTGTGGTGATCGTCTTATTTTATATTCCTTTAAGAAAGGGTCAATCTTTTCTTTGTCATTTTAAAAGAATTCTTTGGTCATTTACCACTTGAAATTTTTTTTTTAATGATCAGGCAATTGTAAAAATTTTCCAACTACGGATTAAATAACTGCTTTTAGAACAAATAAAACCTTCTCCGCTTAGGTACATTTTTGGAAAATTAAGAAAATGAAATTATTTCTCAATTCACCACAGAAATATAAATCCATGATTTTATGTTAATTTAGCATCGAATGAGGATCACTGAGAGTTGTATGAAGCTCACAGTGATTGATATGGATATGAATCGAATTTTCGAATATTTTTTTCCAAATTTACAACATTAAAAATTTTAAATTTGTGATAGGACATTTCCATACTGTTGTAGAATTCCCCTGCTGTGCACATTAAATCACTGTAGGGGAAAGTGCCCATGCTTGATACTGTAAAATGATTTCCAAGGTTTGTGATTATTTTCTGATTAACACACAAACCGAAGCGATTCTTCCACTATGACAAAAAAATGTCTCATTTATTAGGTTCATAATCCCACCTCAAATAGTTCCTGGAAATCCTTAGATTTCCTCAAGAAGAAAATGGAAATTCACTGACGATTTTTATACAAGTTGGGTCCGGGGCCTTCCTGTATAATTGATTCGACAATTCGGAGGCCCATTTTCACTGCAAAAATTTCACCGGATACAAAAAATTGCACATCACTATTTAAACGGGACTCTAATCTATCTGCTTAAATCGTTTGTAAGACTGGTTATTAGTTTTAAAATCACTCTTATGTAATTTTTCTAAATCATGTTTTTATGACATTATGGCGCTAGCGAAAACCATTTTTTCACTTTGAGTCCATGAAAATGTCTCTCTGCAACCTTAAAATTCAGGCAACAGGGTTGAAGGCTATGTCAATTGTCGATAAAATTGGAGGATTAAAATAGGTGTAATTATGAAAGAATCACATCAAATGATAGAGTTGCCACATTTAAATTATCATTCATGGACCCTTCTTAAAATATAGGATGGACACAGGTAGAATTTATGAATTTGTCACCACCCTCAAAAACAGTGTCCCCAAGTAAAAATATTTTTACATAAATATTAATACTGATGAACCCTCTATGTGCCTATGATAGTAGTTTCCCTGAACAGCGACATTAATTAAGAAATACTTATGAAATATCATGTATCGAAATTACAGTTTTGGACCCATTTTAGATTTTTGCTTCCTGAAACTAGGAAAAAAGAGCTAGGATCCTATTTTTTTAGGAAATGTGAGGCTTAGGACCAGCTATTAAAATATATTGCTATGAGTCACAATTATTGATTAACGTAGGAAAAAAATAGTTATTATCAAGCTTGGATCGTATCAAGCATGGACACTTTCCCCTATTAGTTTTCTTCTTAAAATTGTGTTAATAAAATTCTTCCTTTTTACAATTTATGTAAACCCCTTTTTTTTAAAAAAAAAAAAAAAGGCCCATTTAAAGGCTGCCCCACTTCACCCTAATGTTGGGGTTCCAGGTTCGATTTCCCTACTTAGAATACCTAGTTTCTGAGTAGATGTTATGATGTTAGATGTTTCATAATTTATTATTGTACAAAAATTAGAAAATTTTCCTAAATAGATACAGCAAGTCACGTATAAATAATTTTATGCAACATTTTAGATAAAACACAAACTTAAAGATAATCTTTTGCAAACATGATTAAAGAAATAATTCAATTAAGTCTCTCACTTTTTATGAATTAATCATCATTGAGCTCTTTTCCCATGAAAAAAAAAATAGAGAAAAGTTTCTGCATGATAGGCTCATTAAAAGCCTGTGTTATCTTCACTGTCTTTTTTTTGCTGGTCTTACATCAAAAGAAACAACGACGCGCGATGGAAATAATTTGTGGGCTGGTAAAACAAGGTACAACAAAGAACTGGCAACTTCACTTTCTTTCGCGCCGTCTTTTTTCTGTGCAAAATACCAAATACAAATATCCGCCCACAATCAACAGCACTATTGCTATTAATTCATCAATTGTACCAAACCTAAAGTAGACTATTTTAATGAAATGCGGATATTTTGTGCTGTGCTGTAATACTATGATTTTTTTCACACACGATTTAATACCGACAATTGTTTTACATTATTTCGTATCATTCAATTTAGAAATATTAAATGGCAACCGAAACAACCGAAAGGTATAGAACAGGCAAAGAAATTTAAATTAATACATTAGAGACGAAAAAAAAAGAACTCATTTTTTTATAATTAATGATGGGAAATGTTTTAAACGAAAACACTTTTATTTTTATAAAGCATCATGTGATTTTCCCACCAAAATCCAATGCTCAAACATTCGCGAAAATAATTCACTATTTTATCGTGCAGATACATTAATCTGATTTGATTAGCTAATATTTTATTATAGAAGATTGATTTGAGAATTGCTACAAATTTTATTACTCACAAATTTGCACTCAAATCATGGCACTAAAGCACTCAATCTTAGATCACTATCACATAGACTTCAATTTAATTATGACTTTGAGATAGGGAAAGGGAAAGTTTAAGAGAAATATTCATTGTCTTAGAATGTATTTTTATAAGTGGACAAAAAGGGTAGAAAAGTGAAAGTCAATAAATATTCCACGTTAGATTTATTCGAATCACTAGTCATTTAGGAATTTTAAAGTATATCACACGATAAGCTAATCAGATGAACATGCATGGAAATTTACATGAACATTTTCCATCGAAGTGCTTTTTTTCTAAACAATAAAAAATGAGAATATATTAAAACATATATGGATCATAAAGAGAAATTAATAGAGATATTAAAATAGATTTTATATAGGCACTTAAAATGAAATAGTGATTGACACAATTATTTGCTGTCTGTTTTTTGAAGACCAAAATAAAATTCATAATAGGTTTCAAATCTGTCAAATAAAGCAAAAATCTTTGCCAATTAGCATAATTTGCATTTATACATTTATGTGTTTGGCACACCTTTTCAATAAGGAAAACTTCAAGAATCCAAAATTCACATCCCTTTCTTTCGCATTCGGCTTTTTTCGCATTCAAAAGATTAAACTAAATTGAATTAGTTGTGACGTTCAAAAGAAGAAGAAGAGTATAAAACAGTGAGATATGAGAAAAAATTTAAAAAAATTTTCAAAATTTTTTAATTTAAAAATTTTTAATTTAATTTTTAATTTAAAAATTTTTAATTTAATTTTTAATTTAAAAAATTTTCAAAATATAAGACGAATAAGTAGCGAATGGCTAACTTTACAGGAGAGCGATTTCAAGTTGAAATTTTACATGCTGATCATAAGATTTTTAAGATTTGTAACCCCTATAACTCTGGGAATAATTAACTTTCCGGTAAAATATTCACAGGGAAGGTAGCGAATATAAAGGAGTATCCGAAAAACAAAAAAAATGAGTTTTGCAAAACAATTAACTTATTCAACTTATATTCTGACAAGCCGATATGTAATGCATTTGAAAAAGAAAGAGCTGGAAATTTTGATTTCATGAAATTTTCTTCATCTAAAAGGTGTGACATAGGACATTGGCACTTAGTATGGTATTAAAGACAAAAAAACTTAATTTTCTCTTTGAAGATAATTTAATTAAATTTAGTACTAATCAAATTTGTTATTGATCATCGAAATCGTTTTTTACTGCAAGAATTTGAATTTTTAACAAAATACGACTCATTTTCTGTTGCAACTTAATTTTAATTTCGATCACTCAGAATAAGAAACGAATAACTCGCAGTACACACATTAAAATCGAGTGAATCACATTAAAATTTTAATGTGATTCACATTAATTGTCGCTTGTGAGCGTCCAAATATGTTATTTGTGTCTTTGAGTCACTTAATATTTGGGGTTTTTCTATTTATTGATAACGAAGTGGACTTGGCCTGCAAAAATAAGTTTAAATTTACCTAAAGCATAAATATTTTTCACATTAAAAAATTAAAGAGAAAATCGCATTAATTTTTCGCATTAATGCTATAAATCAATTTATATCAAATTTTGCGGGTCAAGTCTACCTTTTTATCAACAAATAGATCAAATTTTGAACATAAAATGATTCAAACACACAAATTATACATTTGGACTCTCACCAGCGACAATTAATGTGATTCATATTAAAATTTTAATGTGCAAGTGTGATAACACAGTTAAAGCAATCTAAATGTAATTCGAATATCTTTGGGCTTTTTTCTACTATTTTTAAATGAAACTGGATCTTATCATGGTATAATTTTTAGATCCTCAAACAAATTGCGAAGCTAAATTACATTATGATAAGGCTTAAATCCATTTAAAAATAGGAGAAAAAATTCCAATTTCAAAGCTGTCTCAATTCAAAGGTGCCCCACTTCCCCCTATAGTGGATTCGAACTTTTGCATCAAGGAGTTAGCGTCCTATTTTTTAAACTTTGCCTTTCCAAAAAAAACCCTAAAGCTCGGTATTTGTGTTTGTCAAAAAATCAACTTATGACCATATTCTTGTACTCATAACCATGAGTAACAAATGATATTTGAACCTTGAAAATACCTTTCACCCAGCAGTACATCACACTAAAATTGCCATTCAATTTTCTGAAACCAACTAAAAAGGTGCAAAAAGCATAAGAATTCTTTTGGCGACCTTTAGTTCCATTGCTCATTGCAAGCTTATGTATAGAAAGAATTTGTATATGGCTATATAATTGTGTTAGAAGTTGAACTAAAAGAATTGCTCTCCTTTCACCACGAGCAAGATTGCTGAACATCTTAAAAAGTCCCACTAAACACTTAAGCTCAACAATTTGTAATTAATTTTCTTTTTTTTTTAATCTTATAATTATGAGATGCCATATCTGAAGATTCTCAAAGACGCGCGAGAGAGTAAATATTTGAAATTTCTTATTATAGAGACCATTTTAATCTGAAAATATCGCACATGCAACTTTCAATTGCATTTAAACTGAGGAATTTTTATTGTACTGATATTAAGTCGGGAGCTCAAATATGAATAATGCAAATTATTTCGAAGAAATTGATATGAGAAGAAAATGTATTTCTTCGCCAAAAAGCGCAAATTTAGACTTTTCTTCTCGATTGTACTGGGAAATTGCGCCAAAAATCATTTTTTTTTGTTTTGAGGCGTGAGGGGGCCGTTATGGCAAATAAGGCAAATAAGTTGAGTTTGGATGTAGAAAGTCACTCGGATGGTTTTCGGAAAACATTCCAAAGGAGTGACCAAGTGTGTGTCTCCAAGAGCGGCGATTTGCGCGAGCAACGGGATTCCATCTCTCGTTGGTCATTGAAATTATGTCTCATACACAAACGTGAACGCGGTGTTCTTGGGAAACCTGTTTAATATTATTTCGTCGCATTCCCCGGGGAGAAGAAAATAATAATAATACGAGTAAAAGAGAGGACCAAAGGGAACTACCATTCACTGTGTGCTTGTCTATTCACATAACGTAGAATAAGAATCAAGAAGTTATGAGGTTTAATTTCTTTATAATTTGTTGTCATGATTATAAAATTATTAAAATAATGATAAATTATTTTAGTAATACATGAATAAATTTAGTACTTAAATTTACTTAAGTAACTTACAAGAAAGTAGAGATTTTCTTAAGCCACACTTGAAAGGCAATCAAGTAGGAAAATGTACTCAATATGAAATTATATATTTGTACGTAACACTGAGAGAAATCCGAAAAAGTCAAAATAACATTCAGGAAATGTTAATTTTACCCTGCATTATTGATCCGAAAACGGTGTAAATATTACCATTTTTAGGTGTATTATGGGTTAAAGTTACACTTCTTTCATGTTGATTTTACCCTTAAAAGGTGTAAAATTAACATTAAAAAATGTTGATATGTTTTTTACATCCAAAAAGTGTTAAAGTCATGACGAAAAAAAGTTAATCGAAGCCTCTTTTTTTCTCAGTGAACTTGCTGTGTTTATAAAATTAATAAAATATATTCTTATGTCCTAGACACACTTACGACTTAAGCCGAGAGGCGGTTTAGTCAGAAATTGATGGGTATGTAGTCTAATTATTACTTCAAATATATATACGTTAACCCGTCTCTCGGCTTAAGCTGTAGGACTGTTAAAACCCATTAGGGCCCATTAAAAATTTATAACTTTGTAAATGAAATGACAACAGGTTTTTAAAGAGGTTTGTTTTTAATCCTTATTTTGCAATTTTTCTGTATACAATAAAAAATGACATCTTTATTCAAATTTTATTGTAATAACTTATTTATGCATTTTATTTTTTACTTATCTATTAATTTTTACTAATTAAAAATTAATAGACTATTTATGTATTTGAATTTAGAACACATAAAGAAGCTATTAATTCAAATAAATTAAAAAGTCATATGAGTACAGTAGCCCTACCTAAATCGGTTCTTTTAAGATCAGGCTATTAGGTATGATTCCTTCTAATCACACCTATTTTTTTAATTCAGGCAGCAATTTGAAAAAAAAAGTTTGATAAAAGTTTTCAAGATTAGTACATGAGGCAAACATGCTTAAATATGCTATAGTTTTTCTTAATTGTTTGTTTTAAAGGTTTTTCATGAAATTTACAATAAGTATGTAAATTTACTATAAGTACGTACAGATGAATAAAGATCGTTGAATTTGAAATAATTTCACGCCAGAAATTTATAGTAATTCGCATAACATTTGAATTCCAAATGCCCAAACTTCACTGTCAAGTGTTTACTAAACACTTGACAGCGATGTTTTTCTTTTAAATAAGGCTGAGAAATAATTCTAATATTTAGCTTTAATAATGTTAATAATTTTATTTATTTCTCAAAAAATACTGATATTTTTACTCTCAACGATGAACTGGCGCAATTGACTTTAGAGGGATATCTCTGGTGATTGCCAGTAAAAATGTTAGTCACCCGAAGATGAAAACACTTTTTTGGTTTTGCCCAGAGCTTTCGATCTTGATGGGGATTTTCTTCAGTGGCTGGAAGGGCATTAAAATTATTTATTTTGCAACTATAATATGTTAAAAAGAAATTCACTACAAATAAATAATTTTTTAATGCCCTTCCATCCACTGAAGAAGATCCCCATCAGGATCGAAAGCTCTAGGCAAAACCAAAAAAGTGTTTTCATCTTAGGATGACTATGATTTTTTTAGTTTAATACAATCCATTTACTATTATGTGTAATTCGTGTAATTCAAAGTAGGATCAGTAGGGTACAATGGGGTAATTTGGAATCGGTCCTTAAATTAGGTATTTGAAATTTTCTCACTGTTTTAGATAGGCAAAAAGTATCATCAAGTAAGGATACTTGAGTTAGGGCTTTTTTCATGGTATTTTTTTCTCTCTTTGACCATTTGAAACAGTCAGAGTCTGTACATCTCAATATTCCAATTTAGGTAAAATTCCAAATTACCCCATTGTATTCTATTCCAATGAATTTTAGACATTCTAGGACCCAATGCTTTGGACGCATTCTGAATATATAGTTTCCAATCATCAAACTTTTGAAAAACGTTTAAGGAATCTTTTTCCAATATGTGAGATTATCGATAATAGTATATTCTCCAATTCTAAAGATATTAAGTGAGTTCAAGTTACTAAAAGAGGCAACAAGGTGAGTGTGGTTTGCGATGTTCTGATCTAAAATACTCTGGAGCTCACAAAATGACGCGAAGTGTTTGTGGTTGAAGAAGGAATTAAGAAGAAGAGAAGAGACACAATCAAGATGGAAAGATCATTTCGACAATGAAAAATGTGTGTGCGTTGGGCAAAAAGACACAGCCACTGGAATATCCGGCATGAAAATTCCATATCTCAGCATTTAGCTCCATACACACATTCCTCATCTTTGGATAACGTTTCATCTCTCTCACCAAACTGTTCTGTGTTGACAGAATCAGTGTCTGCCCCGAAGATCTTTTACTTCTGGCATTTTTTGCCATCTCACATGCTCTCGACGTGATTTTGATCATTTTTTTTGTCACACTGTCTTGCAGATTGACCTGAAACCATCACTGTCTCGCCCGGGCATGTCCTCATTACCTCTTTTGTCCGGCCACCATGTGCCTAGACAAGTATCTTCATGAGTCATACCACGAATGGGGGTGGGCTTCATCAGGGAGCACCGCCACCTCCATCCACCTCATCTGGACTTGTGGCCACAACACCAGCCACCCCACAAACCAACACACCCACAACAGCATGGTCTTTGGCCGGGCGACACAGCTGGGATCCTGGACGAATTGGTGTGGAGCATCTGGCTGGTGCACTCAGTCCTCTATGCATCACAGATGCCAATCATGAGATCGTGCGACCAAAACCACGACGATATGTGTGAGTCTTTTTCTAAATTATTTACACTTAAGAATATAAGTTTGCTAGTCAACCACAAATGAAGTACTTTAAGTAAATTGTGAAATTCATCTATTTTACAAGATATAGAATAAGAAAACAGTTGTTCTTTAAAAAATACAGAGCCGTAACTCTAATCAGAAAATTACTTTTAATGAAAGAATTTAATAGATGAAGTGAGTCCAATTTTCAACACTGAAAGAAATCCGAAAAAGTTAAAATAATATTCCGGAAATGTTAATTTTACCCTGCAGTATTGATCAGAAATCGGTATAAATATTATGCTGTTTAGGTGTATTAGGGGTTAAAGTTACCCCTTTTCATGTTATTTTCACCCTTAAAAAGGTGTAAAATTAACATTAAAAAATGTTGATATATTTTTACACCTAAAAAGTGTTAAAGTTATGAGGAAAACAAGTTAATCGCACACCCGTTTTTTTCTCAGTGAAGGGACCTTACCTTCACGACCCTCACTCATTCTTAACACATTTTCTTAGCTATCCCCAAATCCTTCCAAGAATTTTATCGTTAATGAGTATTTACTGAATAGAGTCAATTCAGATTAATTTGAAAAGTATTTTAACATATCCTGAAGAAGTCTAAACCGGTTGCAAAAATCTAGGAACTTGATATTGTTGATCCGAAATGCAATTGCATAACCTAAACATAAAAATTAAAAAAAAAACTAGTATTACCTATGCTACTTTTGAGACCTTATTTTTTGAAAAGATATAAGAATTTTTCTTTGAATTTTATAATGTAATCATAAAACCCATCAAAAAGGTAAAATAAGATTTCTATTTAAACCAATTTAATTTTTTAATACTTAAGGAGTTACATGGGTCTCTCAGGTCAAAAAATAGGTCTTTTTTCTGATAATAATTTATTGTGTTGAAAATATTTTAGAAATTCCAACTTTTGGGATATGAAAGAGTAACTTTAGAACAAAATTAAAAAAAAAAAATTTTGAAAAATTTTGAAAATGCGACCATTGGTAGCTGATTTTCGGAACCATTCCTAAAAAAACAGACCTTGCGGTAGGTAAGATTTCTCCCAGTAGGTTCATTTGAAATCAAAAAACCGAATATACTCTGTTAGAGGATTAGTTGGACCAGTGGATGAACGAAGGATTTTTGAAAAGTACCAATTTTATACCCTATTTTTCAACACATTTTTGTATTGTAAAAATAGTTCTGATTAAAGGAAGTGCAAATCCTTTGTTCAAACACTAGATAATACTTCTCAAAACAAGTATGCAAAATTTCAGAAAGATCGGTTCAGTAGACTCTGAGTAATCTTGACTATCGCATTGTAAAACGGTGTTTTAAGAAAAACGCGTTTAAAGTTTTACAACAATATGCCTGGGCAGGCGGAATGCATAACTAAAACTACTCTACCTCCGAGAGTTTTACTCCGATTGACTTGAAATTTTCAGAAAATATTTTTCAAAAAATATTTTAAAAATAAAAAAAAAATGAATTGATTTTTTTTGACCTGAGAGACCCATGTAACTCCTTAACAAAATTTGGTTTAAATGAACAAGATAAATATCATAAATACAGTTGCTCATTAACTGAGCTACACTCTCCTGTCAAGCCGAGCTGTTGATCAACCGGTCATCTCCAGAGATCTTCAGCATTTGAGTACCTCTCACTTCATCTTCAGAACTAATACACTGTGATACTTTGTAACTCAGGGTTGGAAATAGAAGCATTCATGCCCATTCATGCCTATTTGCAGAGATCTCTGTAAACATTATTATTATTATTACTAATATCGTGTGTTATGAGCAGAAAGCATCCGATTTGTTAGAGTTATTAATTAAATATAATTAGAAAACATATGCAAAAACACAAAAAACGACATCCGAAAGCCCTGTTAAATGCTGGTTAAGTTAATCAAAACATTTCCTTTGCTCGCTCACCGTTCGGAAGCAAAACTAGAATTAAGAGAACTTCAGCGGTTTTAAATTTAAAGATTTTTTAACATACTGGATCATTTATGAGATTATTTTATAAAATTTATTTTATGTGAATTTTTTCACGATGAGAATATTGAAAACTTTAATTATGATTTATGAATGATTATTTTCTCTGCGGATTTTTCAATGATGAAAGACATCATTGGAGCTGTTTTCGAAAAAGCCTAGAACCACGTTTTGGGTGGGACGGGATTCACTGGTAAAAATAAAAGGATCAAATTGATCCAAATTTGATCCTTGTGCAAAGGATGGATCAAATTTCAAACTTTGAATGCACATTTATTATAATGAACGTTTTATCATAAACTTGTTACTCACAATATATTTCTCTCATCAGAGTGAACACCTAAGATAACTTTTCATTGTCATTATTCATTTATTTTTTAGTTAAAAAAGTAAGATTTTCAAATGATTCTTGATGATCCATCTATTTTTACCAGAGTTAGGAAAAATTCTAAAAAAAAACTGCTCTAGATAATGTTTTTTTAGTGGAGGGGGGTTACTGAAGACCGAAAGTTGATATCTTTCACAGTTTGCCTTCTTAGCTCAATAACAATTTGAAAAATATGTCAAAACATTCGAACGAACTATATATAATTTACGAGTACTTTACCGATTCATTACCGATTGAGACCGATGCATCTGGATTCGAAATTTTAAGACCTTTCCAATATATCCAAATTCAAGCAAATCGATTGAAAAATAGTTTGAACTTTGACCTTCAATTCAAAGTAACGAATTTTGGGGTCATATGTATGGACTAAATATTTTCCTGAGCTACCTCCTAAACATATCCAAAAATTAAAAAAAAAATCGTTTTGGAGGTATTTTGGTAGGCGAAAAAACGTCTCTAGATAATAATTTTTAGAGGGGGTCGTTGTAGATCGTATAAAGATATCTCTTATCGTTTGCTCTCTAAGCCACTTTGGACACTAAAATCATAGCCTATAAACTTTAAATATTTATTGCTAAATAAACAGAATAGAAATGAAATAAAAATAAAATAACATTTAAAAAAATTTAATTGCTATTGCTCGAATGTTTTACGAAGCTCATTATATAATTTAGTGAAATGCATATAGGGTAAAGTGGTACAAGTTGAACAATGGTACAATTTGGACAGGGTTTTTTTTCTTGATAAATTTAGTACTTCACTTTTATTTGTATATTTTTAATGCTTTTGTTTTATAATTTGGTTCCTTGTGCTGAAAAACAAATTTTGTACTGTATTTATCAAGAAAAAAACCATGTCCAACTTGTACCGGCGAATTGTCCAACTTGTAACACTATGTCTAACTTATATCACTTTACCAAAAATCAAAACTTTTTTGAAAAATATAAAATTAATTGTTTTTGCCTCATAACTACTAGACTTTGAAAAGTTCTATATTGTTCGTAAATACTTGTGAATTCCTATTGGGAATTGACGAAATGCTCGTAAATCGTATAACCCATTAAAAAGTTGGTAAGTGTTTGTACTTTTTTCACAAAATTATTTGTAACATAATCACTTGATGAACATTTTTGTTCTTTTACAAATTTTTGTTCGTACTTTTTTGTCTGTCTAGCAAAACATTACGAACAAATGACAAACTTTTACAAACACTTTTCTGTGTGTTTACGAACATTTACGAAAAAATGTTTTAGAAGAACAAAAAATACTCGTCAAGAAGTAATCGTGTTGCGAATAATATTTGTGAAAAAGTACAAACTTTTACAAACATTTTACTCCCCGGTTGGAGTTCACAAACATTTAATTGTACAATTGTTGTATAATATTTCAGTGGCTTTCTTAATTAATTATTTTTTTCTATATTTTTACTTTCAAAATTTCAAGTTTAGCTAATGACTAATGAACAAATTCTTGAAAACAAAAAAAAAAACTTTTGACTACCAGATATAATTATTTTAATTGATTGCCTCTTCACATTTAATTCCACGCTATTGTACATCAAATTAAAAATTCGTCTTCATCTCAAAATCCACGAAAAGAATTATTTTGTTGAGAAATTTTGCATGCTGAGTAAATGGTAAAATAACTGATGAAATCGTCAGAAAATAATGAAGACACATTGATGTTTAAATCACGTACAGAAAAATTACTTTTTCAACTTCAAGTTTTGATGGGTTCGGACTTTTGGATACATGAGAATGACCTTGAGATACGGGCAAAAATTTGCTCTTCCTGGGCAATTTTCCTGGGTAAATGAAAGATGTATAATTTTCGACAATTTAGCCTTCCTCCAAATGTATGATTTCTCTGTTCATGCACTGACCCAAAAGTCAACCTATTATGCCACTGAAACTTCTTGCATTCATCTCGCGAGTTCGGTAATCGTTTTTTTTCACAGACTCTTTATGCTTCTTTCTTTCCTTTAAACAGTTATGATCATATTTCTTGTTCGATTTAGTCGATCTTGAGCTCATTTTCAGGCTTTCATCATGAGCACCACAATCTCCCGTGGGTCAATTGAAGGCACAATCTTACTGGTGGATTTAATCGCTAGAAGCACTTTAACTTGTTTTGCCCATGATGGCAAAGTGCCCAACCATTTGATCGTTCACAAATATAATTTGATCCATTTTTTCACTGCGAAAAGAATTACCATCAAATTGGTTGATGGTGAGCAGTGGGGATTTTTCTCTTGCCTCTAGGAGGATAAAAATAAGATGATATTTATAGTTTGAGGGAGAAATGAGAGACAAACCATGATTGTGAGAACAATCGTGGAAAAGGTGGAGAAAGTCAATTGAAATTCTCACACAAGAAGCTAATGAACTTTTCACCTTCTTCAATTGTAAATTCAAAGTTATCTCCTTCTCTGGAAGCCCTCCTATTGAAATTACACCACGATGGAAAAACTATAATAAGAGATGAAAGAGAGAAGTTAAAAAGATGATCTCCATATTCTCCCTTTCATTTCATGAAAGTAATCCAATAATTTTGCAATTTTCAGCAGTAGCAAAATTTAAAATTCGAATAGATTCTAATCGATTTATTTAAATTAAATGCACCATCACGAAACCGTCTTGCTTGAAGATTTAGACACGTTTTCCTATATTTCTTCTTCTCTTACTACTTCTTAATTGTAGATGTCAATTTAACGTAAAATTGAAAAATTACATTTAAAAAAAACGGATATGACAACAATTTTCTCATTTTCGAACTAAAGAAATTATTTTGCAATTTTTGTGAAATTCCTTATACAATAATTGACCGAAAATTAAACAAAAAAAGTATAAAGAGAAATAAAATCCAAGATAAAAGACATTGACCTAAAGGTGTTATTAATGAAATTTTCCCCATCTCTCGACCCTTCTTTTCTCCCATTCTTTTTCCCGCGAATGGAAAAACGATCGTGAGCATCTCGAGGAAATAACATAATTTAAATATAATTGTCTGAAAGTGAGATGAAAGTGTGGGAGTTTTTCACCCTGATGTGTAGTTTTTTCACTAACATTAATTGTGATAATTTTCTCCCACTGTTCAACTTTTTTTTTTCGACATAAGAATTTCTTCTTTTATCGTTAGCTCGTGTATCTCCCATTCAACATACCTGAGACAATTCAGAGACTGAGATAAAAAGAATATAGCAGATATGGAAGTCTCATCGTTTTACTTTCTAACGTGCGCAGGCATTTTGATCGAGGGAGATGGGAGTACACGAGGTGTGAGCAATGGGGGCGGATTAGATAATAATTACTGATATAATAATATTTATAAACACGAAAAGGTCTCACTTTCTTCACAAGCCTTAAGGATATTTTGAAAATCCGTCAGTAAGCAAACATTATCTATAGTTCTAGAGCACTCCAATATGCAAGTGTTTCGGATTCGAATCCCCCTTGGGTTACCAAGAATTTTTCTGAATTTAAACACTGCACTGGTGAGAGAAATCCGAAAAAGTTAAAATAACATTCCGGAAATGTTAATTTTACACTGCATTATTGATCCGAAATCGGTGTAAATATTATGCTTTTTGGGTGTATTATGGGTTAAAGTTACCTTTTTTCATGTTAATTTTACACTTAAAAAGGTGCAAAATTAACATTAAAAAATGTTGATATATTTTTACACCTAAAAAGTGTTAAAGTTACGAGAAAAAAAAGTTAATCGCACCTCCTTTTTCCCCTAAAAACTCCATCCCTGTCATAAGAAAAATAATGAAACATATCTAGAAATTCCGCATGCGGAATGACCTAGTTCCTCTACAAAATGTCGTACGAACATTAAACAGTAGTTCTAATATTAGTAAATAATAATAATAATAATAATAATAATAATGCTAGCACAACATTCCATGAAGGAACAAGGCCTTCCCACAAGGGGATTTCTAGACATGCATTATTATTTTTTCTTGTACGGGATGAGGTTGTCAGTCCCATGCCCGTAGAATCAAATGCAGTAAAGCTCACTGGATGCAATCCGAACACCTTTAACACCAGAAAAATTCCTGGTGACCTAAAGGGGATTCGAACCCGGGACACTTGCATCATAGAGCGAGTGCTCTACCACATGACCCATTGAGTGCCAAATATAGTAAAGTATATTAGTAAAATTAATAAAAATAAAAAAAGTAAAGTAAACCAAAGTAAAGCGACCATTAAATTAAACGTCGCAAATGCACAGTGTTTCTACGAAACACTCGAACTAATAACTTTTATGCTATACTTCAAAATGTAGATTCTCATTACTTATCTAGATTGATAAAATTTATTCAATAGCCTAATGGGAAAAAGACTCAAGATCGAGAGTTTTAAGTCTACATAAAGTCTCTTTTCGATTCGTAAATTTTATCGTTTACTGGTTTACAGCTTTATCCGTAGGTCACCTAACATTCCAAAAAAGCATAAAAGTAATACAATTGGATTCCAGAGAAACACTATTTTTAAAAGAAAAAGAGACAATAAAAATGGTCTATAACCGATTGGAAAATTCTCACTTTTTAGAGATTTTAAGGCCTTGCCAATGAACCAAAACCTGCTCCAATCAGTTGAAAAATATACCTTCTAGAAACTTTGTGATGTTTATATTGAAAAACTGTTATTCAAATTTGCGAAATACTCGAACTCATGATCATACTCCAAAAAAAACAGCATCGCATATTATGTATATAAACAAAATCGGTGGCAGCCAAAATCCCGAAAGCCAAAGTCCCGAAAGCCAAAATCCCGAATGCCAAAATCCCGAAAAGGCCAAAATCCCGAAAGCCAAAATCTCGAATTCCAAAATCCCGAATGTTCAAAATTCTGAAAGAGATGAAATTATATGGAGGAAAATGTTTAGAATAATTTCCCAAGACACAGAAGACTTCCCTTTGCCTCCAGCAAGCACGGGTCCAATCGTGGGAGTAGCTATGACACTTTTAAGAATTCGGGATTTTGGCTTTCGGGATTTTGGCTCATTCGGGATTTTGGTTTTCGGGATTTTGGCGTTCGGGATTTTGGCTTTCGGGATTTTGGCTTTCGAGATTTTGACCGGGACCCACTATTTTTAAAGCTTTTAGGTTTTAAATCGGTTTTGAATATAGATCACCTAAAAGTTTTTCAAAATATCGTAGGTCAAGTCAGATTCAGACAAAAATTAATTATTGATTGATATTCAGTTTACTAACAGTTCAATCACATTAAACCGGTTTTATCGGTTTGAAAAGTGCATAATATTGCATGACCTTTCAAATTAAAAAAAAGAATTATAGGAAATAAGGAATATTTTTGTATATATACGGAAAATGTGTTTAAACAGTTTTCAACACATTTGAGAAAAAGGAAGTGTTTAGGTGTTCCGAAATTAACGATAATGTTTTAGTAACAAAGGTTTTAATCACAAAGAGCAATTATTAAGCTAACAGATGAAAATTAAAACTAATACAGTTTTGCGAAATTAACTTACTCTTTCTCAACCAGAAAGTAATACCTCCAAAATGCGTATTTGGCAAAAATTGAACCCGGAAAATTTAGTTGAATTGAGTTAACTATAAATTTAGCTGTTAAACTTTCATTTGAGCATTTAGGAAAAAAAAGTAAAGAAGAAAAATGTAATCCTCAAAAAGACTTTTACAAAAAGATTTTTTCTGTTAACGTAATATCTGTATATACGAAAATTTTCAAATACGAAATCTTCGGGTACGAAATTTTTCAGATATACAAAGTTCTATATCCGTACGTACGAATAAGTCCGCCTATAACCCTTTAAGGACGATTGGAACACCGGTGTCCCATAAAGAAAATATTTTTTCCTGACTACTTAAAGATATTTTTTTTCTTATGTTTGTACGTAATTGCAAAGTAGAAGGTTGAAAGAATCTAGGATATTTTTTGCAAGTCTTCAGCTATTTGCTATATAGTAAATTTTTAAGCTGAAAAGTGACGAATCTTTAAATTCTCATAATGATAATTAATTTTAATTATTTTTTATATTTCCAATTTTTTTTAAGCAAAACCGTTTTGGAAAAAGAAACTAAAATACTCAAACATAATATTTTTCATTAGAGTGAAAATTATCAGTCATTTGTATTGTTAGAAAAATTACTTAAATTTTTAGGCTATTTTTGTCCCTATTGTTCATAGAGGGAAAAAATACACCGAATCAAACTCTCTTGGATTTTCTAAGGCTAGATATAAGACCTTTTACT
This sequence comes from Phlebotomus papatasi, assembly GCF_024763615.1. NCBI lineage: Eukaryota > Metazoa > Arthropoda > Insecta > Diptera > Psychodidae > Phlebotomus > Phlebotomus papatasi. The sequence goes on along the minus strand of NC_077223.1, from coordinate 34,265,390 downwards.
GATTTTGTGTATCGGTTTTATTTTTATTGCTGATTTTCGGTCCGTGAAAACTGTCTCGTCGTTAAAGGGATAACGAATACGGTTTTCAGATGAAGACTTACAAGTCTTATACATCCAATCAAATATTTCGCTAAAACATAATCCTATTGCATTAGTCGCCAAATAGACTCTCACCTCTGTTTGTGGCAAAAGAGGATGTTCACAGTTGGGATCTCATCATCTTCTTGCACCTCTCTGGTCATCAACCAGTTATGTATATGAGAGTTGTGCTGTGTGTGAAAGATCTCTCGGTCTTAATGTTTTCATTGTTTTCAATTGAAATTGAAAATTACGGTGCATGTGTATGAGGGCCTTGAAATTTGAAGCATACAACAATCGGATGGTAGCCCCCGCACAAGAGCAAAAAAAATCCCTCAAGTGGGAGGGCTACTCTGGTTTTTCATGGCTCATGTGGCATCAGTTGGACGCGAATTGAGGCACTGTGAAGACGTGAAATGGTAGAAACGGCAATTGTATTGTAATATAATCAAACGAGTTGCGAGGGTTAATTTTGTGCTGTGCTCAAGAAATAGGTAATCATGCATTGCTCCAAGGATTGCATGTGTACGCTGTGTCGTGAGTTGAGTGATTTTAAGCAGATCAAAGTGAAGATGGACAAAAAGGGATCTCATGTCGATAATGATAATTTCATATTGAGACGCAGACTCTCCACTGAACTCCTCAATGAGATGGGACAGAATTTTGCCAGAAAACGATCCTCATTTTTCAGACAATTGCCACAGAGAGCTAATCAGTCAGGGTCGAGAATGACCAAAGCCAGTAGTTACAATGAACTTCCGGGGCAATTTGATAATCGGCTCAACCACCAGAGGAGTTCCTTTCTGGCTCCTCTTAAGGATGAGGATCAGAGAATTGTGAGGAGTACAACAAATCTGACTGAAAATCCCGAAAAGAACGCCCCATCTGGTCATAAAGTAGTCATTTACTTCGGTGACTCTCTGAATAAGCGCAAGAACGAAAAGAGAACTTCCATTCCGGATGTTCACCATGCCAGTCGACTCCTAGAGGAGACAGCTCCTCCGGAAAACTCCGCCCCTGACAGAAGACAATCATCTCGTACAGATAATACTGACGTGATGCGTCAGCTGAAGTCAGTGCTAGAAGAGAAGAATCGCGAAAGAGAATCTGCGATAAAGAAGGTGGCAGAGAAAACTCCCCCGAAAAGTGATAAAGTCAATGATAAAACATTTGAAAAGCGAGAAATACCTTCTGCAAGTACGCAGGTCGGCAGAGAACTTCCGCATTTCGTGGAGAGTGTCATCAATGGTGTGATTAACATAAAAATAGAAGAAAATTACGAGGAAGCCACAAGACTGGTGAAGAGTATTGCCAACAGCACTAATTCGTCCGGGAGTGATGTTCAGTCACTCAATGATGACTCCTTCGATTGGAGCTTTGTTCAAGAGTGGAGAACCCGGTACATTTTATTTCTTGTCCCTGCTGCACCTGATAGCTTTTCCAGCAAAGCAATTGCCCACAAGACGTTGCACTTTATCACATTTAATTAGTGCTTTTCTTGCAACTTATTTCATAACCGTTTAATCAGAGAATCTGTTGTGAGGAAAAATGTATATAATTGAAAAAGAGTGGAAATGATGAGGAAGTGTAGAAAATCATTTACAGAAATTTATTTACCCATTGTGTGCGTAAATGAAAACTCGCGAGTTTGGGAAGAGGTTCGTGCAAGTGCTGACGTTGAAGTCTTTCGTAAGACTTTTTGGGAAGTTTGATTACTTCCTCAACTGTAAATTATATCAATGAAAAGGAATATGTGACACATTCAGGATTTATAAGGAACATTTATGATGAATGACTTATAAGGACATAAATGATTTATAAGGAAGTAAAATTATAAATATTAAGATCTCCCTGAATCCTTGAAGTTGATAACTAATCTATCCAAGAAAATTATAATAACATGAATTAATTCATTAATGAATTAATCTCAGGTTGATCCTCGGGTATAAGGTTAAGGAAATTAAGGAAGGACCTCTAATCAATGGTCGCCCTCAGTTTATAACAGTTAGGATAAAGCATTCCTGACAAACTCTACAGTTTGAATATTCTCGAGGACCAGCTTGAGTCTATTTGGACATTAGGGTTTTCGCATAGAAATATTTCAGTACGGAAAATCTTTCAGGTTTCACACATACTTAGGCTTCGAACACTCCATATTTTTTAATATATTTTATTAGCTGGTATTATACACTGAGAGAAATCCGAAAAAGTTAAAATGACATTCTGGAAATGTTAATTTTACCCTGCAGTATTGATCCGAAATCGGTGTAAATATTATGCTTTTTAGGTGTATTGGGGGTTAAAGTTACCCTTCTTTCATGTTGATTTTACCCTTAAAAGGTGTAAAATTAACATTAAAAAATGTTGATATATTTTTACACCTATAGTGTTAAAATTATGAGGAAAAAAATTTAATCGCACCCCCTTTTTTTCTCAGTGTAGGAAGGCGAGGTAATTCCGATGCTTTTTATACAGTAGACTCTCACTCAATCGGCTCTTTTTCAATCGGGTGACAAATTTTGTTGACAATTTTCACGTTTAATTATGAAGCTAATTCGCTCAAATTCGCTGTAGTTCTTCCTATTCTATCGTGATTCTTTATAATTGAGCGCTTTTTGTGGAATTTACAAAGGCTTTGACGCTCAATTCTATCGCTAAACTGGATGACATTTTGCCCCATATTCCCGATTGAGAGAGAGAGTCTACTGTAGATTGTGAATTTAACGCTTGTTTTTGGGCTAATGAAATATTTTTTTCCCCATTCCAAATCAATAGAATTTTTCTTTATTTCACTTAGAACCATGATAGAAAAAGAATTTTAGCAATAATATTGAAGAAAATTAATAAAATTACGATAATATTAACTTTTGTCTAACTCCGTTGAATTGGATCAAACTCGGATTCACATTTCCTGTATGAAAAAAAATTAAGTCTGACTTATCAAAGGAGCATGGGAAGATATGAAGTGTTCAAAGCCAGACTATATCTGAAGCCTGAAACCTTCCCCTAGTACTCAGTCGTGAGAAATATCCTAAATTATGAGCGATATTGCAATTCTTTCAAGTTATAATAATTTTCTTAAGAATTGGCATATTATTATTTTTTTAGGCTTTGGTATAATAATTGTTCTTCTTTAGTGTATCGTAGCCCACGAATTCAATAGTGATAAGCGGTTGGAAATAAACGAATGAATGAATAGTGAAATAAGTAACATTGTCACTAAACAAAATAAAAGCTGCTTTTAATGCTCTCAATAACCGATAATTATTTTTCATATTTAAGCACTATTTTATTTTACATGAATAAGATTTTGAGGCATAAGGGAAAGTTCTTATGCTTTACACGGTCCCAAGCTGTATAATGATTAAATTTTTCCTATGTTTTTCAATTAATATGACTCATCGCACCCATATTTAAAAACTAGGAGAAATTGTCTTATTTTTAAAATATATCGCGAAGTCACATTTATTCAGGAAAATAGGAAAAATTTAGTCATCATGAAGCTTGGGACCGTCTAAAGCATGGGCACTTTCCCCTATTATTACTATTTTTACTGCTCGAACTCTACAGAGAAAGCAGAATAATCCTTCGATTTTGAGTTATATTTTTCGACTTCTTACCCTAAAGCGTCATATTTTGGTAGAATTTTGTAAATCTGAAGTTTCGAGTTTTTTGACGTTACGCGGTTTATCCGTTTGTCCGTCCGCCCGTGAGACCGTTACCACACCTAGAGACCAAACGGTTAGACACTGCGACTTGGAAAATTCAGGTGACCGCCCATAACTCGACCCAAGGACCGTTAACACGTTCCTAATTTTCCCATACCCTCCTCCTGCCCCCAAAATCATATTTTTTGAGATTGCTCGAAAATGCGTCGTGCATTTTTTTTCAATTTTGGATAAGTCTTAGAAATTTGCTAAGCGAACATTTCCTCCATATGCGAAAATACCGTTGAATCATTCTTAGTAACGGTTTTTTAGGATTTATAGATCAAACGTCACTAAACATACAACGAATGAAGGGATTTTCCATCGTTTTCATCCCGGAGTTTGGAACCGACGCTAAGACGGCAATGGCCGCACGGGGGTGCGGAAAAAACAGAGATGAAAATAAATCAATCAATCAATCGAGATTTTAGAAAACGTATTTCCCAACCGTATGGTATCGTGTTTTGGACTCGTTCGAAAGGTCTTAGAATTCCTGACAAGCCCGAATCTATTCCAATCGGTTATGAATCAGTAATGAACCGAATCCGAGACACTTCCATTAGTGCAAAGTGTCTTCCACACAACCCATTATTACACAATTAAAAAAAAAATGAGGATAAATATTTTAAATAGATTGAAAGGCTTATTTTATCCCTCCCTTGAATGAATCTATAGGTATAGAGATTCTGCATTTTATCTCAAAATATTGTTATTTTAATTTTTTTTTTATAAATTACTCTATAATGTAACTGGACTTTATATGCAAGATTGCCCTTCTTTAGATTTTTATCTTTTTATATATAAATATTTGTGTTTTCTAATACACAATCCGGGGCAATCAATGAGTCAAGTGGTAAAGCACTCGCTCCATGATGCAAATGTCTCGGGTTCGAATCCCCTTTAGGTCACCAGGAATTTTTCTGGCGTTAAAGGTGTTCGAATTGCATTCAGTGAGCTTCACTGCACTTTATTCCACGGGCATGGGACATGAGACTGTCAACCTCATCCCGTACAAGAAAAAATAATAATGCATGTCTAAAAATCCCCTTGCGGGAAGGCCTTGTTCCTTCATGGAATGTTGTGCCAGCATTATTATTATTATTAATACACAAACCGAGTAATTTATCAGTATACACTGATTGTGTGTATGTTGAGAAATGCTTATAAAAATTAAATCATTTACAAAGTTTTGCTGAACTGGTAATCAAACACAATAAAATTTATGTAAGTTGTGGCGTATCCAACAAATTGAGGGAGTGGCCGGGTGTTTTTCTTGAATTGACCTTTGGTTAATATATGCGGGTGCACATTTTTCTTAATTCAATTTCTTTTAGATCATATGACCTATCCGTCTTTAGAAGGGTAATTAAGTCATGCTAAGTTTTCTTCAACCGACGATTAGTATCTTAATACTTAAATTCTTAGTACTGCGAAGTTTATCGGGCTAAGCTAGGCATCGTCTTAGTCTATTTTCGTAAACCTATATTACCAATTACCACCTTCTCAGAACTCGGACATAAATTTTATTTATCTAATTCTTTAAGGGCGAGAGGATCAAAACTAGGGGTCATAAATTGAGTTTCTTCTGACTTTTTAGGTCAAAACGTAATTTTAGATGGCCATAAGAAGAATATCCTTGGGTCCCCGCTGACGCAATCGTTCTTAAAGGGTTAAGACCGTTTAAACGAAATACTGTAGAGCTTAGTAGAGGTCAAAGTAAAAGTCATAGAGACACTATAGTTCGCCCGGAAACAAAGTGTTCTGGATCTGGATGATTTTAACAGATCACAATTTTGATCAGAGCCATTAGTCTGGTCCGTCTGGTCTATGGTTACCTCCTTCTCGACTTCCATTGCAGAGCGTTATTGAGTAATAGAAAATTTTAGCCTACATCATTTTTGCTTGAACACTAAAAAATAATTCCTTAAATTGGGATGCCTTATTTTTCAGTTCCAAAAACTCTTAACTTTTTGAAATTTATCGACCTCTTTAAAAAATATTTCTTCTACCGTTCAATTGCAGACCATCTGGAGGTACAGCATCAAGTGTCCCAGTATCCTATCCTGCAATTAGTGTTCCAATTCAGAGTCCTGCCATTGTGTCCCCGGCCCTAAGAGTGCCCAAGGAGATAGCTTCACGTCCAACGGGAGCCTCCGACCAGTACAAAAAGACTGCTGCTTCCCCCGCTACTGATCCCACCAATCCTGTCACCACTGAGTTCAACTCGAGCAAGCGTGAAGATGGTGTTGGTGGGAATTCCTATATGGAGTCCACTTTGGCCATTTCGGGTCCTGCGAGGCAATCACAAATGGCATCAGCCAGCAAAGTTGTGACCACGATGGTGCCAGAACGTGACACTGGTCCAGGTAAAGTGTCGTCGGGAAATTGTAAGCCAATGCCACACAGATCATTAGCTGGTAAATGTGATAGACTTGAGTAATCAAGCAAAGCTATCCTACAAAATAATTTATTGACTTTCTAGGACCCACGAAACTGACTGTCCAGAGCACTCCGGTAAAGTATCATCCCCCAATGCTTAGCTCAGCCCTGGACAGTCACAACAAAGTGCCACAGCTCAATCGCCCGAGCGCTAAAACCAATGGACCATCCAATACATCGAGCCATCAGCAGAGTAATCAATGGCAGGGTAGTCAGGGTCAGGGTCAACCACAGCATCAGCCTGCAAAGGCCAACATATCCCTGCGAACACATCATGCCCATGACTTGCGTGGGCTGCAACGGGTAGCCGAGTGTCACTCATCCTCAGATGAGAATCGATCATCAGGCCATGCCAGTATGTCTGACACAGGACACGGAAGTAGCTCTCCTGGTGGAAATTGTAATGCAACTCTAGGACCCCTTCCCGAAGATAGACTAGCTGCCGGAGTCACGAGTCGTAGCACAAGATCCAGAGCAAGTACAAGCCATTCTCGGTCCCGACATCGAGCAACGCCAGCCAAAGTACCCTGGGGCGGAAGTGGTCTCGAGGACATCAAACAAGCAATTCAGCAATTGACTATGCGATCGCAAACAAGCACCTCCACGTACAGCAGCCTCAGTGCAGGATCTGAGAGTTCAGAGCCGGCTCGCCGTCTAGGAAGGTATTCGTCCCTGGAGACGGTGAACACCAACGTTACCAGTGCTGATGAATTCGTCTGGGTGGACTCGCACAATCGCCTTGTAGAGTTGCAATACCCTCCCTGGAGTCAGCATTGCATCCTTCGTGTGATTCGTGCTGGAAGATGTCGAGAGAGTGCTGATAGGATCAGCATTGAAGCAGTACCGAGATTGGGATATCTGCTTCAGCGAGCCCTGGTGCGAGTGGCTAGAGAAATCCAACGACTTTCGTGTGCATTGGGTTTGTGCTCAAAGCACGAAGTTGCTGGAGCTTTTAAGATAGTCCTATGTCCTGCATTGGCTGATTCTTGCATTAAGGCATGCCTTAGGGCCGCTACAATGTTCGCAGTACCAGGAGATGGAGCTCTGAAACAGAGTAAATCCTCTCGTGCTGGACTACAATTGCCTGTCGGAAGATTCCATCGATGGATGGCTGATGCTCGACTTGGTCGCTTTGTCCATGAATATGCTGCAGTTTATCTGACAGCAGGATTGGAGAATCTTCTTGAAGAAATCCTCATTCAGAGTCTACCATCAGACACTTCGATCCCTCTAACGGCTACCGGATTGGAGCATGCTATTGCAGGATCTGGTGATTTATGGGGTCTCCTGCAACCCTATTCACACCTCAATGCTGGTAGAATTGCTTCAGGTGCTCTTACAATGCCACGTTGGGCTAGTCAGTCCTCCATTGGATCGGGATCTGTTAATAGTTCTCAGCAAAATCAAGCTCTTGAACCATGCCTCCTAACCACGTGCGTGGGAAGCATTCAAGAACTGAGGGATCTGGTTTTGAGAGCACAACAGAAACTCCATCATGTCAGCTTGTCTCATGGAGCCCTCAAAGCCCTTTTCTATTTCATGCGTTGCTCACAATTGGAACACGGTGACTCAGCAACGACTGGAGGATCCTCCGGAGGTACAAATGGCGTTCAGGAGCTCTGCTACGAACGTGCCTATGTAGTTCTTCCTCCACTTGTTGAATGGCTGAGAGTAACTTCAAGTCATGCTGAATATCGTCATGCCCTTCTGATTGATAAGGATGATATTATGCAAGCCGCGCGGCTTCTTCTGCCAGGAGTCGATTGTCCTCCAAGGCCTATCCTCGGAGAAGAAGAGTTGCCTACAAAGCGTCTTCTTCAAGCAAATTCCAATAGTACTCCACCTCAAGAAGATCCCAATGAATGCGGCAGGAGAGCGACGTTGGCTCTGGCATTTAGACTCATTATGACTGGGAGGCCTGAGTTATTCCTTCAGGCGAGTTCACTTCTGCCTTCTTCTAGCAGATATGATACTTTGAATCACCAAGGAATGACGCCTCTTATGATTGCTGCTATACGAAATGACGAAGCCACACTACAAGCTATTCTGGACACTGGAGCTGATCCAAATATTGAAGTACCCGGACATTGTCCAGCCATTCATCCGGAAACTCAACACTGGACAGCCGTTACCTTTGCGGCATGTCGTGGAAATTTTCAGGTGAGTCTTAAATGTTGATACTTGTTCTCTTATCTCTTTCCGGACCACAAAATATCCTGCGAACGAATTTCAGTAAAACTCACTTTATTGTAACTCTTAGTGGTCAAATATGATACTTTTACAGAGAAAGAATTTTTTTCTCCTCTGGGAAATTGGAAAACTCAAGGGTACTTTCGTCCCCAAAAGAACGCAAAGGATACAAACTTCAATTTTCCAAAAGCCAATATTATCGATTTTGTAAACTATTTGTGCGTGTCAAAGGACTCCTGTACGATGTTGATAACTAAAACAAGGTGTATTATTGACCAGTATCTTGTGGGATGTCCAGGAAGTGCTAAAAAAGACACCCAGCTCCTGCTTGTAAACAGATTCCTCATAATATTTTACACATAACACTTTAAAACACATTTCTTTCAACACGATGTTATTGTAGACACATTAAGCTTTCTCAAAAGCATAAAAGACACTTCCTGCACAATCAGAATTCACCAAAATCAGGAAGAATAGGAAAAACTTCCTTGAAAGCAATCTACCTCTCTCTCTCTTGTTTTACGTTTTGGCTGTCAGACTCAATCAGGTCCATATAGCCATTTCGCTCACTCTTATTTACATACGAGTTCCATCTGTTTTCTTTTTTTCCCATATGTTTGTTCCTCTCATCTCTCCATATAATTTTTCTTTTTGCTCCATCACAAATCCTTTTCTCCTCCCTTATCTTTTATCATACTTCCCTTCTTGATATTTTTGCGTTCAGTTTGTAGCTTTGAAGGACGGTGAAAAACTGTTTTCCAATTATTCACCGGACGCGCTTCGATCAAGAATCGAACCGAGGGCCTCTGCGTCACAAAGCCAACACTTTGCCCATTGAGCTACCGAGACCCCTGCTCTCTCTCTCTCTCTTCTTTTTATGTTTTGGCTGTCAGACTCAATCAGGTCCATATAGCCATTTCGCTCACTCTTATTTACATACGAGTTCCATCTGTTTTTTTTCCCATTATGTTTGTTCCTCTCATCTCTCCTTATCATTTTTCTTTTTGCTCCATCACAAATCCTTTTTTGCTCCCTTATCTTTTATCATACTTCCTTCTTGATATTTTTGCGTTCAGTTTGTAGCTTTCAAGGACGGTGAAAAACTGTTTTCCAATTATTCACCGGACGCGCTTCGATCAAGGATCGAACCGAGGGCCTCTGCGTCACAAAGCCAACACTTTGCCTATTGAGCTACCGAGACCCCTCCGAGACCCCTGCAATCTCCCTCGCTGCCAAATGTCAAAATTATCGGCCATATTGGCAAAAATGTCGCTCCCGCTTGGAATTTTCTTACAAGGTTGGTGTCAAAAAGTAAATGGCGGGCATTGGCGGGATAACCTTACATTTGACCTCTAGATTTTTGCGGATGAAAGTACCCATAAAGTTTCAACAAGTTTTATGAAAATTTAAGAAAAAAATTGTTTTTCGAATTTATGCAATCTGTAATTGTTAGTTATCATACTTATTGGTCCCGAGAGGTTTTCCCTTATTCTGGTCTAGAAATATCAAAAAAGTCACAATATCTCCAAGGAGACAGAAAATCGAAAATTCACGATTTTTGACCAAAAATATCTAAGCTCAGGAGTTAATTAGGATCCTGCAAAAAATATCCTAGATTTGCACATCCTTATAGTTTGTACTTATCCAGAAGAACCGGATTTTTATCGATTCTAGATAGTCTAAAAAAAATGTTGTTTCCATGGGTGCCCAGTGTCCCAAAGGAGACGAAAGAGTTATCAGAATTTAGATGGTTTTTTGGCATTTTAGGCGGTTAGGATCCTCCTGGAGAGAGGAGCCCATGTCGAGGGTGGAGCAAGATTGAGTGAGGACAAGTGTACTCTGACACCTCTTCAAGTAGCCAGTGGTGCTGGATGTCTGGACATTGTAGCTCTTCTGTTGGCACATGGTGCTCATACTTTCCTGTCGACTCAGCAGAAGGACTCCTTATGCTTCTCAGGCAGTGCTCAGCGCGGATGTTACAGTGCAATTTCCGTTGCTGCAGCTCATGGTCAAAGAGTGACTCTCAGGAAATTACTTTCACATCCACTGGCTCCTGGTAATCGAGAAGTTCTGTCTCTGGAAGAAATGCTTGCTGAGGGAGATTCTACATCACGAACAGCTGTGGAGAGGAATCATTCAACAGATTCAGCTCCAGCTCTCAATAAAACACAAATAAAGAGTCTCCAGGAAGCAATGTATCACAGTGCTGAGAACAATCACTTAGGTAGGGAAATGGTATTAAAATATCCATAAAAAGGAAATCACATTTTTAAATTCTTTTTAGACATCACCGTTGAATTGAGAACTCTAGGAGTTCCTTGGACTCTGCATTGTTGGATGCATGCTCTGGCTGCGGCTCATGAATTGAGATTAGATGCCGTAATTGATCAATTACTCCAGGATTTCCTTCAAGTCTGTCCCGATGACTATAGTTCACAATTTGTCACAGAATGTCTTCCACTTCTTTTTAACATTTTCCGCTACAGCAAGGTACATTTTTAATCCTTTTCCTAAAATTCTTGCCTTATTCAACTGAGATTTCTTGTTCTACAGAAGGAAGGAACTACCCTTCTCCTCGCTGACATCTTCGCAACTTGTTTTGGTTGGGAGTCCATCAAGTCTATCAAGGAGCCCGTGATGCAACCCGGAAATGGAAGTCGCATTGATCCAAAATTTGTGAATAATCCTGAACTCAGTGACGTGACATTCAGGTATTGCAGAGAATCCTTTCCTGGCCCCAGATCAAATCCATATCATTCTTTATTGTCCTACTTCCAGGGTGGAAGGAAAAATTTTCTATGGTCATAAAATTGTACTAGTGACAGCATCACCTAGATTCCAGAACATGCTAAGCTCTAAGTTGGTTGAGGGGAATACACCTACTGTACAGATTAATGATATTCGCTATCACATATTCGAACTTGTGATGCAATTCCTATATTCTGGTGGATGTAACACCCTGGATGTTGTGCCTGATGACATTCTAGAGCTAATGGCAGCCGCAAGTTTTTTCCAATTGGACGGATTGTTGCGTTATACGGAAGCTAGGTGCTCTGGCATGATTGACATAGACAATGTCGTGGCGATGTACATTCACGCAAAGGTAAATAATTTATTGCTCTTTCAAAGCTATTTCAAACAGTTTCCTCTTGAGGTTCATCCCGACAATATCTTAAACAACATGCTATCACAGACTAACAAGAAATTTCGAGATCTTGCACATCAATACTTAAAATACTCCATCTCAAAGAATATTCATTATTTATTTATTATTTTTAAAATTTCATTTTAATAATTTAATAAAATTAACTTTCGAAAATTTATTATACTTTTTGCCTTAGGGCAACCTTATTTTATTTTAGACTTAAAACACTTGATATTTAAAAATAACAGGAGAGAAAATTCAGGCTCTATTTTTTTAAATCATCATATAACAAATAAAAAAATCGTTGGATCAAATTTCGAAAAAGAAACTCAAAATAACATGGTTTTAGAGGGATAGTAAGGGAAAAAACATTTTAGATAATATCAATTTATGATGGAGGGTCACCGAAGGCCATAAGTGGATATCTTTAATCATTTGGTCTCTATTTTAATAATAAGTTTTCTGACAAAAACAAGAATGGTGAAGAAAGTCATAAATCATAAAAATATTTCAAGGATTCACTAAAAATTGTAACCGACAGTTTCAAAAACTTCAAAATTGGCCAGACCGGTTAAAAAAAACAACAGAGTGGTATAATATTGACCTCTTGACCTTGAAAAACTCGAATTTTCGAATTTTCTGGTCATAGTTACGAAGGAAATATTCTCCAGAGCTATTTCCAATATATATACGAAAATAAAAGCTGCTGGGGAAAGTTGAAGGGATGGAGGAAAACTATAAACTTAAAAAAATATACTAAAGTTCACTTATTGGGGGGTCACTGAATAACGAAAGTTGATATCTCTTACCATTCTATTTCAAACCCAATAACGAGTTAAAAGGCGGATTAAGCTATTGGTCTCTCTTTGAGTTCGTGCTGTATACAACATCTCGACCTTCCACCCCATGGACACCACTTTTCTCAACATATTTTCGCGTTTCAAACGATATCAAATAAATGATGTAACGCTGTTTGTCTGTCTATCTGTCTGTGTCTGTCTGTTTGGCCGTTACCACGCCTAGAACCCAAACGGTTAAAGATAGAGACTTGGGACATCCAGAGGACCTCATAAGTTGACCCTGAATTCATTAACATGCTCCCAATTTTCACTGCACCCCTCCCCTAACCCTTCCAGAATCATATTTTTTGGGATTGATCGTAAACGCATCGTGTGATTTCTTTCATATTTGGACGTACAGTAGAGTCTTCTAAATTCGAACGTTCGGGTGGTATTTTCGACATCTTCCAAATTCGAACAATTTTTTCAAAATTTCAAACGTTTTTTCAAAACGAAATTTATGTGGGATTAAATTGTACTTTGAATCAAATTCCTGTACTTTCTCACAAGTCTTACTGGTAACATACTTCCTTTTCATTTCATACGATCATAATGTATGTAAACATTCAGGAAGAAGCACATAAATATGATTTTCATTCATCCAGAATACGATTTTTTTAATATAACCCCACAATTGGCATTTTGAATCCAAACGTCAATCGAATTTGAGAGATTCAGATTTGAGATACTCTACTGTATTAGAGTATCCTCTCCAAAACAATGTTATTTGGGATTGCTCAAAAACGCGTCGTGCGATTTTGTTCTTCATTTTTTGGATATGGTGTAGAGGTTGTCCAGACGAACATTTTGTCCATATATGAAAATACCGTTGAATCAATCCTAATAAACGTTTTTCAAGGTCAAAAGTTAAAAAGTCTCTAAAAATCATATTTCTCAACCAAATAGAGTCATGTTTGGGCTCGTTGGAAAGGTCTTGTAATTTCCGATAAGTTTGAACCGGTTCCAATCGGTTATGAACCGGTAATTTTTATACTAAAATCGATTATATCAGTCTTGAAGTATTCTGGGCGATCTTTTGAGTCAATCAATTTGATTGAAAACCGGTATACGCTAAATGATGCAAAAGTTCTTTTGAGGTATAGCATATAAGTCATGAATTCGACCACTTCGCAAAGCATGGAACGCTTTGCTATCCTTTTTTTATTTTTCGGCATGTTTCAGTGGTGTCTTAGGCAGACACTTCGTCTGTTTGATTGTCGACTGGATTAACAATTGTCGAATGAGTCATTATCATTATCATTATCATCCTCTCAAAGTATCGCTTCGGTGATTAAAGTTGTTGATCCCAGTGATACTTTTCGAAAGTTTCTTTAATTCAATATTCAAAAGATAGTAACACTTAAGCATATACTTCGGGAGAGAAAGCTATAATAAGTTAACTGAGCGGAACACTTTGTTAAAAGAGAGAACGACCAGTTATGTTCTAGATCCAGATAACAAACTGAAAAGGATTCAACAAAGGCCATACGGGTAACTCACTGGGGAGCCTTCTTTGAGGCACAGTGACATTTTCTCTGAATGGCGGAACACAACGTTTCAGTACGAAATGTTTCTTTTGGAATAATAAAATGTTAAAAAAGAATATCTATCTTTTGCAACTGGATTTACTTCCCTCTAGTCTTTTATAAGAGAATTTAGACAAACTTTGGCTTTAGAGACTTTGTGGCAAAGTTTGGGCTTATTTGAAAGACAAGGAATTGTGTAAGGATTTACAAGTAAAATAACTAAGAATTTCCCTTTTTAACTTTTAACTAATAAGTAAATAAATTATTTTTAATAAAATTCGAGGACTTTTGGTATAAATATATTTAAATTTTTCAGGTTTACAATGCGCACAAATTGATGGAATACTGTCAGGGTTTCCTGTTGCAGAACATGGTGGCCCTCTTAACGTACGATGATTCTGTGAAGCGCCTCTTGTTCGCTAAAAAGATTCCTAATCACGATGTACTCAGTGGATTACTGTCGACCCTTCAAACACGCATCAAGAGCCGCCAATCGCTCCAGAATCCACCAAATATTCATACTGCCGTTCCAGCTCGCACATGATTGTGCTTTTCTTCTCCCTCGGCAATCTTCTTGGCAAAGTAGATTTTTTCCGCACAACAAATGCACGCACAAAATGCGAAAGACAATGTATAAGGGAAGTTAACTTGGGGCACATGGGAACAATTAAGAATTATTTATATAAATACATTTTTGCTATATATATATATCAATTTTAATTGTGAGTAAATATATTCGTAAATACATTTTTTAATTATATTTCATTATCCTTCCTATATCATTATAGTAATTATTTTTGTAGGGTCTATCATTTGAGTTTAATTTTTATGATTTGTTTATTTTTCTTCTTCATAATAGAAAGGAAATTTTTTTAGAACGAAAATAAAAACAATGTTCTCCTCTTCTTTCACATAAATTATCGTAGTTATTTAAGAATTTGCTGTATTTCTTAGAAATGTGTGTAAAGAATTTGTATTTTTTTCATCTTGTGTATTCCCTTCTTTTTCAATCATTTGTTGTTTCTGTCTTTTAGAAGAACAATGAAGGAAAATAAAGAAGCAATTGTAATAAAAAAAATAATAATATAAAAGTAATTATAAAAAAAAAACTGGGAAGAAATAAAATTAACTCTTGAGCCGTGCAACAATAATTCCCGTAACGATTAAGCCTATTATCACAGCAATTATTAAGAGGATCAACACTTTCTTGCGGTATTTGGCCTGATTTTCTGCCGCCTTCATCAGATCAGTGGCACCTTCCTCAATGTTCCCTCTCGTGTTCTCAATGCTATTTTCAATTGTATCAATTGTTTCACCTTGCTGACTCACCAGGACATTCAGGTCGCGCATTATTTGATTGACATCCAGCACATCTGCCTCAATCTCCCTCATTCTCGTCTCACGCTCAATCAGCATCTCTTGCTCAAATTGCAACTGCATCTGCTGATTCCTCTGAACCTGCATCAGTTGCTGAGTTTCAGCTTGAGCACCAGAATTTTCCAAATCATCATTCTGGGAGGCATTCATCAACAGAGTTGCCTTCATCTTTGTAGCAATCTGCTGCTGACTACTCGAATACTTTTCAACAACAATCTTAAAATCCGAGGTAAGTTTTTCCACCTGCAACTTCTGTTGTTTATCTCCACCTCGAACAATAGCTGCAAGGCGCTGTAAATCCTTGCTAGTAGCTGTTATCTTTTGATTTGTCGACATTTGCACTTGGTGCCTGAAAACAAATGGGAATATAAGTATAGACCTCTCCAGACCTGAGAGAAGATCATAGAGGAAGAGCAATTACTTATTCCCTTATTTAATTCGCTTATAGCTCTTTTCTGTCTATTAAAATATAATATTATAATGGGCCAAATTCATTTAAAACATATAAAAAATGAATTGTTCGAAGTTTCAAGCGTACGAAGTACGAAGGTAGCGACAGTAGCGTACCTAAGGGGGTGCGGCAGGGGCGTTCCGCCCAGGGCGCGAGCCTCCAAGGGCGCCGATGTTCCTTTTTTTTTTTAGACAAACTGAACCCTGACTCTTTATAATTGCCATGTTGAAGTAAAAAAGATTTTAATAACATAGACTCCGAGTCTTTCTGGAGTGCCCCTCTAGTTCTTACAATGCCTTTTGTCCTTATAATCTACCAAAATTTGCGTTAACACTTTTAATTTTCTCAGTCAAAGACTTTCTGGGGCGCCTCTCCAGTTCTCAAAATGCATTTTGTCCTTATAATTCTTCAAAATTTTGCAATGAAATAAATAAAAAACTTTTAATTTCTTCACGAGACTTTCTATGGTGCTCCTCTTGCTCCTAAAATGCATTTTGTCCTTATCTATCAAAATTTCGCGTTGAAGAAAAAGTTTTTTTTTAAATTCCCTCACTTTCTAGGGCGTACAATTGTTTTAAAGACTTTCTTGGCGCCCATACAGCTCTAAAAAGCATTTCGCCCCTATATTTTTGCAATATTTCAGGTTGAAATAAAAAGGGACACTTTAAATTCCTTCAGGTGCTTTTTAGAAGCGCGTAATTTGTTGCAGAGCTTTCTTGGCGCTCCTTTTGGCTCCTGAAACGCATTTTGTCCTTATATTCTTTCAAGTTTTCGAGTTCAAATAAAAAAAAAACTTCAAAATATTATATTAAAATTGTGCTGAAAATACGCATAGCTCAAGTATAAGATGGTTCAGATTGTGTATAAAACTCGTACTTATCAGATATTGTGCATGAAATCTGCATAACTCAAGCATAAAACGGTCTATATTGTGCTGAAAACGCGCACAGCTGTTAAACATAAAACGATTAAGA
Organism: Phlebotomus papatasi; assembly: GCF_024763615.1. NCBI lineage: Eukaryota > Metazoa > Arthropoda > Insecta > Diptera > Psychodidae > Phlebotomus > Phlebotomus papatasi. Next base: position 34,248,664 of record NC_077223.1, on the reverse strand, counting down.
TTAAGAAAACTGTTAAAAATTTAGATTCAATTTTGTTTGAGCCGTTTGAGCTATGCAGGATTATGCTCAATTTTAACCATTTTATTTTTGAGCTGCGCGCTGCTGTACAGGGTTTGACGATTACCATCTGAAGTCCAACCGTTTTGCATATTTTCAGCACAATCTTAACCATTTCATGCTTAAGCTGTGCATGTTTTCAAAACAATCTTAATCAAAATACCATACTTCAAAATTTTGCTTTTTTACTATTGATCAAGGAGAGCTTCCACTTTTCCGTTTAACTTTTATTAAAAATAATTAAAATTTCACTGACTTTTCAAAATTAAACCTGTTAAACTCAAAATTAAAAGTTAAATTTTTCAAGGAATATAGTACTCAATGATACTGATAAATGGTAAAAAAAATTTAAGAATGGGGTTTTTCTGAAAAACCATTTTCATATTTTTTCAAAAACATATGTCAAAAGACTATTACAAAAAAAGGCTTGAACTATAATCCAAAATTGGCTAAATAGTTTTAAACAGAACAAAATTACTTTTCAAATAAAAACAGAGCAAGAAAAAAGTCTTAATCCGTTCCCGAGATAGAGCACTTCAAAATTTTCATTCACAAGGGATAAAGCACGAGACGCCATCTTTGATATCCTTTATCTGGGCCAGGAATTTTTTTGCAAAAAGGAAAAATGTGTACTGAATTGATACAAAGATGAATAACTTTAGACAAAACGTAAAGGTTTTAAGTTGAAGACGGGAACAAATAATATAAGTTAAATATGTGTCTTTTTTGTTTACGCTTCCACCCCCCCCCCCCCCGCTCGAACAATTTTTACCCTGGTAAGGGCGCCTTGGCGTACAACCGCACCCCGCGCATAAGTGTCTAGATACGCCACTGGGTAGCGAATTTTCCCCTACTGTTTTCTTTTTCGAAACTAGAAATTGAATTGATTTATAAATCAGTTAAAATATCATCCAAAAGAGTTTAAGAATAATATAACTGAATTACGAATAAAAATTAGTTATCGGTTATGAAACGGTTTATCGCTTCTTAATCCATTGAAATCAGTTCACGCTTATTTGGAATAACAAGACCCTTCCACCGAGCCGAAACATGAATCCATTAGGTTGAGAAATGCACTCTTGACCTTGAAAAACCGTCAAACTCTAAAAACTCTAACCAAAGACTCTCTAACTAAAGACTCTCTAACCGTCAAACTCTAAAAAAAACATTTCCAAAAATGAAAATGAATATTGAGCACACTTCTATTTATTCGTAGTAATTAATTCCTGCCTATTCATTGAAATACTTATCAGCCTAATTTAAACAAGTTTTACACAAAGTTGTTTTTTTTTGCAAAATTAAAATCATTTGCTGACTAATTTGCCCTGGTCTTTCTTATGGCTCCGGCACACCTTTTAGATCAAGAAAATTTCATGAAGTCGAATTTCGGATCCATTTCTTTCTCACTTGTTTTGCATATGTCTATCTCATTCTCTCGCACTCTTCTTCTTCTCTTAAACATCACTCCAAATTCAATTTAGCTCAATCGAATTTGGTATGCGAAAGAATGAGATAGTCATATGCAAAATTTGTGAGAAAGAAAGGAATTCGAACTTTGACTTCATGAAATTTTCCTGATCTAAAAGGTGTGCCGGAGCCATTATTAACGAAATGTAAATATAAAGTTTTCCCTTTCTACACTTAATGCCGAAGTAATCATCAAAATCGGTTAAACGGCAGTCGAGATAATTGAGGTGTAGACATTCGTTTTTCACCTGTGGCGTTTTTAGCATTAATCTTAAGGCCTCTACACATTGGGAGCAATTTTCGCCAAAAAATATATTTTTAACAGATGTTTGAAGTTTCCATCTACAAAAGTGTAGAATATTTCCTTCAAAAAAGAAATTTTTGACGAAAATTACTTCCAATGTGTAGAGGCCTTTAAGAAATACAAAAGTTATAGAAAGTTGTAAGCAATTTGAGGGATTATTCATTTTCGCTTGATCAGAAACGGTCAATTAGAACTAACTGAGATCCGATGAGACTTTAGTTCTTTTTACTGCTCGAACTCCAGAGAGATTGCAAAATTTATAATTCCACTAATTTTTTACCCCTCAAAATTTCCACTTTACCCTTACCACTTTTCACAATACATCCTTGCGTTTCAGACTAATATATAAAGATAATTTACGGTTAAAAATCTTATTGGTTGTAAAAATCACGAAATATTACGAAATGTCATGAAAATTGAATGTTATATAGTAGAATATTAAACTTATAAATTAATTTTTCCGTTTGCTCAAAAACATTTGTAATTCTTTTCTTTAAATTAGTAAAGTGGTTTAAGATTTGGTTTATGATTAAAGTAATAATACGCAGATTAGAATTTCAATTGAATCCGAAAATCATAATTTTCGAATTGTCGCAAACTTTTCGAAAAAAAAGGATCCTAAATCCAACTTACACTTTATCCCGGGTTTGTTGATTGTCTCTCTGAGTTCCAATAATCTTGTTGGTCTTTTCAAGTGCCTGCCATCCGGACTTGACGGAACCAATATTGTGCGCCACATTCTCGCACAGCGAGATAAATTCCGTGGGACTGAAGGAGACCACATCAGGCACAGTTGTACTGCTTGTGGCACCGTAATTATTGTTAAATCCTCGAGACATGATGCTGCAATTGAATTGTTTTCATTAATTTTCTTGCACAATTTTGAGGTCAAAACATGAGTCATCAAGAATCGGGGCAGTAACAAAAAGCAATTCCCCCATTGTTACCCCATGATTTTTACCTTAAAACTTTAATATTTTTCTTACCTCACTGCGATGCTGTGCTTTCGAGGATATCACACAATATCGTTGAGAGAGTACACTTATTATTTTTTTGGATAATTTCACTTTGAAGAGTACGATGGGTTAGGACAAGGAAAGTTTCTAATAAAATGATTGGTGTTTCTCACAATAATTTTTTTCCAACACACATACACACACAAAATTGACTTGTCAATGTCAAAAGTGTCAAATCAGCTGTCTTTTGTACATGTATGTGATATTCGAAATTTGCTTTCGAACTTATTCCCGGGATATTTAAATCCTTTGTTCAGCACAGAAACAGCTCTCCTCTGGGTTATAATCTTCTGCCATTCATAACAACATTTTCACCCAATTGCTCCACCCGGAGGGAAAATGGGCATCACTTTCCCCATTTTTAGGTTAGTTTTGGCGCACGTTAAACTTCGAAAATCCCCGGAAAATGCTATTTCTGTGTGCCTGATCGGCAAATTTTGTTTTGAAATGTCAGCCCATTGGTTTACGCGGAGTGTTCATATTTTATAGTAGTATTTCCATGACAAAATAGCATTGTGAACTATGAGTTCCTGGTGCTATGGTGAACTTAATTGTCATTCAGCGCATCAATGACGACTCTGAAAATCGTTCTCGAACGAGAAAAGTGGAGTCTCTTCCAAAACACAGAACACCCCGTCCAGAGGGCATGATATCAAATATCTTAGCGCCGGGTGTTGGGGACAATATTTCAAGCGGAATCAGAGCCATTATGTGGCCGGGAGGTATTCTCACTGAGAAATTTGTAGACATGGCAATCAATAATGATGATGATCTTCAATTTCAATTCAAAACTAATGGACATCATTATCGCTAATGACCAGGCAATCATATACATTGTTCATCGGCAGCAAGAGGGAGTGAGAGAATGCGCCAATTTCCCTCCAACAATTATTACCAAGTGATGCCCTTGAAAATTTACGACAAAACATTTTTGATCCTTCGAGCCGAAATATTGTATTTTTTCCTTAGGCATCTTTTTTTTTGCAGTTGATAGCGCTGTAAATCGGTTACGGACTGAAGTTGAGAAATTCAGCATCACAAAATTTCTATATGGCTTTTCCACGCAAAAGCATCAGCGATTTCCTCTCTCTCCTGGGAGAGACAGGAATGTATTGCCAACCAGTGAGTATCCTACCTAACCCTACCCATCACCTGGATGGATAAAGGGAAATGTTTTAGACTCCCCCGCGAATTCATCAATTATGTTAATTGACAGAGCCGCGAAAATGATTTGAAGTCGCGAGGGAGGCAATTAAACCCGTCAAATCGCGACCGCGAAGTATTCGCGTCGGCGAAAATAACTCGCGCATCTGAACCGGCTACCATAAGTTGTAGCTGGTAAATGTAGCTGCCTAAAGAGACAGTGCCAGAGCGAGATAGGGAGCCAAATTCCAGACTGAGAAAATTCTTCTTATCGCATACTTGTCATTTCGATGCTTCACATTGATGGGGAGCTCAGAAATGAACACAAGTTGCTATAGAGCCCCCCATGAATGCAAAAAAAAAGTTACCCACCAGAAGACACATAAGAGAGTATACTCTGCCCAGGAGTAACAGTAAGCGCTTTGTAGGTACAGAAAGTGGATGTATTCATGACACGGATGGAACACGGATAGTGGTGATTTTCAAGCACGTCTCGTGCTTGTTTTTCAAGAGAGGATTCTTGAATGGCAAAATATCTACCAGAGCATCAGAAATGGTTGAAATGACTGTATGGGGCTATTTCATGCGCATTATGGGCCAAATGGGTTTTTTGGAAATTTTGTGACAGCATCTCACAACACCAGGAATTAAGCCAAATTTGTTTATAGACTATCATACAAACGAAAGGAAGTTAGGCATGGGGAAAAAGCTCCAATATCAATGAAATCATTCATGTTCAGTCAAATCGATTTCACTTATTTTACCATGTGTAAAACACAATGTACAATAATGATGTTGATTTATCATTCAATATAGACATAAGAGTTCTGTTAGCCTGGCTGGCAAAGTTGAGAAGAGCACTAGTGGCGCAGTGTACTATGGGTAGAAGTGCTCACAAAAGCACTTTAAATCCCCAAAGACGTCAAAGGTTTACCAGCTAAAGACTCTTCTCTCCTGACCGCTCATTCCGAGGAATCTTGAAAGGTTTAAAAGTGAGAAATGTAGGAATTTCACTTGTAGACAATGGGAATGACAGAGAGAGAATTGGGAAATGTGAACATCCACTTATTTCCAGTCAATTTCTCCATTCTCCGCCTTTTACAAAAATCCAATATCAACCACTTGAGAGTAGGATTAACCGCGCAAAAGGGGTAACAGACTCAAAGTGACTTTGCAGAACGCTCGTTTTTTCGCATTCATATTACAATAATTGGCATTGCATTTTAAAATTTCGTCGTGAAGTGTAATGTCAATTAAAAAATTATTTTTAAAATGCTGCAAGACCTGGCCCGTTCTGGTGGCTTTAATTAAAATTTAATCTTCGACTGAACGCAATTCCAGCTCATTTCTTGAGTCTAAGACCTGAAATAGACTCAGGCTGATTCTCGAGAATGTTTAGCCCAGAGGCGTGCAAGAACCGTTGACACCGAATAAACGTCAAATAAAACATGTACAGTAGAGTCTCTCAAATCTGAATCTCTCAAATTCGAACGCCGTTTGGATTCAAAATGTCAATTGTGAGGTTATGTTAGAAAGTTCGTATTCTAGGTGAATGAAAATCATATATATGTGCTTCTTCCTGAATATTTACATACATTATTATAGTTTAAAATGAAAGGGAAGTATGTTACCACTAAGACTTGCGAGAAAGTACGAGAATTTGATTCAAAGTACAATTTAATCTCACATAAATTTCGTTGGCTTTGAAAAAATCGTTCGAATTTGGGTGGTGAGAAATGTCAAAAATACCCCCCGAGCGTTCGAATTTAGGAGACTCTACTGTACGTCAATGGTCAAAACGCTACCAGAACAAACTTATTTTGACGTTTATTCGGTTTCAATGGTTCTTGTACATTTCTGGTTTAGCCTGTAAAATTTGGCAGCAAAGATTTATCCCAAACTTTCATATACACAGAGATTAGGATCATCGATTAGAAATCCTTTGCATAAATTTCCTATATAATCTGTTATTGTTAAATTATACAGGCTAAATATTCTCGAGGATCAGTCTGAGTCAATTAAGGCCCTAAAGCGGTCTTTAGACTAGAGATTTATAACACTTCCGAAAGATCTATATCTACAATTTCTAAAATGACAAGGAATTGCAACGGCTTTTCAGATCTATTATATCAAGTCAAAAATTATTAAAAATGTGAAGAAATTAGAGATGTTAAGGAACTTTGAAATATGTACACAGAAAAAATATTTCTGTAAGAATGGCCTCAATTCTGAGACCAAAATCAAGATGAAAATTTCAAGCTGTCAAATATTTCTAAAATCAAGATTTCGTATTCTGACGCAAAGTATTTATGGAACTTAAAATTTATTAGCTAAGAACCGGGGAATCAGTGGCGCAATAGGCAAGACCGTTGGCTCTTGGGCGGAAAGATTCCCCGGATCGACTCACAGTGGTGAGTTCGAGTCCGGCCCGGTGCAAAGATCTGAATGTCTGATTTAGACAATTTTCACATGTAACAATAACGTAATATAATGCACCGCCTTCGCCCAACACTCCGGGAGCATGGAAGAAGCATTCACATAACGGGAAGCCGCTCCTGGGCGGTCCACAATGGACTTCGCAGATTTTCCCAACACGGGATCAACAACAATATAATATAATATGATTACATTGTAACAAAAATATCCCGATACGATTAATAATAATAGCTAAGAACCAAGATTTCAAGGTTTTCCACACTTAACAAAACGCCACTTCTGACAAATATCTTCATTTATTTGTTGAATTTGTTGAAATTTCGTTTTATAAAATAGGAAAATTAATTATAGGACGTATTAAAGAATAAATGAGAGGTCATAAACGGGAGTACAGGAATTGCAAACCAAACTTATGACCTGTGATAATCCAGGAAATGCTTATGCAAGATGTGATTAGTTTGCAAGTATCCTCAGGGTAATGTACTTCGATATGTACATCTAGAAATACGTACCATTTCGATTAAATTATACGGTCAAATACAGTATTTTTCAAAGTAATTATCTTTATGTACCATCTCTTATAGAAATATTCCTCATCAATAGCCATATGAAACTCTTCAAATTGTTACTATCTTGAAAATTGCAAGCACCTCCGAGAGATTTTTGGAATTATCTGAAGAAAACAAGAAATTTGACGTCTTGAAATCTTGAAATATTGGTTCCAGAATTGCAAATCTTGATATCCACACGGTATGTGTTTTGGATTCCAAGATTCCAAGACATTTGATAGATTTCACATTTTGATCTTGATTTCAGAATATCAAAAACTTGAAATTTTCTTGATCTTGATCTCAGAATTGAGGCCAATGTTCGTTAGTTTGTGAATTACACTACTGAAAAGTCCGTAAAATTTTGTACTTTTTTCACAAACATAGTTCGTAACAAGTTCATATGATAGGCATTTTTTGTTCTTTTACAAACGTTCGTATATTTTTTTGTCTGGCAAAACTTTACTATCAAATGACATAATTTTACGAACATTTTTATGTGTATTGACGAACATATACGAAGAACAATTTTTTGAGAAAAAAATACAAAAATTTGGAATTCTTTAGTAGGTTATATGATTAACGAGCATTTTGTACAACCCCAGTTAATTCACAAACATTTACGAACACTTTTACAATTTTTTTGTGTATAATTGAGGAATAACGTAAATACGCAGAATATTAATGGCAAATATTTTACTAGCAGAAGAAAGTGTTATTGAAATAATACTTATACGTTAGTAAAATTGATAAATTATAGACATTACTCTCCATGTAAGCTCGAGCAACATAAAATCACCGCGTAGCCATTTCTTGCATTTCTGCTTTCCTGTTCAATATTGAATTTGATTGTGTCACAATGAGAAAATTCCACGGATTCCAACTACATACCAAATTCCCAATGTTAACCATTGCCGCTCTGAATGTAGATAGGGAAGTGAGCGTGTATACACGCTCACTTCCCTATCCATATTCAGAACGGCAATGTGTTAACATAGAGTACAAACACATGCCCAATAAACTCAGAAACTAGCTGATATTCTGGACGCCTGTTGAAAGCTGTGACTTCGTTTTTCATTCATTTTGCTTAGTCGGGCCATTCATATTTGAATCTAATGCCCGAGTAACCAATCGCAGGACGGTGCAAAATCCGACAAAATGGCGATTGTATGTGCGACCTGCCGACGTCCGGATGAGACACAAAACACCCAGAAAGAGTCCATCACACATTCTATGAGGCGAACAGAGCATGGTATCTTGCTCCATCGTCTTCCCAACCAGCCATTGTATGAGCGCTATGCCAAGCACGTTCGGAATCCGCGGCATTTAAAATGGAGATGACTTAAATTTCCAATTGACTAGGACACCATAATACATCACACACAGTTCATAGCATTCTGCTCTTTAATCAGCAATTTCACCAATTTCACCCATAATGCCACGAATGAGTCGTACAACTGGAGGGGAGAGAGGAGAGCAACCAATAGATAAGGGATATGAAGAGTGAACCACAAAAGGGAACCTCGAATCCCATCCCCGATACCCTCTGCAACCAGAGGAGGGAGAGCGCTGATAGGATTAATAATTAATAATAGCACTCATAGCACTCGTTCCAACTAGAGATGACATTATTTCTGCTATGCTGCTATTTCCGAAGTGACTCCAAATCGATTAACTCATTGTAAGTCAATGCTTTTCCCTCCCATAATGGCATTGTCTTGGAAGCTCTGACCGCCTGATCCGGGAAGAGTACAGATTGTGGTGAAGATGTTGCTCGTGACTTCGTTGATGTCGTTCGAGACGACATTGCACTCTATGCATCCTTTTCTTCTCACCATTGATCAGTGGTGGGAATAGGAGGCATAAGGTCGCAATCCCATCCACCCCGCACTGACGCAAACTTGACCAAACTCACTGATGATTCCACTTGGACCCACCAGTTGCAACCGGAGAGTCGCGCGTGATGCAAATTTCAAGAGTCGCACTGTTGCTCACAATATCGTGGTGCTTCTCGTCGTGTCAATCAAATCATGATTGCAAATTCCAAATTATGGTCAATAGGACTTATGGAACAGGACTATTTTCTAGAGGATTTTGCCATTTTCTCGGGATACCCTATGCCAAACCTCCAAGAGGATCACGACAATTCCGTCCACCTGAAGGAGTCAACTTACAAGATTTTCCCGCCAAATTCTGGAATTTAACCCAAAGATCTGAGAATTGTATTCAATACGACTTTGAGAATAATGGTCTGAATGGATCTGAAGATTGCCTTTTTTTAAATGTATACTCGAAACCTTGGGTGTCACATCTTCAGCCAGTTGTTGTGTGGATACACGGAGGAACTTTTAATTTCGGATCGGGATTCAGTGATTCTGCTGATTTGCCAGATTTACTAATCAACAACAATATTACTGTGGTCACGTTAAATTATCGTCTTGGGGTGTTGGGATTTCTCTATCGTGAACGTGAAAGTGTTACCAGGAATAACGGTCTTAAGGATCAACAGGAAGCATTGCGATGGGTTCAGAGAAATATCGCACATTTCGGGGGAGATCCTACGAAAGTAACTCTAATGGGATGGAGTGCTGGAAGTGCTGCAGTATCCTACCACCTGTATGATTCAACATCAGAAGGACTATTCCATGCTGCCATAATGATGAGTGGATCCTTCCTAAATCCATGGGCTTATGCTCCCTCTCCACAAACCTGCCTATCCACCATGTGTGAACAAATGCAAATTTCATGCAAAAATCAGGGAAAACTCAGAGAAACCTTAGAAGGGCTGGCCATTGAGAAAAACCAACCTCTTTTAACTCCAATCACCTTCTTTGGAATGGAATTTCCATGTTTTGTACCTTCAGGACCGTACCCACAAATGTTAGTAAAAAGAAAGCCCAACATAGATGTGCCACTTATGATTGGTTACACATCTCATGAGACTGAACAGCAAATTAAATTCAATTATATGGAAAACACATTGTCCAATTACGACTTCCCCAATTCCAATAGATTTGATATCATTGAGAACTATGTGAGAACACAAATCTCAGAATTCAATCGAACTAATCTCCTCGTTGCTGCAGATTTAATTTATGGCATGGTGAAATTCACAGAGGAATACACCAGCAGAACGAAATCCAACACTTTCCTCTACAAATTCTCATTAGGTGACGCACATCATGGGGATGATTTGTCACTCATATTTCGTGAAACCACTTATAATACCAATGATAAGACTCTGGATACAACAATCAAAGAATCGCAGATCACCAGTGCTAAATTAGTGCAACTTTGGTCAAATTTCATAAAATTTCAGTAAGTTTACGATAATGCAATATCATTACCGTGCTATCACACTAGATTTTTTTCAATTTGTAAATTCAGTTTAATATTCAGATCAATTGTTCCTGTGCATTATTTTGCATTAAAAACCAAATAAATTGATAGACCTTCACTTATTAATGTACATACGTATTGCTCTTTTTCAGTTCGAGCAATGAAAAATCAAATTAGTAAATTGTTTAATTTTCGTCAGTGAAAAATTCGATTTTATTTATTAAAAAACTTAAAGGTTATCCCAAACACCTTCAAATGAAATAGACAATGTCAAGATAGTTTATGGCTTCTTAATTTTCCATACTTTTCTCATAATCTTTAATGACTTATCTTACGATGCGGTATCAAAATGACATCCAATAAATGATAAAAATCTAACAGTGCTATCACACTAGAATTTTCATAATATAATTTTAAATTCAATTGAGCATTAACATTTCTAGAATTTACTTGAAAATTCTCTCAGTCAGGACACATTTTGCAAGAAATTTGCTCAATCTTAAAAAGTGTCGTGAGATTTTCAATTGTGAATGATTCCAGAAAATGTGTGATAGTACTTAAAATGTTTTATAAGTCATTTATTTGTTATTCAGAAGGATCCCTAAGACCAGATGAAAGATTTGTAGGGAAAGGGCTCACAAAGCGACTCTCATACAGTCTTCTTGAAAATCTGTAATAAAATTGAAATTAATGAGCAATTTTAACATTTTAATTTGCTCAATTCAAATATATTTGACCAACCATATTTTATGCTATTTTAGCATATTTAAACCTATTTTTGTGGACCAAGTAGTAGTTTATATTTATATAACTTTTTTTTAATTTGTCACCGGTTTTGAAAACACACGGTAAATGAGACATTTTTTAGATTTTGGCTGAACTTCTCCCCACTTATAAGTAGAACATTATCTATAAAATGTTTGAGCGTTTTCCTCACACCTTGTGCTTCCCCTCTAATAGGGGAAAGTGACCATGCTTGATACTGTAAAATAAAGTCCAAGGTTTGTGATTATTTTCTGATTAACACACAAACCGAAGCGATTCTTCCACTATGACAAAAAAATGTCTCACTTATTAGGTTCATAGTCCTACCTCAAATAGTTCCTGGAAATCCTTAGATTTTCCTCAAGAAGAAAATGAAAATTCAGTGACGACTTTTATACAAGTCGGGTCCGGGGCCTTCCTGTATAATAATTGATTCGACAATTCGGAGGCCCATTTTCACTGCAAAAAATTCACCGGATACAAAAAATTGCACATCAATATTTAGACGGAACTCTAATCTATCTGCTTAAATCGTTTGTACGACTGGTTATTAGTTTTAAAATCACCTTTATGTAATTTTTCTAAGCAATGTTTTTATGACATTAGGGCGCTAGCGAAAACTATTTTTTCACTTTGAGTCTATGAAAATGACACTCTGCAACCTTAAAATTTAGGCAACAGGGTTGAAGATTATGTCAATTGTCGGTAAAATTAGCGGATTGCAAAATGTGTAATTATGAAAGAATTGCATCTAATGATATAGTTGCCATACTAAAATTATCATTCATGGACCCTTCTTAAAATATAGGATGGACACAAGTAGAATTTATGAATTTGTTACCACCCACAAAAACAGTGTCCACCAAGTACAAATATTTTTACATAAATATTAGTACTGATGACCCCTCTATGTGCCTATGATAGTAGTTTTCGTGAACAGCGACATTAATTAAGAAGTACTTATGAAATATCATGTATCGAAATTACAGTTTTGTGCCTATTTTTGATTTTTGCTTCCTGAAACTAGGAAAAAAGAGCTAGGATCCTAATTTTTTTAGGAAATGTCAGGCTTAGCACCAGCTATAGAAATATATTGCGATGAGTCATAACTATTGATTAACATAGGAAAAAAATAGTTATTATCAAGCTTGGATCGTATCAAGCCTGGTCACTTTCCCCTAGCTTGTTTTTTGTTTATTTCGTAAATGGATATAAAAGGATTTCTTTTGATTTCTGACTTTTCTGATATGATCTGGAGGCAGTTCAATCAGTTATTTCGCCCGTAGATACAGTTGATCGAAATATGAGATTGATTTATTTATTTAGTATATTTTTTATAATAGAATATATAAAAACAATGCTGGCACAACATTCCTTAGAGAAACTAAGGAAGCATTAATGTTCTTATTAATGTTTCTAAGCATTAATGTTTTTACTTATACAACGATGGGGTTGCCAATCCCATGCCCGATAAAATCAAGTGCTGTGAAGCTTATTGAATGCAATTCTAACACTTTTAATATCAGAAAATTCATGAATACCTTGAGGGGAGTCGAACCCGGAACACTTGCATCATAGAGCGAAAACTGTACAACTTTACTTATTTAGTGCCCAACCCTTCTAAAAGACCATGTTTTCCAGTTTATTTGAAAAACAGCTATTTAATTAATAGTAAAGTTGATTGGGGACCTTTCAAATGTGGTACCTTTGAAATTTGGCATTCTTTTTTTATTGTTTAACAGAACTGGAATTTTCCATGATATAATTTAATTCGGCAAACCAATTGTGATCCTGAAATACATTATGATAAGCCTTAATAGCTTTTAAAAGTAGAAAAAATTACCCAATTTCAATGATATCCCAAGATACAAAGGCAGAAAAGGCTAGGCAAAAATTGCGTTAAGATTTGCCAATGTCAATGACGTCAATTCTTTCCTTCATCTGATTTTACAACGTTAAATGTTGAAGTTCTCTAAAATTATTTTGTAAACAAAATGGATTAAGGTTGTTTCAAGATCAATACTTCTAAAATTAAATATGTATAATTCTTACATAATCACATCTATTTTTTGATTTTGGGATGATTTAATGGCAATTTGTGAACCAGTTTAATTTAACAATAAACCAGTGTGTACCAAAAAAGCTGTGCGGAAAGATAATTCACGGGGGTGAGGTCACAATATCGTGAGATCGAGCATTATGTAAAGTTGAGACGCTTTTGGTATCTCTTTTACTGACCAATCTGATAATTTTCTAAGCTTGATCATTTTTTTAAATCTAGATAAATAACGCAACTAGGTATATTTTTGAGGTATAGCCACTAAGTCACAAATTTATGTATTCTGCAAACCCATGACGTTTTGCTACCGTATTTAAATTGACATTTTAGAGTTGTTTAGGATTTACAGATAAATGTGTTTATTTTTTAAAAATCTCTTTTTAGACCTTTAGTCTAAAATGCAATAAACTGCACTGAAAATAGTAAACTTAACTCAGAATAGATTTTTAATGTTGCGACACTAAATATTTAAAAAAAAAAGCTCTTTAAGCTCTGTTTATTTTATAGAATAGAGCAGAGCCTTAAAGCCAAATGAATCGATTTTAATCATCTATTCATTGGCTAGGGTTCCAAAGAAATGTCTCTTGAAATGTTTCAATTCTGCAAATTTATGAGAAACCACTACTTGATGAAGTAACAACAATTTTCAACATTTTAAAGTTGCATAAATTAAGAATCTCAATAATTATACAATTCACTTAAATGTTATTATGTTGTAAGGGACATAGGAAATTTTCGAAAGTCGTAATTGATCACCCTAATCCCCCTAATCTAGACGATGAAGATTTATAAAATTAAAAGAAACCCTTCAAAACAATTAAAAGAAACTTCAAAACAAATGAAAAATTTCATAAACAACATTTTTATAGAACCTTATACGGATTATATATCAAGGCCAAAATAGGTATTTAACTTATTTTACGTGTTGATGAGGGTATTCAAGGTTACTATTTCTTATGTCATCCAAAATTGTTAATTTAAGGGTTCCAGAGGTAACTAAAAAACCATAACACAGTCCAATTTAACAATCTCATCAACTATAAGCTAAAACAAGATTATTACATCTGTTTTTCAATCAAACATATTATAGAAATGCGCATGCAATCAGTTTCGTTTCCATCAATAAAAGAAATGAGAGATAGCGCGCAGCTACACAAATGTTTTGCTACACAATTTGTATAAATAGTAAATTGATTTTATAAATTAGTTACGAAAAGTGAATTATTATATAACCAACAACTTGCGAATTAAACTATTTAACTAATTTTTTAAGTGTTGAATATCATTCCAAGAACATTTTCATGTCAAATTAACTGCTTAACTTATCAGTACGATTCAAAGTCCCAATAATAAGAAATGCAACAGTAAAATATGAATGATTAAATATTGACAATGAAATTCTTTCAGAATTTGTTATCATTTTCCTTGTTTAATGTTCGTACAGTCATTATTTGTACAAGTTTCATTTTGTATTTTTAGACATCAGTAATTTATTTAAGAGGACATGATTGGAATGCTGCGAAAGATATTTTAAAAAGACAATAAATTCTTTCATTTTGATAAAAAATATCAAATCCATATACAAATAATTGATTTCAGAAATCCTACACCATCACTCCAGCCTCTTCTGAAGGTTCTCTGGTTGCCATTTAATTCTTCCAAGGGAAGGGAGTACTTAAACATTGGACATAATTTGACGATGGAGAATTTCAGTGAAGATGCCACCTACAAAATCTGGGATGGATTCTATGAATGTCTCTACCACGGCAATTGCATTAATGTGCCAAATTGAAAGTGTCCTATATTTTATTTGCACTTCAGCCAGATGCATTTTCCACTTGAATGCATTTACCATACAGCATATTTATTAAACTTATGTAACAGGGTTATAGTGCCAGTAAATAAAAAGTAATGCCCTAAAAATTATGCATTGTCCGGTATTCACAGCCCTTTTTATAAATTGAGTCGTTTCATTTAAAGCAATCTTAGTCTATCGCTAAAGCTCACAGCAGTAACATTACAATTGTTGGTGAAAATGAAAAATAAACACTGTGCAGCATTCTTCTATTTCTTAATTGGAAATATTTGTATCTTAGTCGCTGGACAATGCCAAGTTACGTTGAAACAAAAATTTGGCCAAGTGCAAGGAAATGGATTAACAAGTGTTACCCAGAGTGGAAATTTATATTGTTCTTTTCTCGGTATCCCATATGCTCTACCCCCAATTGGAAAACTACGTTTTGAACCACCTCAGCCCATGGATTTATCTACCACTTCAAATTTTTGGTATTTCACGAGACAAAGTCCAATTTGCATTCAAAATCCGATATTTACGGATTTAACTAATGGACAGGAAGATTGCCTATACCTGAATGTTTATACGAAATCTACAAAACCAGAAAAACTAAAACCAGTAATTGTGGTTATAATTGGCACTTGGTTTCATTCTGGATCTCCTTACGATAATGGTGTTAATCGTCCAGACTACTTAGTTGATGAAGATGTTGTTGTAGTAACATTTAACTATCGCCTAGGTATTCTAGGCTTCCTCTATCACGAAGATGCGGGTATTGCTGGAAATAATGGTTTACGTGACCAACAGGAAGTGTTCAAGTGGGTGCAGAAAAATATAGTTGCATTTGGAGGAGATCCAAAGAGAGTAACTTTGATGGGTTGGAGTGCAGGAAGTGCATCAATTTCATATCATTTACAAGCCCCTTCTTCTTGTGGACTATTCCATGGGGCTATAATGTCTAGTGGAACAAACTTAAATCCATGGGCATATCAACGAAACACCAAACAGTGTATTAGAGCCTTATGCAAAACCTTAAACATTCCTTGCAATCGTGGTGGATTTAAAAATATTCTCAAACAAATACCAGCTAATATCTTCGCAACTGAGGGTTTTAATTACAATACAACTATATCTTGGTTCGGTGAACTATTTCCATGTTTTGTACCAACATCTGAAGAAAACGATGCAACATGGGGAAGAGCAATAGTCCGAGATGAACAACCTAGGCTTATAGCTCAACCACTTTTAAGTGATGTTCCTCTTATAATTGGACATATGGTTGCGGAACAGTGGGAATACTACAATGTGAGCATGGATACTCTAACTGAGAAATGGAACTACTCCTATCCCAACACTAGAACTCACATTATCAGTCCAATTAGACAATACCTCATTTCGGGAACAAAAGAACTAGCCAATCCTAGTAAACAAATTTTGGTTCATGCCTCCATTACGCATGGAGTGAAACAATTTGCAGACTACCACAGTATCAAAGCTACCTCTAAAACCTACTTCTATAGATTTTCTCACAAAAACAGTTCCAATGATATTGGATCTTTTCATGGTGATGGACTTCAGTATATTTTCGTGCAGAATAACCCAAATAATTTGTGGACTTATGAAGATTATAACGTCAGGGATAGAATAATTCGATATATTACGAATTTTGCCAAATTCGGGTAAGATATACCAAGTTACAAAAATAACAAACTTTACTAAACAAAATATATTTTACAGAGATCCAACACCAATATTAGATTCCCTTATCACAACACCATGGCATCCATACTACGATAATGGACTCCGTATGGAAATTTCGCATGATTCAAAAATGGTGGAAGATATCAAAGAAGATGCATATTATCGTTGGGAAGCAATATCTCAATGTTTAGAATTTAATATTTGCAGAAAATTCTTCAAATTGAAATCAGAGTGGTACTGAGTGAGGATTAAAAAAAGTTCTGTATAGTTCTGAAAACAATTTATATATTTTTCATAAAATAAAGATTATGTTCGTGTAATGAGGACTAAGAGAAAGATGGTTTAGGAAACAATGTTGAAAAAACTCTTTAAGGAATGAGCTTTAATATTGCACGCAAATATATATTCCTAATGCATAATTGTTAAAATAAAAATCGAGTAAAACCGAATTTACACTTCCCCTGTAGAGCAAGTTTCCTTCCGGTAATAGGGTCGAAGGAGCACCTATTTGACAGGGAACCCCTATTGACACTTTTGTCAAAATTTTGAAATTTATTTAAAGTAGGGGAAAGTACTTTCCCATCGAACGTTCATGCCTTCGAATAATGTGAATTTTATTTTATTTTTTGTAAGAGACTGACAAATTTCTATTAAATATTAGTTAGCTTATGATACATTACTGATAATTATGTGTAAGTCTCTCGGAATAAATAAAAGAAATTCACATTATTCGAAGGCATGAACGATCGAAGGGAGAGTACTTTCCCCTATCTAATAAAATGTAAATAACATAACATTTCTTTCATATTCTACGTTTTCTGATAAGGATAGGTGTTCAAATTTCGTAGTCCAAATGGTACAGAATAGGGTTTCAATAGGTCTTAACAGGACTTTTTAAAGTGTTAATAGGTGTACCTTTCACCCTATCACAACTTATTTAATAAATTGAGGAAAGATGATATTTGACTCATCTCTCATAAGAGATAGTGTAAAAAAACCAAAAGTTCAGTTGTAATGAGTAGGAAAGGGTGAGGTAGTTTTAAGCAGCTGAAGTCGGAAGAGATCCTCCGCCCTGGAGCGGTAACACAATATCTGGGACTTTCAACTCAATTAATCGAAAACTCAACTTTTCTTCAGAGATTTCAATATTCTCACTGTCCTCCTGAGTGATCGAGAGATGTAATTTATCATTGGGTTTTGTTGAGTTTTCAATTTTAAAACTTTGACGAGAGGACCCCAGAATTCTAATATTTCCCACACAATCTGAAGAGTGTTTAGTACTGCGTCTGCCGAGATCTATGAGAATTTTCAAAATCTGCTAAATATATAAAATTCCCTATATCGAAACCCAGTGATCCCAGTGATATTTGACATTCCTTTGATACTGCTTCAAAGATACTAAGAAGCATTAAAATTGATCCCCTCGAAAAAAAATTTTAAGCCGCTATCTCTTTTATCTTGGAAGATATTGAATTTTCGAATTTTCAATTTGTGACTTTTTGCCCCAGTCTCCCCTATATAATATTTTTCATTAAAATTCTTAGTCATTGGTATCGTAAGAAAAATTACTTATATTTTTGAGCTATTTTTGTCCCTATCGTTCATAGAAACAAAAAATACACTAAATCAGACTCTGTTGGCTTTTAGAAGGTTAGATGTAAGACATTTCACAAGTTTTGTTTATCGGTTTATTTTTTATTGCTGATTTTCGGTCAGCGAAAACTTTCTCGTCGTTAAAAGGTTAAAATCATAAAATTTTGGGATAATATAGGGTAAGACGGAATAATTTGAAATCATGTCTAATTTGGAACTGTGAGATTTCCTAACACTTTTAGATGGGAAAAAAACAACGAAGAAGTACTCTCGAATGTAAAATTTTGTACTTCGTTGTTTTCTTTTTCTCCTTAATCATCCGAAATAGTGACATAACATCAAAATTCCAAAATGATTCCAAATAAGGGTAAGTGTGCCAAATTCCGGCCTGCTTGCAATTCCGGCCACCTTTTGTGTTCCTCAAATTTCCACAAATTTTTAGTTTTTACATACTCTAGAAATTATACAATGTAAAAGAATAAGAAAAAATATCGCTTCGACGAGCAAGACGATCTGAAAAAGATATTCGAAGAGTTCCGGAAGAGCAAGGAACTATGAGAATGAAGGTGGCCGAAATAGGCCACCAAAGCTATGTCTAGATTTTTATTCATTTTAAATGTATTAAGAATGATTTTAGAGAAATTAAAGACGGTAAACTGTCTACAAGGTTCCAAGCAACACTCCTTAAGAAGAAGGAATAAAAAAATCAATTTGTATTAAAAATATTACATTTCAAACTTGAGACTTTGACGCTTGCATTCAACTATGCCGAAATTTGGCACACTTACTCTAACCCATCTTACCCTATAATTATCCCAAACTTTTATGTTTTTAAGTCATGCATATCTGATATCCATATTGGATTTTTATTGGTGTTTGGATATTCTTATAGTACTCATTCACCGCCGGTTTTTAATGGTAACCAACTATAATCAGTAACCTTTGTGAGATATTAGGAAAAATGTGAAACGTTTGGGACTGGGGTTAAACCACGCACCCAGTCTGAAATTCACGTAGCGTCTAACAATCATCTTTCTCTGAGTATATTTTCATTTTAAATTTTCATAAGTAAAGCAAATTTTTATGAATATTTTTTAAAAAAAACTGAGGCATTATTGAACAGGGATAGCTTCGAACAATGCGTTTTTAAATTAAATCTTAGACTTTAGAAAACGAGACTTAATATTGTATGAATTCTTAAATACTCTGTGGATGTGAATGCTTGTCTCCTCAAGAACCAATAATTTAAAAATAAAAATAAGTTTTCTTGAAATTACGAGATTTCGATCATTCAGATTTTAGATTTTTATATGAAAATGAAAAATTAAATAAATTAATCAAAATGTGACTACATCAATTCTTTTTTTTACATTGTTTTTAAAAGAACTGCGGAATTTGTGGGTACCCCAGGTATTTTGTGAAAAGCGAAAAATTTATGAGTGATACAATTTTCTTTTTCTGGAAAATTGAATTCTTTTAAAATTCCTTATTTATCTACATAAGGCTGTAACATGAGGTAAGCAAGACTTTCCTAAAATTCATCATTTCCTTGGGAAATGTAGTCAAATTCACATTTTTTCAAAAGTGTGCAGTTTAGAAATTTCACCTAAATTTATTCATAATTTTGCTTTAGTCTCTACTTTACTTGTTCACGAAAGTAATATGGATTTTTTAAATTATGCAACACTTCTCTTTATGCGTTACCCATTTGCTAATTATTTATGCGTAACATATTTCTTTAATCTACACTTGTTTTTTTCTCATAATCTTTTATGGAATATAGAAATGAATTTTTAAAAATTGACTTTTAATAAAATTAGTCTTGTTTTAACATCCTTTCAAACAGGACGCTGCGGTGATTTATAGACAAAAACCAAACAATTTTAATTATTATTTTGACTGGAAATTGCAACATTGTGGGACCATTTGCCACTGCCTCCATAAATATTGTGATTTTGCCACTTGAATGCATTTTCCATGCAACTAAAGCCTTATGTCACTACATAATGCACAATTCTGGGGTAAAAACTTTGGAAGGGAATCACGAAATGTCCGGGATTTTACTATAATAATCCATATTATAAAGTGAGCTATTTGTGGGGATAATGTTTCAGTCCATCTTATTCATTAGTAGGATTAACATCAAAGTTGCAATTGGTACAATGAAAAGTGAAAAAATTGTCTTAGTTTTCCTGATACTATGGAATTTGTGCATTTTAGCAAGTGGCCAGTGTTCAGTTACAATGAAACAAGGACTCACTCAAGTTCAAGGAATTGGTGCAATGAATATTGCTCCAAGTGGACAATATTTCTGTTCTTTTCTCAGTATACCATATGCTAAACCACCCGTTGGACCATTGCGTTTTGAACCTCCACAACCAATAGATCTATCTGCATATTCCTATATTTGGGACTTTAGATTCCGAAGCCCAGTGTGCATACAAAATCCAGTATTTATTAATATAACCCATGACCAAGGACAAGAAAATTGTTTGTATCTCAATGTCTACACCAAACCTACATACTGGCATAGCCTAAAACCTGTTATTATTTGGGTTCATGGTGGATTATTTAATTACGGACATGCTTATTTTGTTGACGCCGATCGTCCAGATTTATTGGTCGATGAGGATGTAGTTGTAGTGACATTTAACTATCGCCTAGGTGTTCTAGGTTTTCTCTATCGCGAAGGTGAAGGTATTGCTGGAAATAATGGTTTACGTGATCAACAGGAAGTGTTCAAGTGGGTGCAGAGAAATATAGTTGCATTTGGAGGAGATCCAAAGAGAGTAACTTTAATGGGTTGGAGTGCAGGAAGTGCAGCAATTGCCTATCATTTACAAGCCCCTTCATCACTTGGACTATTCCATGGGGCAATAATGCTAAGTGGAGTAAATTTCAATCCTTGGGCCTACCAAAGAAGTAATGAGGAATGCGTTAAAATCCTGTGTAATAACTTAGGCATCCCCTGTACTCGTGGTGGACTTAAAAATACTCTGAAACAAATACCAGCGGATATCTTTGGATCTTATGATTTTAATTATAATTTGACTGTATCATACTTTGGAGAACCTTGGGCGTGTTTTGTACCAACATTTGACGGAGGTGACGCTCCACTCGGTAAAGCCATGGTTCAGTCTAGACATCAGAAACTCAAACTACAGCCTATCATAAGTGACGTTCCACTTATGATAGGATACACAGTTTCGGAAATTTGGTATTTAATCAGAGCGAATAGGAACTCCTTAGGAGCTAAATGGAACTACTCCTATCCCTATACAAAGCCAAATGTAATTAGTCCACTCAGGCACTTTTTATTGTCAAAAAGTAAAGAGCTTAATAACTATAGCAAAGAACTGATAGGAGGATCAGCTATTACTTTTGGAGTTCAGAAATTTGCTGACTATTACTCTGGTGCAGCCATATCTGATACCTACCTCTATCGATTCTCCCACAAAAATACTTCCAATGATATTGGAGCATTCCACACGGATGATCTTGCTTATATCTTTATACCAAGTGACCCAACTAAGCAACGAACTTATGAAGATGCCCTAGTTCGATATCGATTTGTTCGATATATAACGAATTTCGCAAAATTCGGGTAAGTAACCTACCAACATTTATTCCTATTTTGTACTTAGAAATATTATTTTAAATAGTTTTAAATAGATTTATAAGCCAAATTATTAGGTGTCGTGTAATATCGGAGCTGTTGTTACTCATTTTCGTGACTGATATAGCTTTAAAAACTAAATAACAAATTTCGCGAGTTATATCTTAAGCAAAAAAACGTGAAAAAAATCACAATAAAGAAAAAAACAACTAAACATTCTTTTCAATAAATCCCAATTTCTGAATGTGACCAACATATTTTTTAATTTTGTATTTTCAGAATCGATATAATTTTTAACTCTTAATCCTTTAGGAAGAATCAATTTAAAAAATTTTATCGATTAGAATAAAAAAATATTTTATGAGGTTTATAATTGCAAAATTATTAAAAAAATTAAAATTTCGTTAAAATATTTTCGAAAATATGTTAACGAATATGCTTTGGAAAATTAAATTATTTCCATATGAAGAACCATTTAATTTATTTAATTTAAACATTTTATACTTGAACTTTTGAGTATTAAATTAAGTCTAGGTCTTTCCATATTCCTCCTCGTGTTTAAAGCCGTCTAGAATTTCACAGTATATTTTACCATTAATCGTCAATTTTTCTTGTAGATGATAAACTGTTTATTGAAAGATTAGAAATTAGACTAAGGACCCAAAATAATCGTTTTATGAAAATACGGTCTAATCATCTTGAAAGTATTAAATTCAAGCCTTATAAGATAGATACTACTGAATTATAATAAGGGTATCTAAAACAAATTCTAATAATGCGGAATTAAAAAAAAATAACTGTGTTCTTGTATGTAAAATTGAGAAGAATCATTTAACTTTTTCGTTTTAAAAGAGTAAAGTTCTCCTTTCAAATTCTTGAATCTCACTATAGGATAGTATTTTGATTTCTCTTAAACTTGAAAAACTCATAAGATGTTTTCTATTTCCGTACCATAAATATTTTAGTTTAATACTTAAACTACCTTTATAAATGCCAAAAAAAGAAAAAGAAAATTGTAAAAAATTAATACTTAAATAAATACTTAAATAATAACTGTATACAACAAATTATGTTCAATTCGAAAATGAAGTTTAAGCTACAGAATTACATATATACTAATTATAGTAAGGAAACTTTACGCAAAATGTAACATGCCAAAATTTCTGAAGTTAAATATCTTCTAATACGAGTGTAGCAAGGAATGGACAGGTAGGGGCTATTGCCCCACCGCCCTTATGCAATATTCAACAAATTAAAAAAAGAAAAGCATAGCATTAAAAATAATTCAAGAACACTAAGATATAGCTGGAGGCATTTATGAACCTTTCAAAAAGGCCAAAATTATTTCATTTGGATTAAAAATGGATTTTATAGGTTTTAAAACACATAAAAAAATCGGAATTTCCACTAAGAAATACTCATCATTCAAACATGTTCCAGAGAATTTTCGGTGGATATATTCTCGTACTTTACAAATAGAGTTTTTAATTTTAAAAACTTTTAAACGAAAGTTTATAATTTACCTTTTAAAAGACGTTTCAAAGAAAACTTTATTAATAATAATATATTTATTCACTAAAATAAGATCATTCCTCACGATTGTGAAAGAAGAAAATAAAGAAACAGAAAGAATATAAAGATTAACAAATTAAAGGGAGTGTAAATTTAAATAAATAATAAGAAGAGAAAAATAGAATTCTTAGTTTTTCAGCCTTCGTCGTGGAAAAATTTCCGAATGGCAGCTGCAGAAGAGCGCCTGTTATTCGGGACATTATTAAAAGATTACAAATTAAAATATGATTTATATATGCCGATTTTTCAAGATAGTCTAAGTCTAAATCATTTCTAATTGAAGAACATCTCTTTTATTATTCTCAAGCTAAAACGTAATTAGATCCAAAAAAGCTACATAATATCCATGAGACTGTTTTTTTGTAAATTCGTCTTAATTAACCGATTTCTAAATATTTCAAAAATTAACATACAGGATTTTATTAGTGTTTCAATAAAAGCTTATAGGGTATGTGTACCAAATTCCGACCAGCTTGCAATTCCGAACACATTTTTTGTTCCTCAAATTTCCATGAATTTTTAGTTTTTGCACACTCTAGAAATTATACAATGCATAAAAATAACAAAAATATAGCTTCGACGAGCAAGATGATCTGAAAAAGGCATTGGCAGTATTCCGGTAGCGCAAGGAACTATGAGAATGAAGGTGGCCGGAATAGGCCACCAATGCTATGTCTACATTTTTATTCATTTTAAAATGTATTAAGAATGATTTTAGAGAAAATAAAGACGATAAACTGTCTACAAGGTCCCAAGCAACACTCCTTATAAAAAAGTAACAAAAAATATCACTTTGAATTAAAAATATTACATTTCAAACTTGAAACATTGGCGTTTGCATAAAACTATGTCGAAATTTGGCACACTTACCCTAAATTAATTAAAATTGGAATAAAATTTATTTTTGTGCGATTTTTCGAGAAAACTGTTGGTCTTTGCGTTCAAAAAACGTTTTTTGGGAGATAATCCTCCAAAAATGTTCTCCTCAAATATACATTGATATAATTTTAAATTTATCAAGACTAAAATCTTGGCTACACCCTTATCTTCTAAGATAATAGAGAACTAAACTTTGTACCATAGATAGCATTTACAAACTTTCTTAAATTAAACTTTCTTTCTTAGGTGAAATAACTAGTCTTAAATGCCCAAAATTTTAAAAAAGTAAAAAATATTGAAAATTCAATTCACCTTCCTAAAATATTTTCCTTACTAGAGATATCGATTTTGACCAATTATTCTCCAAAGTTTATGAGTTATTATTTTTGAACCGTTACGCATTTTAGGATTTTCCGAAATGTGATAAAATCCATAATACACAGTGACATTTACATTATCAACTTATTTTTTTAGTTCTGCCTTTTGTAAACCACAGAAGTGACTTGCAAAAAGCATTTTTAGTTGTTTTTGTATATTCGAAGTTTATTAAATAAACCTTCAAATTTAAAAACGGTTGGATAAATTCTTTGAATACGAGTAGTACCTTCGGGACTACTTAGCGGGAAAGCGCGTTACTTTCGAACAATTTCGAACAATTCATCTTTTTAATACGTTTTTAATGAATTTGACCAGTTATAGGGTAAATGTCCTAATTCAAAACCATTTCCATGCGCTTTAACTTTGGCAAAAGATTCAACACATTAAGTTCATATTTTTCTGAAGAGAATTACATAAATTTGCTCCTTGACTCTTCTAAAATGTTACTGTTTAGTGAAAAGTCTTTAAAAATAATTTGAAAACTTCTTAAATACAAGAAAAATACGCGAGCGTAAAATACTTCTATTGGAAACAAATTAATCCAAATGGAGACAAGGGAAAGTTTCTAATTGGAGACAAACAGTGTAAGTGAAACCGCGACGAAGGACTTCCAAAACCTTGTTGTGTTGCTCTTGAGTGCAGGATTTTTCTTATTCCTGGTCTTTCCTCTCCAAAATCTCTCCAAAAAATCATATTTCCGGGGTTTTATATTGAAGCATTTGCAGACACTTCAGAAAAAACTCTTTTTGTTCACGAAATAAGGTAATTATTTTATTTGAAAACTTCACGTACCGTTAACAATAAAGATTAGCACTTAATTTAACTAAAATTATCCAGAAATATGACATAAATGTTAAACAAAACGAATAAACAACAGTCACCTCATTGTGTTTTCCATTGGAAAACATGGTCGATCTATGAAAAATTCAATGGTGAAAAGGTACACTTTTAATTTTTCTCCGAAATTAACAAATTAAAATTTGTGAATATGAATGGATTTTCGCTTTATTTGGAACAAAATTAACTAAATAATGAAATTGAGTTATAGAAAATTTATAAATGTAGTAATTTAGTACTGTATTTATCATGAAAACAGTGACGTTTCCATTTGGAGTAGCGACAAATTTCCATTTGAAGCAGGTTTTGAATTAGCTTAATTTACCCTAAATAATATATTTTAATAACTAGTCAAATGCCTCAAATTTTCTGAAAAGAATCATGTATTAAATCCATCAAGAACATAAAAAAATGAGTCGTCCGAAGATAGTGCGCTTTCCCCTATAAATGTGAATATCAAGCTTCTTTTTTTATTTATTTATTTTTATTTTTTATTCCTGCTGTTTGCAACCAGAAAAAACTTCTACTGGTGATACAAAGCTTTTAATAAATTATTGTCTTTTTGTTTGTCTGTTAGTCTGAAAGTCAAACGGTTATGGAGACATCGACTTTGTCTAGTTTTTAGATTAGGAAGCAATAATTTCACAACACCTTCACCCATATTTTAAGCTTAAATTATGCATTAGAAAAAAATGTTATGAATATGTTATTACCGAATTACATGCAAACCAAATAAATGGATAAATGAACAGGTGATTGACGGGTGTAAGAAGCAAAGAAATCAAACACTTCCTCACCTTTTCATTTCAAAGAACTATGCTGACTTGTAGTTTGATGTGGCCAGAATTTGTAAGAATTGAATGACGCTTTTTTTAAAACTCAATTGCAGAAATCCTACACCTAAAAAAGATGTTGCTATCACAACGAAATGGGTGCCATATTCTAAAACCGGTCTTCGCATGGAAATTTCGCATGAGTCGAAAATGGTGAAAGACGTTAAGGATGAGCAGTTTCATCGTTGGGAAGCAATATCGCAGTGCCTGGAATTTAACCTTTGCAATAAGTTCTTCAAAATAACATAACGCCAATATAGTGAATTAATGTGAAGAATGATTGATCAATGATTATAATTTGTCATTGTTGAGTATCGATATTATTGTTGAATTTTTTTATTCACGATTTTATTTCAGTCAATCACGACAGTATAGATATGTTTATTACACAACTACACTTTCTTCTTTCTTTTATAATGTTTTTTTACCTAATTCTTTGTGTATTTTTTTTCTTCTCATCAATGTTATTTTTATTTATGTTTTTCGTCTCGTAAATTCTTTTTTTCTTTCATGTTTTTCTTTTTGTATAATAAGATACAGTTCAATTTATATGAAAATATTTAAATTTCATTTGCAGCTACACCTAGAAAAATATTTTAAAATATTAAAAGACAATTTTTGCCTTTTTTCTCATTACTTTGTTCTCATATAAGAATACCTTTTTTGAGTTTTTACTCTTTCCACCTTTATGCACAATATTATGTGCAAAAAAAATCTGGTTCTTTTACCATGTCAAAGTCAATGAAGTTGTAGAAGATAGAACATCTCCTTAATCACTACTCTATTAATTGAAAAAGATTTTTTCTTTTCTTTAAACTTTAAAGCTCAAACGTGGGTTTTTTTGTATAGAAAAATTTTGATAACTCTTTTTTTTTTGAAAACTACATCTTTCTGAAAACTCTTTTAATTTGGTTTCAAATATTTTCTCTTTTTTATATCTTTTTTCTCTTTTTTTTCATCAGCCAAAGGCGAGGCACATTTTTCTCTATGATATCCTTAAATTATTATTATTATTTTTTTAGAAGAGATGTCTATCTTCTTTCTTCTCCGACTTCAACATCAAATGCACCAGATAAGTGTTACTTTTTTTATTTAAAAAAAAAGATGTAATAAATAAATGGAATAATAATTTTTTATACTTTTTCAAAAGATCTTTTTTTTTTCATATTAATTCAAATTTCATACACATTAATTCTAATGTTTTGTACATTGAATATTTGGAAATCAATTTTCTCAACACTAGAAAGACGAAGCAGACATTTTGGAAATCCAACGAAGTTTTACCCGACTCATTAACAAAGAGGTAAACAAATATCTATTACCGAATTTAGATTCTCAGAACAGGGGTGGAATGATAACTTTTCAATACTGTCGAATCGATAGTAACGATAAATCTATAGTATCAGTTAGATTAAATGAATGTCGACTTTTTACGTGTTTTTGGACCATTTACTGTGATATTCTTAAAAGAATATGACTGTTGATAAACATCTAGATTACAAAAAGCGCAGCTATCACTTAAGTATTTCAGAATCCGCAGTCGATAGTATCGAAAATTATTTATCAAGGTAAAATTTGACATTTAAAAAAGATAGGTCATTTATGGCTACTTATCCGATCCACCGATGCAGTCGGATTGGAAATTTCAAGACCTTTCCAAAAAAATCCAAATTTAGCCAAATCGGTTGAAAAATGGGCCCTCCAAAGAGGTTAAACTTTACCCTTAAGAAATTCAAAATGGCCATAGTTTAGGTTAGGTATGTTTGGCCGAAATATTCACCTGAACCACGTCCAAAACATATCCAAAATTAAAAGAAATCGTAGAAGCCGTTTTCGAAATAAACCAAGAAATCTTGGTTTTGGAGGGCGTAAGGGAGAATATAAAAAAAATTTCTGGAGGTTTTCTTATCATTTAAGCTCCAGGAGAGTGTCAAATAAAAAAAAAAGAATTTGAACAGTAATATTTGATTATAAAGTTATTAAAAGTTTCAAAGGCAAACCATTGAAATTTAAGAATTCGCTGTGTATCATAAACAAATAAAATCAATAATAAAAAATTGCATCTTGGAAGGAAAAAGCACTGTGAATTCATTTGACACTTGATAAATTCATGAAATTAATACTTGATTAAACAAAGAAAATATATCATTTCTAGAGCTAGAAAGGCAATAAAACTCTTGATCAAGCATTCCAATTTAATTTTCGTCTCAATTACCGATTCTCAACAGTTTTGAGTATGTTTCTAGCATATGTTCTACCATTATGTTTCTAGCGAGCCGAAAAAACTTTTGAGTTTATTAGCTGTTTTCTGTCATTGTAGAATGAATTAGCAAAAAATACTAATACAAGATAAAAGCCAATTTAATAACAAAGAGGCAACCGAAAACCCTAAATTGGCAACTTACGTAGTTTTGGAGATATCTCGAGAAATGTGTACGAAAACAGGGAAAAAAATACAGTAAAACCGGGCGCATTTTTTAGAGCTAACGTCACCCGACTCGAATTTCGCCTTCATGAAATTTTTCTGATCTAAAAGATGTGCCGGAACCTTAAAAAAATCTAATGTACTCCCCAAATTCTCAGCATTTCCAAAATTAAACTGCTAGCTGAAAGGCTGAGAGAAATATGTCACTTTAAAATTCAATATATTTAAAATGTTAACAACTTTTTTAAAACCGATTTACCAATTCAGGATACGATTAAGAATCTTTTAATTTTAAAATGCCCAATTACTTTAAACCTTTAAGCAAAAAGTGCAAAAATTAAAGACTCGTCTGTCTGAGGGAGCGACATCGAAACCACCTAATCTTCAGCAAAAAAGATAAAGAAAAGATGCTTAGAGTCGTAGATATGGTTCATTTAGGATTGAATATGGACTCTGAAAAACAAGTTTTGTCAAATTAACAAGACAAGTTTGTGAAAAGTCAAAAGGATATTCTTCCATACAGAATATGGAAAAGTTTTGTCAAATCAGCGGCCAACTGGATCTTGTTAAAAGTTTGTCACAAGGGTGATTTTCCATATAAAATTCGAGAAAAGGTTTTGTCAAATTGGTAAATAACATTCTTTTGACAAAATTTGACCAAATACATTTGTTCGTTTAAGAAGAATTTTTTTCAGGGTAGATCTCTCAATATCTAACCGAGGACTGCAACGGCTCTACCTTACGATTTCGAGGGCACCCAGTAATTCATTTTTAATCGATTATGAAAAATCAAGGATGCGATAAGGTCGAATGAACACCTCTTCGACAGGGAACACCTATTCTCACTTTTGTCAAAATGTTGAAATTTATTTAAAGTATCTATTAAAATGTAAATAATATGGCGTTTTTTCATTAATTTATGTTTTTCGATAAGGATAAGTGTTCAAATTTCGTATTCCAAATGGTACAGAGTAGGGTCAATAGGTCCTGACACGAGTTCTTAAAGTGTCAATAGGTGTTCTTTTCACCCTAATGTCATGAAGGTTAACCGCAATCCTGAAGTCACTGTCTTTAATCATTTGGCCTTTAGCTCCGGTAACGGCCACACGGACAGATAGTGACGTCATTTTTCGAAAATCTTCTGATAAGGTCAGAAACTAAGTTCGTAGAAAGAAAGTCGGAAATTTCTTATGGCAGGATCTACAAATTGAGGAATACTGCTCCTTCCAGCATTTTAAAAATTAAATCATCCTCAAAACTCATTCCGAACATAGGGTCAGCTGGAATTCGATAACGACTTTCGAAAAAAATATATAGAACTAAATTCAGCATTTTTAGTGAAGTTGAATGTCCCCTTCAATGCAATTTTTGAACAAAAACCAAATAAATTATTCCTAATGACTTTAGCACACCTTTTAGATCAGGAAAATTTCATGAAGTCGAAATTCGTATCCCTTTTTTTCTCACATATTTAGCATATGACTATTTCATTTTTTCGCATACCAAATTCGATTGAGCTAAATTGAATTTGGAGTGCTGTTTAAAAGAAGAAAAAGAGTACAAGAGAATGAGATAGACATTCAAAGCATGTGAGAAAGAAAGGAATTCGAATTTCGACTTCATGAAATTTTCCTGATCTAAAAGGTGTGCCGGAGCCATAAAATTCTTTTAAAAAAAATCATACTTTTGAGATTGATCTCAAAAACGACTTATTTGGAGTATTGCTGTCAAGTGTTTTGAATATGAATAGTATGACTGAATCGGAAAAGTCATCATATTCCTTTTCCTTTCAAACATTTTGTGTATGTCTAGCACACTCTTTCACACTCAAAATTGGATTGAGCTAAATTGAATTTGCTGTGACATTCAAAAGAAGAAGAAGAAGAGTGCGAAAAAGTGGGATAGATGTATACAAAACGATTTTGAAGGGGAGGGATGTGAATTTTCATTTCATGAAATTTTCTTGATCTGAAAGGTGTACCGGGTGTAACGCTGACATTATTTTACAAAATGACAAAATATATTTCAGAAGGGTCACTACTTTCAAGCACTATTACAAATCCGAAAACGAATTTTCAAGTCAGTAATCCGTGCTAAAATAAATTGCTTATCGCGAAATTTACTCCAGCCCAATTTCTGAACGAAAATACACATTTATTATTTTTTTTTTTTTTTGAAAATTCAAATATAATATTTGATTCTTTTTGTAAAGAACATAGTCCAGGCAACGCATAGATGCTGCTTCAAAAGTTCAGAAAATATTTCGATTTAGGCGCTGCCAGTGGTAGTCTCATAAACTACTGATATTAAGTAAAGTCGTGGGACATAAAATTTATAGGTTTAACAGATTAAGGTCTTTAAGTTTTGCTGTAAAAAATGTTAATCAAAAAATTTTAAAGGTGATGAAATAGTAAAAAATATATATTTTTTAATTTTAGAAAATTTTTTGTCGAATTAATATCCAGTTTGACAAAATATTTTCAAATAAAACAGAAAAATCCACTTCAATATTAACAACAAAATAATCCTTTGACACTTTTTACTAAGATCTCCATCTTTCTAGTGTGTATTTTTTCTGGTATTCTTCATTATTTTCTGTTTTTTTTTTGTTATCTTTGTTTTTTTTTTAATAATAATTTTCTTTTGCATTTCAAATGCCCTTTCTCTTCAAAATATTTTTATGAAGATGGCACAAAAATAAAATTTGATTGTGCACAAAGACTGTGTCAATTCTCAATTGTTGCAATGAACAATTTTCATATTTAAAAAAGAAATCTTCACAATCATTTTAGATTATCTTTAATTTATCTGTCTGGTCTCAAATTGATTACCAATTCCCCTTTCTTTTATTCTTTAAGTAAATCCATTTTTAATGTCATTTCCCTGCACTTCATTCGAAGGCATTTCCAATGAAATTTCTAACAAATAGCACCCAAAAAGTCTTTTTTTCTGCATCATTATTTTCTCAATTTTAATTTCATAAGTATTTTTTTTCCTTTTCAATCTTTACCCCTTAAAATTAATTTATTTGCCAATTTGGTATCCCAAAGAATTTCTTATTTGGAGAAAAAAATATTTTTTTCTCACAATTTGTCCTTTGCCCTTTGCCAATGTCAAATATTCAGTCCATTGAGTTGCCAATTAATTAATTCTCAACTAAAAATCCTTCTACTTACTCTTTTGGTGGTGTCGTTGGGGGTTCCTCTGTGCTGGGTGATAGTGGCTGAAGAGGCTGAAATGCACTGCCCAGCGATGGTCTCAAGCCACCCACGAAGCAAGGCTTGAAGATTGTTGTCTGCTCACTGGATTCCGTTGGGCGCAAGTTGACTTTTTCACATCCATCTGGAGGTTCCCGTGCCAAAAATTTATTGATCCTTGGTGATGCACTCGTGATTGTGCCCTTGGTCGCTCTGTAGCCAGCTGCATTGCTCCCGGACTCATCGGGAGACGTGCTCTGGCTGTCATCAGAGGACAGGAACACATCCCCTAGGGGCGTTTGAGTGTTCACAGATCGTGTGTCGCCATGCAAGAGTTCAGCAATTGGCGCACGATGTCCATCGGGAGTGCCACGAGAAAACTGAAACAAATCATAATGCTAAATCAGCTTACGGTAGGTAGAATTCTCAATAGGGGAGACCGGGGCAAATTTAGCAAGTAAATGTTTTTTTTTTCTTTTCTTATAATCACTCAGAAAAAAACGGGTGTGCGATTAACTTGTTTTCCTCATAAGTTTAACACTTTTTAGGTGTAAAAATATATCAACATTTTTTAATGTTAATTTTACACCTTTTAAAGGGTAAAATTAACATGAAAAGGGGTAACTTTAACCCCTAATACACCTGAAAAGGGTAATATTTACACCGATTTTCGATCAGTACTGCATGGTAAAATTAACATTTCCGGAATGTTATTTTAACTTTTTCGGATTTTGACCAGTGCACAATAACTTTTGTTTGTAAACATGTTTTCAAAATTTTCCATGAGTATGAGCGAGATAACTAGATCTAGATCTCACTCACTCTCATTGAAATGTCAAAAACATGCTTACTAAACAAAAGTTATTGTGCGATGGGCATTTCTCTCACTGACTTATGAAAAAAATATTTGAATCAGACTGATAAATATTTCAATGAAAAAAGAGGGAGGTATATTTACTCTCTGTAGCGTAAAGGCTCATAATTTTGTCCAGTTTCTTATTTTGGACACTTTGAGGATAAAATTGGACACTAAAAATAAATTGATTAAAATTATGGATTTTTAATCAAATATTTGATGAATAATGAATTCTATCTAAATATTTGTTCTTTATGGAAGATTTTAACACTAAATACGTTAAATTTTGAATATGATTTGAGTTGAAATTGCTTTGTTGAAAATTCAGTGAGCAATTGCTTACGAGAAATATGACAGAACTTCGTGTTTACTTCAGTCTTATTTAGCTGTGGTGAAGTACTAACAACTTTTACTCGCTGTTTTTCAGTGATATTATTAAATATTCATTGAATATTGTGTTGATTCACATTAATGGTGATTTGTACATTTGACTTGAAGTGAGATTTGCCTTGTGAATTAGATTTTTCGTATGAAAAATTGGAAATTTTTTAAGACATTCACCAGTGAGGTGATAGTTCCTATTTTGGACAGGTGTTTTTCTCACAAAATTTCGTGAAATTTTAGCTTTTGTGATGACTAGGTTAGACAAATGCCTGGAGAAACAAAGGAGCATCATCTCTACGAAAGAGATGTAGTGAGAAAAGCCTTGAAAGGCTCCCGGAAAGGCCAGGGAATGAACGAATCCTGCGTACTTGGAGTACCGAAGTCAACTCATTTTAATGAATGATATTCCATATCATTCCATATCATTTCTGCGTTTCTTGTGACATTCTACGTTTCCCTTACATGAACAGGAAGGGGACTTGGTAAGATTGGTTCATGAAATGAAGAACTATGTCCAAATTTACAGCCAAGTTGTCCAAATTAATAACCAAGTTGTCCAAAATAAGAGTCAAATTCACCTCTACATATCAATTCATCTTTAAACGTATTAAGACTAATTTTATTTAAAGAAAAAGACAATAAACTCTTGCCAAGTTTCTAAACAACCCTTCTGAAAAGAGAGTAACACAAAAAGTCAATTAGTATTGAAAATATCGCACTTCAAACTTGGAACATCGATGCTTATAAGCAGACTGAACAAAATTATGAGCCTTTATCTTAAATAGTAATTTGCTCAATATTTTTTTAAGGAAAACCATAACACCGCGCTGTCTAATTCTACTCCTTACTAATTCAATTTATAGCAAATTGCTGAAGAGTAAATTTCTCCTAAAAAATATATTATGATTTACAGAAGAAAAGCCTAATTTTCTTTTATAATTTTGCTAAGTAATAACTCAATAAAAACAGAGGGCCAATATTTATCATTCGCACTCGCACCTTGCACCCGTTAGCTCTTTAGTGGCCGAGGGAAATCCATATGCACGCACACCCCACAGATTCCAATTCTTTTGGATATAAGGAGTGGTTCTTGGAACCTTGTAGACAGTTTATGGTCTTCATTTTCTTGTGGTCGGACGGGACGGACGATACTTAGAATAATTGCCGCGAGATGGCATTTAGAAATGACGAAGACGGACGAACAACAAAGGACCGACAGACTTGGACTGGACGCCGAAGAGAGCGTACGTGAGTAAAGAAAGCACAAAAGTAATTTTGAGTGTTTAATTTGATTAAAAAAAATGGAGTCTACATTCTCTAAAATCATTCTTAATACATTTTAAAACGAATAAAAATGTAGACATAGCATTGGTGGCCTATTCCGGCCACCTTCATTCTCATAGTTCCTTGCCCTTCCGGTATTCTTCAAATGCCTTTTTCAGATCATCTTGCTCGTCGAAGCTATATTTTTTTTGTTATTTTTTGCATTGTATAATCTCTATCTAGAGTATGCAAAAACTAAAAATTCATTGAAATTTGAGGAACAAAAATTGTGGCCAGAATTGCAAACTGAACGGAATTTGGTACACTTACCCTATGTAAATATAAAATAGACTAAACATAAGACTAACTGATTAACTCTGTCGAGAACACAGCGCTACAAGCCAATTTCATGACTTTTTGATCAAAAATATCTTTAGATCAGGAATAAATTGTACTTCTACAAAAAATATCCTAGATTTAGGCATTCTTTAATAGTATATTTCAGAAAAATTTCCATGATCTTCTGTGTTTTTCTTTTTCAAAAAATTTAATTAATTTAAATAAAGAATTTCATTTTCTTATACTCTCAATAGATACATTCGAAAAGTTATAGGTTATACTAAACCTAACCTAAAAATTTAATTTTGTGGCAAAATATAGTAGACTCTCACTCAATTGGACTCTTTCTCAATTGGGCGAAAAATTTTGCTGGAAATTTTCACGTTTGATTTTGAAGCAAATTTGCTCAAATTCGCTGTAGTTCCTCTTATTATATTGTGATTTTTTTTATAATTGAACGCTTTTTGTGGAATTTACAATGAATTTACGCCCAAATCTCTTGAGAATTCAAATCGAATTTGCATGCAATCCGAGTTGCTCACGTTAAGAATCTCACGTACAATAAACTGATCTAGGCTTATCACTACCTTTTTACTTATCTTCGGATAATGTAGAACTATATAAAAAAATTAAATTTTAACACCTCATAGCCAAGCTCAGGTAAGTTTGATTTATTTATTTGTAATTTTTGTAAAATTAAAATTATTAATAAAATTTTAAAAAAATCATTCCCCATTAACCCTTTAACGACAAGACAGTTTTCGCTGACCGAAAATCAGCAATAAAAATGAAACCGATAAACAAAACTTGTGAAACGTCTTACATCTAACCTTCCAAAAGCCAACAAAGTCTGATTTAGTGTATTTTTTGTCTCTATGAACGATAGGGACAAAAATAGCCCAAAAATATAAGTAATTTTTCTGACGATACCAGTGACAGATAATTTTCACTCTAATGAAAAATATTATGTTTGAGTATTGTAGTTTCTTTTTCCAAAATGGTTTTGCTTAAAAAAAAGTTGGAAGTATAAAAAATAATTAAAATCAATTTTCAATTTGAGAATTTAAAAATTCGTGATTTTTTAGCTTAAAAAATTAGGGGAGACTGGAGCAAAAAGTCACAAAACGGATATTTTATTTTTTTTACAAAGTACTCGAACGCTTCAAAAATTTCTAATTAGCGCAGTTTTATAGGAAATTTACCACTCTACAACTTTGTGAAAGTAATTTTCCTCTATTTTGTAAGGAAATACGTTTATCGAGCCAATTTCTAAAAAGTAATTTTGTGACTATTCTCAAAAATGCTGTGGCAAATAGTTCCAGACATTGGGTATTATCATATTTTGAATTGTTTCATTACGGGCTTTCGTAAATTTGAAAAAAATACCTAGAGGACATATTTTAATAGAAAATTTATTCATTTACATCTTTGTAAAACACCGTTTTCTCTGCGAGAAATATGAGAAAACGAGAAAAGCACTTTTCAAGATATTTTAGAAAAAAACACACAAAAGACTGCAAATCGTTTGACCAATGCAAACAACAGTAAGCGGCGAGACATGATAATGACGTTTCTTTTCGCCATGAGACATCAGAAATTGCTTTGTTTTTTTGTTACTTTTTGCTCTATACCTTTTGTTACTTTTTACCCCAAGTGGTCGTTCTTAACAAAATGATTTATTGAGAGAAGAATCTTTGTAAAATTCTAAAATAGATAGCGAATTCGTATTCAAAAAATCTAAATTATTTAGAAAATATTCACCAGTGCATCAATTTTGGAAAATAAGAAGGTAATAATTGTTATCTTCTGCAAGGAAAATATTTCAAAAATAGGGCTAAAAATTTCGATATTTTTTCTAAATTCCTTGTTCGAATTCTAAGAAACTTACGACATTGAAGAAGGTCTATGGAGGATATCTATCTTTTTTACTTTGGAAGATATTAAATTTTGAATTTTTCGATTTGTGACTTTTTGCCCCAGTCTCCCCTACTATATAGCAAATAGCTGTAGACTTGCAAGAAATATACAGATTCCTTCAAACTTCTACTTTGCAATTACGTACAAACATAAGGAAAAAATAACTTTAGGTAGTCAGGAAAAATTATTTTCTTTATGGGGCACCGGTGTTCCAATCGTCCTTAAAGGGTTAAAAAAAATCTAAATTCTAAAAATTTTATTGTTTAGAGATTCTAATATTTTAATTTAAAAGCGAATTATATTATATAATACAACTTTTTAACAAAAGATTGAACAGTTTAAAAATGCTTTATCAAAATTTAAGACCGATCTAGTGGAAGGCTTCGCACACTCTCTGGCTTCGGACACTTCATATTTCTACTTTATAATCTTAAGTCACACATATCCTGGCAATAATTAGGTCGGATTCATTACACTGAGAAAAAAACGGGGCTGCGATTAACTTTTTGTCCTCATAACTTTAACACTTTTTAGGTGTAAAAATATATCAACATTTTTTTAATATTAATTTTACACCTTTTTAACGGTAAAATTAACATGAAAAAGGGTAACTTTAACCCCTAATACACCTAAAAAGCATAATATTTACACCGATTTCGGGTCAATACTGCAGGGTAATAAACATTACCGGAATGTTATTTTAACTTTTTCGGATTTCTCTCAGTGTAAAGGAACATGAGAAAAATATGAAATATTTAAAGCAAGGCCAGAGTCCAAAGCCTGACAGCCTTCCCCTAATGGAATAAAATTTATAAAAGAGTACAATAATTTATCCTATTCGAATAATTGAGGAATTCATTCAACAAAAATCAGATGAAAATCAGAAAGAGAGAGAAAACTTACCAAATTCCTATTGGATTCAGGCCGACAGGTATGCTGCTGCCCTGGGATGAGAACGAGCTTTTCAATCTCCTGATTGAGCCCCTCCACTGAGCTCCGCATGGGCCTCAGATGCCCATGAGGCCCAGTCCGGGCTGGAATGGTCACAGGACTGGCCCTCAGAGTAGCCCCAAGTGTCGACTGTGTCTGGGAGCTGACGGAATGTTCGGTGCTGCGCTGTGAGTGGGAGCGCTGCTGCAAACGCTGCCTGATCACCTTCTCAATCTTCACACCCTCCGTGGGTGTATCTGAGCGCAGTATGTCCGTGGACGAACGTCCACTCATCTCCATGCAATAGCTCTCTTCTGTCTGAGTGGCCTTGTCCACATGCAGCATACACGATGAATGAGCCTGAATGGTAGACCACACTGGCCGGGGACAAGTTAGGGTGTCCAGTGAAGCTGTACGGCGAATACAGGGCTCCAGGGAGCGCGTCATTGATTTGCCGGAAGCTTTGTAGTTTATGGCTCCGGGACTGCGGTGTCCGGAGGCTGTGATCAAGTGCTCAGGAGAGATATGACGTAGTGGGGGCGACAGGGCAGATGCACTGAAGTAGCTGGCCGATGGGGGACACTGGTAGCCACGCAAAAGGGAGGAAACTGGCAAAACAGCCTTCAGTGGTGGGGGTCGCTCCGCTCTATTCGACATTGTTTTTCACCCAAAATCTCACACAATCAATGGATACTGATACTGTGTGCTGCACTAACATAACAAGGAGGAAGTTTTGTGGAGAAAATATCAATCTTTCACATGCATTTTAGCCAATTTTCACACACTTTTTTCCACTGCTTTGTCCATCTTTTTTGCTCCAGTATAGAGAATGCAAGACACTTTTCCCATAATCCCATGGGGTTGCCATATTCTGGGATATTTTGTCAAAACGCCAACTAAATTGGGAAATTTTCTCCAGTGTGTCTATAAAATTGCGCCTTTTATTTTTCGCATTTTTCTGGTATTTTTGAGTTATTTCAAATGCCGATTTTGATAAAAACGTAAGTTTAATGCATAATTTTTGTATTGTATAATATATTTTTAGCAATTACCGGAGTATTTTGCATTAGTTTTTTACATAACCTCAAACTTGTGGATTTGTGAATGAGACGTCATTGCTACTTTTTGTGAAATTGTGGTCTCTTGCATTTTATCGCTTTTCCGTGGAACATCGTGAGCAATTTTAATTGAATTTGCAGTGAAAGTGTTAAGTAAGGGTTCTGTGACTAGAAGAAAAAGAAATTTTGAAGAAAGTCAAGTCAGTTCGGTAAAAATGGGTCCTCCGAAGAGAGGCAACAAGAGAGACTCCAAGAACTTTTCCGACAAATTTGCCAAGAAAAAACGTGCCGAGGATGAAGCATACACTGCCCTCGTGGAGAATGACGATGACACGCAGGAGGCTGATTTTATCCCAGGGGCAGCCACGAAGAATGCCGAGAAGAATGATGATGCCATCCAGGAAGATGAATATGGGGCAAAAGATTACCGTTCCCAGATGGAATTGAAGATTGATCACAATTCTCGACCTCTATGGGTGGCTCCCAATGGGCACATTTTTGTAGAATCCTTCTCTCCGGTCTACAAAGTGGCACATGACTTCCTAATTGCAATCTCTGAGCCTGTTTGTCGTCCGGAACACATTCACGAGTACAAATTGACAGCTTACAGTTTGTATGCGGCTGTATCCGTGGGACTGCAGACTCATGATATCATTGAGTACCTCAATCGCCTGAGTAAGACCAGTGTCCCGAAGGGTATTGTGGAATTTATTCAGCTGTGTACTCTGTCGTACGGAAAGGTGAAATTGGTGCTGAAGCACAATAAGTATTTTGTGGAGAGTTCATTTCCGGATGTACTGCAGAAACTTCTGAAGGATCCTACTATTCAGCAGTGTCGTTTAAAGAGGCTGGATACCGAGACAGATGATGGATTTTTGACACAGGTTCAGGAAAAGAAAGGAATAACGACATTTGGAACGAAATTGCCAGCAGTTGCTGATGCTGCGCAGCAAGGAACTGATCCCAAGACTCAGACTGGGACCAACAATGGTGAGAATGCTGTTCCGGAAGACATCACGAATTACTACGAGAAGATAGACAATGAGGATGAGGAGGAGGATGTAAATCTGACAACTGTGAGTTTTGAGGTGAATCAGGAGAAGATTGAAGTGCTCCAGAAGCGCTGTATTGAGATTGAGCATCCATTGCTGGCAGAGTATGATTTCCGGAATGATACAGTCAATGCAGATATCAATTTGGATTTGAAACCAGGAGCCGTGTTGAGGCCGTATCAGGAGAAAAGTTTAAGGAAGATGTTTGGGAATGGAAGGGCCAGATCAGGAGTCATTGTTCTGCCCTGTGGAGCAGGAAAGAGTCTTGTGGGAGTGACAGCAGTGTGTACAGTGAGGAAGAGAGCCCTTGTGCTGTGCAACAGTGGAGTGAGTGTTGAACAGTGGAAGCAGCAGTTTAAAATGTGGTCAACAGCTGACGATAGCATGATCTGTCGTTTTACGTCAGATGCAAAGGATAAGCCTATGGGCTGTGGCATCCTCATCACGACGTACAGCATGATCACGCATACACAAAAACGCAGCTGGGAAGCTGAACAGACCATGAGATGGCTGCAAGATCAAGAATGGGGCATCATGGTACTGGATGAAGTGCACACAATTCCAGCCAAAATGTTCCGCAGAGTTCTCACCATTGTGCAGAGTCACAGCAAACTCGGTCTAACAGCCACACTTCTCCGTGAAGATGACAAAATTGCCGATCTCAACTTCCTGATTGGACCCAAACTGTACGAAGCCAATTGGCTGGAACTCCAAAAGGAGGGCTTTATTGCCAAAGTCCAATGCGCAGAAGTCTGGTGCCCCATGACATCAGAATTCTACAGGGAATACCTCCTGTGCCAGACGTCCAAAAAAATGCTGCTGTACGTGATGAATCCCAATAAATTCCGAGCTACGCAATTTCTCATTCGCTACCACGAACGCCGCGGCGACAAAACCATCGTGTTCAGTGATAATGTCTTTGCCCTCAAGCACTATGCCATCAAGATGAATAAACCCTACATCTATGGACCAACTTCTCAGAATGAACGTATCCAGATTCTACAGAATTTCAAGTTCAACAGCAAAGTCAATACGATTTTCGTGAGCAAAGTCGCGGATACCAGTTTCGATTTGCCAGAAGCCAATGTCCTCATCCAAATATCCTCGCACGGAGGCTCAAGGCGACAGGAGGCTCAGCGTCTGGGACGTATTCTGCGAGCCAAAAAAGGCGCCTTTGCCGAAGACTACAATGCCTTTTTCTACACGCTCGTCTCCCAGGACACCCTCGAGATGAGCTACTCACGCAAGAGGCAGCGATTCCTCGTAGACCAGGGCTACAGCTACAAGGTCATCACGCATCTGGAGGGCATGGAAGGGGACAATGAGCTATTCTACAAGACTCGAGAGGAACAAGGCAATCTTCTGCAGCAAGTTCTAGCAGCTTCGGATATCGACTGTGAGGATGAGAGGGTGCCTGGAGAGGGAGGCCCCAGTGGCTCACGAATGGGCATGACCAAGAGAGTTGGTGGCCTTAGTTCCATGTCTGGTGGAGATGATGCTGTCTACTATGAATTCAAGAAGAAGAATGCCCATCAGCATCCGCTTTTCAAGAAATTCCGCGGCTAATTTTTCAGTAATAAAAAGTTTATTTGAAAAATCTTTCTATTTTTTTCATTTTTGAGAATTTAACTCTTTCGCATCACATTTTTATTCACCAAGTGAATTCATGTAAAATTGAGTTTTTCCTAATGCTTTATGATCAAATATAATAGTTCTGAGAGGGAAAAAAATTCCATTGCATGAAAACTCGAAAAAACTCCGGGTCATATATGACCCTATTGTCCTCAAGGGAAGTGTACATACCATTTTCAAAATCTATATCACGGGCTTTTTAAGAGTTTTTTTTGCTTGAAATTACTAAATTGGCCAAAACCATGGCAAACTGGATTGTCTTGATGAACACTGTACTCCTGGTGTTCAAGGAATCTTCCTGGTAATCCCTTGAACAGTCACTGTCACAATATTTTGAGTGGTATTTGGCTAAAATAAACTTATCCACATATTTATTCACACACAATACAATTGCACAATATGAGACGCTTGTAGAATACTCTAAAATATTGCAAAATATGTTATAATTCATGAGATATAAGATGAAATGTCCAGGAGCAAGAGATTTTCCTTCTCGATTTCACAAAGAAAAACAATGTCCCAACTACATTTTGCTATTGGTTTGGGACGAAAACACAGTTACCCTTGGGGACAATAGGGTCATATATGACCCGGAAAATTCTACACGCTTTTCTGGAAAATTGAGAGTAGTTTATTATATCAACATATGCAATGTTATATTATTCTTTGGATATTCTATTTTGTGTTTCTAAAGAACTTTTTGCTGAAAAAAAAAATTAATATAAAAAAAATTGAAAAAGAAAAGTCAGTCAGTTTTATAGGAAATTCCAAGACCTTTCCAAAGAGCACAAACACGATACCATTCTGTTGAAAAATGCGCTCTCTAGTGTCTTAAACCTTTTACCTTGAAAAACCGTTATTAGGAACGATTCAACGGTATTTTCGTCTAATGGCCTCTACACATTAGGAGAAATTAAAAAAAAATGCATTTTTTAAAAAAAAAAATCCCCTATCCTTGTAGGCAGAAACGTCAGAATTTTAAAAAAAAAGGCAATTTCGAGGGATAAATCGAGGGATTATATAAATATATACTGCTCTCTCCGTGGAGTTCAAGCAGTAAAAAAGATGGCATCCATAAAAGGATTTTGATTATTGACGCATTGATCTTGCAAAAAATGTTCTAAGTTGTATCACTCTGCATTTCATGAACGCAAAACAAAAAAAAATGGAAAAAATAGTTTGTTTCGGGAAAATTATTTATCGGTTTTTTTGGCGGAAGAAGTATACAAAATTTATTTCGTAATGGGGTTGGCACAGGTTTTCAATTCAGTAAAATTCAATCGATTAAATTTCATCTCTTATGGCTCCGGTACACCATTTTTAAATTAGGAAAATTTCATGAAATCAAAATTCACATCCTTTTCTTTCTCACACGTATTGCATATGTATTTCAATCTTTCGAACTGTAAATTCGATTGAGCGAAATTGAATTTGTTGAGATGTTTAAAATAAGAAGAGGAATGTGAAAGAGTGAGACAGACATATACAGTTAAGGGATGCGAATTTTTCGACTTCATGAAATTTTATTGATCTAAGGTAAGGCGTGCCGTGCCGGAGCCTTTCAAAGCAAAATCCAAATATATAACTGTCTCTTTCTGTCAAAGAAAATATGGTTAGTAAAAGCCTTGGAACGATCAATAAAACTAAATTCAGCCAGTAAAAATTTCAATTTGGTTTACTAACCTAATTGAAATCAAATTTGATCAGTAAAGCCTCCGATAGGAATTTTAGATGAAGAAAATTTAGTGAAATCAAAATTCACATCCTTCCCTTTCTCAAAGGTTTTGCTAATGTCTATCCCACTTCTTCGCACTATTATTCTTTATAACATCACAAAAAATTCAATTTAGA
The DNA here is from genome assembly GCF_024763615.1 of Phlebotomus papatasi. Taxonomy (NCBI): domain Eukaryota; kingdom Metazoa; phylum Arthropoda; class Insecta; order Diptera; family Psychodidae; genus Phlebotomus; species Phlebotomus papatasi. Next base: position 34,205,422 of record NC_077223.1, on the reverse strand, counting down.
TCAATCCAATTCTGAGTATAAAAGTGAATACAAAACATTTCAAAAATAGAGGTATGTGAATTTTGATTTATAAGAAATTGAAATTAGTCAATGAATTAAATCAAATTTGATTTGTCAAAATATCAATTTTGGTTAGCAGAAAAAAATCGATTTTCATCAGTGAAAAATTAATTAACTTTCGCTAGTAAAATATTATTATTATTATTAATTTTAAGGTTTTGTTACCAGCGCCTTTGGTTTTAGTGTTTTTGAACTTTTTGAAAGGATGCAAAATTTGATTTCATGAAATTTAGCTTATCCTAAAGTGCATCAGATCAAATTAACTATTTTTAATTAAACAAATTTACTATGAATGACAGACCGAATTTAATTTTTTATTGATCATTTTTACCAAAATACTTTACTAAAAATTTTAAGCTTTTGAGTGTTGTTCGTAGTTTATTTTCTTGGTTTTAAGTTTTTTTTAGCAAAAAAGTTTTTTTTTTGCTAAAAGTTTTTTTTAGCAAAATTACCTTTCGACTCGAAATCAACTATTTTTAGTGAAGATTTGATTCTAGAATTTTAGGTTATGTATAACCTAACCTTGAAAATGAAATAACATCTTTTAAGAGGAAATATCTGAATCCAATGTATCTACATGTGGATTTTTTCTATTGAAAAATCTAAATTATTTCGTTATGGAATTTTACAAACATTTCTAAATCCGTTTTTATTTGATAAAGATAAACAATATCTTTCTAGGTTAGAATTTGAAAAAATCCTAAAATTCTTTGATGTGATTGTTTTTAATCATCTATTTTATTTTTATTTATTATCATGATTAAATTCATTATTCTGCATCATATAGAGATCATGAGATTATTCTTTACTAATTATCCTTTCAATTTTTTGGGTTAACCTTAAGATAACCTAAAATTTTTCTGTGTTAGGATGGGAAGATATTTTTTTTTCAATCCTTTCAGAAATAAATGAATACATATTAAATTTTTCAAAAAACGCTAGTATTTAATAATTACCATTTTCAGTGGAGAGCACAGCAATGGAACCCCTGAATGGGGCTTCATTGAATTGCAGGGAGATCTCGAAGTGAGAGGAGAACAATCGATGGACAAGCAGTTTATTGGAGATCTCTATTACACAAAATACGGTCAGCCAGTGAGTTTAATAGAACTTTTATTAAAAGAATGATTGTTTTAAAGACATTTCTACCTCAGATTCTAATTATCGGCCATCATATTCTCCACGGAAGAGAAGTGACGATGGAGAAGCCCTATGCTGTTCTTGAAAAAATAGTAAAACCGACTGAGAAATCCCCGGAGGACGAAAATATGGAAGTGGACGTCAATCAGAGTATTTCAGACAGTCAGATTCTGGACTCAACTGTGGCCATTGAGCATAAATCGAGACAAAAGACAGAATATCTTGTCAAAGCCATTGTTAAAAAGAAACTTATCTTTCGTGCAAGACCGAAGCCCATTATTGCTAATGTAACTAAAAAGTGATTTTATAATAAATTATTTAATATTTTGAACTAAGTATTTTAGAGCAAAGAAGTTCAAAATTGTCTGAGAACACAAATTACATAAAAAAAATGAATTTTTCAGTTGATGAAATACTAACTTCAAAAATTTTAGGATCGCGCCCTCAAGTGGTCATTCTGCAAAGTTATGTTACAGGGGGGGGGGGAATGGAAAAGAAAGACAAAGTGTAAAAATCGTACAAATGTATTTTGTTCCATTGAGTATAAAAATATTATTAAAAAATAATTTTTAAAACCTTAAGATGAATCCGAAGAATCCTAGAAGGTTAAACCCTTCCTGCCCAACAATCAAAGGAACTCCATCTCTCTCTCAATTCCCACAAATTTGAGCTGTTCCGTAGGGCCATATCTGTAGTCAAAGAACAATTCCTCTCCTGGCTGAATTGCTCTCTTGGCAAAAATCCCAATCCTATGATCTCCATTTACCATCATCACTTTTGCATAGCAATTGGGATTGATTGAATGATTGGCAAAGCGAATCTTATTGCCCTTCCTCGTGGCATCCACCACAAAGTCATTATTGAGATTAAACAGGAAGCTACACATGTATTTGTCATATACTTTCCCCCGACGATCTGCCTCATCTTGAGATATTATCTCACCACAGTATTCAGAAATAAATTCATTCTTCTGAGCACTGTCCTTTAAGAAAATACCCCATCCAGCGACATCTGAAGGCGCCATTAGGAGATGCTTATCTATAGGAAAAAATATGGATTTTCAAAAAGGAACTCAACATTTTAGGATAATAACTTCGCGGAGTTTGGATTTTTTTTACAAAGCAATTGTGAACAGTATGATAAGGCTCAGGGGGGGAATCCTGTAACGCTCTGGCAATGCCATATGACAAATTAGGTTTGAATCCCTGGAGAGATTTTTCGAAAATGCGATTCTGTAGCCGTGACATTGCCATTTCAGCTCACGTGACATTGTCAGAAGTCACATATTTAAGATTTCTGGCAATTAAAATAACAAATCAACCAAGACACTGTATTTGCAAAATATCACTAAGGCATTTCATTAAAAAATCAGTGAATTGCATTTTCGAACTCATATGATATGACAAAAAAAAGAGATCGATTAGCATTGTCAGGTTTCGAACTCACGTCTGATAATGCCACGAAAATTACAGAATTCCCCTCCAGGAGGGGTATTCTGTAACGCTCTGGCAATGCCATATGACAAATTGGGTTCGAATCTTAGGAGAGCTTTTTCGAAATAACAGATGTCACATATTTGAGATTTCTGGCAATCCAAATGACAATGAATTTTGTTAAACAAACCAACCAAGACGTACTGTATTTTCATAAAATCATCAAATAATTTCATGCAAGATTTCATTAAAAATTCAAAGAATTGCCTTTTCGAACTCATATGATATGACAAATAAAAAGCTCGAATGGCATTGTCAGGTTTCGAACTCACGCGTGATATTGCCATGAAAATTACAGAATTCCCCTACAGGTCAACCAAAATTTTCAACTGAAATTTGAATTTTACAACGATTATGTTCGCTTAAGAGATGAGCCTAAAACACTAAAACCTTAAAACAGTTCGGTCCAGGATTGCTCTTAAATTAGGCAAAATTGATCCGAAAAATGGTGTGTGTCTCGAAAAAACTAATAGTCTTATCATCCGAAAAATGTTTGGCGTCTTGGATATTTATCGCTGATCACAGCGACTCATCCAAAAAAAAATATTAATTTAATTTAATGCATTTTTCTACACGGAATTACATTAGAAATAATTTATTTTTCAATTCAATCTGTTTTTCATTTTTATTTGTTGAGAAGTCACTTTATCGCTAAACCCAGCGACGCGCGAAAAAATTATACAGCTGTTGATAGCAACTCATCCCAAAAAGGGTTTCTGTCTTGGCTATCTGTCGCTGATCACGGAAACTCGCACGTAAAAAATAATTAATTAAATTAATTAATGCTGTTAAGAATAGCATTAGAATAATTTTGTTAATAACAAAATCGATTCTCTTTTCTCTCAAATAGAATTTTTTTTTTGAGAAGTCACTTAGTCGCTGATATCAACGATCGACACCGACTCGCCCGAAAAAAGGTTGATGTCTTGGATGTTCCCACCCGAAAAGTTTTTTTTTACCGACCCACCAGAAAAAAATATCTCTGAGCTCAAACACAAGTAGATTTTGATTCTCCAATATTGTCTTGGACAAAAAGTAAATGGAACTCTATTTGCACAAAAAGTCGTTGGTTCGAAGAATTCAAATTCAATATTGAATTTTCGTACTAAATTTTCGAGCAAGGTAGGGAAAATTTATCAAATATCACACTAAAAGCTGGCAAATGAGTTACTCAGTGATTATGGAGTGATTAAATACTGGGGCAAGAACAGTAAACGTCGTTGTTCTGTTTTTTCCCCACAAAAATGTGAAGACCGACACATTTTGACACTTGAGCACTTCGAAATTCGAACAGGATGTACCTTAGTACCCTTGCGGAATTATCAAGGAGAAAGTCTCTTTTTTTGGATCTTCAAATTTTTCAAGATCTACTTGTGGATAGGAAGGCATCATTCTACTTATAATCGTACTTAGAATCGTATTAATTTTTTATATTAAAATCATTTTTTTTCTTAATTTGCTGCCATTAAAGTGCTTTAATTCTCAATTGTTGACATATCTTTTTGTAGCTGATCACAGTTTGAATAATTTTTTTATAGATAAACACAGTCAAAATTGCAATTTTATATTGAAAAGTATTCTAATTCTTTTCTCTTGGGCGGTAAGCCTTTTTGGATAACCAAGACACAAACCATTTTTTGGGTTTTAGCCCTTCGGGTCAGTCGAGGCACCAACCTTTTTTTGATGGATTTCGACTCACTTATGAGCAGTAATAATTTCAACGTAATAATTTTAATAATAAACATGAAAACGCGCTTGAATTAAATAGAGAAGTTATATTTTTAATCAAAAGAATGAATTCTAATGTAACTTTGTCTAGAAGAATTAGAGTATTTTTTCAGTTGAAATAATTTTTTTCGCCTGATCACCGATAAAGTGATTTCTAAACAAATAAAGTGAAAAACTGATTAAATCAAAAGGAAATTAAGGAAGAAATAATAAAAACAATACACTTGCCGTGAAATTGAATTTCTTTGCGATTGTGTTCTTTTTTGCATGAAAAAATAACGGAAAGGCCTATAATTTAGCGAAGACACCCGCTATTTTTCTTGGGCGGTAAGCCTTTTGGGATAACCAAGACACAAATCATTTTTCGGGTTTAGCCCTTCGGATCAGTCGAGACACCAACCTTTTTTCGGTGGATTTCAACTCACTTCTGAGCAGAAATAATTAATAATTAATTAGTGAAGATATGTTTTTAATCAAAAGAATTAATTCTAATGTAACTTTGTCTAGAAGAATTAGAGTATTTTTTCTGAAAAACTGATTAAATCAAAAGGAAATTAAGGAAGAAATAATAAAAAATACACTTGCTGTTAAATTATCTTTGCGATTGTTTTTTTGTTGCATGAAAAAAATAACGGAAAGGCCTATAGTTTAGCGAAGACACCCGCTATTTTTCGGGCCATGCGTATTTTAGGCTAACCAAGACACAAACCTTTTTACGGTAAATTTCAGCTAATTCCAGCTACATGAAATTTTTGCTAGGTATATAATTTTCGAAAATAATTTCATCTGACCGTTCAAAATGGGGAAAAGTGTCTGGGATTAAAGAGAAATGGGATGTTGTACGAGATAATCGGTATTTTTCTTGGCTAAATTTCTAATAAAATTTAAATAATTAGTTTTGAATTGACGGCAAAATATTAGAATGCGAAGAAGCTCTCGTAAAAAAAATGAATAAGAGAAAATACAAAGAAAAACTTACGCAATCCACGCTGAACTGAGACATTTTTGCACGTGATCTTGTTGAGTTTAAATTGATCAGCTCCGCACATTTGACAGAGATCCGGATCACACTCTCTGACAGCCAAATAGCAGGGACACTGTTTGGTGTTGCATTGGGCCTTGCATCGACAGCCCGGAAAGCGATTCTGACAATCGCTGCTGCAATTGCAGAATTTCTCACAGAAATTCTGTGCACCAACGCATGAGCAACTACTGTCACAGGGACCAGAATGGTCACATGGAGTAAAATTGTACACATGATTGGACGATGAATCCTTCTTCAGTTGAATCTTCCTACAATGCACAGACCACAAACGATGCTTCTTCTTCTTCTTGCGCGGTGGCGTATAATCCTGCCTGAGATCTTCAGGTGGAATATCTGCTGCTTCTTTCTGACCAAACTCATACAGCTGCTGACATGTCTTGGTCAGCATCATCTGAGCCATCGCACAGTAATTGGTCAGGCAGACCTTCTGCAACGCCCGGAAAAGTGATTGATCCGATCCTGTCCATTCAGTCTGACTACTAGCTCCCATTAGACTTGTGATTTCTGCCGAAGAAGCAGCTGACAATGTTGGAGTATCCTTTGAACTCTGAAAATCCTTGGAACAACGACTATTGCTATCATTGCTGTCCTCCGAACTAGCATCATTGCTTGAGTCATTCTGAGACTTTTCTTTATTATCAGCAGCAATTTTCTCCTTCATTCCGTCCAGCAGCATGTAGCACGTGGGACTGCAAGGCTCAGCAAAAGGCTTGAGCTCAGGATAACGACGTTTGTGCAAATTTGGTCCTGGTTGACACGCCTGAAGCCCTATAAAAATCCAAATCACCAACATTACACAATTCATTTCAAGCCTTTGCCAAAAAGAAAAAAAATCTCAAAGCGCCCCTTCAACAAAAAAAATCCTACAAAATATATTTTACGAAATTCCCGAAAAAAAACCAAAAAGAGAAATCAAAATTGTTACCCAAACCAACTTTCACTCACCGTTTTGCTGATGTCCTGAAGGAGAGAGCATTCACAGATAAAAAGAACAGATAAAAAATTTTGATTTATATTACTCGAGTGATTTTTCAATTTCTTCTTTTTTTTAACATCAATTTTTGTCTCTTCTCTTCATTTTTTGATCCCATTCTCAGGAAGTTTTTGATAGACTCACACATGTCCTCATCCACTTCCTCAGAAGGTATTTTTCATTAATTATTTAAAATTTAAGAAAATAACAATGACAAAAAAAATATCACACACAAGACAACACAAATCTACGGCAAATTTTGCTTTGGCTAAAAATAAATATAAACTTTGTCAAACATGTCCAATTAAAAAAAAAATAGGCAAAATAATGCAACAAGCCTACAACACACAAAAAGCTTTATCAAACAAAAAAGCAAGGTGTATAACTCTTGAAAAATTAAACTGCAATTATTCATATTTCGAAACTTGAAAAAAAAATCCCAATGATCATTATTTTACGAGGAAATTTAACCAATTAGGGTAAGTGTACCAAATTCCGGCCAGCTTGCAATTTCGGCAACACTTTTTGTTCCTTGAATTTCCATGAATTTTTAGTCTTTGCATTACTCTAGAAATTATATAATACAAAAAATAACAAAAAATGTCGCTTCGACGAACAAGATGATCTGAAAAAGACATTGGAAGAATTCCGGAGGGGCAGGGAACTATTAGAATGAAGGTAGCCGGAATAGGCCACCAATGCTATGTCTACATTTTTATTCATTTTAAAATGTATTAAGAATGATTTTAGAGAAGACGATTAACTATCTACAAGGTTACAAGAAACACTCAATTTAAAAAAAAAGTATCAAAAATATTCAATTTGTATTAAAAAGGGACAGATAATCCTAACCGGCTTATGTAGGTGAGATTCTTAACGTGAGCTAACTCGGAGTGCATGCAAATTCGATTTAGAGCTGAAGTTGGGAGACGCCATTCTCTTGAATCAAATTCGTGAAATTATACAAATTTTGTATTTAAACCAAAATATCAAGGATTTGGATGAACTGATAGAAAAGTGATATATGGATGAAATGTAGACCAGAATGTTCTCTATAATTTTCCCATAGAACATGATCTCATCGATTACTCAGAAGCCAAGATAAGCGAGGTTTTTTGTTTCTTAACTCGTTTTTTCATCCAGAGTGCCCCAAGTAGTCATTTGTTTAGCTTCAACAATTTCAAAGAATTGTTGTATTTTGTGGGACTTTCCATTTAAAACCCTATTTTAAGTGTCTTGGTGGAGTAGAGGCAGTCAAATTGGCATCTGAGTGATTTCAAAGCGTTTTTATGGGAAAAATCATTTTTTCACACTTAAACGGCAAAATCGGAGTGATAGCGTAGTCTGAGCGGAAAATGATGTATGGACGAAATGTAGAGACAAATGTGTTCTACAATTGTGTCGAAGTAATCATCAAAATCGGTTTAGCGACAGTCGAGATAATTGAGGTTATGTGATATTGAAATTGGTTTTTCGACTGTGGCGCCCCTGGTGTTGGTCCCACGAAGTTCAAATATTCTAGAAAGTTGTAGCATTTGGTGAGATCTTTCGTTTAAGCCCTCACTCATCAAAATCGGTCACATAGAACCGGAGATATGATTTTTTGAATTTTGTGAACTTTGACCCCTCATATCTCCGGTTCTGTTTTAACCACAGCGCGCATACGCACCATTTTGGAAACGTCCTAGACTGGACTACAACATACTAAAATTTCATTAACTTGCACAATGCCGTTTTTGAGAAAAGTGACTTTGAATTTCGATGAATTTTGACGCTATCACAGCGCCACCTGTGGTGACTTTTTGAACTTCCATCTGAAAGTGCTCATCGAGACGAAACCAAAAAGGTAAAATTTAGGTCGCTATGTTAATTAGAACCGGAGATAGAGGCCGGTCAATGTTCGAACTTTGACCCCTTATAGCTCGGGTCAGGGGTTATGGATCGACTTAAGGTTTTTTTTGTTTGATAGGTATAATCAACGGCTACAACATACTAAATTTTCAGCCCGATGCACAATGGAATTTTTGAGTTATTTAACTTTTAAGATTTAAAAATTTTCTTTTTAAAAAAAGCGCCCCTAGCGGTGGTTTTATGAACTTGCGATGTTAGAAGGGGAAGTGGCATTTCACGAGAGCTTTCCAAAAAGCCCTCACTTTTTAAATTCTGACAATTAGAACCGGAGTTATGGCCATTTTAATGATTGTTTTTTGGACCCTTATAGCTCGGGTCAGGGGGGTCGGGGGACCTTAAGTTTGGTATTGATGGAAAGCTCTAAGGTCCAGCTATAACATACTAAAATTTGAGTCCGCTGAATGCCATAGGGGCGGAGCTATTGAGAAAACAAAAAAAGGGGGGTCTTCAAAATGGCGGAAGGAGGGGTGGGGGGTGGGGGGTCTATGCACCAAGTTGCAATTTTCACCCGATATATAACCTTTGCCGAAAACCGCAAGTCGATATCTTTTTTAGTTTAGGAGCTATTAAGCTCCAAAGAGCGGCCGGCCGGCCGGCCGGCCGGCCGGGAACGTAACTTAGCCACATATATATTCGGAATCAGGAAGTGGCGAAACACATTTTGGCCAAATTTGAGGTCGATCGGACGACATGAAATTTTGTTAGGATTATAGTAGGTGAGATTTTGTTAAGAATCTCACCTAATATTACATTTCATACTTGAAACTTTGGCGCTTGCATGCAACTATGTCAAAATTTGGCACAATTACTCTAAATCAATATAATTTTTGAATTTAGGAATCGATTTATCAGTTTCATTAGATTTATTTACTTATTTTTTAACCAAATCGGTTAAAAAATTTTGCCCTCCAATATGAAGGACTTTTGATCGTCAATAATTGAAAATGACGAATTTTACGGTCATAGATATGTTTTGACGAAATGTTCATTTGGACTACCATATTATTATTATATAAACCATATTATTATTAAACATATTCGAAAACCATTGAAAGAGCTTGGGTTAATTTTGAAAAAAAAACCAAAATAACATGATCTTTGAGGGGATAGATGGGATTAGAGGAAAAAGGAAAATAGACCGTCCGAGAGAATATTCACTTGTGGGGGCGGCGGCTAATCGAAGACCGGAAGTGGATATCTCTCAGCGTTTGACCTCTGATTCGGAAAAAACTTAAGGTCAAATAAAAAATATAATTTCCGAAAAAATGATTCAATTATCGGTAACTTAACCGATTTATTGTAGATGACGACCGATGCCACTGGTTCGAAATTTCAATACTTCTCCAAAAAATCCAAAGTTAACCAAAACGGGTAAAAAATAAGCGCTCGAAAATTATTGACTTGTGACCTTCAATATTTCAAAATGGTGAATTTTCCGGTCATATGTATGTTTGGACGAAATGTTTATCTGAAATCCGAATCATATCCGAAAATCATTGAAAAAGCTTAGGCCAATTTTGAAAAAAAAACAGAAAAAACATGGTTTTGGAGGGGATGGAGAAGAAAAAAACGTCCAGATTGTCCAGATATTTTTTTATGGAGGGTCACCGAAGGTCAGAAATTAATATCTTTTGCCACTTAAGCTCCAGAGCAGCGACAAGTTGGAAAAAAGCAGATTATGTAACAGCTTTCTCTTGGAGTTCGAGCATTAAAAAGACCTTTTATCTCAAATAAGCAAGAGCTAAAAATGACAACCTGAGGAAATTTTACATTCAAGTTACTTGATTTCGAAATTTCGAAAACAAAACAAAACTAGTGATAAGCGTAGATCAGTTTATTGTAGGTGAGATTCTTAACGTAAGCAAATTCGGAATGCATGCAAATTCGATTTAGAGCTGAAGTTGAGGGATGCCATTCCATTAAACCGAAATATCAATAATTTGGATGGACTGACAGAAAAGTGATATATGGGTGAAATGTAGACCAGAATGTTCTCTATAATTTTGCAGTAGAACTTGATCTCATCAATTACTCAGAAGCCGAGATAATCGAGGTTGTTTGTTTCTCAACTCGTTTTTTTTTCACCTAGAGCGCCCCAAGAGTTCATTTGATGAACTTCAACTATATCAAAGAATTGTTGTATTTTGTGAGACTTTCCATTTAATTTGGCATCTATGAGTGGTTTCAAAGCGTTATTAAGCTAAAACGACAAAATCGGACAGATGGCATTGTCGAAACAAAAAATGGTGTTCGAACAAAATATAGATATAAATGTCCTCTAAAATTGTGCCGAAAGAATCATCAAAATTGGTTAAGCAGATGTCGAGATAATTGATTATTGAATTATGGAACTTTCTGAAGTTATGTCTAAAATAAACCAACATTTCGAGGAACCAGCTAAGGGATATGGTCGTTAGGGTGGTGGCTTTACTTGAGGCCTATCTTTACTTATGACCACCATTTCGTAATTTGTGTCAAAAAATGATTCAGAAAACCAAAAAAAAATGATGTATTATCAAAACATATTATTTGTTTTTAATTTTGAGGTTTTCCGAAATGAGGTAAACGAAATGAGATAGCAAATAGGGGAGGGTAGAGTAGTTTCATGCATGCATTAATTTCGAAAATAAACATTTTTAAGATGACATTTTTTTTTAACAATTATCCTGTATAGTTTCATATGTTTAATACTCTAACTAGAATAATATATTAGCAAATGTCTTGAAAAAAAAATCAGCTGTGTGAAACTTTCCCACCTTCCCCTAATCATTAGGTTTTTCTCAAATCATGAAAACATAAAAAGTTCATCAAACCATCGTTAGAGAGCACTGAGTCATTTACATATATTTTTTCGAGTCACAGGAACAATTTCCCGTGTTCCTTCCCCTTTCTCCTGAACCTTTTGATTAATTTGCGATTGCACCCAATATAAATTTTCAAATCTCTTTGTGACAGACAAAATTTTCCAAAAATGCCCTAGTCCAGGATTGATACATTCTTCCATTTTTTCAAGGCCGAAAATAAATTCATCCCAGTAGAAAACACTCAAAACGGAATTTACAAATTGGGATTTATTTTATAAAAGGTTTTTTTTTTTTAATTCTTATGAAGTTTCAGCACAGAGTTATACACCCATTGATCTTAGCAGAGTTATGACACAGAAAGAAAATCTAAAAGAGGTACTTACGATGCAGGAAACAGTCGTATTTGAAGCATCTTCGGCAGAACAGAGTCTGGAAGGAATGAAGAGTCTGCTCTCTTGATACACTTTCTGCCTTGATCCCATCGATATTCGGCGTGCATTCGGGCGGGCGATCCGGATCAGTCCTCTCAGTCAACTCAATGTACCTAATTTGGGAAAGCGGAGGCTCATTTCTTGATCAACTATTTAGAGTCTTCAGCAAAACTTACTTTTCCTTGAGCTCCTGCGGATTACCCTTGTCCGGAAACTGGAGGCTTATAGCTTGGAAGATCACTGGTGGTGGAAAGGGTGTAGCAGAATCCGATGGTTCTTTCTTGAATGTCGTCAGTAGGGATTCTTTCTTTGTTGCATGGCTTGAGGAAGTCGGTTCTTCCGGGTCATGTTCCTTTTTTACTTTAATGTCTGCATCTTTCTCAATTTTAAGCTTGTCATCATGATTGATAGATTTGTTTCTCAGTTCCCGTGGTTCTGGTTTCTTCTCTATCAATTCTTTTTCTTCATCCTTCTCTACGTACTGAGTGAGGGCATTTACTAGCTCTATGAAAATGGCATCATCGATAAAACTACCCTCTTTGTCCCCATGGACTTTCCCATCGTAATTCTTGATCAGTTCCTCTATAAAAGTCCCATCCTGGTCCAGCACTTCATCTCCCATATAGGGAATATTGTGCAGCACTGTCTCATCTTCCACCATGAAATTCTGCTGGGTGGGTACCCAGGTGTACATTGTAGGAATAGGAGTTACAGCATTGATTGTCCGGATGGGAACTGAATGGAAATCCCCATCGAGACTTACACATTCGGCCTTTTTCATGCATTTGATGTGGGGCGGTTCAACTTCTTTAGGATCCCACACAGCATTGACATTTTCACTCCATCGGGTGTTTTCCTGAGCCAAGGTTTTTACCATATCCGTCCTGAAAAGCCAAGTAGACGAGTTTATTTGCAAAATATCCTTGACTTCAAGGAGTCCCCATTGACTTTACCGATTGCGACACCAAGCGTTCTTCACTTCGTCGGCTCTCTTGTGTCGCTTTTGCTGGCGGATTTTAGCATATTCCGCCTTCACTCTCTTCTTCCAATCCACAGTCACTTTACCCTTGGACATTTTTCACTTGAAATCACTGCAAAACACTTGAATTTCTTTAAGAAAAACACTTAAAACCTCGCTTGAGACAATGGCATGTCTGGAACCGGTAACGCGATGATAACTGAATCGGAAAAGCACCCAAAAATATTCAAACTACCCCAAAATTTTGTTTTGGGATATTTTATGCCTACCTGGCTCTGCGGTGTTTTTTATTAGAAAATTTTTATTTATTGAGCATCTTTTCGTATTTTTATGCTTACAGGATGATCCAGATCTAATGAAAATTGATTCTCTTATAGTTTTAATTGATTAAAAGACTGTATTTTCCCCTAAGAAGGATTAGAAAGGAGGCTCTTCTTTTGAGGTTATGTTATGATTTTCTATTGAAAAAAATGTCGGGAGATGCTTTTTAGGTCTGGAAAATCAACATTTAATTTACAATTGCAGACAAAATACTTCATCAGTAAATTGCAGATTTATAAAGCAAAACCAGTAACAGAACAGTCACTTAGATCCGATAGAATCTTTAGAAAACACAGTGGATTTTGACACAGAAAAAAGTAGAAAATGAAATAGCAATGTAATCGATTAAATTACATTTATTTATCATAGCGCCCGATGTGAGTTAGGAGAGCAGAGGGAGTGAGGATTGGGGAATTGATGGATACTGAAGGAGCAGGGCAAGGGCGTAAGAAGGTGTCGCGGCTGGAATTAATTGTCCATGGCGTAGCGTTGGGTCCATTCACGGGCATTGCGAATGGCTTCGGCCTCATTGACCTTCCACAGTTCAGCAACATCATTTGCTAGTGGATCATCGGGATTGGGGGCACTGAGTAAGGCTTGGATCGATAGGAGGACAGTGCGTATCTGAAGGGCTGGACTCCACTTGTCCTTGAGGATGTCCAAGCAAATTCGACCCAGCCGATCGATATTGGGATGGTAGATCTTAGTGATGAAGCGAACCTTTGGTGCCGACATGGGATAGTCTTCCGGCAGGAACAATTCCAACTTAAAGAGGCCCCCCTCAAATGGACTATCCTCTGGACCCGTGACAATCACATGAAAGTACCGGGCATTGCTTTCGTCTGGTACAGCACTGATACCAGGCACTGGTTCTTGCAGGAGACGCTGCGTCTCCTTGATGATACGCCTTGGCAGTACCGCCATCTATGCAGTCCCCAATTTATAAACACCCACACAACTACACAAAAACTCCTGGATGCACTCCACTGACTACTGCTCCGTCCCTTTCCTATCCCCCTGCTTCAATTTACCCAGAGATTTCTCTGGCTGCTGGTCTCCCTTTTGTATTATGCTCACAAAATTCCTTCGTCAGCTGGGCCAAAATATTTGAATACCCAATGAGCCCCCAACTCACCAGGTTATGCCTCTGGGTAAGACTTGAGGATGGATTTTACGGAGTCTGGGACACGTTTTCACCTCCAATCACTCACGATAGCCTTCACGGCTGTCACCTTTTTATCCTTCTCGTTCTTCTTTTCAGCCGCCTCTTGCCAATGCCACTGAAAATCTCGTCAGAGACAGAGACAATGCTATGTCTGGAACGGTAAAAACGCTCCTATATTTGACAGAGTACACTGAATCGGGAAAAGTACCCCAAAAAGGGAAAGTGACGTTTGAATGTGACCCAAAATTTTGTTTTGGGATATTTTCTGCGTGTCTCCCGTGTTTTTAACACAAAAATACTCATTTAGACTGATTTTATCCACAAAATTGAGGTATTTCTATGATCTACAATCATCAATGCATGCTCTATTGTTTAGAATTTCCAGAAAATCCTGCAATTGCAGCTGCTATAGCGATATATTGTTGTTTCTCTTCCAAACAGGTATTTTTCCGTTGCTGCATTCAATTTTCATAAATTTGGCGCTTCTATTGAGCAAAAATGGGTGAGTAGATGCGTAATTGATGTTTTGGTGATAAGAAGTGAGGAAAAAATTGATAAATTCACCTTATCTAGTCGAGAATTCACGTAAGGTGGGGCATATCGGTTTTGTAGTTATTGCCATCCCACTCTTCCCCATGTGTTACTATGGAAGTGTGACAGAGATCAATAGCTTTTAGAGTTTTTAACCCTTTAACGCCAACAATAGGCCTCGGGTCAAATTCCGGAACGTAGAAAAAATTCTTATTGGTTTTTCTTAACCGTTTCGAAAATTTTGGTTTCAGAAAAGGAAAAAGTGTCTAGGATTAGGGGATTTGGTGTAATGCACGGGATAATTGGTTTTGCCCTTTGCTACTTTTTTTTGTATAAATAAGAAAATCGCAAAATTAAAGAGATTGCCTTAACCAATTCTGTATGGTATTCTCATAAATACAGTAGACTCTCTCTCAAATGGGTATTTGGGGCGAAATGTCATCCGGTTTATCGATAAATTTGGGCGTCAAAGCCTTTTAAAATTCCACAAAAAGCGCTCAATTATAAAGAATCACGATGTAATAGGAAGAAGTACAGCGAATTTGAGCAATTGAAAAAGAGCCGTTTGAGCGAGAGTTTACTGCAGAACTGTGCAAGAACCATTAAAACCGAATAAACGTCAAATAAAACGCATTTCAATGGTCAAAGTCAAAACGCTACCAGAAAAAACTTATTTTGACGTTTATTCGGTTTGGTTCTTGCGCACATCTGGCTACTGTACCACAACAAAAAATAAATCTGAGTACGCAAATTCCTAAGAGGCCAGAGAAAATAAAAAAAACTTCGGAAACTTCTGTTTAAATATTATTTAATTGAAAATCCACATTTATTAAAAAAAAAGCTTTATATGTACTTAACGTTTGGAAAATTATCCAAAAAGTTTAAGACAGTGCTCCCTATTCAGTTAAGACTTTTTTCGAATCGGGTAACATAAATCATTTCAAAAACAATTAATAATTTCAAATCAAAAATTTAGATTTATATTTTATTGTAAAAGATCCTATAGCTTTTCAGAGCTTGAGTGCAAAGGGCATAGA
Organism: Phlebotomus papatasi; assembly: GCF_024763615.1. Lineage (NCBI taxonomy): Eukaryota > Metazoa > Arthropoda > Insecta > Diptera > Psychodidae > Phlebotomus > Phlebotomus papatasi. Next base: position 34,189,804 of record NC_077223.1, on the reverse strand, counting down.
ACCATGATCATGAAAATTTTTCGAAAATACAAATTTGATTTTTTTGTATTATAAATTTTTTCTTTGTAAGTTATATCACAAAAGAAAAGAATTCTAAAAACAAAAAAGATAATTCGAAGAATCACTTGACCCAAGCGTCATTACAGGGTTAATTGAGATTTCTGCATTTACTAACACCAGTATGTGCTTCTTTCTCTTGTGCCTCGCGTAATTCCATTTTCTCGGGAATATAGAATGAGTGATTCACATTAATTCTAGCAAGTGTAATTGTTGCATCTCTGAAAGCCCTTGAATTATAGCGTGTGAGTTGTAAAAAGGGGGACAGTTTGTGGATGCCAAAGAAGCATCAGTTTTTGTTTGAGTAAATTCCTCTGCGCCTTGGACGTTTTCTTTGGTGAAATATTTGCAATTTCGCAAAAGAAAATGAGTGGAAATCGCGATAGAATACGTGATCCGCGAGAAGAGATTCTACTGGAGACGAATTTTGACGAAGATGGGGCCCTTACGAGGGCGTACAACAATAACAATAGCAATCCCACAAGGAGGCAAAATTCCATGCGATCCGAGTATTCAGTGGATCGATATTCAACAGCTTCTCTGCATGGAAATCGAAGGAAAGGTAGATTTTACATGAAAAAAGTCCCTCTGGGACTGTTTGACACAATTTCCAGAATATAAATGCGCTTGCCCCTATATTGAATATGATTCTCGTGTTAATCATTTCGTTTTCTTAATCCTGATAAAGGAGGTTATGTTGCATTTCGTATAAAATATCGTTTCGTATAAAAAATATTACGTGTTGCAATGTGAGGTGTTATAAAAACTTATTTGAGAAATATACTGTACACTGAGTCCCGGGATTATGCACATTTTCGAGAAAATTAACATACCCACAGGGGCTTTCTTTTAAAAAATCGGCAGTAGAACGAATTTCGCGCGGAGTAAAAGTAGTTCAAACAAAAAGATTCAATTGTTTAATAGAAATGCATTAACAAACAGTACTTTTTGGCCAGAGTTCTTCAATAAATGGTTAGAATATTAAAAAAAATACCATAATAAAAGTAATTAAAGTTTTATTCTGAAAAAGTAGCAAAATGTTTTCAAATTTCCCGCTTCGCAACATAGTATACATTTAGGCGTATTTCAAAAATGAGTTCATAAATTGACTCCCAATGGTAGGCGGCAAACTTGCAATTGTATGTGCATAATTCCGTCACGTGCGTAATCCCGAAGGACTTAATGCCGGGACTGAGTGTATAAGTTCAAAAATTGCGTTAATTCTTCTTCATTTCATTTAATAATAAAAAAAATATTTTAAAATTTATGGTTATGACATAACCTAGAAGTAACACCTCAAACTTTAATATTTTGAAGAAATCTAACAAAAAATCTAAAAATATTATGGATAATATATTTCTTACCTTTAAATTTGATTCATTTTAGTTATAAATAACTTTAAAAACAAATTTGCGTTTCTGAAAAAAATATGTTAACGTTTTTTAGAACACTTGTTTTGTTTATAAAGACAATAGTTCGCTTTTAATACTATATTTTAGTAAAAGTATGGTAAAAGAACGAATTTTTGAACAATTAAAGTAACTGAATCTTTTACTCCCTTTTAAAAAAAAAAGAAAAATGAAACTTTTAATTTGCTAAATTATAACTGTTACAGTAGGTTAGGTCATAATCACATTAACAAAGTCCTTATCCAAATTCGTAGATCTGTGAAAAACTTTCTATTAGGTGTGATTCCTTCATAATCACACCTATTTTTAAATTTATACATATTTTTATTGCAATTCTATGGCAAATTATTGATTTTTATTGAGATGTTTGATCAAATTTTTTTATTTGCTAAAAGGTTACTTAAGAATTCGAAGTTATATTTGATCTAACCTGAAAAAAATTCATCTTCTAACAGAAACTTCTTAACTATATTCTCCTTTATTTTATAAATGGGCAATCTTATTTCCAAAATTATTAAGCACTCTAAAAACATTTTAAATGGAAAGAATCTGTTATATTTTTGAGGTTAGGTTTCGATACATATTTAAAATTTAGAGAATTTTCAGATCAGATTTTTTTGTCTCGGCTAAATTATTGACCAAAAAATCCTGAACATAGTTTATAAGATTCTGCCAAACAAAATATATATCTTGATTTATTTAAGGTTAGGCTTGGGATAACCTTGTTAAATAGAAGAATGTGGTCCATTAGGTGAAAATAATTTAAGAATTGTGGAAATTTGAAAGTGTCTCAGCTAAAATGCCTATAACACTAACATTTTCGCATATTACCCCTTAACAAAAATGTTGATGTTCGAAAACTCAAACTGAATTAAAAATTTAACTTAAATTTTTGAGTCCTATTCCCAAGCACCTTAAACCAAAAAAATATTCATCACTTAATTATTTTGACGAATGTTTAAGAGCAAAAGAAAATTCAAGACGGTGAAATCGGTTTCAAATCGGAAAACTGAAGAGTAAGAAAATAAAGAAGACTTCGCGGAATGCTCGATGCTCGAAGATTAACGACTTATCGAAATATATCCCCCCCCTGTGTGTTTTGTATTGTGTTTTGTATTCGCAAGAAAGAATGGATGTCGGAGGTATCAGAATGGAACAGGATCTAGGAGACGAAGCGACAAACTCCATTATCAAAAAAATATTAAGTTTCATTGAACTGATTGGAATGAGCTCCTCCTTTTAATCTGAAAGACCAAAGAGCCGCCTTACTATACAACCTCAATAATAATAATCCCCCTAGCGGAATTTTTTTTCAACTTTTAATGTTCGCAAAAACATCTTCAATTCAGGTGACTGCTGCAAATCATGCATGACACGAATCCCCTATGCTACCCTTATTGCTACTGTGATGTGCCTGATTGGCGTAGTTGTATTCTGTGGGACAATGTACAGGGGTACAAGTCTCACGGTAATAATGCTAGATCAGGTATTTCACATTCGTCTGCTGTGGATTGAGGCAGTTCAGTTGATTTTTGTCATCATTGGTGCATCAATGGGTGCCCTGGGTTTCATGATTCTCTTCGTGGGATTCCTGGCCACGGGTGCAACGCGATATAAAGTATACCGGGCCTGGAGATCGCGTGTTGGAGGTCGTATTTCATGTGCAGTCTTTATGGGTATCACCTACATCCTCAATATTGTGTGGATCTTGATTTTGTGCTTCCTGGCCATTGTCACTTTTGTCTTCACCATTTTCTGGAATATGTGCTCAACACCTGATGTCCAATCACACAAATCCTGCATTGACTTCACGCAGTTCTACTTTATGTTCCCGGATGGAACACCACAGGAACGCATGAAGGTGTGCAAGGAGTTCGAAGTGAAAGCCTTCTGCAAGGATGCAGTTGAAACGGCTGAAATAATGTTCATTCTGGCCTTTGTCTCGTGCCTCCTTATCATTCTCAGTCTTGTCCACTATCTCATGTGTCTAGCTGCCAATTATGCTCATATCAGAGATCATGAGAAATTCCAGGAACTGCAGGAAATGCAAAATCTCAATGATATGGAATATAGTGCAGCTAGCAAAGAGAGATTCTAGGATACGGCTCGTGGGAATTATGCTGGGTATCCTGAGTACAATGTTTGAAGGATCCTTTTGTTTTGGAAGACTTTCCCCTTTGGTTTTATTTGAAGAACAAAACAGCCTATTTTATTTTTGCATGCACAAAATATCATTCCTAACATATCCGTCCAACACGAGGTTTCATTTTACTTTTATTAATTGATCATTTCTGAGTACTCAGCATAATTCTCTCGAGGTCGTCAGTTAAGCCAGATTTTTACAAAAAATATATTTTTTAACTATACAGAAAAAAACACCCCACAAAAAATAGAATTAACACATTCCATCAAAGTATTTCATCCAATTAAAGATAGTATTTGTAATAAGTGTAAGAATAATTGCAGTATTTTTGCTGGAAACATACAAAATAAAAATGTAAATGTAGAATTTCCCCTCAAAAAATATAAATTACAATTACAGCCTAATGTGAAGCAAAAATTCCACAAAATATGATGTTAGTAGAAAATAAAATATAAAGTAAAAGCACAAATTTTTGAAGAAAAAATAAAGAAAATATTAGAAATTAGACCTAAGCGACAAATACTGCCCAATTTTATCAATATTATATATAAATTATATATTTTCCACCAATTAAAAAAAAAGAGACATTACGACGAAAAATCGAAGACTTGTATCCCTTGAATGTAAATCAAAAAATGATTTTTAAAAAATATTTATAGATGTAGAGATGTAAGAATTTATTTGTATTAGATTAAAAATCTAGAATTGATGCAATTTACGTGGACAATGAAAATGTAAGAAGGAAAACCCCATTATCGATTTTTATGAATTTATTCAATAAATTTGTACCCAAAACTATTGATTGTAGTGCTAATTGCTCTTTTTCCAAAGTAGGGCGAGTTTGAGGGATTATCCGAATTGAATCGGTATCATTCGGATATTTTCGGGCGAATTCGAAAATTTAAAATTTCGGAATACAGAAGGCCTATTAAATTTCCATGGAAACCATGGAAATGTCCAGGGACAATTCAGTTTGTTGATGTTATTCAAGTGACAGTGTTGATTTTTTTTGAGATGCGATAAAACTGTGTTTTCAAAGAAAAATATGCATTTGTACAATATTCCTTTAATTCAGCAAGATCTGAGACATGAGGAGGCAATAATTCAGACAGCCAATGCCTTTGAATATCTCGAAAATGTGATAACAGATATATTTGATACAATCAACAAACGGATTGATAAGAATAATGCCAGGGTAGAGGACATCAAGCACAGGATTACAGTGGCTAATGCTAAAGTGGAGAGTCTCGTGGGTATCAAGAAGGCAATAACCATCTACTCTCCAGCAAAATATCCAGCTGGTGACAAGATTCAGGACATTGAGGTTACCTTCCCAGAGCAAAAGGAGCCCCGTGTCCGGCTAAATGATGACTATACCGTGGAGAGTAGCTTAGATCCCGTTAGCCAGAAGCGTCTGCAGGATAAACTGCATTTTTATCATGTAAGGAAGTTTGTCGATCGGTCTTCTGAGTCTATTCCGGAAGGCTTAGGAGCTCCTCCGTATAACATGACATCAATTAATTCATTCCTCCTCTACAACACCACGGAAAATCCCTATGAGCACTACAAAAAAGTTGATCCTTTGAGTGGGACCATCAGGACGACTTCGTCATCTACAGCTCTGGAGGATGAGAGTCAGAAAATGGAAGCAGCTCCTCTGTCAATTTCCAACAGAAATGCCCAGCCCAAGAAAGTTCCCGATAGCTTCTTCTACACTCCACAATTCGATGAGGCACCTGCTCTGGAAGTTCCTGATGATTTGCCAGATCTTCCGGGAATCGCTGGAGATATAACTTTCTCAGAAGGACCATCAAAAATTCGAACTGTTGAAGACACAGTAAAATCAACCCTCCTGCCAACTGATGATGAGATTGACTTGAACATTTCCATCCGGAAGGTTGAAAATGCTCCCAAGGAGACACCTAAAATGCCTGATGTACCATCACCTCCTCCTCCGCCTCCACCACAACCCTTACCTGACCTTCCGAGCACCTCCACGCCGCTGCCCAAAGAGGCACCCGGAGGTAAATTACCTCCAATGACAGATGCAAGGAGCAATCTGATGGAGGCTATTCGTCAGGCTGGAGGCAAAACCAAGCTCAGAGCGGCTGAACAGAAGCCTGCTGGGAAGAGGGAAACTCCTGCCCCAGCAGCTGGTGATTTAATGGCTGATCTTCACAATAAGCTCTCCATGAGGCGGAAGGGCATTTCAGGAGCAAAGGATGTTTCCGGAATGATGGATAAGATGTCAGCTCTTATTCCTCCTCCTCCTAAACCAACTGGTCCACCCACAGACATCAGTGAAGACGATGACTGGGAATAAGGAAACTTCCTGACCATTTGCTCTGAGGACTTTGCATAAATCACAGATATCGTAATTGAAGTAATATTTTTTTTTTAAATTATAATTCTGTTCAGAAAATCAGTGTGAATTAACAAACTTCGAATATTTGAAAAGTATTTGCAGATTTGTACCAAAATAGAGAATATAATAAAATTTCAAATTTTTAAAAATATAACTCGTCATGATGCTATGATATTTAGAAATTGGTGATAAAAAATATTTCGGGTGCAATATTATAACGTGCAAATAATTATAATTTTCTAAAGCGGTGGAGGATCGACAGGCATGAGCTGCTAACCTGGATATCCTGGGCTCACGATCCTGATCAGAACAATTATGATTTCCACTGAGGAAATCAAGGGTAAAATTGGTAAAATTAAAAAAGTCTGATGCTTTTGTTTCAATGTCCACTTTATTAATATTAAGATCACCAGTTTAGTATGATTCATGAGTTCATTTTTTTCCTTTTATGTAATTGATCTTACATTCTTAAGCGTGAAGGGCGGTGAAAAAAGTGTTTAGTTCCTCTAATATCTAATTTATGCTCCCTCTTTTCAATTTTTGTGGTATCTTAGTTTGCTTTAGCCTAAACGTCAGACAGATTTTTTTTGTTTCAAATGATGCAGATGACTTATACAATCTGAGAAAGAGCATTTCCACCGTTTGGCTCTGGAGGTTGGTCACCAACGCTAAGACGGCGGTGGACGCAAGCATTACTTTCTGACAAATCTTTATACTTTATACATATCTTAATACATGTATCCTTTTTATTCTTCTTTCAAGAGCACTAGCTCAAAAGCATTGTTATTAACAATAAATAAAAATAAATAAAATAAATTCCGAAATTAAATTACTGTGGTGTACGGTGTACCGTACTCACTATGGAAATTTTACGGTTTCAGGAATTATGGTAGGGATTAGAGCGCTTCAAGATGATGTATTTTACGAAAGCTTTCCATAAGCCCTCTTGCATAAATAATTTTATGATACGAAATACGATAAACCATTATTCAGATCAGATACCACAATTTCCTATTGCAATTTCAATCTGTTCAAAGGATTCAAAACATAATTCGTTTTATATACAGGACAGTACAGATTTATAGACCAAAGATAAAAATTATACCAATCAAGAATCATCCAACAAGTAAATGAGTTACTTTATGGAACCAAGGTAAACTGATTTTGAGAAATGATCTTACATGCTCTACAAGGGAAATCAATTCAATTCCATTCAATCTTAAATATTGCATAACTGCCGACCGACATCCTAAGACCTATCTCATATAAGGCAAAACGGCAGAAAGGTCATGAATTCTACGATCAATGTAATAAAAAATGTCAAATGGTAACGAATCATCGAATTAAATTAGAAAATTTTCATAAAAAGCATTATATGCTGTACTTTAAGAATTCTTCAATTTGATTATTGAGAAGAAATTGCTAGATGGGCCAACCTCCAGAACAAAACGATTTTCCTGATATAGAAATCCGAAAATGTTAAAATAACGCTCTAGTAATGTTTTTTACCCTTACGTCTATACTCTGAAATGAGTGTAAATATTATTAGATATTAGATATAGTTATAGTATTCTGTTTTTTGCTTCGTTTGCTTTTCCCCGGGCGAGACTTGAACTTCTAAACTACGAAAGTCGAGTCAGAGTCAGAGGTCCCACCACTTAATATCCGACGGACCCGACGACCTTGCCGTTTATTAGAAAAAAATCACCCTTAAAAACTTAAAAAAAAGATATGAAAAAAATTTGATAAGTTTTACACCTAAACCTATTTTCTTTTTACTGAGGGTTGTATAACGATGTTATTATACTAGGATTCTCACAATTTAATTTTTAATTCAATTGAGCATTAAGATTTCTAGAATTTACTTGAAAATTCTCACAGCCAGAAATTCACACGCCATTTCTTTTGCAAGAAATCTGTTCAATTTTAAACAATGCCGCGAAATTTTTGATTGTGAATGACCCCGGAAAATGTGTGATATAGTAGTTAAAATGTCCTATAAGTCACTTATCTGTGATACAGAAGAATCCCCAAAGCCGATAGAAAGAGTTATAAGCAAAAGGGATCATGAAGAGACTCTCATACAATATTGTTGAAAATCTGTCGGGACTGAGTGTAGTTTTGTATCAATACATATGTAAGTGAAAATCTATAAATTTAATAGATATTATTTAATGCAAAATAACGCATAGGATCAATTCATCTGAAAATTAAATTGAATTTCCAAATTGAAAAAATCCTAATGTGATGACACAGTAAAGCTGACTACACACAAATTAGTTTAAACAAAATTCTGTTTTTTTTTCCTGTAAAAAATTATTGTAATGTGTAGTCAGTATGTAGTGACTGGTATGTATTTCCTCCAAATGAATCTCAAATACCATAAGCTACGTAAGCCCTCTCTTGAAATTCAGATTTATCGGCAGTTTTCCGAATAGTTCTTTTGAACAGCGCCGCCTGTGGCGTAGCACAAAAAGTAAAATAGAGGCCTATTGGATGCCGAACACGCTGCCGAAGTGCATTTGGAAAGCCGATTGCGCGACTACGGGCTAGAATCGAGGCTATGCTTCGTGCGATTTTCAGACGAGTCGGAATGGGATGGCGTACACAATACGACGAATTAAAATTGCACATGGCGGCCGCCATCAGACGTTCTCGAGGGAATCTCGTGGAAATTATCTGAAATGTAAAGGTAATTTGCCCATTTTTCACTCTAATTTCTGTGAAAAAGTGTGTGTGAATGTGTGGGGCATCGAAATGCCATGGAGAACTGGGGCTGTAGTGGGATTTTGAGGGTTAAAAATGATTTTTTGATGGGGCAGCATTAGTGCGTACGATTGTGAAATTACATCACTGCAGGCAATTTTTCTGCCGCAAGTTTGGGATTCAATTTTGGGGGAATTTGTGTGGAAATTGGACTGTTGGGGGGTTGAAATGGGGGCTGATGTTGGGGTTGAGTGGTTTGGGATGGAGTGTGGGGATGCGGAGAGAGAACTTTCTGGAATATGGGGAGAGAGAGTCTTTTGTTTCGAATGGTGGGCAATTCACGTTGAAAAAAAAAAACGAAGAATTGAGTGACCTTTTTTGCTGCCAATAATAGTGTCTCAGTGAGCCTTGGAATTTTTTTTGTTAGTTGGCCTGCTTGGATGTCTGTAGTCCGGCCAGAGAGATAATGTAGATTTTTGTTGGGGACTTTATCTTCCAGAGTCCATTGCAAAATTGTGCCTGAAGCAAGTGACAAAGATCTGAGAGAGAGTGTGAAAAAGTCACAGGAAAGGAAAATTGAGCCGCCATGACGACCAGCAGTGAAGATGTACTGCTCCAGATGAGCGAAGTGAAGTACAAGAAGGGTGATGGGACACTGTACGTGATGAATGAGCGTCTGGCATGGATGGCTGAGCATCGGGATACTGTGGCAGTGTCCCATCGCTTTCATGACATCAAACTGCAAAAGATATCGCCCGAGGGAAAGCCCAAAGTTCAATTGCAGGTTGTCCTGCACGATGGCAATAGTTCTACCTTTCACTTTGTCAATCGTAGCGGTACTGCAGCCCAAATTGCCGATCGGGATAAAGTCAAGGAGCTCCTTCAGCAACTTCTGCCGAATTTCAAGAAGAAAGTCAATAAGGAACTCGAAGAGAAAAATCGCATTCTAATGGAACATCCCAATCTACTGCAACTCTATCGGGATTTGGTGATTACAAAAGTCCTGAGCAGTGAAGAATTCTGGGCTACACATGCCAAGCAATATACACAGAATCAGGCGACACAGAAGCAGGATATCGGTGTCTCTGGTGCCTTTCTAGCTGATATTAAGCCACAGACAGATGGATGCAATGGATTGCGCTACAATCTCACCGCCGACATCATTCAGTGCATCTTCAAGACATATCCAGCTGTCAAGCGCAAATACCAAGAGCACGTACCAGCTAAATTAACCGAATCGGATTTTTGGACCAAGTTTTTTCAGTCACACTATTTTCACAGGTGAGTACCATTGAAAATTTTCCATCTATCTCTCCCCAAAAGCTTTCCTAAGAAAAAAAAAACCTTGCGACGGTTTGTTTAGCTAAGCATTTTCAAGCCAATGAAATGATAACACGTTTTATTAGCACATTTGCCCAAGTTTCCCAGAAAAAAAAATATGTCCAAATTTTGAGACTTATCAGTTTATCCAATCAAATATTGGGCTCTGGACGCATTTAAAGACTCCAAAAAGCCAGCTGTAATAATGATAATTGTTATGGAAATTTTACAAAAATATTGTCACAAATGTCTCCAAATGAAGGAGAACTCGGGTTAAATAAATGTTATCAATTGCATCTTGGAAGTGTTCTCTTTGAAGTAAATTGTAGTAAAAACTACAAAAGGCACGTGCTTGTCAGTCCCATGAATTCTGAGAAATAATAAGTCTTCAATAAAATAAGTAAAATTAATCTTCTTAAAAAAATAAATTAATGAAAAAGAACAGCTAAATGTTCATGACCGGTTTATCTCTGGTTCGTAAAACGGTCTTCAGACTAGAGGTTTATTCCAGATCCCAAATATATTTAATTTTTAATAGCAACCAATTTCATACGTTTTTCTCAGAATCTAATAAATCATTTACCTTTAAAATCCAATCCCAAGTTAAAATTTTACTAAAATCTTGACTGCTACCGTGTCAGACTTATTAGCATCTCCAAGACCTTTCCAAAGAAACCAAAAAGATGCCATAAACTTGAGAAATGGGCTCTTTATTTAGAGCCTTTTAAAACTTTGACCTTGAAAAACCGTTATTAGAAATGATTCAACGGGATTTTCATATAAGAACGACATGCCCGCCTGGGTAATGTCTAAAAAATATCCAAAAATAAAATTGAATTAGCAATAATTCGAAGACAGTGAAGCTCATTGAATGCGATTCAAACACCTTTAACTCTTTCGTTTCCTTTGGGACTCTGGGTACCCATGGAAGAAAATAATTTTTTTTGGGCTATTTAGAATCGATAAAAATCCGATTCTTGAGGATGATTACAAACTATAAGGATGTCCAAATCTAGGATATTTTTTGCAGGATCCCAATTAACTCCTGAGCTAAGATATTCTTGGTCAAAAATCGTGAATTTTCGATTTTCTGCTTCCTTGCACATATTGTGACTTTTCATATTTCTAGACCCGAATAAGGAAAAACCTCTCGGGGCCAATAAGAATGATAACTAACAATTACAGATTGCATAAATTCGAAAAATAATTTTTTCTTAAATTTTCAAAAAACTTGTTCAAACTTGATGGGAACTCTCATCCGCAAAAATCTAGAGGTCAAATGTAAGGTTATCCCGCCAATGCCCGCCATTTGCTTTTTGACACCAACCTTGTAAGAAAATTCCAAGCGGGAACGATATTTTTGCCAATATGGCCGATAATTTTGACATTTGGCAGAGCGGGAGATTGCTTTCAGGGAAGTTTTTCCTATTCTTCCTGATTTTGGTGAATTCTGTTCTGATTGTCCAGGAAGTGTTTTTTTGGCTCTTGAGAAAGCTTAATGTGTCTACAATAACATCGTGTTGAAAGAAATGTGTGTTAAAGTGTTATTCTGTGAAATATTTTGAGGAACCTGTTGGCAAGCAGGAGCTGGGTGTCCTTTTTAGCACTTCCTTCCTGGACATCCCACAAGATACTGGTCAATAATTCTTCTTGTTTTAGTGATCAACATTGTAAAGGAGTCATTTGACACGCAAAAATAATTCACAAAATTGATATTATTGGCTCTTGGAAAATTGAAGTTTGTCTCCTTTTCGTTCTTTTGGGGATGAGAATTCCCATGAGTTTTCCAATTTCCCAAAGGCCGGAGAAAATTCTTTCTCTACGAAAGTATCATATTTGACCACTAAGACTTACAATAAAGTGAGTTTTACTGAAATTCGTTCGCTGGATATGTTGTGGTCCGGAAAGAGTTAACGCAAAAAAAATCTTATGAAACGAATTATTAAATGGGCCATTTCCATTGAGAAATTTTTCAAGAAATTTGTTAGAAAATTTTCAACACCATACCAAAAAAGAGTGCTTTTATGAGAAAAAGTTCAACCAGATTGAGCCTAAAAATAAAAATTGGGAACAGTTTTCCAGACTGTTCCTATGGGGAACAGCGCCATCCATTGATAATTCGATAAATTATGCGATGCACTCTCATCGCTTTTAAAAATTTGTTGAGGATTTTCATTCGGCACTATATGCAATTTACACTACAATAAACCAGTGATAAGCCCAGATAAGCTTATGGTAGCTGAGATTCTTTACAGGTGACCTCGAAATGCGTGCAACTCGGGGTGCTTGCAACTCGGAATGCGTGAAAATTCGATTGTGAAGTGAATTTTGGGGGTAAAGAATCGCGTCGAGTAAACTGTTCTCGGCAGTCGACATGGATGAAATTGGCTCGACGCGATTCTTTATGGCTCCGGCACACCTTTTAGATCAGGAAAATTTCATGAAGTCGAAATTCGAAACCCTTTCTTTCTCACATGTTTTGCATATGACTATCTCATTCTTTCGCATACCAAATTCGATTGAGCTAAATTGAATTTGGAGTGATGTTTAAGAGAAGAAGAAGAGTGCGAGAGAATGAGATAGACATTATGCAAAACATGTGAGAAAGAAAGGGTTTCGAATTTCGACTTCATGAAATTTTCTTGATCTAAAAGGTATGCCCGAGCCATTACCCCCAAAATTCAACTCACAATCGAATTTTCACGCATTCCGAATTGCAAGCACGCCGAGTTGCACGCATTTCGAGGTCATTAGTCGAGACAATTAAGGTTATGTGATATTGAAATTGGTTTTTCGACTGTGGCGCCCCTGGTGTTGGTCCCACGAAGTTCAAATATTCTAGAAAGTTGTAGCATTTGGTGAGATCTTTCGTTTAAGCCCTCACTCATCAAAATCGGTCACATAGAACCGGAGATATGATTTTTTGAATTTCGTGAACTTTGACCCCTCATATCTCCGGTTCTATTAAAACCACAGAGCACATACGCACCATTTTGGAAACGTCCTAGACTGGACTATAACATACTAAAATTTCATTAACTTGCACAATGCCGTTTTTGAGAAAAATGAGTTTGAATTTCGATGAATTTTGACGCTATCGCAGCGCTACCTGTGATGACTTTTTGAACTTCCATCTGAAAGTGCTCATCGAGACGAAACCAAAAAGCCAAAATTTAGGTCGATATGTTAATTAGAACCGGAGATAGAGGCCGGTCAATATTCGAACTTTGACCCCTTATAGCTCGGGTCTGGGGTTATGGATCGACTTAAGTATTTTTTTGTTTGATAGGTATATTCAAGGGCTACAACATACTAAAATTTCAGCCCGATGCACAATGGAATTTTTGAGTTATTTAACTTTTAAGATTTAAAAATTTTCTTTTTAAAAAAAGCGCCCCTAGCGGTGGTTTTATGAAGTTGTGATGTTAGAACGGGAAGTAGCATTTCATGAGAGATTTCTAAAAAGCCCTCACTTTTTAAATTTTGATAAATAGAACCGGAGTTATGGCCATTTTAATGATTGTTTTTTGGACCCTTATTGCTCGGGTCAGGGGGGTCGGGCGACCTTAAGTTTGGTATTGATCGAAAGCCCTAAGACCCAGCTATAACATACTAAAATTTGAGCCCGATCGATGCCATAGGGGCGGAGCCATTAAGGAAACAAAAAATGGTGGTATTCAAAATGGCGGAAGGAGGGGTGGGGGGTGGGGGGTCAATGCACCAAGTTGCAATTTTCACCCGATATATAACCTTTGCCGAAAACCGCAAGTCGATATCTTTTTTAGTTTAGGAGCTATTAAGCTCCAAAGAGCGGCCGGCCGGCCGGCCGGGAACGTAACTTAGCCTCCCATATATTCGTGATCAGGAAATGGTGAGAGTTTTTGGCAAAGTTTGCGGTCGATCGGAGAGCATGAGATTTTGTTAGGATTACAGTAGGTGAGATTGTTAAGAATCTCACCTAATATTTCTCGTAAATGTACTAAGCCTTTGCTTTGGTATATCTGACCATTCGAGGGTTAATAATATTTGATTATTCCTTTCAGTTGAAAACATTTGATACATTGGAAAACAATTGAAACGAAGGGATAGAATTTCAACTGACGATCAATATTATTGGTAATAGTGGCATGTGCACCACAGTACCATCCTAGTTCACTTCCTGTGCGGACTGATAAGAAGTGTTCTATAAGAGTTGAACATTTCATTCTGTGATTATGTTTATTGGACTTTTATTCCGATTTAATGTCAATAATCGTGACCCTTTTATCGCCATATTGCACTTAATGTGCATCTGATAAATAAAATTTTTGTTGTGAATGAAACCTTGAATTGGTTAATCGCACATTTAATTTGATGCAAACTATGCATTTTTTTTATTTAAAGAATTTTAAAAGAAAAACTCTGAGAGTATCCGCAACAGTTGAACAAACCTATCATCATCTTTTGATTGGGCATTTATTACGTGCACTTTTACAGAAATATCTGCATCATTTTCTCTTTTTAAATTGTTTTTCAACAATTTTTATTCAATTATTGTTTTAAAGAAATTGCTTTTGTGAAAAAAAAACACAAATTTGGAGAAAAAGGGGAGGATTTGTTGAAATGATGGTGTTTTTTTTTTTGGTTTTGGATGTTTTTAGGGATAGAATCACTGCCGGAACCAAAGATATCTTCAGTGAATGTGGCAAAATTGATGATCAAGCACTTAAAGTGGCTGTGGCAGAAGCATCTGGTGATCCACTCCTCGATATACGATTATTTGGTGATAATTCACTTGAGGATGGTTTTGGTGGTGCCTCGTCTGATCGCAATGTTGTCAATAGTGGCAATATTGTGCATCAAAATATGATAAAACGTTTCAATCAGCATTCAATAATGGTGCTGAAAACCTGTGCTGATGCTACACAGATCAACTGTGCTGCTACTTCTGCTGTTGCTGCTGCTGCTGCCAGCAGTAGCAAAAGTGTCGACACCAATAAAAATAATATAATCTCAGCCAATAATTCGGCCGCTACGACAAATGGTGTCAAAGATGGCAATGGTGTATCAAGTAGATCTCAATCACCACAGCCACCAGTTACCAAGCGTGCCAGAATTATGGAAAAGATTGCTTTTGAGGATTTGCAGGGGTGTCCAGGAGATGGTATTGATGCCGTGCAGGGTGCCAAGATGCAGCTGAATCTGACAAAAGTTGAGAGATATTTGCATGGACCAGTGCCAGTTACGGGGAGCAATAGTGTTGATGTTGATGAACCAATGCAAGATTTGGATTCAGTTCAGATACATCTGTTTAATCTCACAGATTCGTGGAATACGAGAACACCACACAAAGTCCTCGTGAGTGCAACGTCAGCTGTCAATGCACTGAGTGAATTGAGTCCGGGTGGGGCTCTAATGCCGGGCTTCCAAGAGCAAACTCTTGCCCGTAAGTATCATTTTTAATATCAAAATTATTAATATAGGGGAAAGTGCTCTCCATTCGAACGTTCGTGCCTTCGAATAATGTGAATTTCTTTTGTTTTTCGTAAGAGATTCACACTAAATTATCAACAACTGATGATAAGCCATCTAATATTTAATAGAAATGTTTAAGTCTCTTAGGAAAACTAAAAGAAAATTCACATTATTCGATGGCATGAACGTTCGAAGGGAGAGTGCTTTCCCCTACTTGTTATACTTAATTCTGAGTGAGATTTTTAATAAGAACACACGCAAATTTAGTTTTGTTTTCTTGGAGAAAAATTCTAAGTAAAAATTTTCTAGACAGAATCAGGAATAAATATTTCTGGTCAGAAAAAGTAGTAGCAGATTAGTAAATTCTTTACTGGTTTTGTACCATGTTGGTAGTAATCGCTTTGCAATAAATTTGTTCCAAATCCTTTTTTCCTCAAAGAATTGACACATAGTGTTTCATGAACGACTCATCCTCTTCGTAATGATAATTATTGTGAAGCCAAGATCCCTAAAGTCCTTGATTAGGAAAATCTCATAGTTCTTATCAATCACAAATTCTAATTATCAAATTAAATTTTCCAACTCTTGATGGCTTTAATTTGAACGTAAAAATGGATCATCTTATTGTCAATATTAACAATTTCTTACAAAAAGAATAAGCTTGCATTCTTTCCCCAAATACAGAGACACTATACGCACTATACCCTATCTCACTCATTAAATCCTTAAAATCCTAAACTTCAGCGTCAGCAACACGTGCCTTTTTGGTCAAGCTGTTACTTATCCCTCATTATGCTTGCTCCTGAACCATCAAGAACCACCTGAAAAAAAGGGACAGATAATCCTAACCGGCTTATGTAGGTGAGATTCTTAAAGTGAGCTAACTCGGAATGCATGCAAATTCGTTTTAGAGCTGAAGTTGGGGGACGCCATTCAGTTATATTGAATCAAATTCGTGAAATTAAAATTTTGTATTTAAACCAAAATATCAAAGTTGTGCATGGACTGACAGAGAAGTGATATATGGGGTGAAATATAGACCAGAATGTTCTCTATAATTTTGCAGTAGAACTAGATCTCATCGATTACTCAGAAGCCAAGATAAGCGAGGTTTTTTGTTTCTTAACTCGTTTTTTCGACCAGAACGCCCCAAGTGTTCATTTGATGAACTTCAACTATTTCAAAGAATTGTTGTATTTTGTGAGTCTTTCCATTTAAAACCCTATTTTAACCCTACTCATCAAAATCGGTCAAATAGAACCGGAGATATGATTTTTTGAATTTCGTAAACTTTGACCCCTCATATCTCCGGTTCTATTAAAATCACAGCGCACTTACGCACCATTTTGGAAACGTCCTAGACTGGACTACAACATACTAAAATTTCATTAACTTGCACAATGCCGTTTTTGAGAAAAATGACTTTGAATTTCGATGAATTTTGACGCTATCACAGCGCCACCTGTGATGACTTTTTGAACTTCCATCTGAAAGTGCTCATCGAGACGAAACCAAAAAGGTAAAATTTAGCTCAAAATGTTAATTAGAACCGGAGATAGAGGCCGGTCAATATTCGAAATTTGACCCCTTATAGCTCGGGTCAGGGGTTATGGATCGACTTAAGTATTTTTTTTATTTAATAGCTATAATCTGCGGCTACAACATACTAAAATTTCAGCCCAACGTACAAATGAACTTTTGAGTTATTTAACTTAGAAAATTAAAAAATCTTCTTTATAAAAATAGCGCCCCTAGCGGTGATTTTATGAACTTGCGATGTTAGAAGGAGAAGTGGTATTTCACGAGAGCTTTCCAAAGAGCCCTCACTTTTTAAATCCTGACAATTAGAACCGGAGTTATGGCCATTTTAAGCTTCAAGTGGATCAGTGGATAGAGTAGTAGCTCTATGACTGCGAGGTCTCGGGTTCAAAGCTGAGCAGCAGTATAAAAAGATTTCTTATGCCTTATCGGCTTTGAATTCGTCCAGTGAATTAATGAATAGTAATGCCAATGGTGCATATTGGCGAAAAAGTAAACCGCCTAAAACAATAGAGGCTGGTACGATTACGAGTTTCGACATGAAAGTGGTAGTTCAGTCGATACAAATATTCACTGTCACTGATTCAAACACACACCGAGATGGGCTTCTGTGATATAGCAGTACCAGTAGCACTGATGAGTATACAGAGCTGTGATATAGAGCGGCTACCCGTATCGAGGGATAAGATAGAATAGGAGCGGGAAAGCATAAAAGGGCCTAATTGTGGCCTGTAGGGGAATTCTGTGATTTTCATGGCATTGTCATGAGTGAGTTCGAAACCTGACAATGCCATTCAAGCTTTTTTTGTCATATTATATGAGTTCGAAAATGCAATTCATTGAATTTTTAATGAAATCCCTTTATACTTTATGATTTTATGAAAATACAGTACGTCTTGGTTGATTTGTTTAACAAAATTCATTGTCATTTGAATTGTCAGAAATCTCAAATATGTGACTTCTCACAATGCCACGTGAGCTGAAATGGCAATGTCATGGCTACAGAATCGCATTTTCGAAAAAAGCTCTCCTAAGATTCGAACCCAATTTATCATATGGCATTGCCAGAGCAGTACAACAGAATTGCCCTCCTGGATGCATTGGTAATCCGAAGTGGAGAACTGACCTCTGGCAAAATCTCTTATCTTACTAACCCCCTGCTGACAGTTTGGGATATTACTTTAGTGTTGATTTTTACAGATTAATTATTCTCGAAGATCAACCTGACTCTATTTCAACTCTTAGATTTCATAAAACACCTGTAAAGGATATTATTTGCCGAAAGCCATAAGTTTTCTGTCTTTTGCCGTTTTTCCTCGAGAAGTCGTTTGATGCTTGACATATTCATTTTCATATTAAAATCTTAAATGGTGTTTATTTCATATTTTCTAAAGGCGTCTACACATTGGGAGCAATTTTCGTCAAAAATTGCGTTTTTGACAGAAATTTGACGTTTCCCCCTACAACGCTGCAGAGAATTTCCTTCAAAAAAGCAATTTTTGACAAAAATTGCTCCCAATGTGTAGAGGCCATAAGTGTTTGCTACGAAACTCACTCTCAAAAAAAAAATTAATGGCTCCGGCACACCTTTTAGATTAGGAAAATTTCATGAAATCGGAATTCATATCCTTTTCTTTCTCACACGTTTTGCATATGTTTGTCTCATTCTTTCGCAGTTCAAATTCGACTGGGCTAAATTGAATTTGCAATGATGCTTAAAAAAAAGAAGAGTGTAAAAGAATGAGATAGACAGATGCAAACCGTGTGAGAAAGAAAGTGATTCAAATTTTGACTTCATGAAATTTTCTTGATCCAAATTGATCTAAAATAACAAAAAAATCATAATTTTTTGCAGAATTAGTGCCTCCAGAAGCTGAGAAGGAGCTTAAAAATTTGTATTTATCAATGTCAGAATTGCTAAGGCACTTCTGGACATCATTTCCACCAACAACACAAGAATTGGAAGCCAAAGTTGTCAAGATGTACGAAGCACTGCAACGATTTCAGATGGCAAAGTTGAAACCATTTGAGGTAAGAGAGAGTGAACTAATTTTAAAAAGTTTACCAAATATACTGAATTTTTTTCTGCATTAATATCTTTGCAGGAACGTGCCATTCGAGAATTTTCACCGGTCGGTGCCTCATTAACACTCCATTTGAATCAATTACTGCAAGCGGCTGATCGCAAATTCGTCAAATGGCGAGAGATTAAGATGCGACGGTAGCCCTCAATATTACTTTTATAATGAATAAATTACAGAAAAAATACCTAATTGCTATATGGATTTATTTAAAGAAAGAGGAAGAGAAAAAAAACGGAAAACACGTTAGAGAACCGCATGTTTCGTGAGAGAATAAAATTCGTTCTTTGAGAAAGATTGCTTTTTTATAGTGAGTTTTTTACAGTGTATTTGAGGAGGGGAAGTTTACGGGAATAAATTCCCCCACTCCACTTGATTTTGAGTGAAATGGGAAATTTTTAGTTGCAATACCAGCGACATGTGGCGCTGCAGTCGGAACAAAATGTCATGATTGTTGGAGCAGTCGGGCAGAGCGCTTCAGTCGCTTCGTAAATGGCACCGTCGTGAAACGTGCGAGAGTTCCGCGCTGTGAAACTCAAGTTTATTTGCTGTGAAAAAGAAACAATTTGCAAAGTAGAATGATGGAAAAATGTGATGTGTAGTGTATGTGATTGACTAGAAAAGCCAAAGTGCATAAATATTGCGGTGTTTAGTGTTGGGAGAAGAGAGAAAGAAAAAAAAGGTGCCAAAGGGAGGCGCAACATGAAATCGTAGGAGTCGGAATGACATTGTGAGAACTTTGTGGGCAAATTTGTTCTATATCCCTGCCCCTATCCTCGTCATTTTCTCCAATATTTCTTTGGGCCACGCACCTTTGTGGATTAACAGTAATTACCCCGGGGAGCCGTGCAGTATGAGCAGCTGGGCAGCACGGATGCATCGACATGCTGCCAATTTGGGCAGTGTGGTAACCAGCTGTGGCCATCCAGAACCTGGACCCTATCCCCATCGCCTGGAAAAGGTCAAATTTGGCATTCCGTTGGATGAAGTGTGCAAAAATGACATCCCCGGACCACTCCTTGTGCTCATACTCAAGCTCAACAAGGAGGCTCCGCTGCGGAAGGATGTGTTCAGGGCACCTGGTCACCAGGGGGCCATCAAGAAGCTCATTCACTTCCTGCAGGCAGGACGTCTTGTCAATGTCGATAACTATTCCGTGTACACCATTGCCAGTGTCCTCAAGAAGTTCCTGCGCAAAATTCCGGGCGGTGTCTTTGGACGGCAGGGCGAGGCAGAGCTCTTTGCCATCATTGACTTGCCCAATGAGGAAGAGCAGCAGGAGAGAATTCACAGGTAAATAATCTTTATTTTTTTCTTCCCCAATACATTCTCCTGGGTCATCGGCCCACTCTCGCAGACACCCATTATGATTTAATTAATTCAATTGGATATGGGGGCAGTTTAAATTCCTCAGCTAATTGATTCATTCACCTCGCAAATTGGCCCAAACACTGATAAATAATGCCATCAGTTATAATCCCAATATCTAATGCCAACAGGGCAATAAGCCATGAGAATTGCTTCCATAACTGATTTCCCACTAACTCCCTATTGACTCATGGCAAATTTGACTTGGTCTCTGTCTCTACTATACGATTACCTGATAAAAAGTCGCCCTGGGTTACAGGCACATGCTGATAATGGTGAAGCTTCAGCTATTGTGCAAAACTAGGTCAAAATTTCACTGAATTCATTTAATACTGTTTACCATATCCATGGCAGCGAGAGTTTCAAGAGTTGCTATTAGAAATTATCCCATTATCTCAGTAGAATCACACAGTTTCAGTGATATTCTAAGCACATATTTGGCCTACATTCTCTTACGCAATAAAGATGTTAGTTTGAAATGTTAGGTTATGTTTCACATAACCTCTACAATTTTAGTCTAGAAGGGTCTAAGGGAGAATTTGTCTTTTAATTATGAAATTTTTTTTAATAAAAAACATCACTTTTTCCATCAGGAAAGATTCACAATTATTAAACATTTTGTTAAAAAAATTGTCATATTTATGAGGTTAGAATATAAACTCATTTTTAAGGTTATAACCAAGGAACAGAAAAGTCTCTTAAAGCAAGTGACTAAATTATTAAAAAAGAAATCAGAGAAGATAGCTTCAGATGTTTTGTTACTAATTATCCTGAATTTGTGAGGTTAGGCTTAGCATAACCTCAAATTTCTTTTTTATCCTTTAGAGTTTGAGACATAATATCAGGGGCATGACGTTTCCTATGTTTCCCATATATTTTTAGCGTGCCGAAAAAACTTTGGAGTTTATTCGGTGTTTTCTGTCATTGTGGAATGAATTAGAATAAATTACAAGTATAAAATAAAAGCTAATTTAATACAGAATGGACAATCGAAAATCGCAAATTGGCAACCTAAGTAGTTTAGGAGATATCTCGTGAAATGTGTACGAAAATAGGAAAAAAAATTACACTAAAACTGGTCGCATTTTTCAGAGCTAATGTCACCCCCCCCCCCCCCTGAACATAATTAAATGCTTTGATTAGTTTGCCTTTCACGAGAATAAGTAAATTATATAAATGAGATTAACTAAAGGTTTAAGTTTAATTTTAAAATTTGAGGTTGTATTAAATATAACCTCGAAAACATTCGATAAAGACTGTACTACATATTCAATTAGGCTTTGCTTTTGAATTGACTTTTTATCAGTGATTTGGCGTAAATAATTCCATCCTCACTGACTAGAAAAGTTCCTCCGATAAAGATTAACCAAATTGTTAGTGGTTAGAACGTTAGAATTTGTTAAATTTCAAAAATCTGAGAAACAGACAGATTGTGATGAATTTGTGAAGAGATTTCTATTTAAATAATGAAATACTTAAATTGTGAGGTTAATGTAATCCTAACCTTACATTTCAGATTTTAAAGGTGTCAAATTCTGTCTTGGAAAACATAATAGTTTATTTCTATTTTTTATATTGTTCGTGGAGTGTTTAAAAAATACAAAAATAAGAATATTTTAAAGCAGACGAGAAAATTTCATAAGATAACCTTAATTTTCGAGGTTAGGTCAAACATAACCTCAAATTGTAGAATAAGCCTTCTACCATATAAACGCATTTAAGAATTTATATCTATTTCCGCACTCACTTAAAGAAGGTTTACAAAGAAAGAGGAAGAAGTAACATTTTATTACGCCACTATAATATTGAAAAATTGTAGAAGAAAAAAATTGTAATCCTGTGCCCTTATTTACGTAATGTGTTTATCGATTTATCGTTTATTGAGGATAAACCCACTAAGCTTTTTTGATAATCGTGCATTTATATTTCAAATTAGATTCAAATACGATTTAGGAATCAAGAAATTGTTTTCGGCTTTGTAAACACTTTTTCGACATTGTGTACTTTTTCGCCACCTGTTTTAAATTGTTTTTGCAGCTTTTGATAGCAGCTTTTAATAACTTCCAAAAATACACGGAACAGTACTTTTTCATATTTAGCATCGATTCTAGATAATTATTTCAAATGAGTTTTTCACATTTTTTTATTCGAAAGAAAAGTTAATCGAAAATCAAGCTTGTTTCGACTATAATCCGTGAGGTTCGCCACTTGTAAAACGCTTGGAAAAATAAGTGGCGAAAAGTACTTACAGGCGTCTTCTATACGGGGGGATTTCGAAATGCACCCCACTGTGCTATGCACCGGTGAGTCTCGGGAAATCTCCCCTAGTGGTTCATGCCTGAGATAAATTTTCTCCACACTCTCTTATAAATTCTCCAAGTGTGCTCTAACTAAAATAGATTGTCTGGAAGACTTTCTATTTTATTTCGAAACGTTTTAAACGTCAATCACTTAGTGTTTTACAATCAAAGAATTTGTTAAAGAGTAGTAAAGTTAATATTTATACCTGGTGACGAACACTTTATAAGGAAGAGGAGATGGAGCACCCATCCCCATTCTCTATATCAAAACTGTTCCATTGCAGGAATTTATGCCAATATTGTTGCTAAATTAAGAAAATATCCTAAGATTTATTTTTCTATAAATCAACTTTATGCTATTTAACTATTTCTTGATTTTTATTTAAGGATGTATATTTAACAATTCATCCATATTCTAATGAAGATTAAACGATATTTTTATAAGAGTGATCGATACCGTGTCCGTATTTCACCTGCTTTTCGACTCTTGATAACTTTAAAAATAGTTCACGAGAAAAACATCTCTTGAAAAAGACAAAAAAAAATTTAAAATCACTTGAAATATCAAAATATTCGAACATAAACAAATGGAGCTTTCGAAGAGGGAGATTTTACGCGTCAAAAGATAGGCAAAAATGCACCAGTTTAAAGCTCAATGGGGGAATTTTGTTTCAAAATATCGGTTTCGAAATAAAATCCCCCCATTTAGATGCTCCCAAATTCATTCGTAAAAGTTTGTGCTTTTTCACAAATATTGTTAACATGATCACTTTACGAGATTTTTTGCACTTTTACAAACATTTGTTCGTAAATGCTCGTAAACACACAAAAAATGTTCGTATAATTTTGTCATTTGTTCGTAAATGTTTGTTTTCCTGATAAACACATTTTTTTGTGGCAGGAATTCTCGGAAGTTTTTCTAGTTTACTGTTAGGTTGCTTTCAACATAACCTCATACACAGTGGCGGCCAAAATAATAGAATCATTTTGAAAAGCTTATATTTTTTTAACTTTTGTATCTTTTCCCAATTTGTTGATATAATTCTACAGTAGAAATCTTCAAATTATTAGAATCGTAGAATAAGGGTTGTTTTGGCGGCTAGAGGTTTCTATTTTACACAGAATACGTCAATAGTAAAATTCAGTTCGGCCAAAAAACCTGGAAAACTGTAATTTATGGTTTCTAAATATGGCTTTATTTCAACTTTTTCAATTTATATACCACATTCTTTAATTTAAATAAAAGTGGTTCTATTGTGTTGTTTAAACCATATTTCACTATTGATGTATTCTGTGAAAAATAGAGACCTCTAGCGGCCAAAACAACACTTATTTGACGTAAGGTAATTATTT
Source organism: Phlebotomus papatasi (assembly GCF_024763615.1). Taxonomy (NCBI): domain Eukaryota; kingdom Metazoa; phylum Arthropoda; class Insecta; order Diptera; family Psychodidae; genus Phlebotomus; species Phlebotomus papatasi. Next base: position 34,165,709 of record NC_077223.1, on the reverse strand, counting down.
GAACATTTTTATGTCAAAATTATTTCAACGAATTGGAATAAACAAAAATGCTCATGCTAAAATAGTGATCTTTGCGGAGCTGATTCTATTATTATGGCCGCCACTGTATTTTGACGTTAATTTAAATTAGAGAAAAAGCACGAAAATTTTGAATTTATATGCATCACAAATTTATTCACTGTACTGTAAAAGATAGATAACAAGAACGTTTGTACAAGATAAAAAATCATCCTCCTTTTCCCCTCTTTCCACCAAATTAAATCTAACGATTTTAATTATTTAGGAAGTAAAGCTCAAAATGTTTAAATTACTTTTCAATTTGATTACCACAACATGTCATTCAATAAAAGTTTTGCGGAAATGAGAGAAAACTTGTAATAATTTCACTTTAGACAATTTCAAGAAAATATTGAGATTGTATTTCGAAAAAGTTTTTTTTTATAGCTTTATTATTAATTTTGATATGAAGAGAGATGAAGCAATTAAATGAAATAAAATTACAAGTCTGGAGCATATTTCGTTGTTCACAGTATGTTTTTTTTATGACTCTATTTAGACAATTTGACATGGGTGAAAATGTGTATGCGATAAATGTTATTTTTTTTTGTTTTTTTAATTAGAGGCCTCTTAAGCAAGAGTGTAATTTAATTTGCAGTGAAATTTCAACGAGAAAAATTCATTGAGCACTTAGTGAGGTCCATTAGAGAGTGTCACATTTTAATTGGTATTTGTCTTTTCCTTTGCACTTCTTTATTTACTTGGGTATATTGTGCTCAGAATTTGTAATGTGTTTATCAGATTGCTGAATTATGATTCATTTGATGAGTTGAGTAATATAGGAAAAGGGTCATCTTAATTCATTGAATGATTGGTTTTTTTTTAAATTAACAGTACGTTCATTTTACATAAGGAATCGTGCTAAAAGGGTGAGCCCTTCAACTTGCGTCTTCTACACGTTTAATTTATGAAACAGTAGCTTAATTTGAATTCAATTAGCATATTTTGCTTAATTATATTATTGAGTTCATTGACAAAATTATGAAATACGGTTTAAAAGGGAAATGTGATTCATTAACCGTTAATTTTCTTATCATATTGATTTGCTCAATAAAAAAATCATATTTCTATCTTTCTGGGTCAAATTACTACAGCTTAAATTTCCTGCCTATTAAAATCAATTAAATTTCCAAATTACTGTAATGCTTCCAATTTTCTCACAATTTTTCGCTATTTTGAGATGGTAAAGAATAGACGATTATTTTGACGAGTTAATAGAACGTTTGAAAGCAGTTTTTCTGGTGACACAAAAATCGACTAATGCTACACTTTAAATTTACCAGAAAATTTAAACTAGATTTCTCACAATGTTTCAAGTGGTTAGAAATTTCAAAAGGGAACAACTTGTTAATTTATCGATATGTAAATTGACTATAAATTAATGCTTAAAAAAGAGATTGAAGTATAAAGAAAGATTAGGAAATTTGTAAGAGATTAAATTCTGTGGTAGCATTACACCCGAACAATACTCTGTTCTATAGAAAAATTCTTATTTATTTATTCTTTCTCTTCTTCTATTTCTTTTTGTTACTGGAATTGGACATAATACATAGACATGACGTACAGTAGAAAAAAAAGACAGAACTAATACGAAAATGGAAGTTATTTCCTGGTTATGGTTCAGAGAATTTTTAGTTTTTTCCCCTTTTTTAAAGAGAAACATTTTTTAAAATGGTAATGCACCCCCATTGAAAATGTATATGACAACAGAAAAAATATGTGCGTGAAAAGTGATAAGAGTTGACAATGTTGATGGAATTTTCGGAGAAAAAAAGTAGCTTCACATAGTATTATATCGCTCATACGACTTTGCAGGGGCACAACTAATTTTGAGCATTTTTTTTGGGAAACAGCATAATAGATTCAATGAAAATCTAGACAAAAATTGTTTTATTTAGAGGGTAACTACCAAATTTCGGCATATTTGCATAAGTTAGTAAAATTTGAAATGTAATATTTTTAATACAAACTGATTTTTTACTTAATTCTTTTTAGTGTTACTTGAAACCTTGTAAATAGTTTATTGTCTTTGTTTTCTCTAAAATTTTCTTAATACATTTTTAAAATGAATAAAAATATAGACATAGCTTTGGGTATAATATTTCGTCCACCTTGATTCTCATAGTTCCTTGCCCTTCCGGAATTTTTCCAAAGAGTTATTCACATCATCTTGTTCGTCAAAGCGACATTTCTTGTTATTTTTTTCATTGTATAATCTCTAAAATATTCAAAAACTTAAAATTCATGAAAAATTTGAGGTACAAAAGAAGTAGCCGAAATTGCAAACTGGTCGAAATTTTGTACGCTTACCATATTTTAACTTTCAAAATATTTTTTTCTGCAAATAAGCAGAATTATTCCCCTGTAATTCTAAATATTTCTGAGTATATTTCGGTAATAAGAGAAACAGGAGAGCAACCTGCGTGAATTGTACCTCTACTTCATAAAGAAAATTTGTTAAAAATTCTAATATTCCAGCTAACGTAATCAACGCCAAATCAAATGGTTTAATTAATTACTTAATTTTAACTAGTTGTAGAACATTCAACTTCTTGAACAAATGTATGAAAATAAGATAAACGTTAGCGCTTTGTGGTGAATAGCGAAACTAATATGGAATGACTCAACTATCACTAAAAGTATCTTATATTAATGTTTTGTAAAAGTCCTTAATTAACTAGTTTCTGTTAAGGACAATAATTTTTTTTCACTAAGTACTTAATTAAGGACTTATGAATAAGCACTTTTTAAATAGATACCCCAGATACCCAAATGCCTAGAAAACATATGATTTTAATTCCTCATATTTCTTTTAGTTTTCAAAGTAAAACAAAAAACAAATACTTAGGGTAAGTGTGCAAAATTCCGGCCAGCTTGCAATTCCGGCCACCTTTTTTGTTCCTCGAATTTCCATGAACTTTTAGATTTTACGTACTCTAGAGATTATACAATGCAAAAGAATAACAAAAAATGTAGCTTCGACAAACGAAATGACGTGAAAAAAATTAGAAAAATTCCCGAAGGGCAAGGAACTATTATTCTCATAGAAAAGGTGGCCGAAATAGGGCACCAAAGCTATGTCTACATTTTTATTAATTTTAAAATGTATTAAGAATGATTTTAAAGTAAATAAAGACGATAAACTTTCTACAAGGTTCTAAGCAACACTCCTAAGGTAGAAGGAATGAAAAAAATCAATTTCTATTAAAGATATTACATTTCAAACTTGAGACTTTGGCGTTTGCATGCAACTATGCCGAAATTTCGCACACTTACCCTAATGCATAGTAATTGGTAAGATTAGCCTTGTTATAAGCTCTGTTGGATTGTCCGAGCACGCACTTTTCTCTTAAACTGCAACTTTTACCAAACAGAACTGTTATTGGTCTCAATTACCTCAGAAGAAGTATTTCAAATACGTATGGAACAAAACATTGATGAAACATTCGATTAAAAATATAATATTGAAAATTTCGGAAAATATAGGCTCCTAAAGCATGAGTTTATATGACACAAGGAAAGGTACACTGAAAAAAAAACGGGGGTGCGATTAACTTTTTTTTCTCATAACTTTAACACTTTTAGGCGTAAAAATATATCAACAGTTTTTAATGTTAATTTTACACCTTTTTAAGTGTAAAATTAACATGGAAAAGGGTAACTTTAACCCATAATACACCTAAAAAGGGTAATATTTACACCGACTTCGGGTCAATGCTGCAGGGTAAAATTAACATTTCCGGAATGGTATTTTAACTTTTTCGGATTTCTCTCAATGTAGGCGCACCTGACTGCCTAATTTTACGCTCAGTGATACGTAGGGGAGACCGGGGAGTTTTAGGACAGGGATAGTGTGGGACGAGGCGATTTTTTCAATAATAGTGTTTAAAATTAATTAACATGGTTCAATAATGGAAATTATCCAAGAAAAAATGCGTCCCAAACATCCCCTTTTGCGTCCCATACTGCCCCAAGTCTGGGAGGTTTGGGACAAAGTGTCAAGTTAAATGTTTTATCTTCTCCAAGAAAACTCATTTGTTTTCCAAGATCTATCGAATACTATTTATAAAGTCAATACCCATAAATATCCTATAGACTGCATGAAATTGTAATACATATCATGATTTTTTGGAATACTGTCTCAAAGTCAGAACATGAAAAAGTGTCACAAAACTCCCCGGTCTCCCTTATCACCAGAAAGAGGATTCGTCGAAATTTGAAAATTTTGTGGGTAATTTACACTTCCGAATTAAAAGCTAAAGAGAAGATGTAATAGAATATGGGGCAGTATAGTTGGAAATTTACGCTGTCATATCGCAAGATGAAGGCATGAAAAGAAAGATTGAACAGATTTCGGGATACTTGTGAGCAAAATTACATTTCCAGATTACAAGTTGTTGGGACTAATGTGAGGGCCTTGAGTTATACTTACCAAATCAAAATGCAATCAAACATACAATATTCTACTTCACTGATTTCACTGATCTTAAGTCTTCACAGATTTATCACAAAGAGAATTAAATCTTTGGGAATGCATTTTACATATAGTTAATAACATGTTGTGGTTGTTTTTTTTTTTGAAATGTCAAATTGTTCTGTCTTTCTATCCTATGTCTATCGTATTCTCTATTCTAGTTTCCATTTTTTTCCATGAGATATCACAACTTCTGCCCAAAAAAATCCTTATTTAAGGACTTAATAAGTACTTATAAAGGACTTATCTTTGGCAAAGCTAAGAACATAGACGATGCCTTTAAGTACAACATTGTGCTAGTAACAGGTTACCTTGTGTTAGCCGGCATAATACAATTTAGTTACTTATATAATTTTACCTAAAAATAAATTAAATTTTCTTAAAAAGTCTCTTTTCAAAATCACAAAAAAAACGAGTTAGTTCATTGTAATTTCGAATGAGCGATGTAGTAGTTTTTTTTTGGGTCAAAACTTGGAACAATGCCTGTGATTAAGTTTGGAAGAACACTGAGAAAGCAAAAGGGAGGAGATAGAAGTGAAAAATGTTACTGTTAAACTTTCCAATATGAGATTATTGCTAAAATGTGACCCACTTTCTTCTTATTCCTCCTTCAACTTTTGCCACCATCTCTCTATAATACCCCTGCCACACTTCCTCTTCTTCCGTCACTTTTAGAGCTCTGTTGGGTTATGAAGTCATTGAGGCTCAGTGAACTTTCCCTTTTTTCCACATTTCATTTTCTCACTTGGTTTCATTTGCGCGTATAATACACAAAATCCCCATCACATCAACTGACCACCATTGCTTCCTCAATATACAATAGAAGAACTTTTTTTTTATATTCATGTGCATTGTATGCAAATGGGAACTGATAAATGTAATTTGGGGCAGACAGAGTGGAGAAAAAAACGAAATAATCAAATTTCTGCCATTTTATTTACTTCCTGCTATTTTGGAGAACAGTTCTAATAAGTTTGTGCAGAATTTATAAAGTTATTTTTGCTAATGGCAAATTAATGTTTCAGTTGGAAAGTTATGGTGAACTTTCTAATTGAATACCTATGGGTGCAGGAATTGGAGCAAATGTGCAAATCCTTTATGCAGAATAATTATAAAATTGATATTACTTTTTTGTCACATCTTCAGTCATCGTACAGTTTGGAAAAAATGTTCTGATTGAGCTCATATTCTCAGAGTAGATCTTATGAATCTCTTTAATTCGGAAGTAAATTACGAAAAACACAAGTTTCTTTTTCTTGAGAATTTTTAAGAATCGAATTAGATTAAATTTTATAAATTACTCATGGAATTTTCGTTTGCTATTAGGTGAGATTCTTAACAATCTCACCTACTATAATCCTAACAAAATTTCATGTCGTCCGATCGACCTCAAACTTGGCCAAAATGTGTTTCGCCACTTCCTGATCACGAATATATATGTGGCTATTTTACGTTCCCGGCCGGCCGGCCGGCCGCTCTTTGGAGCTTAATAGCTCCTAAACTAAAAAAGATATCGACTTGCGGTTTTCGGCAAAGGTTATATATCGCATGAAAATTGCAACTTGGTGCATTGACCCCCCCACCCCCCACCCCTCCTTCCGCCATTTTGAAGACCCCCCTTTTTTGTTTTCTCAATAGCTCCGCCCCTGTGGCATCGAGCGGGCTCAAATTTTAGTATGTTATAGCTGGGCCTTAGAGCTTTCCATCAATACCAAACTTAAGGTCCCCCGACCCCCCTGACCCGAGCTATAAGGGTCCAAAAAAAAATCTTTAAATGGCCATAACTCCGGTTCTAATTGTCAAAATTTAAAAAATGAGGGCTTTTTGGAAAGCTCTCATGAAATGTCACTTCCCCTTCTAACATCGCAAGTTCATAAAACCACCGCTAGGGGCGCTATTATTAAAAAGAAAATTTTTAAATCTTAAAAGTTAAATAACTCAAAAATTCTTTATGCAATCGGGCTGAAATTTTAGTATGTTGTAGCCGTTGATTATACCTATCAAACAAAAAAAACCTTTGGTCGATCCATAACCCCTTACCCGAGCTATAAGGGGTCAAAGTTCGAACATTGACCGGCCTCTATCTCCGGTTCTAATTAACATATCGACCTAAATTTTACCTTTTTGGTTTCGTCTCGATGAGCACTTTCAGATGGAAGTTCAAAAAGTCACCACAGGTGGCGCTGTGATAGCGTCAAAATTCATCGAAATTCAAAGTAATTTTTCTCAAAAACGGCATTGTGCAAGTTAATGAAATTTTAGTATGTTGTAGTCCAGTCTAGGACGTTTCCAAAATGGTGCAAATGTGCGCTGTGGTTAAAACAGAACCGGAGATATGAGGGGTCAAAGTTTAACGAAATTCAAAAAATCATATCTCCGGTTCTATGTGACCGATTTTGATGAATGAGGGCTTAAACGAAAGATCTCACCAAATGCTACAACTTTCTAGAATATTTGAACTTCGTGGGATCAACACCAGGGGCGCCACAGTCGAAAAACCAATTTCAATATCACATAACCTCAATTATCTCGACTGTCGCTGAACCGATTTTGATGATCACTTCGACACAATTGTAGAACACATTTGTCTCTACATTTCGTTCATACATCATTTTCCGGTCAGACTACGCTATCACTCCGATTTTGCCGTTTAAGTGTGAAAAAATTGATTTTTCCCATAATAACGCTTTGAAATCACTCAGATGCCAATTTCACTGCCTCTACTCCACAAAGACACTTAAAATAGGGTTTTAAATGGAAAGTCCCACAAAAGACAACAATTCTTTGATATAGTTGAAGTTCAACAAATGAACACTTGGGGCACTCTGGATGAAAAAACAAGTTAAGAAACAAAAAACCTCACTTATCTTGACTTCTGAGTAACCGATGAGATCATGTTCTATAGGAAAATTATAGAGAACATTCTGGTCTACATTTCACCCATATATCACTTTTCTGTCAGTTCATCCAAATCCTTGATATTTTGGTTTAAATACAAAATTTGTATAATTTCACGAATTTGATTCAAGATAACTGAATGGCGTCTCCCAACTTCAGCTCCAAATCGAATTTGCATGCACTCCGAGTTAGCTCACGTTAAGAATCTCACCTACATAAGCCGGTTAGGATTATCTGTCCCTTTCATATGAAAATCTTAGAAAAGGATGAATAATCTTATCAGTAGGTTAGAAACACACCCATTTATCTATTGTATCAAGTAAAACCCAGTTGATCTGTTTGTCAAATATTTCGAAAAATTTCTTAAAGATTTTTTTCTTAGGATATCTCAGAAACTTGACGTGATGGACCACAAGTTTCTTCGGGAGAAATGTTCACGACATACCAAGGAACAAGAAACTACTCATTATTTTCCATCCCAAGAAAAAAAGTTTCATTTTGTTGCACAGTGTAGTTTAAACCTACAATATGTAGTTCGAAAGTTAGATAATTGTGGTAAAAATAATTTTCTTCTAAACAATTTGGATGTACCAATTTGTAAAGTTAAAAAAATATATTTGGTCCTTAAATGACTTTTGTTTGGTAAACATGTTTTTGAAACTACTTCGAATATGTTTAGGTAGTCAGGGCGAATATTTCTTCCTTGAACACTTATGTTCGAAAACCAATTCGATATCCAATTTTCGAATATCAAAGTTTAACCACGTTGGAGGATCTATTTTACAACTGCGAGGGCCAATTTTTGAAATTCTCACTCGCACCCGCGAGCTCTTTAGTGGCTAAGAGAAATACACTCACCGGAAATTCTTGAGTACGTGCAACGAGTACGTTATCTTATAAAGAAGTCGTTACAGAAGGATTTGAATCTACTGGGTATGCGAGTCAATTTCTCTCGACCACTAAAGAGCTTGCAGGTGCGAGTGAGAGTTTCAAAAATTGGCCCTCTGATTTGTTTAAATTTGGATTTTTTTTTTTGAAAGATCTTGAAATTTCCAACCCGACTGTATAATGGACTTAATGGGTCGTGAGCCGGTATAGTACCCGTAATTGATGTACAGTGAGTGTCAATAGTTTGTTGCCTAATGGATGTTTGAGAAATCAAGTGAAAAAAATTACAGAAAAAAATACTTTTCCAAATTTTTCTTTTTGCAGATGAGTTCCTTGTAATCCGTAGATATTATTTATAGTTTTCAAAAAAAATAATTAATTTTATTTCATATCAAAAATAATTGTTTTCCAAAAGTTGGTCATTTTTGAAAAATCAAAAGTTTGTTGCCTCATTAAAAAAACTAATTCAAAATGGTGAAAACGTACAACCAACTTTATATAAACCGGTTACATTTTGAGCTTTTGTCATTTGATAGGCAAATGGTGGATTTGTACATTTTTAAGGCTGTCAATGGTAAATATATAGGTGTAAAAGTGATGATAAATAACAAGAAATAATCAGTTTTTTGATAATTCTTAATTTAGGTTATAATGGCAAATTACAAAAAGTTGAAAGGTGGGATATTGTCCAGAGATACTGCTGGAAGGAATCGGCGTCGCTTAATTGCCAAATTTTATGGAAATTCATGAAAAGTTATACATAAAATGGTCATATATTATAGTTAAGAGGCACGAGTACATCTGAAAAACGCTACTGGTAGACCCAGGGTTTTGACTCAGAAAGTCGATAACCGCATTCTAGGTATCTCTGATAGTAACCCCATGATGTTTGCTTCAAAAATTCAAAGTCGGCTGGTTACAGAAGGCATACAGGCTTCAAAACCAACCGCAATTTAATGAAAGTGGTAAGAATAATTACTTGGTTTGCAGGTTTCCATTGGTAAACAAAACCAATCTGGTTAAAAGGTTGTAAATTCACTTGGAGCATGCTAAAAACGTAAAAATACAACCTCTTACGCAGTTTGGTTTTGCTTACCAATGGAATCTTGCGAGCCAAGTACCTATTCTTATATTTTCTTTCATTTTGAGTTTGATTTTCGAAGCATTTGAAGCCTGTATGCCTTCTGTAACCAGCCGACCTTGAATTTTTGAAGCAAACATCATGGGGTTACTATCAGAGATACCTAGAATGCGGTTATCGACTTTCTGAGTCGAAACCCTGGGTCTACCAGTAGCGTTTTTCAGATGTACTCGTGCCTCTTAACTATAATATATGACCATTTTATGTATAACTTTTCATGAATTTCCATAAAATTTGGCAATTAAGCGACGCCGATTCCTTCCAGCAGTATCTCTGGACAATATCCCACCTTTCAACTTTTTGTAATTTGCCATTATAACCTAAATTAAGAATTATCAAAAAACTGATTATTTCTTGTTATTTATCATCACTTTTACACCTATATATTTACCATTGACAGCCTTAAAAATGTACAAATCCACCATTTGCCTATCAAATGACAAAAGCTCAAAATGTAACCGGTTTACATAAAGTTGGTTGCACGTTTTCACCATTTTGAATTAGTTTTTTTAATGAGGCAACAAACTTTTGATTTTTTAAAAATGACCAACTTTTGGAAAACAATTATTTTTGATATGAAATAAAATTAATTATTTTTTTTGAAAATTATAAATAATATCTACGGATTACAAGGAACTCATTTGCAAAAAGAAAAATTTGGAAAAGTATTTTTTTCTATCATTTTTTTCACTTGATTTCTCAAACACCCATTAGGCAACAAACTATTGACACTCACTGTACATCTCTCAAAATTTTTTCCAAAATATTTTTTTATTTATTTTTTGAAAGCTTGTGACACGGCTAGAGGCCAAATGGTAAGAGATATCTACTTCTGGTCTTTGAAACCCCCCTCAAACCGACCCAAGGATCATAACTACCCCCCCCCTTTAAAACCATATTTTTAGTTTTTTTTTTCGAAAACTGCTCCTACGATTTCTTCTATTTTTGGATATGTTTTGGAGATCGGCCGGGTGAACTTTTTGTCCCAACATACCTATGACCTAAAATAATCGCCATCTTGAGTTTTTGAAGGTCAAAGTTTAAAAAGGCTAGATCTAGAGGGCCTAATTCAAAATCAATTTGGTAAAATTGGGATATTTTGAAAAGATCAACATTATCTAGGATAGTCTTGTTTCTTTTCCCCCCATCACCCTCGTACCCCCCCCCCCCCAATACCATATTTTTTTGGTTTATTTCGAAAACGGCTCCTACGATTTCTTTCATTTTCGAATATGTTTTAGAGGTACTCAGGGCGAATATTTCGTCCTTGAACACCTATGTTCGAAAACCATTTCGATATCAAATTTTCAAACATCAAAGTTTAACCACTTTGGAGAGCTTATTTTTCAACCGATTTGCTTAAATTTGGATTTTTCTGAAAGATCTTGAAATTTTCAACCCGACTGCATCGGACTTAATCGGTCAAGAGTCGGTATCTCGTTTTAAGAATTATAATTTTTGTTGCGAAATCATTTGGACGAAGTTTTTAAGTAAAAACTGCAATGAAATAATCACAATTCCCACAAGCTAAAATTACCTTAACTATAGATTTAAAGATTGTAAACGGAAATTTACTACAAATAAGTTAAAGTCCTTATAATAGTCATGTTGGAACACTGGTGTCAGGTGTGGGATTTCAAAATCAAATTGAAAATTAAATTGTACAGTGCATAATTTTTGCAAAAAATATATAGAGATTGCTCACTTTAAAGTTCACAATCACTGCCCTAGAGTAAAATTGTGTAATATAATACGGAATGTGGGTGAATATTTAATTAAATCAAATGCAAAATAGCGTCCATAACCATAGATTATTCCATTTTAATACTCTTCTATGGAGTTGTTGAGCTAAATACCATCATAGGTAGAGTATTAAAATGTTGATGAGCTTTTGGCATCAAAATTGCACCATTATTATCGATTAATGACCCCACTCTGTGGTCAATAATGAGGGAAAAAGTGGTATTGCATCATTACTCTTCATCACATTTTATTAGTCACTTTTACTTTGTTTTAATTGCGAAACTATTTTTAATATTGATTTAATATTATAGAATTGATAGATACGAAAATGATTTACGATGGTATTGCAAAAAACAAAGATTCTAAGTGACATCACTAAAAGTCAAGAAACTCATTGTAAAATTGAAAAAAAAGTACTATCGTGGGTGAATAATCTATTATTGTTTTTTTTCTTATATACATTTTTATGCATTCTATTATAAAAAAAGAACACAAGTAAATGAAAACTGTATAGTGAAAAATCTTTATGATTCTTTTTTAGCTTCTCTTTCATTCGGATTCTTTTTTTTTCAATTTATGAATTGTTTATATTTTTCCTTCAGGTCAATCTTGATTTTCCCTTCACTCTTCCCCTTCTCTTTTGTTGATTTTTCATTCACTTGAAGAATGAGTTGTAGATCAGGGACAAGTAATTAATGTCTGCGGGCTATTGAAGAGAGACTCTACAACTTGCCATTTCATAGCACAAACAATATTCTCTTTATCATTTTCAATTACACACCATTCTGATTCATTGTGATGAAAGAGTTGGAAAAGAATACAACGAAGATTTGTGCTGTATTAGTTTTTTTTTTCTTTTTTTTTCTGCAACAAGACATTTGAAGCGGAAATCCGCAGGAAAATTGATAAAACATAGTGCAATATTATTAATACTTAGCGTTTAGAGTTACTTTAGCATTTTGCTTCTTTATAGCTTTCATTTACACAAAGTGTTGTATACATCTAATTGTATTGCAATATTTTTTTTGGTTATTCATGAATTTTGATTTGCAAACACTAGGTTTTTTTTCATTAATAAAGATTTGGTAATGGTATTTTATGAAATTTTGAGGAAGTTTAGGCTTATAAAATTGTGTTGAATTTCATTCACTAATGTAACCAAGAGGTGTTTTTGGAATGTAAGGTTATGTTAGACTTAACCTCAAAAACAATAGCATATGCTTTTTGTGGCTGAAATATCTGAGTCATCCTAATGCAATTTTTATTAAGATCACCTCAAAATTTGTGTTAAAACGAATAAAATTAATATAATTGAATTTTTCGATGTTTCATTGCTTGTTCGTTATAGAGTGGTTTTTAATGTGAGATTTTAAGACCTGTCAGATGTTTCCATACTGGTCCCAATTAAGCTAATTAATACGTTTTTTAGTACTAATTAACTTCTGATGATATAGGGTCGAAGGAACACCTATTCGGCAGGGAAAACATATTGACAATTTCGTTAAAATATTAAAATTCATTTAATGTATCAAATAAAATGCAAGTAATATTGCGTTTTCTTTCATTAATCTGCCTTTTCCTGTAGGGTAAGTGTGTCAATTTTCGGCATAGTTGCATATAATCAACGAAGTCCTAAGTTTTAAATGCAATATTTTTAATTCATATTGATATTTTCGTTACTTCCTTTTCGGGAGGGTTGTATGGACCCTTGAAGATTAGTTTATCATCTTTGTTTTCTTTAAATCGATTCCTAAAATATTGAAAAATTAATAAAAATATGGACATTGCTTTGGGTAGTATTCCGGCCACTTTGTGTGAAATACCGGCCACCTTTTTTCTGACGCCATTTTGTGACGCAACGGACAGAAAATTTCAAAACGTCAAACGGAACGAGTTTAATATTTAGTTTAATACGTTTATATGACCCACAAGCCCAGAGATCTTCCGTGTAATTTGTCCTGAAGACCTGAAGAGTAGCATCTCAAATTTACGCGCAGATTCCCGTAGCAATTTGCCCTTCCTGAACTCTTCCAATGAAATTGAAAATGAAATGAAATGAATAAGAAATTTAGGAAAGCAAAAGATGTTGCCGGAATACGCAACATTACCTCACCGGAGAGACGCTCACAAAGTATATACTTTTTTACGCGAAATACAGAATCCAGCTGGGAAATTTTGCCCGAAATTTAAAGATTGATTTACTATTAACATAAATAAACAGAAACAATCTTTAATGAAAACTAATAAATTTTAATGAAAAACACCGAAGGAAAACCCTCTATACATCATCACAAATCACAAGACTGCTAGAAACACAATCGATCTGTCACATTTTTTGTAAGGCTCTTTCCACACTGAGTTTTTGCAACGCAATTTAAATTCAAATTATACTTAAAATTTAATGGTCTTTGTGTTAATACATCCTAAAATGAATAAATATTTAAAAGCAAAATGAATTCATTGACTATTCGACGATTACATACATAATTTTAATTAATTTATTTGCATGGCCGAAATTACACTCAAAGTGGCCGAAATTTGGCACACTTCCCCTAAAAATAGATGTTCAAATTTCATATCTTTAAATGGTAGAATTAGGGCGCTTATAGGGTAAGTGCGCCAAATTTCGGCATAGTTGCATGCAAGCGTTAAAGTCTCAAGTTTAAAATGTAATATTTTAAATTCAAATTGATTTTTTTTAATTCTTTCTTCTGAAAGAGTGTTGCTTGGAACCTTGTAAAGAGTTTACCGTCTTTATTTACTCTATAATCATTCTTAATACATTTTAAAATGAATAAAAATATATACATAGCTTTGGTGCCCCATTTCGGCCACCTTCATTCTCATAGTTCCTTGCCTTTCGGGAATTCTTCCAATGCCTTTTTCACGTCATTTCGTTTGTCGAAGCTACATTGTATAATAATTACAATAATTAATTGTAATTTTGCATTGTATAATCTCTAGAGTACGTAAAATCTAAAAGTTCTTGGAAATTTGAGGAACAAAAAAGGTGGCCGAAATTGCAAACTGGCCGGAATTTAGCACACTTACCCTAGGTCCTGACACGAGTTCTTAAAGTGCCAATATGTGTTCCTTCAATTCTAATTAACGTATTTTGAGAAAAGGAAAAAAGGAGTTAGTGGAGAATTGAAGTCAATGTTAATATTGACTATAATAATGGGGTCGGCGAAGACCACAAGTAACTATCTCTAACTGTTTGACTTCTAGTTTAACACATTGTCAGACAGGTGAATGGACGACAATGTAATGCAATTTTTCATAAATCATTTTATTCGCAAAAATTTGCGTCTGCGAGCTTGAATATGAAAGATGCTTCTTATGAAGAATTTAATACGTGATTTCTATAAGCTATAAAATAAAATAAACATTTCTTCTTGGGACTTTAAACTCTTTTTAATATGTTTAATAAATTCTAGCCTCAATTTAACCTCATTTTAATAGAAATCAGGTTTTTTAGGGTTATATTCAACATAACCTTACTATTACAAAAAAATCTCATAGTTTAGAAAAATCACAGCGATAATGGAAGTATTTTCTTATTTTAAAAATTTAAAATAAAATTAAAAATTTGCTTGTTGACGTTAAAGTATATGTTTTTCTTCTTGTAATTCTATTACCGAAATTCTATTAAATAGAATTGCCTGACGTATATGTATTAAATTACAAATACCATTATCAAAATGAGTTTTTTTTTCCTAGAAAAGAATTGGTTTAAAAATTGAAATGATTTTTATATGATTTGTTTGTTCTTGGTATTCATGTGTCAACAGTACAATATCATATTTCCTCAAATATACTTTCTTAAAATGTGAAATCAATCATTTTGTATATACTATAGATCCGAAACTATTACAATATAATAAAATAGTATAATAGTATGACCCCTGAACTTGAAGAAGAGGATATTACATGAAATCATTTACAATCGAGAGGAGTGGATAAAGTGTATAAATGGGTACAACATATAAAATGGGAATTTCAAAGAGAAAATGTTGCGAGAAAAAAAAAGTTAAAGAATGATGATTCAGTGAATCGTGAAGTTATGCACATTGAATTAAAATGGTAATGAAAGAAGGAATTTTAGTGATGTTATTAAACCTTAAGCTCTCTTTCTTCTCTGACTTAATTTCACTTGCAAATAGTTGGTTAATTAATGCAATAGTTCACATACTTCTTTGCTGAAGAACATATACAATAAAACCTCAACTATTTCACTCTCATTCTAAAATAAAAAGTAGTACGGAAATTAAATAGGCAAGTGCAAAAGCAGTACCATGTTTAACATGCTTTTTTTTTTTTTTTAACTATTTCTCATAATGTAGCAATAAAAAAAATATATAAGTCAAAACTCGATTTACCTTGTTAAAAACTTCCACTTATGAAGTTCTTTTTTTGCTGTTTTGATGTTTCCTCAAGCAATGTTTTATGCTGTTACGATACTTTATAATATTCAATTTCTTGTCTATATATTTCTTCTTCCACGTCTCACTACAGCATGTTTCTTTCCGGCAAAATATAAATAATGTGTATTTTGCAAATGTTACTTTCACTGGAAAAAGACATGCACTTAATGTTGTGAGGAAAAAAGAAACAAAAATCAATACGCACGTGCTGCCTGGAGGAATAAATTGATGGAACATTTAACTTAATTGCCAGTCTCTGAAAGATTGTCTCACAGGGATCGCAATAGAAAATTCTTTTATTTTATCAAATTGCTTTCATGTGCTCTCTTTTTTACCCCTTCTTTAACATTGCCTTTGTAAAATAAGTTGTCACTTGCATCAGTTAGTATCGTATGACTTTCATATGATACCAACTGGCGATAAGATGTAGTTAGGTGATATAGGATGGAAAAACTATTTCTCGCCACTTTTATGAAAAAGTAAAAACTAATTTAATTTTAATTTTAATTTAATGGACTGTATAGAGAATTTTTACTCTCAATACAAAAATAAATATTTTAGTGCCACTTTTTACCACTTTTCGCCATCCTTGCACCGACTTCTCGCCATTTACTTCAAAAGATCCAATCTCTATTATTTTAGACAATATGTTCAGCGTAGCTTTTCCCTGTCGATCATGTTTATTAGTAATTTTACATGTTTTCTACACTTTTATTTTTAAACTTATTAGACTGACTCCTGATAAACAATGCGGATTTGACAATTTGAGAATCCATAAAGTGAACATTGTTTTGTTTATAAATAGTAGGGCAGAAATTAAAAAAAAAACTTTATTGCTAATTTATTTTATAAGCAAAGAAAAATTAACGATTTAAATATAAGGAATGAAAAGTAAGTCACTGGCGAGAAGTGGTTATTCCACCCTACACTGAGAGAGAAATCCAAAAAAGTTAAAATAACATTCCGGAAATGTTAATTTTACCCTGCATTATTGATCCGAAATCGGTGTAAATATTATGCTTTTTAGGTGTATTAGGGGTTAAAGTTACTCTTTTTCATGTTAATTTTAATTTTAAAGAGGTGTAAAATTAACATTAAAAAATGTTGATATATTTTTACACCTAAAAAGTGTCAATGTTATGAGGAAAAAAAGTTAATCGCACCCCCGTTTTTTTTCTCAGTGTAAGCGTTATATTCATTTTAGTACTTTTTAACATTTGATTTAGAAAGACTGAAACAAGAACCGCAGCATTAGCTGCAAGCTAATTTCACGGTTTTTGATCAAAAATATCTTACACAGAAAAAAAAATTGCTCCTACTGGACATTTACAAAATGCTTATAAATCGTGTAACCCACTAAAAAGTTCGTAAAAGTTTGCACTTTTCACAAACATTGTTTTTAACGATCACTTGACACGCATTTCTTGTTATTTTACAAGCATTTGTTCGTATATTGTGTTTGTCAGGCAAAAGTTTACGAACAAATGACAAGGGTATACGGACATCTTTCTTTGTGTTTACGAACATTTACAAACAATTGTTTGTACAATAACAAAAAATGCTAGTTAAGTTAACATGTTACGAACAATGTTTGTGAAAAGTACAAACTTTTACAAACTTTTTAGTAGATTATACTATTTACGATCATTTCGTAAGTCCCCAGTAGGGATTCATAAAAATTTTTTTATAGTTTGTCATCATCCACAAGAATTGATTTTTTATCGATTCTAAACTGTCCAAAATATTATGTTACCTAAAATATCCATATTTTGTTTTGGGTATTCAGAATCTCAAAAGAAGCTAAAGAATTAATCCTTTGAATTGAAAAAAATTCAAAAATTTAATTATGATATTAAGCTAGATGTTTTTCCACAAAAAATGCGCCTTAATCTCAGTGATAAATTTAAAGTTAGTTCTAGATCTAGAACATTAAGAATAAAATTTATTTATCAACATTGACGTTTTATAAATTGTTTTTTTTTATTGAAAAAAATAGTTGATTTTGTAAAATAGTCAAAAATTAATTTTAAAACATTTTACTGTTCGAACCTCACAGAGAGAGCAATATATTATATTGTATAGGGAAAAATTAGATAATTTGGAACCATTTACAATTAGGGACATTTAAGATATTCTTATTGTTTCAGATGAGCAAAGAGAAAACAAAGACTGCGAAATAGGAGAAAAAGATAATTAAGAAAAGGAACAGCTTTTCTACCTTTTGAATCTCTAAAACAGTGAGAAAATGACAAATGTCCCAAGTTGTAAATGATGCCAAATTGCCTCATTTTGCACTAATCCTTCGATTTTTTCACCCACCAAAATTTTCACCTTCCACTTCCACCCCTGGAGATCACTTTTCTCAACAAATCTTCGCGTTTTAAACGATGTCTGAGTTAGCCCTTGAAGAACTTTTGGGTCACCCGTGACCCAAAAGTTAAATTTTTCCTACAGCCTTCTAAAGTTTTACTTTGCCCTAAAAAGTTAGAAAAAAAAATGATTTTTCTGACCTCCAATTTTTGACTTTCTCGTCCTTAAAGGGTTAATGTCGTCACGCTGTTTGTCCGTTCGCCTATTACCACGCTTATAGGCCAAACGGTTAGATATAAAGCGATTTGGAACCTTCGCCCCCCCCCCCCATAAGTCGAGTTTTGAATCTTTATCGAGCTTTGATATGAAGAAAAAACTCTTCTAGTTCAAAGATCCTCGCCTAGATACGACAATTGAATACAGTAATCACATAAAAAAGGGTTAGAAACTCTTTTCACTTCAACGAATTAAGAGAATATTATGTTTTTTTTCTGTTAAATAATATTTCTTGCTGACAATATGCAATGCTAAATTGAATTTTCAATTGAAAAGTTATTAAAGAGTCATGCGGTAATATCATAGTTGATATAGCATCGAAGTATAATATCCGATTGATGTTTTTGTCTATGTTCTCTTTTTAATTTTCCAATATATTGAATTAAAATCAATTAAGCTCTATAAATTAGAAAATTCATTTTGTTGACAAATAATGGGGGAAAAAATAAAGAATTTTATTTGTGTGTTCCACTTGGTTGTGCATTGTTACATTTGTTGTGTAACAATAAAAAAAAATAAAAAGAAGTTATAGGGGAAATGCTTCTAATTTTGTCCAGTTTCTTATTTTGGACACTTTGAGGATAACATTGGACACTAAAAATAAATTGATTAAAATGATGGATTTTTATTCCAATATTTGATGAATAATGAATTCTATCTAAATATTTGTTCTTTTTGGAATATTTTAACACTAAATACGTTAAAATTTGAATATGATTTGAGTTGAAATTGCTTTGTTGAAAATTCAGTGTGAGCAATTGCTTACGAGAAATATGACAGAACTTCGTGGCTTACTTCAGTCTTATTTAGTTTTGGTGAAGTACTAACAAAGTTTGTTCGCTGTTTTTGAGTTATATTATTGAATATTCATTGAATATTGTGTTGATTCACGTTACTGATGATTTGTACATTTGACCTGAAGTGAGATTTGCCTTGTGAATTATATTTTTCGTGTGAAAAATGGGAAATTTTTTAAGACATTCACCAGTGAGGTGATGATTCTTATTTTGGACAGGTGTTTTTCTCACGAAATTTCGTGAAGTTTTAGCTTTTGTGATGACTAGGTTGGACAAATGCCTGGAGAAATGAAGGAGCATCATCTCTACGAAAGAGATGCAGTGAGAAATGCCTTGAAAGGCTCCCGGAAAGGGCAGGGAATGAGCGAATCCGCACGTACTTGGAGTACCGAAGTCAACTCACTTTAATGAATGATATGGAAAGTTTCTGGGCTTCTTGTGACATTCCACGTTTCCCTTACATGACCAGGAAGAGGACTTGGTAAGATTGGTTCATGATATGAAGAACAATGGGCATCCTGTTGAGGCGGATTATCTGTCCAAATTTACAGACAAGTTGTAAAAATTAATAACCAAGTTGTCCAAAATAAGAGTCAAATTCACCTCTACATATCAATTCATTTTTAAACGTATTAAAACTAATTTTAGTAAAAATGAGATGATAAATAGCTTGCCAAGTTTCTAAACAATCCTTCTGAAAAGAGAGTAACAAGAAAAGTCAATTAGTATTGAAAATATGGCACTTCAAACTTAGGATATCGATGCTTATATGCAGACTGTCCAAAATTATAAGCACTTCCCCTAGTAGAAGAAAAACAAAAGTAATATTGCAAAACATTTGGATTAAATTTCCTTTTTCAATTCACATCCAATATCTCAATATTTTATTTTATCCATGTGGGTGGTTTCGAGTGGTCTTTTGAATGAGATGGAAGAATAATATTCATGGTTGAATGGTATATGGTTTGTGTGTGCAACAATTATTAATTGATATTGCTATTGCTATTTTGTCTACAGACTTTTAATGTCACTGCCAGTCTACACACAGCGACTTCTTGTTCTGCTGTTTGGAACATTCCGGGTGATTGCGAGTAATGCCGAGAGGGCGGATACGGGGATGACCAGTGAGGCTCTTGGTGTGTCAGTGGCACCCAGTTTCTTTCATTCGTGCGTGAGTGATGGCAAAACGGCACGAATGGAGGATGTTCTTCGTTTTAAGGTAAGCACTTTGACATTATCAAATACACAAAGTTTCCATCTCAATCATTTTTTTTCTGAATGAATCCTAGAGGAAAATTGTCCTCTATATCATATAGATTTTTTTTCATTCATTGGCACATATTTCTTTCATTGACCACTTTATAAGAATTGCACCAAATCAGGGGGAAATAGTTCTGTTTTCAACTTGTATTATGTTGTAGTGTACTAAAATTTATTTAGTTAGTTGATTTAATTGAGAGTAGGTGAAAAAAAAGAAGAGCCAAAGACACGCATTGAATTTTCGTGACTAGCGTGCAGAGAATATGATGGAGAGAAACTATTAAATAATTGTTGATTAATCCCGATAACATTCACTTTAATAAATTAGCTCATCTATTTCTATTTTAAACTTGGGGAACTCCTTTTGGAATTTATTTATTTTTGCCTGGCTGGAAAACAATCCAAACATGAAGATCGATGTAATGTTAAGTCGCATAGTTGCAACCAGAGAAAAAAGTATGGTGCCGGACAACATAACAGAGCTGGTAGCAATGTGTTCATCTTGCCAATTAGGCGGAAGTGTATTTTCGAGTTGTTCATTGAGAAATTAAAGAAAAATATATGTATATGAAGAATTAAAAATATGTTTTATAGGTATTAGGTTAACTACTTAAAAAGTACTTAGTCGAATGTCCTTAATTAAGTACTTAGTGAAAATACTTTTCATGTCATTAATACAAACTACTTAATTGAGAACTTTATCAAAGACCTTAATTAAGTACTTAGTATTAAGGCTTAGTCATGTCATATTAGTTTCCTCATTTTGATATATTTTTCAAATGGTTGAATGTTCTACAACCCCTTAAAATTAAGTCATTGAGTTAAGACCTTATTAAATTACTTAATAAGTACTTAGGGTGAAAGGAACACTTATTGACACTTTAAAAATTTATCATGACATACTTATTGACACTTTCAGTAACGATTTAGGATATGAAATTTGAACATCTCTTTTTATAAGAAAAGGTAGATTACAGAAAAAAAAACATCATATTACTTGCATAAGGATGAGATAGTCAAAAATTGGAGATCAGAAAAAAATCACTTTCTAACCAGAGCTAAAACATTCTAGAGCAAAACATAACTTTAGAAGGCCGTAGGAAATTTTTGTTTTGGAATACTGGTGTTCCAATCGTTCTTAAATAATAAAACTACATCTATAAACCTTAGATCTAAAGCCCGTGTATGCTTTTTTTAACTTCTTATAAAAGTGTTCTTTATTTTCATCATTAGATGCTTAAAAAAGTAATAAACATTCATTCATTCATTTTCAATCGCTTATCCCTATTGGGGTCGCGGGCCCATGACATCCAATCTAGAAGCCCACGTTTGTCGATCCTCCGCCACTTCAGGAAGATGTTCGGGTTCGATCCCGAGGCGCTCCCACGCAAGATCCTGAATTTTATTCAGCCACCTTGTCCTAGGTCTGCCTCGAGCTCGAGGTCTCCTCACAATGGCTTGCATAGCTTTTCTGGGGAATCTTTCATAAACGTTGATATGATTTTTTAATTAAAAGAAAAAACAAGAAAACTTTAATTATAGAAAAACGTCTATACACTGAGATAAATCCGAAAAAGTTAAAATAACATTCCGGAAATGTTTATTTTACCCTGCAGTATTGATCCGAAATCGGTATAAATATTATGCTTTTTAGGAGTATTAGGGGTTTAACTTACCCTTTTTCATGTTAATTTTACCCTTAAAAAGGTGTAAAATTAACATTTAAAAATGTTAATATATTTTTACACCTAAAAAGTGTTAAAGTTATGAGGAAAAAAAGTTAATCGCACCCCCGTTTTTTCTATATAATTCTTTTAGATTTGAAATCATCAGAACCACTATGTTTCATATACATTTGCAAAAAGACATAAACAAATTAGATTTTTTTCGCGCAGTGACCCTATTAAAAATTTTATTGCAATTTATAAAACAATAGTTATTTTCTCTAAGTAATTTTTATTGTTCAAATTAATTAGAATGAGCAATTTTTACATTGAAAAAGCCGTAAAGGGAATGATATTACAACATTTTTGGATTGTTTTGATATAAAAATCCAAAAAGAAAGAAATCTTTGGTGTCACTTTTGAGATATCGCAAAAATATGTTTTTGGGGACGGGCAGAGATTGGAATAAAATTAAGGCCATGTTTATGATCCTTAACGTGTTTATGAAGCGTGAACTTATGATGGGCAAGGGGGTCTTCGAAAACCCCAAGGCGATATCTCTAAACGTGTGGCCTCTAAGGTCTACCGACGGTTTGACATACATTTAACGTGCCATCAGAAGATTTGTCTAAAAAAGGTCACATTGCGATGGAATGTGAGATTTTGAAGGGTCAAAAAATCTAGGGATTATTGCCCTTTCTGTGGAATTCGAGCAATAAAATGCACAAATTGTGACACATCTTACAATACTTTGAAATTGTCTCATGTCTCATAGGACCATTTAAACATTAATTCTCTGTGGATGCGGCAAGCAGGAAACGTTGAGAACACTTAGAATTGATTAGGAAGGTCAGTAAAAGTTAATCTAAGAATGTAAATAACTTTTTGATAATTTAACAGTGATTTAAATAGACTTTTACGATTGTTGCCGCTGCAGATTGAAGCATCTCAGACATCTTGTCGACAAAATGACCTAAGACAAGATTTTCCCATCCACTCAGAATTCAATTGACGATTGTTGTTAATCAATATTTATATCAAATTTCTCATAAAATGATATCCTAACTGCTAAGAGTCATAGAAAAATTGAGTTATCTGTATCGCATGTGAAAAAAAATGTATATTTCTTATCAATTGCGATAATGACTGATTACATGGTATAGGAATACAATTGATTTCAATGGACCTTGAAAGGCCATGTATTGGCCTACAAAATGCAAATATAAACACAACTGTTGAGCAATTTTGCAAAGACATTTATTAAAAAAATACAATTTGCTGCAGAACTTAGATATTAGTCATCGATAATAGTCGCATGTAACCTATATTTGTTTCTTGTGATTCTCATATCACTATTTAATTTTCTACAGTTGCACGATAAATAGAAATTTATGAAGTAGTTCACCTTTACAGAAACCACCAAGTCATAACTATAAAATATCAATTTAGAATTTTCATATTTAAATAACAATTTTCTTGGAAGAACAAGTTGATTTCTCTTCCAATTCGCATATTTCACACACATTTTTTTTCGTCTATCTGGCTCTACGTTCGCGGTGTCTGTCAATTGAAGTGTGAGTTGAGCAAAAAAAAAAATATATGGTAAAATTAGGAACAAGATCATTGAGAAAGATATTTTTTGATTTTTCACATCTCGATTTATACTCGATGGACTTTTCTTTAATTTTTTTCTTGGATGTGTATTCATGCTGTTTGAGTATGTGTAAATACTATTGGGGGAGTTCATCAGTTCATTGCTCTCCTTCTTCTGAAAACATAATATACAAACTTATGTATTCCACATTTTATATAGACATACTTTTGTATATATTTACGAGTGAATAAAATTGTCTGCAAAAATCATGCCAAGACGATGTTACAAGGAGGTAGAGAGAGAGACATTATATGTGCTAAAGGAGAGAAACGGCCTCAGATGAAGACAAAAAAAAATTGTTGGAAATAAAAATTGACCTTGCGCAAAATTAAATTGTAGCATTAATAAAAATCTATTTTCATCCATACAATTCTTATAGACACATGAACACCAGAAATCACATAAAAATTCACAATAATACAATAATTATATTAGTGCGGTTCGACTTGTGTATATATTTAACCATAGAAGAGTGTAATTTATTTATTACACAAACACTTAATAAATCTCAATTAGAGAAATGTGTGTTTTCTCTTTTTTTTTCATTCTCTCCACTTGGTTCATTTTTTTCCTCACTCTTTTCACTATGATTTTTCACACATTTTTTCTCTTTTTCTCTCTTTCTATATTCCTTCTTCAAATTTAATTAAAATGCATGTATTTGGAATGTTGAGAAGAAGATTCACCGTACAGAAAAGAAAGATTATTGAGAAGAAATTTAAAGAAAAAAAAATGAGAATTAGAATAAAAAGAAAGGGAATTTGAAGTGTTGAAAAAATTAAAAGAATGCCAAAATATCTCTCAACATCCATAAAAATGAGTGAGCTTTAAAGAGTGTGTGAGAAGTGAGAAGTAAAATGAGTGATAAGAGATAAAAGGAAAATTTCACATAGTGCGCTGTCTTATGTAAGAAATTCGGAAAAAAATGAGAAGAGCATGGAATTGGGAGAAATAACAAAAATAAACATTTTAAATTTGGTGTGTATCGATAAAAATGGACACAATTTTGTACTTAGATTAGGAAGAAAAGAATTCAAATAAAATTAATTTTTTACACTAAGTAAATGAGCAATAAAATACTAATATAATATAGAAAATGTAGACCAAGTGACAGTAAAAGAAAGCAGAACCATTTAACTCAAAAGTTTTATAATTTGACTAATAAGAGTTGACACTTTAACGATTGCTAGTAATGCTTCAATATAATTAATTCTGTAATGCTGTGCTCTTCTCTTATAAGTATTCAGAATATTCTTTGGAAACCAATCTCTAAAGTCAAAGATATTAACATTAGGTGATTTCACACTTAGGGCACTCAATGGGTCAAGTGGTAGAGCACTCGCTTTATGATGCAAGTGTTCCGGGTTCGAATCCACTTTAGGTCATCAGGGCGTTAAAGGTGTTCGAATTGCATCCAGTATGCTTCACTGCACTTGATTCCACGGAGTTTGGGACTGACAACTCCATCTCTGTATTATAAAAAATAATAATGGATGTCGCGAATTTATCTTGCCGAGAAGACCTAAGTTCCTCTATAGAACGTTGTGTCACCATTATTATTATTATTGTTTTCACACTTCTTTGCTGTGTTACGCTGATTTTTCTTTAACTTTATAAAGTCTTAAGCATGCTTGTGACACTCACAAGGTACAAGATTAATTTGGGTCGGGGAAAAATGTAACAAGGTGGGTTTTTTGGGTAAAGCGGTCTTCAGACTAGAGATTTAGCCCAGTTTCCGACGGTTTTGAAATCTTAAATACCAACTTACTTTATTACTATATTTAATAGGTCCTTTGGCCTCAATAATCCAATCGTTAAATTTTTCCAAAAAATCTTTATTGTTGAAAAATTAGAGCAGTTAATCCAAATGGCTAAATCTCAGGTTTGAAGCCCGTATGAGAATCCAGAAGAACTAAATGATTTCTAATTTGCTTTTTCTTATAAGAAATTTACCAATCTACAACCTTACCCAATAATAATAATGCTGGCATAACATTAAATGAATGAACTAGGCCTTCCCGCAAATGGATTTCTAGATACGCATTATTAATTTATCTATTATTATTTTTTGAAAATGAAATTAATATCCAATTAACATTTTTTTAGCAAATTTATTCCTTCACCACTTCAAAAAATGTTTTTTGTTTTTTATCAAGAAATCTGACTTAGCTATTTTAGAAAAAACCAGAATAGGCAACCTGGATACAAGCGTGACGTTTAAGTCATTATTGAAGTGTCTTAAGACTTTGAAATCTTTACAAGAATCCCTTAATGGAAAACTCTCTCGAAAATCCTAAAACAAACATTGGATTTGTATTTAACGTTTAAATAAATAAAGAAAATAATAAATTTTGGAAAATGTTTCGTAAAGAAAAATATTTTAAAAGGAGAGCATCAAATTTTAAAGCTTCAATTTTTTTTCCTTAGAAATAGAAGTTCAAATTTTTTATTTGAAGCATTTTACACCTTAATGGCCTCTACCCACTAGAGAAATAGTAGGTGAGATTATTAAGAATCTCACCTAATATATGTCCATATAGAACAAATTTCCTATGCTTCCCACACTGAGAAAAAAACGGGGGTGCGATTAACTTTTTTTGCTCATAACTTTAATACTTTTTAGGTGTAAAAATAAATCAACATTTTTTGATGTTCATTTAACACCTTTTTAAGGGTAAAATTAACATGAGAATGGGTAACTTTAACCCCTAATACACCTAAAAAGCATAATATTTACACCGATTTCGGATCAATACTGCAGGGTAAAATAAACATTTCCGGAATGTTATTTTATCTTTTTCGGATTTCTCTCAGTGTAGGAAAAACTATCAAGTAATGGACATCAATTTGATCAATTTGTCCAGTATGTAATATAATACGCAATAAATCTTAATAATAAATTCTTTATTTTCATATTAAATTTGTAATAATTTTTAAATGGTTCCTTTTAAATATTGATTTTTATACAAGTGAATTACGATTATAATATTTTCCAAATATTAATCCAAATCAGGGTTTAAACCTAATGTTGTTAGTTAATCAAATAAATTTGAATGTGAAATTTATTCTGCCTTCGAATTAAGTGAGTTTCTCTTATTTTTCCTAAAAGATCCACACAAAATTATCACATAATCAATAATTCATAATAAGCTAACTAATATTTATTAGGAATGTGTAAAGTCTCTTAGGAAAAATAAAAGAAAATTCACATTATTCGAAGGCATGAACATTCGAAGGGAGAATACTTTCCCCTACTAAATAATTTTTTTTATTTTGAGTTTTTCAGAAAATTTTTATAAATAAAAATCCGTAAAATCTTAGACAAATCTTAGATTTAAAATCAGACAAGATTCAGAGTGCAATAATTAATATAAGACTGTATAACAAAATGACAAAGTCCAGTAAGACACCAGTAGGTCCATAAATGACAGGAAACAATTAAGTTTAGCTTCGCTATACTATTTTTTTTGTCTCCTTATTGCTCGAATGCTACTATAGTAGTCTAGTAGATCTGTAATCTACTCAATCTACTAGACAAAAATCTCTTTACCTGATTAAAAAATTACCTCAATACATACCCAAAATAGCGTATAACATTAATTGTGGATTTCTGCAAAGGAAAAGAATGCTGTCACACAAAATGCTTGTCACGATTTTAATGATACTCAAGAATTACGAGAAATTATCTAGCAAAATTTACTAGGAATATTTGAAAGAGTGGATTTTTTAAGAAATTATAAGATGACAACATAAGGAAGTTATCTAATCTAAAATCATCTTCCTCGAGTCCTTCTCTACAAATCGTTTTTTTCTAGCACAAACATATTAATATTTACTAATGTCCCACGTAAGAAACCCAACACATTACAGAATTCCACTACATATTTTTGTGATATTCTTTAAAAATCTCAATTCGCTTAAATTCTAGATCTAATAACGGATAAATGGACGGGTAAACATGATGAAAGAAGAAGTAGTATGTTAAACATAGTATGGTAAACATGAAGAAAAGAAGTAGTAAATCTAAAATTGAATGTACTTTATATTTGTTTGGGGAATATGTAGGGGCAACTAGGGTACTATCGAACGCGGGGTAGTACCGAACACTGCAAATATTTAATTATAGATTTTAGTCTTCAGAGGATGAGACCTGTATAAATTCAGTTATTATAGGGATGCTTGTCCACTGAAGAAATGGTCGTCATAGTCTAAGTATTTTAGAAATAAAGATCAGTGTTCGATGCTACCCCATGTTTAGTGGTGCCCCAGTTTCGTCTGATTGGTAGTTTAAATTACTAATCAGTGTCATATTTTATAGTAAATCAAACTAATAAATGCAAATTCGAAAAGTTTAAACTAGTAACTAACATAAAATTTCTCGCTATAACAGCCAAACCATTGCAGTGCGGATATTCTCTTTCTATGCCACATTTCAGTTTTTAAAAAATATCTTTATTTTGCACGGTTTTTGATTGGTTTTTAAAATAGTCAGAAGATTTTTTCATTTGAAATCCGGAACAGTAAATTTGGGGCGTTTTAAAAAATTAAGCTCTACTGAACAAATCTCATTGATAAATAGGAGTGACAGAATGTTTAATAAATACACAACAATTCCATTTAATTTGATAAAATGTACAAATTATTTTGTGTAATTATCATAAATGTTTGCTGATGAAGTGAGTTCCGTTGTTTTACTGATAATGCTTTCTTCATTGCATATTCCATTCTGCATTTCTCATGTGTATAAATACATTGATAAGTGCGGCATTCTTATCAATTTTTTTTCATTCATTTGAATTATAAAAATGTAGAATTTCACTTTAGAGTTAAACTTTAGGTCATTGAACAAAACCATTGAATAAAATTTTCTTTTTTTTAGTATTTTTTTTTTATTTTGTATAAATAATTACGAGAGAAGGAGGAATAATGTAGAATTCTTTGATATGTAAAAAAAAAGAAATAATAAATTCTTAAGTGTAATTATTCTTTTCCCCAAATTGGCTTCCATAAGTATTTGTTTTACTTTTGTTTTTTCTTTATCTTTTTCTTTGCCTTCACGACTAAAGGCGGAAGTTAATGTAAGTCACTCTTTATGCCCATAAAGAAGGAAAGTATTGTAGAAAGGAAGAAATGGGAGAAACAAGAGATGAAGTTGTACACATTTGGAAGAAAAATTAGTTTATTTCACTTTGGATAGAGCGATAAATTCTTAGAGACATTATACTAAATGTTAGTTTACCATGAAGTTAATGCATCATGATAAATTATAGTTACTTTATTAGAGTTCATTATTATTTTTTTTTTTGATAAATTGAGTTTTATTTCTTTGTCTGTTCCTGTAGTACGTAAATTATACGTAGTATTCATTGCAAAAAATATAGATTTTTGGATTCTAGAAAGAAATTAGAAAGAATGAGTGTTTACTATATATTTTTGTGTAGATTTTATGAAAGAAAAATATTCAATATATCTACTTATAATATTAAATTATTTTATTAAACTGATGTAATGTCATTATGATACATAGTGTGTTCTTTTGCCTGATTTTTTAGGTTGCTACTAGAATCATGAAACAAATGATTGAACAATTCACAACATTCAACTTATTTGGACGTGAAAATTATGAATATTATGCAAGAGTGACGGGACGAGTGTTACGTGTTCAGGATGAGTGGATTATTAGTTTTCGATATCCACCTCTACCGAGGGGCAAATTCGCTCAACAAAACTATGCACGTAAGTATATCATTAAATTCTTTTCTAAATTTGCATTTTGCGTATATTGAATAACTCCCTAAAAGGTATGTCTTAGGATGACATGAATTCAATGAGTGTGAAACCTTAATTCTTTGCTGCAAAGGAATTACACAATAAAATTATTTAACAGTAAAATGTTAATTATGTGTCTTCTTTCTAATCTTTTTTTTGCATTATAAGTGCATTGTATATGGTGCATTGCATAGCATACTATTGAATTCTGACTTCAAATATACATATTACGGAAGGACAGTGATGATAAATGTTGTGTAAAACTTTACATGATTTATGATTTTCTACAATTTAATTTACACATTATAAAGCTTGTATCATTTTTTATAACCATAGTTATTGTAATGGTGAGGTTTAATTAAGCGTTTTCAATTGAACTCATATATTCTTTTTGTAGATTATTATGAAGTAATGAAAATCCTAAAGCGAACTGAGCGACTCAATTATGCTTTTAATCCAGTTTAGAAAGAGATATCTCGATTCTCGACAATTACCCTTTGGCCTAATTTATATACAATTTTGTGTAAAACAAAAGGCTGTAGGGGAGACCGGGGTAGAATTAGCTACGCATGATATTAGATGGGGGATCGGAAATCTTCGTTTTTTTCCATTTTGTTTTTTACACTTTTGTTTTTCCCAGTTTGTCTTTGGAATATTTGTCTTCGGTAATTTTTGTTTTTTGGAAACTTTGTCTTTGAAAATCTTGTCTTTCATACATTTTGCACAAGTATGTTTTATAATTTTCCAAAAATTTCCCTTTTCTCAGAAAATTTCCATTTGCCCCAAAAAAGGACGAAACTAAAATCTTCTCAAAACACAGAGAATTTCCCTTTGCCCCAAAGGACGAAACTAAAAACTTTCCAAAACACAGAAAATTTCCCTTTGCCCCGACATGCGATACTGATTACTTTCCAAAACATAGAAAATTCCCCTTTACCCCAAAGGACGAAAATAAAAATTTCCCAAAACACAAAAAATTTCCCTTTGCCCAAAATGACGAAACTAAAAATTTCCCAGTTTGTCTTTGGAATCTTTGTCTTCGGTAATTTTTGTTTTTTGGAAAAATCTTGTCTTTCATACATTTTGCACAAGTATATGCTTTATAACTTTCCAAAAATTTCCCTTTTCTCAGAAAATTTCTATTTGCCCCAAAAAAGGACGAAACTAAAATCTTCTCAAAACACAGAGAATTTCCCTTTGCCCCAAAGGACGAAACTAAAAACTTTCCAAAACACAAAAAATTTCCCTTTGCCCCGACAGGCGATACTGATTACTTTCCAAAACATAGAAAATTCCCCTTTACCCCAAAGGACGAAAATAAAAATTTCCCAAAACACAAAAAATGTCCCTTTGCCCAAAATGACGAAACTAAAAATTTCCCAAATTTTTCCCAGTTTGTCTTTGGAATCTTTATCTTTGGTAATTTTTGTTTTTTGGAAATCTTGTCTTTCATACATTTTGCACAAGTATATGCTTTATAACTTTCCAAAAATTTCCCTCTTCTCAGAAAATTTCCATTTGTCCCAAAAGACGAAACTAAAATCTTCCCAAAACACAGAGAATTTCCCTTTGCCCCAAAGGACGAAACTAAAAACTTTCCAAAACACAGAAAATTTCCCTTTGCCCCGACATGCGATACTGATTACTTTCCAAAACATAGAAAATTCCCCTTTACCCCAAAGGACGAAAATAAAAATTTCCCAAAACACAAAAAATTTCCCTTTGCCCAAAATGACGAAACTAAAAATTTCCCAGTTTGTCTTTGGAATCTTTGTCTTCGGTAATTTTTGTTTTTTGGAAATTTTGTCTTTGGAAATCTTGTCTTTCATACATTTTGCACAAGTATGTTTTATAAGTTACCAAAAATTTCCCTTTTTTCAGAAAATTTCCCTTTGTCCATAATGATGAAGCTAAAAACCTCAAAAAACGCCATTGTAATATCATTATTTTATTTAATAAAATATACTTGTTTGCAATATATGAAAGACAAGATTTCCAAAGACAATGTTTCCAAAAAACAAAAATTATCGAAGACAAGGATTCCAAAGACAAACTGGGAAAAACAAAAGTGTAAAAAACAAAATGGAAAAAACGAAGATTCCGCAAACCATTGGACGGTGGGATGTTATAGCCGGCTTTAGCACAAATATTGAGGAAACCACTACTTATTCGAAGCAAACACATCCCTTCATATTCACTGAACTATTTTGCAGCCTGGTTCAAACATTTTTTGTACAAATTATACGCAATGAAAAATTTCATTTGTTGGCTAATTCTACCCCGGTCTCCCCTACTGTAATAGAGTATTAGCTATGAGATAGTTTTCCACTTTGCCGTTTCTTGGCTTATTATCAAATGAATATGAATGAAAAATTATCAAATCCTGTACAGCAAAAACATAAAGTTAATGCAAGACAATTTCTCTGAGCGTTCACAAATGTCTTAAGAACTCCTTATTTTTTCTGTGATTGTTCACCTTGTCAAAATTTTCTTTCAATAACTTGCAAATAATCTAATCGGTAAAGGACCTGTAATGATTTTCTGATTCTCTTGACTAAAGGTCACGAATGATGTGATTTTGCATTATTAAGGGATTTTTTATGACATTTACAACAAATATGAGTAGGGGGAACTGGGGCAGTAGTAAACTGGGGTAGTTGTAAACACTGTGATTTTTTTTTATTAATTTTAAGACTGCAGAGGATAAAACCCATAAGCATTCATAGATACCATGGGGATGTATGTCCACAGATGAATTGGTCAAAAAAATCCTAATACTTTAAAAATAAAAATCATTTTTCCCGAAAATGTTGATATTTCGATTATTTTAGTCATTTGGATTTCCACCTGGAAATTTAAAACTGTGTAAAATAATCGAAATGTAGCAATACCAATTCTTTCCTACATCTTTTAGGATTATATTAATGCATTTACTAAAGAAATTGAGATTCTCATTATTTTAAAAGAATTAATAATTGGTCAGAAAACAGCATTTGGGGTAGATGTAAACAGGCAATTTCCCCGTAATTGTAGATGTCGCGAGTGTAGAATGAATGACAAAATATTTTGTCTTCTTCTTCATTTCATTCGTTTGACAGCTGCATCTCATGGTGGGAAATTTTTCGTTGTGTTCAATAATAAGTCACATGATGTCGAAATATGGGGAAAATCGATTGAAAAATGTCTTTGATTTGCATGTTTTTAGTTTTTTTGCTATTTTAATTATTCTTTGTAAAAATCTAGTGACAAAATAATTGAAAGTGGTGCAAAGTTAATTTCAAGGGTGGAAAAAAGGGTGTTAACATCCTCCCCAGAGAAAGTGTTTACTTCTACCCCAGGTATTTTGTGAAAAGAGAAAAATGCACAGTGACACAAATTTTATTTTTATGGAAAACTCAATTGTTTTCCAGCATCCGCATTACCCTCGATGAATTGCCTATACCCAAGGGTAAACCACGTAAACCATGAGCTAAGAAATATTTTCCAAAATATCACTGTATGCTTGGAAAATCACCTCAAATTCGCATCTATTGAAAATGTTTACATGTGCCCCAGTCTCCCCTATGTAAACTTAATGAGTATGCAAAAGGACAAAAAAAAATCGTTGCATTTCAAAAACTTTGTAGCCCGAATGTCTCTATAAATCGGGTGACATTTCGGTCCCAAATGCCCGAATTTGAGAGTGTCTACTGTATTTACCTCTTTGCATTAACAGGATAGTGAGAAAGCAAATGAATTAGAATTATGCTAAAAGAATTAGCTTATTTCCCTGCAGAAGGAAAATAAATTGTATTCTTGGGAAAGATCAATTACATATACTTCTATATTTTTTTTTTAATATTCTTTATATATAATGTGAAAATAGTGGTAAAAAAAAACTTAAATAGAAAAGATATTGAGCATTAACGACACGTGAGTTACAATTGATGACATAATTTGTTCGTAATTTATCATCGCTGTTCATTTTCTTAAAATTGGCCTAATGCCAAAAATGCAGAGCGAAAGCCAGTATGTTTGGAGCAAGATAGTGTTCTTTTTTTTTCAAAGTTGAATCTTTTGTTAATTTCAGTTCAATTGTCACTCGAGACGGAAAAGACATGGTTACAGTGCGAATGTGAACGCTGGGGAATGAGTAAGTTAATTTTCATTGAGATTATTAATTAATCTTGTTTTTTTTTTGACCACAATGATGACGGTTCTTTCACTCTGCAAAAATTCATTGACGTAGAATGTTTATATGAAAAAAAAAACATACTTCCATGGACACGTGAATTGTTTTTTTTTTTTCATGTCTTGTCTCTCATGCTTGGCTGGTGCGCCTGTTTCTTTCCAGTTCAAGAGGAATCTCATTCGACGCCGGCACTTTTGACAGCTGGAGGTCCAAATGTTGGCAATAGTGCAATGTCACTGGGAATAATTCCTGAACATTCACTTCTTGAATCATGTGCACGATTGTCCGTGAGTCTCGAGGGTCCGGGCATTTTTGCTGGCACCACAAATCAATCGAGCTGTTCATCGTCACTATCTGGACATTCGTCAAAATCAGGCTCACACCATCATATGACAATGGAGGAGCTGAGGGCGGTCAATCGCTATGCTGAAAGTACAAAGAGTCTCTCATACTTGCCACAGGTAATTTTTCCAACATTCAACATTACCATGAGAAATACATTTGTATTGAGAGGAGTGCGAAATTTAACAATCTAATTGATTAACAACTTTCATAATCTATTTTTCTCCTATTCAAATTGAGAATTTAATGCCCTAATAAACTGCGAGAAATGCTTCATTTTTACTTTCATTTTTATTTGACAATGTATTTTTTTTGAATTGCTATTTTTTTATGATTTTCTTTCTGTAATATTTTTATGACTGCAGATTTGATAACTTTTTAAAAATGAGATTTTATTATTTTACTAACAAGTTTTATTATTTTTTGATTGATGATTTCTACTTTTTGCACTGTTATTTTTATTTTTCTTATTTTTAGCTGTATTTATTTTATGGGGGAAGCACACAATCTCTTGTACATATACCATTTTCTCTTCATAGGTATACAGGTTTTTTCCTTCTTCCTAATTTTATTTGTAACACAAATTCTGTAATATTTTCATTGTTCATATATGATCAATTAGAAGAAATCACATAATTAAAGAAGGTTATTCGAATGATGGTAAGTTTCATGCAACTTCTGATGGAAACATTTTGACATAAAACATTTAACACAGCAGAAATCTTGTGTGACGTTTGACACTGGTAAAAATAAAAGGATCAAATTGATCCTTTTGCAAAGGATGGATCAAATTCACATATTCTGTTATGTGAAATCTGCATTCATAGTTCGAAAATTGATCCATCCTTTGCAAAAGGATCAAATTTGGATCAATTTGATCCTTTTATTTTTACCAGTTGTGGAAGTAATAAATTTACCTTTTAACTGAGTTTTCTTACAATTTTCAAGGTTGATCAAAATTTAAATTTCAAAGTTTTAGCTTCCAAAACAAAGACTATGCATTAAAAGTCTTCTTTACCAACTCCTCAGTTCTGAGATAAATCTTTAAGCTTTAAATTTTTAAAGCAACCTCTAAGGAAGATTCATATTTTTCGCTAAAGATTTCCAATTGTAGAGTGTCAAATTTCTTTGAGCTTTGAATTTAAAATTAAAAGAAAAAAGTGTTTTTTTTATTTTAAGCTGGCCTGAGGGGTCTTTTAAACCTTTAAATACAAAAAAAAATCGGGACAAGTTTGGAATAAATTAATCATCATTAAAATTAGTCTCCAACTCAGAATCGTAAATCTTTAAACATATTTAAAATATCTTAAAGCTTTCTTACTCTTAGAATTGAAGAGTAGAAATCTCAACAACGATAATTCTTTTAAACGTTGATAATTTATTTTTAAAATTTACGACTTTATAACGATGTAAATTAATTTATAGAGTTTGAAATCAATTTAATTTACTCATTTTCACAGCAGTATTTCTAATTTTTTACTTAATTTTAATTAAAATAATTAAGCGAAATAAGTTTCAAGTCATACGAATCCGGAAAGAGTTCCAGCCGTACCATTTGGTTGAAATTATAATGTTTCCATTTATATTTCTCATATTCTAAGATTTGTCTTGTCCTATAATTTGGCTTTTGTAATTGAAAGTACTTCTCAATAATCCTCTTTTTACCTCTCAAACTCTCTTGGCTTCCAAAGGTTCGAGGAATTGAGTTTCGGTCTTAGGTGACATCCCTACTAGTCAAGATTTATTAAAGAATCAACTTTCCCCGGTCACCTCCCACCCTTTTTAACTCCTCCAAAAAACATTATTTTTTGACTTATCTCAAAATTGGTGTAGGAAATTTTGTTCATTTTTGGATATGTTTTGGAGGTAGTCTGGACAGACATTTACTGAAAAAATCACCGATTTGAATTATTCAAGGTAAAAATTCAACTACCCCTGAAATTAGTACATTTCAACCGATTTGATCAAATTTTAATTTATTTGAAAGGTCTTGAAATTTCAAACCCGACTTTAGTCACAATCGGTTATGAATCGGTAAAGTAAAAGAGTTATTTTGAAAATACTGTTTTTTCGGTATTTTCAGTTTTTTAACCCATATAAATATCAAACGGTAAGAGATATCGACTTTCAGTTCTCGAAAGAGTGGTTTCTGGAGGAGAAGGAGTGGGATGAGAGGCAAATGCATGTGTTTTTTCGATTCCTTAGATAGACTTTTGGGGGGGGTACTCAGAACAATCAAAGTCGCTAACTTTGTCTCTTTGGTCAGAAAATTGATCAGAAAAAATTCTGTTCTTCTGAACAGATTATTAGCATATGCAAGAACAAGAGGTCGGACGTCTTTGAAATGTGTGAATGAAATGTCCGTTGGGGCACTCTCTAAAACATATCCAAAAATGAAATGCATCGATGGTCTGGTTCTTGAGATATTCCTAAAAGAGTGGTTTCTGGAGGGGAAGGATAGACGTTGGGGTGAAATTGAAGTGACATTTGGATTCCTTAAATCAACTTATGGGGGGGGAGGGGTAATCAGAACATTCCAAATCGATATCTTCATCAGTTTGTCCAGAAAATGGGATAGAAGGGTTTCTGTAATTTTTTCCTTGCGTTTAACATTTTAAAATTCTTGCAAAAGTCGATGAATAAAAAAAAGTAAGATGTCCAAAAAAATGTTTCTTCTACAAATTATACCCTTTGAGTTCCTCTAACAAAGAGTCTATATGTTAGAATTGTGGGTCACTCCTGGTCCCAGCAGTAGATGACTAAAAATGACGTTGCAAAAAGTGTCTTCTTCGACATAAATGGTTCTGAATGACCATGGTTTACTCATAGCAGATTACATATACCAGATTCTGAAAGCTAATGAACCAAGCTTTCCAACAATAGTTCACTCATCCAATTATGTTCATCAGGAGCTGAGATATACCACTCCAAACTTTCGACCTCTTGTACTGACAGAATATATGTGCTCATCTAATATATAGCTTGGGACCGTGCAAAGTATGGGTACTTTACCATACACCTAAAATTTTTACAAAAAAAAGTTTAAACGGAGCTCCTTTTAGGGAGTTCGAGCACTCACAAAGCATTGGACACATTGCCACTCTTTTTTTTAATTTGTATTTTAAAGTGTTTCGTTTACAATATTATTATTGCTCTTTTTAATAAATCAATTTCTATGAGTACTAATTAATTATTTTCTTGATTATATTCTCTGTGATATTTTTATGTCAAACTGTTTCCACTGTACGGTTTTTTACAAAAAATTTCAGAAAACTGTATTATTAAAAGCTAGGTAATATTTAAATTTCAAATCCTAAAATGAATTTGCAATCTTGTTTTTTTTTTCTTAAATTCTATATTTCGTAAGAAAATATTTAACTTCTTGAGTAAGCTTCAATCAAAAATAATTCAATGTCACACCCCTTGAAAGGCTAATAGTTGTAGTAATTTATTTAATAAAATATTCTGTAGGGGAGACTGGGGCAAAAAGTCACAAATCGAAAATTTTAAAATGTTGTAAGTTTGTTAGAATTTAAACAAGGAATTTAGAAAATAAAAAATATCGAAATTTTTAGCCCTATTTTTGAAATATTTTCCGTGCAGAAGATATCAATTATTAGCTACTTATTTTAATTTTGATGCACTGGTGAATATTTCCCAAATTATCTGGATATTCTTTGAATACGAATCCGCTATCTATTTTAGAATTTCACAAAAGTTCTTTTCTCCAGAAATCCTTTTAATAAAAATGACCACTTGGGGTAAAAAGTAACAAAAGGTATAGAGCAAAAAGTAATAAAAAAACGAAGCAATTTCTGATGTCTCACGGTGAAACGAAACGTCATTATCATATCTCACCGCTTGTTGTTTGCATTGGTCAAACGATTTGCAGTCTTTTGTGTGTTTTTTTTCTAAAATAGCCTAAAATGCGCTTTTCTCTCTCAGATAGAGAAAACTGTGTTTTACAAAGGTATAGAAGAATAAATTTCCAATGAAAATATGTCCTCTAGGTATTTTACTTAAATTTACGGAATCCCGTATTAAAGCGAATCAAAATGTGATAGTATCTTATGCATGATAGTATTTGCCCTAGCATTTTTGAGAATGATCACAAAGTTACCTTTTAGAAAACGGCTCGATAAATATATTTCCTTATAAAATAGAAGAAAATGACTTTCACAGAGTTATAGAGGGTAAATTTCCTATAAAAATACGCTAATTAGAAATTTCGGAGGTGCTCGGGTAACTTGTAAAAAAATAATATATCCGATTTGTGACTTTTTGCCCCAGTCTCCCCTAAGGATGGAAACTTTAGTTACAAATTTATCTTAAGCGATAATTAAAGGTTTCCTTCTGCTGAAAATTTGACCACTCCCCCAAGAAAATCAATTGGTACTTTCACAGACTTATTTCTGTTTTTTTTTTTAATTTTCTATCACTAAACACGAAAGAACGGATTTTTTTTATTAATTGCATCGATACATTCGGTCGTTTATTTATTTGGAATAATTCTTGT
Source organism: Phlebotomus papatasi (assembly GCF_024763615.1). Taxonomy (NCBI): domain Eukaryota; kingdom Metazoa; phylum Arthropoda; class Insecta; order Diptera; family Psychodidae; genus Phlebotomus; species Phlebotomus papatasi. The sequence continues at coordinate 34,127,325 of NC_077223.1, read as the reverse complement.
ACTGTAAGAACAAACCAGGCTATTGTGATTGTCCACGATCATTACCTTCTAATAGGGGATGTGTCATCCGTAAGAATTTTACTAAGTTTCGCTGCGATCAGCGAATAATCGCTTTGAGTGGACATAATTCATATAAGAAAGCCTGACTAACAAAGGATGTTTTTAATCTATTTGTCTTTTGCATAGCACCTCTGGAATAATAAAAGGGTGTTTAAAACAAATGTTATAAAGGTTGTTCCTTATTTTATAAATATTTAGTGACAGGGTCTTTGGGCTCCGCCCATAATAAAATTTTTGGGGTGTGTCAGAGTATCCTTAGGGCCTCGACAGACCTGAGTATTAGCCGAGAGACGGCTTAGCATAATTTTTTATTCGAAGTAATGATTAAACTATATTTCCATAATTTTCCACTAAGTCATCTCTCGGCTTAAGTCGTAAGTGTGTCTAGGGCATTACGTTGAACAAGGGGCGTGGTCTAAAATTACCTTTAGGATAGTGCTTAATTAGGAAGTTAAATACTACTTTTTTACGAGATATGGGAATAAAAACTAATTTAAATTTCACAACTTTGTAAATCCTGAATTGTCTGGTTTTTTTTTAATTTAAAATTAGTATTAGGTGGTTGCATGAAACTGATAACTAAATAAGTTTAATGTGATAATTCAATCTAATTTACTCATTTCTTTTAATTGATCATTCTGATATTTTACTCATCATTCACTTATATAGAGAGTCTTTTCATAAAATTGTACAAGTCTTATGCCATCTTCTTGCTTTTAGTGTTAAGCGAAGAATGAAAAGAAAAAAAGAAGAAATAACGATGACATGTGAGATTCTTATTAGGATTAAGAGGATAATTTCTTCCATGAGGGAGGGTTGGGGCTATATTGAGAAGAAAAGACAGAGGTATAGAAAGAGAAAGGAAAGAAAAGTGTGTGATTTTTATTGATCTGTTCTTAGACCTACATTTTCTTCTTCTCTTCTTAATTTTTTTTTTGCCGATGTGTATACACAATTAAACAAACATATTATATAAAAAAGAAAACCACTTTCAAAGGTCCATGAACGACAGACGGCGCGCATGAGGACACGCTCCGAATGGTTTTTGGGGGCTCGTGGTGGTTCATTGGAACTTCATCCGGACCATATGCGACAGTCCACGAGTCCAGGATGCAATCAATCATCGACACTGCCATCAACAGCAACAATCGGTACCTACAACAATGCAAAAAATGACTTAAATGCTACTACTCCTTTGCTAGTTGTTGCTAAATCATCACCACTTACAATCACATGTAACCATAACAATGATAACAATTTGGGGGAGTTTGCACGCAGTGATTCTCTCGATAGAGTCTATGTTGCTTCATCTTCCACACATGCATCACGGATGATGAGGAGGCGCGGTCGTGGTGCTACAATTGGAGCAACGATGGGTGTCTATAGCACCACCAATCGAATGATTAATTCACACCACCCACCTCCCCATCAAATACATCATCATACACATCATCATCAACACCTTGTGCATCCATCATCATCCAATTCTCGACACACTTCACAGAATGTTGCACGTCAAAATAGTGCCCTAATGATCTTCTTCACCGTTCTCGACTTTATATTTTAATCAATTATTATTATTATTTTTTTTTTTAATTCTTTATTTTCAACCCCATTTTTCATCCAATTTTACATTTTATCGTAAATTTATTTTTATGTGATTAAGTGAACACAATTTGTTCTCAAATGTCCTGTTTTTACTTATTTAATTTATGACTGAAAAATAGCATTTTATTATTCTTAGTGCGAGTTGAGGAATTTGGAGAAAAGATTTACAGTTGTGTGCAAAATATGTTTCTGCTGCAAAATTTATTTCATGGCAAATTTAATAACCCTTTAATTTCAGCCACAAGAGCAACGGTAGAAAACCTATTTGAGTATGGAATGCCTAGAGATTGAATTTGTGGTGTTTTAACTAGTTATTAATTCAATTTGTCTTACACAGAAAAAAATGTTCGTAAATGTTTGTGAATTCCTATGGGGGAGTTACGAAATGCTCGTGAATCCCATAACCCACAAACATGTTCGTAAAAGTTTGTACTTTTTTCACAAACATTGTTCGTAACATGATCACTTGACGAGTTTTTTTTGTACTTTTACAAACACTTTTCCGTAAATGTTCGTAAAATTTTGTCATTTGTTCGTAAATGTTTGTTTTCCTGTCGAACATTTTACGAACATTTACGAAAAAATTACAAAATTTTACGAACATTTTTTGTGTGTTTACGAACATTTACGAACAAATGTTTGTAAAATACAAAAAATGTTCGTCAAATGATCATGTTACGAACAATGTTTGTGAAAAAGTACAAACTTTTACGAACTTGTTTGTGGGTTATACGATTCACGAGCATTTTGTAACTCCCTCATAGGAATTCACAAACATTTACGAACATTTTTATAAAATATTTTTTTCGGTGTATTAAACAGCTTAAATTGAAAGAAAGGTAACGCTTTGGAAAAAAGGAAACACATATTTTGACCTGGACTTATCCTCCTTTATTACTACACAAACTGTTTGTGTAGTATTAATATTATTTAATATATAAAAATAAAATTAATAAAAAAACGTTTGTTTTTATTAATTAATTAGGATAAGTCCAGGTCAAAATCCGTGTTTCCTTTGTCCAAAGTTCAACTCTTGACCGATTCTTAAGCAGAAAGGTAACACTTTGAGAATGACAAAAAAATTCCAGGATGGCAATTCTTCAATGATATGACAATGTCATATGTCAAATTTAAAAAATTTTATGTGGTAAATCTGAAAAAAAAAATTATCAAAAATCAGATTCATATCGCAGTTACTAAGAGCTTCATAGAGCTCCTTACAATGACCATTCGATGCTCACTGGACTTTAATGTTGTCCTGTTCTTGGATTTACAATGAAAATTTGTCATACGACATTGTCATAACGTTATAAAATTCCCCTACAGGAAAAGGTCCTTTTTTGTTATTCAAAAATAAACTGAGTAAGCATAGATTTATTTAATGTTCTTACTCACAGAAGAATTGAAAAAAATCTAGATAATTTGGTACTACCCAACCTCATAAAATTTTAAGGGTTTTCTAAGAAATTATGACTTTATCAAGTGATTTGCATACATCGTTTTTGTCTTGGAATAAATAGAAAATTTTAATTTTTACATGGGCAAAAATACCATAATTTAAATAATTTTAGACAGGGTGCTTATAAGCATCAATCTTCCAAGTTTGAAGTGCGATGCAGTAGACTCTCGCTCAATCGGCTCTTTCTCAATCGGGCAAAAAATTTTGTTGATAATTTTCACGTCTAATTATGAAGCTAATTTGCTCAAATCTGCTGTAGTTCTTCCTACTTTCTCGTGATTCTTTATAATTGACTGCTTTTTGTGGAATTTACAAAGGCTTTGACGCCCAAATCTATCGATGAACCGGATGACATTTTGCCCCAAATGCCCAATTGAGAGAGAGTCTACTGTTTTTTTTAATATTACAGTAGACTCTCTCCCAATCGGGCATATGGGGCAAAATGCCATCGAAATTATCGAGAGATTTGGGTATCAAAATCATTATAAATTCTACATAAAGCGCTCAAATTTTAAGAATCACGATAAAACAAGGGGAAATACAGCGAATTTGAACAAATTTGCTTTAAAATCAAACGTAAAAATTGATTGAGTGAGAGCCTACTGTAATTGATTTTTTGTTACTTTCTTTTCAGAAGGGTTGTTCAGAAAGTTGGCAAACCGTTCAACGTGTTTGTTTAACTAAAATTAGTCTGAATACGTTTAAAAATGAATTGATATATAGAGGTGAATTTGACTCAAATTTTGGACAGCTGGTTCTAAATTTAGACACTTTGGTTCTAAATTTGGACACTTTGGTTGTAATTTTGGACAGCTAATGCGCATCAATAGGATGCCCATTGTTCTTCATTTATTCATTTTTTCTTCAAGTATTCCGACACGATTAATAATAACTGAATTTTCAACAAAGCACTTTTAACGCAAATCATTATTCAAAATTTAACGTATTTAGTGTTAAAATCTTCCAAAAAGAATAAATATTTAGATAGAATTCATTTATTCATCAAATATTGGAATAAAAATCCATCATTTTAATCAATTTATTTTTAGTGTCCAATTTTATCCTCAAAGTGTCCAAAATAAGAAACTGGACAAAATTATGAGTCTTTCCCCTACTGTACTTCTATATTCTTAACAACATTAATTAAATATTTTTATATTGAAAAAAAAAAAAGAAAAAATATGCTGTTTTTTTAATCTTCTTGAGCCACGTAACTTCTTTAAAGAATAAATTCCCTGCTCAAATTTTACGTTGCGTAAAAATTAAAATTTAAACATAAATAAAAAAGGCTATTATAGATCTAGGTCATGGCACTTTTAATAAAATTCGACTTATCAACCTGATCATTTGATATAATATTGAAAAATTTTCGTAGGCACCAAGATGGTTTGTCGAGTTAAAACAACTGAGCTGTTGTTGAATATTTTCATGACCTAATTAGGTATTTATTTATTATCCATTTTATTTTATAGCTCTAAAATAGATTTATTCGATTAATTATACAACTTTTAATATTCCAATAGCCAAATAAAGAAATACCGTGTATTTTCATGGAAATTAGGACACATTTTTAGGGCAAAATCACATTGGCAGTAAAATGCTCACGGTATTTCGTTAATTTACGCATTTTTATTGCAATTTTCTTGCAAATTCTCAATTACCGTATTACCTTATTTCACATTCGAGGGCACTATATAGGTGAAACTAATCTAAGAAAATTGAAGAAATAAAACGAAAATACGATAAACGGCGAGCAAAAAACTGTACGATTAATTTCGCTTACAGTTTTTTTTGCTCACCGTTTAATACGTTTTCGTTTTATTTCTTCAATTTTCTTATATTATTTTCACCTAGTGCCATCGAGTATATGAGATAAGGTAATACGATAATCGAGAATTTGCCGAAAAATTGCAATGAAAATGCGTAAATTAACGAAATACGGTGAGCATTTTACTGTCAATGTGATTGTGCCCTTAATGTGATTCTGCCTTTACTCTGAATAATTTATTGAGCGACCTCTATTGTACCTCAGTTGGTAGAGCACTCGTCTAGTTTACGAGAGACCCCCCCCCCAGATTATCTTTAGTGAAGGCAGGATTTTTTCCTGTCTCCGCTCCGAAGAAAATTGCGTTAATTTAGGTATCACTTATGGCCTCTACACACTCGAGAAATTTATGTCCATATTGAAGCAAATTCCCTACGCTCGTGTAGGGAAAACTCGTCAATATAGACATAAATTTATCTAGTGTGTAGAGGCCCTTTCTCTAATTGACAATTCTATGAGGTTTTAATTCTGAAAAAATAGTTTTTTTACAGTAGAGTCTTCTAAATGCGAACGCTCGGGAGGTATTTTTGACATTTCTCACCTCCCAAATTCGAACGATTTTTTCAAAACTAACGAAAGTTATGTGAGACTAAATTGTATTTTGAATCAAAGTGCCGTACTTTCTCACGAGTCTTAGTGGTAACATACTTCCTTTTCATTATATACGATCAAAATGTATGTAAACATTCAAGAAGAAGCACATAAATATGATTTTAATTCATCTAGAATATGAATTTTTTAACATAACCCCACAATTGACATTTTGAATCCAAACGTCGTTCGAATTTAAGAGATTCAGATTTGAGAGACTCTACTGTATAACCAACAATTTGTAATAAACTTAAAAGGCTTGAAGGTTATGAAATTTCAAAGCTCTTCAACTTTTCAATTAAATTTCATTTTTAGGGAATTTTATTTTAACATTGAAGCAGTCTCTGTGTCTTTAATTAAAAATTGAAAATATTACCATAAATATTGAGGTTATGTCAAGCATAACCTCAAACTATGTACTGTTAAAATTCAAAATCCCCGATCTAAGAGCAATTTTTATTAAAATTGAAACATTAGTAGGCAAAAATGAAATGACATTGTAATGCCCAACGATAACTTCTGCTTAGTAAACATGTTTTTGACATTTCAATGAGAGTGAGTGAGATCTAGGTCTAGTCATCTTGCTCACTCTCATAGGAAATTGTGAAAACATGTTAACAAAACAAAAGTTGTTGTGCGTTGGGCATAATGTTTTCTGGAATTTAAAACACTTCATTTATATGCTAAATGAATTCAATTCTAACCTAAAAAACTGATGAAAACAGTAACTCAAAAATAATTTCAATCGATTGTTATTGTCTTATATTTCGCAAAATGCAATTGAAAGAATGTGAATTATCAGAAGAATTAGAGTTTTTTTTCCAAGACAGCAGAATATTGATGAATTACCATTTTTTGCACGCAACTGTAAATTTCCTAAAACTACCACGTATTTTGTATATGCTAAGACATTCATATAGATATATTTTTAATTTAACTAATAAGTTAATCTTATAATCCCAATTTTTTGATTAAACATTTACTTTATCTTTTTTTGAATAAATAATTCACGAGTGATTTTGAGTGTTTGTGTGCTAATTCGCTAAGCATGTCAGTAACGTTTTTCAATGTTTCACTGTCAATTACTAAAATTCGTGTCTCTGTGCTTTAGTTTTTTTTTGTTGTTGTGGCGTGAAAAATAAATATGATAATAATTTCTAGAAAGTAATTGAAATGTGCGAAAGATAAATAAAATGGAAAAAAAAAGAAATATTGAATCAGTTGAGAATTAGAGGAGAAAAAAATTGTTGTCAATGGAGGAAAAACAATATTTAAAGATTTTTTTTTCAAAGTTTCTATTTAGTATTCGCAAATACCGTGACTCAGAACAGTTTGCAGATTTTTGCTCCCGTTTCTTTTTTTTTGCTTTCGCATTTGGAAAAGAGAATAAAGGTTAAATGTCGGAAAGAAAGAATTTTTGCAATTTGTGTTTGCTGAGGCAAAAAAAGTATCAAGCAAATGTTAATCATTTTCACACATGATTGTCACTGTAAATAACATTTTAATACTGGCAAGACAGAAAAGGAATTGTGGATAAGTGTGTGTGTTGCTAAGAATGGACAAAGTTATTTAATTCCAAAGAGGAATTTATAAAATTTTATTGATTAGTGTCGATTGCATTTGGAATTTGATTTGCTAGTCATACATTTCTATTTTGTACAATTGTTTCACGGGTAAGGAGTATTGAAGTGTTAAAGAATTTGCTTTTCTTCTTTTTTTGTATTGCGCAATTTTATTTTTATTTTTACACACATTTGATTTATTCTGTGTATTGTTTATTTAATTGCGTCTCCTTTTAATTCTAATTTCAACTTATTTATTACTTGTTGATCTCTCAGTTTTTCTTACAATGGAATTGATTTCCGTTTTAATTGCCTGGGTTGGTGGTGGATTTAGGCGGAAATTTGATCTATTGACCCAAATTAGAGGCATGGCAGAAGAATGCAATAAAATTTTTTTTGCGTAATGTTTCTTTTTCGTGATGGGAACAATTGTTCAATAATTCAACATTTACAAGATTTTTCATTTATTATACGAAATATTTTTTTCCCCGTAAGACTATTGTTTAATTTTTTTCTCAATCTCTATGAACTTGATCTTAATTGCTTGAATCACGTTTAGGTAAATGTTTAATGAATTATTTATTAAATAAAGTTGTATGTGACATATTCTAAAAAACCTAAATATTATCACGTTCTGGCATGTTTTTGAGTCTTTTGGGAGACAATAAGATGTGCGGAAATTGAGGGGAAAGACAACAAAACGATGAATCACATACTGAGAATTTTTAATGGTAATAAGAAAATCAGATATCGATCAAGATTTATTGCAAGGCAATAGACAATCTTGTATCCCTTGCGCTTAGCAGTAAAGTCATCTTTCTGTGATCATCATTGAAAAAGTTTATACCGTATGCATCTTGCATATTTAATAGACTGACATCATATGGAACTATGATGCGTAATAATTTAATTTAGGATATGCATAGAAAAACGTAGTACAAAATGAGACAAAACGGACATTTAATTTTATACTGAGTTATAAGGCCTGAGAGATTTTCTAATCGCGCGACCACTCTAATAGAAAATTTATCGTACTATAATTTTGCTGAAGATCATTTTTCTCTATCCTAAATCAAGTAAATTCGCTTAATCAGCTCGTAATCAACGGAATTATGCTCTGAATTGCAGTAGAAAATTTTAGTCAAATAGGCTCTGCAGTCGAAAAGAGAAACAAATTATAATAAAATTATTTTCGTATAGGGGGAGGTGGGGCTGCTTTGAGCTGTGGGGCTATACTGTTATACGATTTTTTCGCATATCTCTAATGGAAACTGGGTTTTAACATGATGTAATTTGGATAGACAAAATAATTGTGGATATAAATACAATAATTGTGTGGTCTGTGTGTGGTTTCAAACACTGAATGTGTGAGCGTTCGCACATCCATCAGACAACTCCAGCTTGAATATCATAACTTCACTAAAGCCTCGTAAGCCACAGTGAGACATTCGTGGTCATTTTCTCTTCGACAGGCGTATAGTCTCCTTCCCATCTCTATTAGACGATGGTTATTGACAGTGTGAACCGTGTGAACATGTTCATAGTCGATTTTTCGATAGTCATTTAGAAGAAAAAACAGTGCTCCAGAAAATGTGAAAAAAGTTGTTTTAAAGATCTTCTTTTAGTGCAGTGATAGTTTCCGCGGGTTCATGGGGGTACAGTATAGCAATCGGAAAATAATTTTTAATTGTAGATAAAATTTATTTCCAGAAAAAAGGGAATAACGAACCCAAACCCCCATCGTGTGAACGCTGCCCTCGGGGGCAAGAATCGCACAAGTCGTCATAATTTTTTCATTTTTCTGTCTAGAAAAAACCAACAATTTTTGTCCAGGAAAAACCAAGCATAGAAACCTAAAAGATCAGAGAACTTTTTGGTGTAGTGCAATTCACTGCCCATTTTATAGTTTAGTCAGAAAAAAGACCTGAATATGAAGTACGGAAAAATGTGCGAAGGCTGCCTACATTCCCCTACAATAGGCGGAAAAACGTGAAATTTGCCATAGGGGAATGTGGGCATGGTTCGCACAGAGTGAACCTTCAAACGATGCGAATTTTCTCTTTGTTTGCAAAGATTTGGTTTACTATTTTTCATCTCGTCTTGTAAGGTTAATAATCAATTATCGTATGGGTAAGATGTGACGACCTAGCTCTTTGCAAACAAAGAGAAAATTCGCATCGTTTGAAGGTTCACTCTGTGCGAACCATGCCTACATTCCCCTATATAATAACAATCTAGCCCCACAGCTCAAAGTAGCCACACCTCCCCCTAACTCAGCTCTTAATCTACCAAACTGGATAGTCTTAACAGTAATAGAAATATCTCGATAAATTCGGTTGAGAAAGATTGATTCAATAGTTTAGAAAAGGCAGAAAAGGCGAACTAAAGATTAAGACAGTTTAGTAAATTTTTGGTAATTTACCCCAAATCGTAATTTTTGATAAAAGAGTTTCTATAGACGAGGAATAACTGTTGAACAAATCATAAGACTTTGAAAATCCTTTAATTAATTTAAATTATTATGTCCTTAGATTTGGACGTTTAATAAGCGTCATGAGGGCTATATAGTATTTCCATCTGGTAAAGAAAAAAACCTCGATCTCTTTTAACTTGAAGGATATATCAATTTGAAAATTTTCGACTTGTCAAATTTACTCCAGGTTCTGATGTAATCACTAAAACTCTAAACTGGCTGAAATACTCATTCTTATGCAGCATTATTTTTTTTAGAGAGCAAGAGTAAAAGAAAATTCTGGTTAGTGTAAAATCAATTTTGTTCAGTAAAAATTAAAAGTAAAAATTTAGCAAAATGTTTCAGTTTTCCAAAATACTTAAACTTACGACTATGATGCTATGCTTTGAAAATGGTTGCTCGTTGAGTATTTTGGTTGAGAAGTTAATTTAATGGAATAAACTTGAAAACCATACAGTAGACTCTCTCTCAATCTTGCATATGGAGCAAAATGTCATCTAAATATCGAGAGATTTGGGCGTCAAAGTCATTGTAAATTCCACAAAATGCGCTCAATTATAAAGAATCACGATAAAGCAAGAGGAACTACAACGATTGAGCGAGAGTCTACTGTAGTTTTTCATTATTTTTTTTTCTAAAATATTTGCTAAAATAGTATAGAAGTCATACAATAATAATATTATTAAACCCTTGCAAACTTGTTACTTTGGGTTAAAAGTTAAAAGTAATGCACTATAATTTCGGATTAAAATTAATTAATTTTAATTTTAATTGACTTTGAAGAACCGTTATTAGAATGATTCAACTGCGTTTTCGTATAAAGACCAAATGTCTGCCTGGGTAATTTCTTAAACATATCCAAAAAGTGTAAAAATCGCACGACGCATTTTCGAGTAACCCCAAAATATAGTTTTGTAGGGGATGGGCAGGGATGGGGGGGGGGAATTAGGGACATCTTAATGGTCTAAGGGTCGGCTTCTGGGGAGTCCCCCGATGGTCCTACGACCCTATCTCTAACCGTTTGGGCTGTGGACATGATAACAGCCGAACAGACAGACAGACAAACGAAATCGACGTAATTTCTCAGAAAAGTTGTCTCCGGGAGATAGAAGGTGAAAATTTTGGGGGTTAAACAATCGAGGGATTTATATAGTGTTCTCTTTCTGGAGTTCAAGTAGTAAAATTAGATATCTGATCTGGAGGCTTGAGCCATATTTAACAATTTTTCTTAAAGTACTTACATTATGGAAACTGGGAATCCGAAACAACATTTTAAATCATTTTGGATATTATGTTCGGTCCATAAAGCAGTTTTTAGACAAAAGGTTTAGTTCAGTTCATCGGTAAGAGGTCCAGTAGAAATATTTGCATAAAACCACGAAAGTTATGTTTTGTGGATACCAGTGAATGCTAATCCTCGTCTGTAGTGCGTTAGGAACTGACTTGGCTATGAACGAGCTTAGTTGTCTCTGGACTTTAGTCGTAAATGTGTCCAGCACATAAAACGACTTAGCTATGACACTTAGCTTAGACACTTAACCGGTGGTAGCCAAAATCCCGAAAGCCAAAATCCCGAATGTTCGAAATCCTGAAAGGGATTAAATTATATGGAGGAAAATGTTTAGAATAATTTCCCAAGACACAGAAGATTTCCCTTTGCCTCCAGCAAACGCGGGTGCAATCGCGGAAGTAGCTATGACACTTTTAAGAATTTGGGATTTTGGCTTTCGGAATTTTGACCAGGACCCGACTTAACTCCTTTAATTCCTAGTTAGCAAGATTTTTGAAGAAATTGTTTATGATAAAATTTTAAGACCAAATGACATCCATTGCTTATTGAAAAATCAGTAATGTCGGCTTGAGACCGGTTTAGCCCAGTTCCCGATGGTCTAGAAATTCAAAATAGCAACCAATTTTATTGTTTTTTTTTTAATTTAAAGGATCACTGGCCCATGTTATCCAATCTTAAGTGATAATTTTCCAAAAAATCTTGATTGATAAGAAATTAGAGAAGTTAAGCCGCATGGCTAAGCTTTAGGTCTGAAGCCTGTATAAACCTCCAATGTGAACCCGGTTTAGGTGTCGTGTTAAGTTAGCACGAAAGAGATCCTAACTTCCATTGAAGTTAATTTTTAAAAGAAATTTGGAAAATCAAAATTGTTTTAGAGGTACTTTTTTAATTTATCAACTTATTGAAATAGATGAATTTTTAATAATTGTTTTACTACAAATTTCACACTTTTCAAGTTGATAATAAAAACGTAAGTAGGGCACAACAGGACAGTTCCATGATATCCTAACTATATTTGCAAGATATTTTTACACAAAAATACGTGCCATATGCGAACTAATTATATACAGATAATCGCGGATATTGTGTATTTGGAAATTATAGAAGACAATTCGTAAATATATTAATCGATTATTTTTAAAATAATGTGTGTATGTGTAGGTAGGCTCCTTTTATAACAAAAAAACTACAAATTAAAGCTGAAATCTTGATGAAAGATTGAAACGCATAAATCGATTTATGATGAATAAATGCGAAAAGAAAGTCTTTTGTTTTACTATCTTAATGAGAAGTAGAATAGACGAAAATTGGGCAGGAAATGTCTCTGATATATCGCGTATATTGCCCTAGCATGCAATCAAGCAATCAACAATCAATTGTGTCCACTCTTATCACCACACACTGTGTAAATATTATCTAAATGTGAAATAATTATCTGTCGTGGGAGAGCGTCTAAAGGGGAATTGAAGAAAAAAAAAGATATCCCAGCTATTGTGCAAAGATTCCGCTTCCATTTTGACAAAAAAAAATAATTCACCCAAAAATCTCCATTGGGGATGAGAGTTCTGAATGTTCTTCTTCTCTTCCTTACCTCTCTGTTGTCTAACCATCCTCCCCGATCAACAGTTGGCAACATCGGCTTGAGCGCTTCGGCTGAGTCGGTGCATCAATTGAAGCGTGCCAATAGTCGTCGTTCCGGTGGATCTCGCCACCATCCGCATCGATCATCATCGAGACGCAACAAAGAGAATGGCTCCAGATCGGGCAGTTTTCGCAATAATCCAGGCAGTGGCCTGCAATCCAGTAATAGTCATCACAACAGTACGGCCGGTAGCCAGGAGAATGCCACTACTTCGGGATCAGCGGGACGCCTGAAGAAGCCCAAAGGAGTGACGTTCGATGCTACAATAACACCAGCAAAATGGTGCGATTTTCCAGCAATTGATGTACCGCCTCAAGATGCCACAGACACGGATGTGTCCATGATCACAGATTCCAATGAGGACTGCCACGTGGTCATGATGGACACAACTCCGCCACAGGACACCATTCTGCATCACTACAAGCCACCACGTGTATGATTCCCCGCCACGAAGCACTAAATCCAGAGGCACAAGAAAGCACCAAAGAATTTGATACATTCGTCACACGTTTCTCTTTAACAACTTATGCGCATTCTACCGTATATTATTTTCTTCTTTCATCATTTTTTTTCTTTTGTTTCCTGTACCATTTAATTCTAGGTGTGATTGACGATCCAGAGACGCTCAATATGGTAAAAAAAAATCTCAAATTTACTAAATGATGTATACTTGATGTTCAAATTTGTAAGATTAACCCCTCAATTTTGGGATGACAAAACTCAGGCAGGGAATTGTTGCAAAGTTCTTTTTTCCTTTAGGAATTGGAGACACGAGAAGCTAAGATACCAGGAATCTTTCTTTAACCCTTTAAGGACGAGAAAGTCAAAAATTGAAAGTCAGAAAAAATCACTTTTTCTGACATTTTAGAGTAAAGCATGACTTTAGATGGCCGTAGAAAAAATTTAATTTTTGGGTCACCGGTGACCCAATCGTCCTTAAAGGGTTAATCCTTCAATTGATTTTATAAAACAATTTTAAATTATATTAAATGCAATTTTGAATATTTTAGAGGTAATATAAAAATACTTTTAGCAATGAAGTTCTTTTCAAATTTAATTCTTATGTAGAAAACAAAAATGCCTTACATTTTTTTAATAATATTTTTAATATTTCATAAAATGTGAATGAAGATTGAGAAATTTCGATCATTCTCATAATGTGTTACAAAGCATTATTACAAAAGCTGAGGGTGTGTATTAAAATTTATCAAACCTAAATTATCAATTCCTGATAAAATTCTGATGAGCCTAGTTTTTCGTATATCAGGCCTGATTCTATAATTTGTAAAAGAAAATATTCCAGAATTTAGGTTTTTATTTCACCTAACCTAACCTGAAAGAAAGAGATCATTTCATAACAGCAAAATTCCAAGTTAAATGTAAACATTTAATTTTTTAGTTTGGATATAGGGGAAGGTTTTGAAGGTTCGTATTAACCCATTCAGTCAATGTACCAGAAATACTTGAGATAGAATGTTCATATTTTGGGATTAGTTTCCTACAGATTAGTAGATGATTTTTTTAAAAAGAAAAAAAAATTATCTCATATGGGGGCGCGGGGAGCCTCTGTCAAACACACGTCTTAATGGTCACTGAATTTAAATTTTGTGCATTAATTCATTACAAACTCTATTGCTTTAGATAGAGTAACTATCCAAGAACACCAATTGGCAACTGGAATTCAAATCAGGAAAGAGAAAAGAGGCCAAGTTTAACAAATTCGACGGGATGTCGTATTTTCCGTCCGCCATTTTGACCAAAAATTTTGCATGACCTTCTGCGAAGCAAGAAAATAATAACAAAATCTATTTCCATCTCTGTCGGACTGTTTTTCCCAAGTAACTGAAGAACTAAAGTTACTAAAAATCTATTCCCGACAGCAATTCGGATAAAAATTGCCCAGAAATAAATCATCAAAAATCACTCAATTTGCGTATCATGTATAATACCATGGTAAGGAATGGGTTAAAAAAGGAGTCCAAGATTTAAGATCTTTTACTGAAAGCCACACACACCGAATCAATTTTATCACTATATCAAAAAAAAATCTCTTACTTATTGGGTTCTGCCTCACAAAATTCGAAGTCCTTGGATTTTCCTCTACAGGAAAATGAAAATGTAGCGGCATTTTTTACGAAGGTGTCCTGGTTAACTCAGCTTCGTATCACATTTTCCAACCTCTGTAGGCCTCATTTTCCCCAAAAACATTACACCGAACACAAAAATTTGGACATCACTACTTAGATCGAACTTTCATCTACTTGTTTTCACTATTTGTAGGAGTCACGCATTAAAAATCATTTTTAAGCTATTTTTCTAACACATGTTTTCTTGACACTCGGAAAACCATTTTTTCCCTGCATTTTGACAGTCAGTTAAGAGCTTGGTATGGTATGATTCTCTCATAATCACACCTAATGTAATCCTCAAATTTTCTCTAACACCTCCAATTGGTCTTACAGAACATATTTCGAACGTAACTGATTTAAAAAAAAATGACCAGTCACCAATTTAAAGTGAAATGTGGGAAGTTCCACCTTAAAAACAAGGAAAATTGAATGAGAAATACTCAAAATAGATCGAAGTATGGCAATTAAAGAATCACATCTACCATAAGCAGTCTAGTTTCATCACTGCACAAATCAGACAGTAGTAATCACACCTATTGTAATCCTTGTTTTTTCTCTAACGCCTCGAAACTATTTTACAGAACATTTTTTGAACATCAGTGATTCTTATAATTACCAGTGATTAATTTAACCCTTTAAGGACGATTGGACCACCGGTGTCCCATAGAGAAAATAAATTTTCCTGACTATCTAAAGTTATTTTTTTCTAATGTCTGTACATAATTGTAAAGTAGAAGGTTGAACGGATACTAGAATATTTTTTTGCAAGTCTCCAGATATTTACTACGTAATAAATATTTGAGCTCAAAAATTGCGAATTTTTAAATTCTCAAATTCATAATTGATTTTATTTATTTTTTATACTTTCATTTTTTTTAAGAAAAACCCTTTTGGCAATAAAAACTACAATACTCATACGTAATATTTTTCATTAAAGCGAAAAATATTATTCATTGGTATTGTCAGAAAAATTACTTAAGTTTTTGGGCTATTTTTGTTCCTATCGCTCATAGATATAAAAAATACACCGAATCAGACTCTGTTGGACTTTCTAAGGTTAGATGTAAGACTTATCATTGATTATGTTTCTCAGTTTAATTTTTATTGTTGATTTTCAGTCCGTAAAAAGTGTCTCGTCGTTAAAGGGTTAAAGTAAAATGTGAAAAATTCCGCTTGAAAACAAAGCGAATTGGATGAAAAGTTCTCAAAACGCACCGCATGGGCAATGAAAGAATCACACCTGCCATAAGCAGATTCAGGCTTAATGTTTAATTTGACAGAAGTGAAATAAAAACATCTGATGAAGTCTCATTTTGATGGGGAAGTGCGTGTTTTCCTTCGAGATTTTAGTGTAAATTTTTTAATATCCCAAAATTTTCTTTTGAATTTATTCAGTGGAATCTCTGATGAGACAAATACCCCGAGCGGCATGCACAGTGTGACCCAAAAGAGTGAGGAATTCTCAAATTGGGTGGTCAGTAATTTTGACAGATGTTTTTACGAAGCTGCAAAATTCAATTTTCCTGAGCTGCAAGGGTGGTAATTTTTATGAATTTTCCTTCACCCGCAAAAACGACACCCTTCAAGCAAAAGATTTTCACGGTAAATATTAACCCTAATAAACCTTCTATTTCTTGGAATAGTTTCCTTTTTCGAAAAGACACTTGAAGTGTGAAAAAATGCATAAAATATTACACATCAAAATTACAATTTTAGGCCCATTTTTTATTTTTGCCTTTTGGACCCAGGAAAAAAAGCCTAGGCTTCCAAGTTTGTCAGGAAATGTGAGATGTAGGACTAGCTTTTAGATTATATGTCCATGGATGAAATTCATTTAGTAACTTGGAAAAAAATCAACTTTTACGAAGCTGCAACATTACGAAGGTGCAAAACCTTCCACTACTAGCAAACGTACGACTTATTTCGGGACAGAGGGAGTACTATAAAATAAAAAAAAATGATTTTTTTGATCTGAGAGACCCATGTATAACCCATTAATTCTGTAAAAGATCATTAGTTGAAATTTATCGAAAAGAATTTCGCAATGAACTATTAATTTTCTCCAACATTTTCCAAAACCCTGAGTTTTCTTCTATCCCAAAATTGAGTCGTAAATCCCCACCGACAGTGAACCACAGATATAGTAAATTATACAAAGATTGGATTGATGAAAATGTCAAAGATTTTAACACCAAATTTTTATGAATTTTCATATGGTATTCTTTTATTTTGATTTTCAGACATACACTTGCAAAAAGAAAGTAAGATGATTAATTGACCAGTAAATTAGTGAAATCAGAAAAACAAACAAATCACATTCCTTTTGAGCATTTAAATGTTTTAAGGGGACACAGAGAAAGATTAAAAAAAAAAGTTCAAAGATATTTAATGCTTTTGAAGAAAACAAATCTTCGAAAAATCTAAACTGACTCATGAAGAAAAAAAAAACGACAAACACCGTCCACAGACACCCAAACATAATCACAGTAAAAAACAATTTAAAGAACAATTTTTATCACAACGAACTTATGTAACATTAAAATATTTCCTTTTTAAATTCATTTTTTATTGAATTATGTAATTTCTGCTGTTTCTTTATAAGAATACAGAACAAAAAATGTTCTTTTTGAAACATTTTTGGAAAAGTCGAGAAAAAAGAACAGAAATAAAAAGAAAGTGTCTGAGCTGAATAATGGTAAAAACAAATTTTTAGCGTAACTAAGAAGTGTAATTTTTAATTAGATGAAAGAAAATTGATATTGATGTGCTAAAATATTTTTTTCCTTTTTTTAGAAAGATAAACATTTTAGGTAGAAATAAATTTATCATGACAAAGAATTTCTATCGAATGAAATTTGTATAAAGCTTATAAAAGGAAACTTTAAATTTTATGAAATAATACGCTTTTATTGTTTTTTAATAAATTGATAGTATATATGAAGATTTTAGAAAGGTTACAAATTGAAAAAAAACAAAGAAACATTTTAAAAATTAATAACAAAGTGCTCAGCTCTTTGAAATGAATTTAAGAGGAAAACACGCTGAAAAAATTGACAAAAATTTAAAATGGGAACCAATGAAAATTATTTTTCTTAATTTTTAAAATAAATAATTAGACTACAGAGAATTATAAGTAATTATATATGGAAAAAAAACATAGGGCAATAGGGCTTTTTATTCAAAGAAAACTATTTTAAAAAAATTATTTTATGCTATTGAATGTTATCATTGTTCAATATGAAATTCTTGCCAAAAACAAAAATCATTCACCGAAAAATTTGTATTATTTTTTTATTGCATTATTAATTATCTTGTTCTTGGTATTTAAAAAGAAAATAAAATAAAACAGTCTTACACAAAAATAAAGAAACCTAGCGACGAAGAATTACAAAAAGAAAACATTTTACTAGATTAATTGATGATGAAGAAAAATAAAACAAATGATATAAGAGAAAAAAACTGAAACAGACTGATTAAAGACTATTTTTTTAAAATAGTTGAGAAAATGTTATTAATTAAAACACGAGAAATATTAATAATAAGGTGAAAGAAGTTTTAATGCAGAAAAAAAACAAACACATTACAAAAAAAAAACTGCTTTTTTAGTCAAAACAAAATTATTTCCAGTATTATTGAATTATTGAAAAAGAAAAATTTATAAATTTTTGCACCCCACACTCCTACTCTAAATAATTATTAAATATCTACACTATCTCCACGCAGTTTCACAGGAAGGAAAAAATAATAGGAGTAAGGGGTAAATTTGACGGAAAAAATGCTAATATTGACAAACTTTTTTTAAGTACTAAATAAAGAAAAAGTATATAAATGAAAAAAAATATTTGTAGGGAGAGAAAAAATGGAAACGAAATATGTGTTCGAAATAAAAGAAATGATGAAGAAAAATCTTTTAAATTATACATGATAATTGCAAAAAAAAATTCTAGTAGATGATATCAATTAGCATAATGAAATATTACTATTGAATAATAAATTGATAAACGTCTAAGTGAAGAAAAAGTATTGTATTTTTTTTTTAGAAAACAAAGTGCTAGGATGGATCTCGCTGCAACAATCAGAAAAAGTTAGTTTTAAATAAACAGAAAAAAATAAGAAATGAAGTCCGATGAGACATAATGACCTTATCTGGATCATTGTCTCATCAAAGGAATATGAAGAAATGTGACTATCCCAAATTTTCAGCAGAAGAATTTCCTGAGCCCGCATCCGTAAGATCGATTTCATGGAAGAGGTCAACTCTTCAATGTAAAATAAAAAACCATAAAAAACAGTAAGTCAAATTTCCATACACTGAGAAAAAAAGAGGCTGCGATTAACTTTTTTTCGTCATAATTTTAACACTTTTTGGGTGTAAAAATATATCAACATTTTTTAATGTTAATTTTACACCTTCTAAGTGTAAAATCAACATGGAAGAAGGGTAACTTTAACCCATAATACACCTAAAAAGGGTAATATTTACACCGTTTTCGGATCAATAATGCAGGGTAAAATTAACATTTCCAAAATGTTATTTTGACTTTTCCGGATTTTTCTCAGTGTAAAGAAGGATTCCACAGAGAGTATAGACATCTCCTACGAACACGAAATCAAACTCGTATCTCGGTGATACATGTCCCGGGACTAAAAGAAAGACTATTGATCAGGTTGTATGTTTTTTTGTTATGGGAATTATAAATATCTATCTTCTAAAGCCAAGTTTTGTCCTTTAAGACATTTACATGCCAAAAGTTGAGACATAAAGTCCCGGTAAAAATCCTTGAAATCCAAAATCCTTACACAAATCTTTAATTTGTCAAAATCTTGTAGAACCAAAATCCCGAAAAGGTCAAAACCAAAGTAGCCCCACATTCTAAAACTGATCTAATCTTTTAATAATAATTTAATATAAGCTAAATACTATTAGTAAATATTAAGAAATGAAATTGCTATAATAATAAGAAGCAATTTGAAAAATAATAAAAAATATTTGAAAAAGTAGAATTTGGGTTGGAAATTTTGATATTCAAAGAAGAAATCCTTTTCAGAACAGATCACACCGGAAACCGACCACAATGCGTACCAAAAATATTCTCTCGGCATTATTTTCAGTTTTTCTGACTCTTAATAATATTTACTAATAGTATTTAGCTTATATTAAATTATTATTAAAATATTAGATCAGTTTTAGAATGTGGGGCTACTTTTGCATTTTTGTCCAAAAAGCTAATTTTTGACTGATCCTCAAATTATAAATTTTTTAGTCCAGATATTTTCTCATATTTTGTTTAAAACTATTCTCAGGTTTATATATGAAACTATTTCAGTCAATAGAGCTGGATATTACAGCGTTTTCCCAATCCAAATCAGGTGTATTTAAACTTTCGAAGGGTGTATTTAATATTTTGAACGTTAGTGTAGATAATTATCACATGATTATCAACAGTTGATAATAAGCTAACCAAGCTAACTAATATCACTGTGTGACAAAATTTAGGTTTTTGTGGGTGTTTCTGACGAGAGTGCAAAAACTTGTTAGAGAATAATTTAAGGATCTCAAATTTGAAACTCGTTTGTCCGGGTCACGTTTGAATTTTTTAATATATGCATTTTTAGTTTTTTACTGTATTCTAAAATTCAAAAATTTGTATCTCCGGTCCTATTTATCCGGTGGTAGTCGCATAAAGCTAAAATGACGCGTAATTTCATCCTCTATAACTCTTGTGAACATATCAAGAACCTACGATGAAAATAAAATGTATTTTTTAAAGATTTTTTGAAAAAGTACACCCAAAATTGTGATTTTTCTGTATTTTTTCCATCTTCTAATAATTCTCCCACTTAGGTAGAACATTTTATATGCCAACTACTATGCCTAAAAGTGAGTACATTTAATATTCTGTCATATCTTTTTAGTTTGAATTTTCTATCTTAATTCGTTTATTCACAATAATTTATTGAAAATAAAGTGCATTAAAATCTCTTATTATATATAATTATATTGGTGTCTTTGTCTAACCTACTGAAGAGCATTCTCTTTTGCACTCTCACTTACACATTTCATATAAAAAGAGGTGAAATGAAAGCAGGAGACGTATATGGAAATAGAGTGAGAAGAATAGTTTTTGGCACTCATAACAACCCTTTGTACAAATATTATTTGTTCAAATTATTTTTTCACAGTTTTGTTACGAAATATAGTAAGAATTCTCTTGGAGATTTCTTTGGGAACCTTGGGAACCGTTTTGATACGGTGGAATATCTACAAATTTGAGTCGATTGCGTTTTATATAAATTTGTTACTAAAAGTTGGAATCGAATATAGACATTTTGTTCCCATTGTCGGGAACAAATTTGTGTAATTTGGAAGATTTCTCCGTTTCGTCTAACAAGTAAGGCCTATACTTCAGTCGAGATGGATTTCGGTGGCGAAGGTTCATAAGGAACATCAAATAAAGGTCAACAGTGTTTTATACAGACGCGTGCATTGCAAAACCATATGCGAGTGCTGGCAGCAGGAGGGGAACCGAATCTCGGGAATTTCGAATTAAAAAAAATGAGATAATAAATATTGTAGCTCAAAAAATGCCACAAATTTGGCGTCCTCCTCGTTCGCTTCGATTGGTTGCTTTCGGAACAAATTCGTTACTAATATTGGGTGTCTTTTTGTTTCTCCTAAAAGGCGCAAATTTGTTCCAAATATATTCGGTGTCCATGGACGAGCTAATTTTTGGAACAAAATCGTCACTAATGTTGAGCATCTTCCTGAGTCTCGTAAAAGGAACAAGATTGTGATAAAAAATTAGGTGTCCGTGGACGAGTTAATTTTTGGAACAAATATGTGCCGAAATTTTTTACCGTGTATCGTATGAGCTTTACTTCAGATAGACACAATCATTTTGTTTGCACATCAATTTCTCAATTGAAAATTTTTCTTATCAGAAAAAATGACATTCTGGAACTGACCATGAACGTGCAAGCGAATATACTCCGTCGATCGAGCACAACTTTTTTTTGAGGATCGATGAAATCTCGTCCTTTTCAGGATTTTTAAAGCTCCATATATATATCACTTGACCCATTGACTGCCCCTAATATTAACATGGATCACGTAAATTTTAAAATTTTAATTTCATTTATATTTTTTCTTAAGAAAATTTTTGTATAGGTTCTCTACAACTTTTCCAAAGCAATTTTTCTCATTTTTGAAAATGACTTAAAAGTCATTTTCAAAAAGTTAGGTATTTTTTAAGGAAGTCTCATGGCTGATTTAGGAAAAGCAGGAAAGACGATCTGGAAACAAGTGAATAGAGTAAAATGTGAAGATTTTTGCGTGTTTTTTCATGCTTTCAGCCTATTTTTGCAATTAGAGAAGCGACTTGATACCTTTTGTATATCCCCCTTTAATCGATTTTCAAACATTAAATTAAGTATTATTATTAAACTTTTAAGGATTTGTTAATATCGCCTTTGGTTTTGAGTGCTTAATGAATTTTGTGCATTTTTTGAGATTTAGTGTGTATGTAGAATTTTGATTGATTGTTTATTATTATTAATTTTATTTTATATTATTTGCTCAGGGATTTAATAAAAGTTTTATTATTTTTATTAAATCTTCATTTAGATCGCCTTTAGCCCACCTCTTCAAAATCATGTTGTTTCATTTTCGGATATAATTCAATGCTGTTCGGACAAATATTTCGTACAATAATATGGCAATCTTTAAATACGCCGGTTTTTCAAGGTCTAAATCTAAAGTTAAACAGTGCCAGAAATCATCCATCTCCATCAATTGGAGAAAATTTGGATTAGTTAGAGAGGTCTGAGTAAGTCTCTCAGTTTTAAATATGTTCAGAATTCTTAAAAGTAGTGGTATTGCAAAAAGGAGTAAGGTGGAGTCATAACTTATACGGGCTTCAGACCTAAGACTTAGACATCTGGCTTAACTCCTCCAATTCCTAATCAGGCACGATTTCTTAGAAAATTATTGTTTAGGATTAGATTATGAGGGCAAATGATTCATTAGATTTTGAAAAATTAATAAAATTGCTTGTTATTTAGATTTTTGAGACCTCCGGGAACTGGGCTAAACCTCCAGTCTGAAGCCGGCATTATGGACGTTATACACTTATGGACATCGTGCAAAAATCTTGTTCTTGAACAGATTTCAAAAAATTATCAGTTTATGATCTAATTAACAATTTTGTGAAATTTCGAAATCTATTTTTCGAAATCTATTTTAAATAAGAATCTTAAAATTTTTGCAAGCTGTCCATAAGTGTATAACGTCCATAAGTGATGATTCCATCCTACTACGGCCCATCTCCCATGAAAAAAAAACTGGGAGTTTTCCATCGTTTTGCTCTGACGGTTGGTCATCAACGTTAAGACACATGTGGAGTGGGTAGACTCAAGATGAAAAATAAAGACATCAATAATTTTTAATATCACTACTATATTTCTTTAAATATTCCTTACACATTTTGTGATGATTGCAGTAGACAGAATCTCTCTAATATTTAATTAACTTGCTGTGGTTTCTTGCGCAAATACGGAATTTCTATTTTATGGCGATTTCTCATGTGAACTCTGTGATCCTTGATACTCCACGAACACTTTCCACATCTCTCGCATTTCAGCGGTGGATCATTCTTGGAATGAACCTTGTCCATGTGAATCTGAGGGAATTCAAAAAAAAAAAACATAAGAGAAAAATGCATTCGAAGAAATCATAGTTGGCATTGCTACCTTCAGTTGAGATTTGTCTTTGTAGTCAGCACTGCAGAGAGGACATTTGTGCCTCTTCCCATTGTGCCGATCCATATGCCTCCGGAGGAACTTCTCATTCGGATAAGATCTCCCACATCCAGATACCATGCACTTGAACTCTTGTTCTGGCCTCTCGTGAATTTTCTTCATGTGCAACCTTAGGGTTCGTTCACCGGCCATTTTCCTCCCACAAATCTCGCACATTGGCCAGTTCTTTTTCACTACAACTCCCTTGTGCTTCAGCATGTGCGTCTTGTAGCCGCAATTCCAGATAAAACCTTGAGGGTTTTAAGGAAAATTGAAGAAATTCCATCGAATGCTCTTCGGGACTTGAAATTGACTTACCTTTTCCACAAAGTTCGCATTTTAGAGGCCGTTCCCCGCTATGAGTCATCATGTGCTGTGCAGAAAAAAGGTAAATTGTAAAATAGGTATCTCATATTTTTGAAAAAAAGACAAAAACCAACAAATGAGGCATTTAGAGTAATCAGAGCGCGATTTCTTAGATGAACAAAATTGTAGTCCTAAGTGATGCCTATCGTCTGGTGTAGATGGATTTTCAATATTTTGTTTAGTTTATTTTATACAATTTTTTACAACCTCACGCTAAGACCATTTTTTGCCAATTTTTAGAGAAACTCCAATTTTACACCCTGAATGAGTGGTTTTACAAAGTTTTTTGTAATTATCAAAATTTAAGCACAACTAATGACCTTTCCAAGGGACCCACACATATTAAGTTCTATTCACTAGAACCTGAGATATAAAAGATAATGTGAGGCAAATCAGATAAAATATAAAAGTATTAATTAAAAAAATAGGTGTGATTAGAAGGAATCACAACTAATTGTGACGTGATTGAGCAAAACCAAGACCATATTCTTAATCAGGGGACTCAACTCTATTAACCCTTTTAGGACGATTAGAACACCGGTGTCCCATTAAGAAAATAACTTTTCCTGACCACCTAAAGTTATTTTTTTCTTATGTCTGTACATAATTGTAAAGTAGAAGGTTGAAGGAATATAAAATAGTTTTTGCAAGTCTCAAGCTGTTTGCTATGTAGTAAATATTTATGCTAAAAAATGGCGAATTTTTAAATTCTCAAATTCATAATTGATTTTATTTATTTTTTATACTTCCAATTTTTTTTAAGCAAAACCCTTTTTGCAATAAAAACTACAATACTCATACGTAATATTTTTCATTAAACCGAAAAATATTATTCATTGGTATTGTCAGAAAAATTACTTAAATTTTTGGGCTATTTTCGTCCCTATCGTTCATAGAGGCACAAAATACACCGAATCAGACTCTGTTGGACTTTCCAAGGTTAGATGTAAGACTTATCATTGATTATGTGTCCCAGTTTAATTTTTATTGTAGATTTTCAGTCCGTAAAAAGTGTTTCGTCGTTAAAGGTTTAAACGTACCGAGTGAGATCTCTGAGACAAAAGCCGTGTTGCATAGTGTTATATAACCCACGCCTTGTTTGGTGGCTATTTTTTAAAACAAGATGTATTTTTTATTGATTTTCTCTATATGTTTAGGTATTTTGTTCAATATTGTCTTTATTGGGGTTATATGTGAGTAAACACAGGACGTGATCATGCAAATCTGACTTATACAGTGGCGGCCAAAAAATAGAATCATCTCCGTAAAGATCACTATTTTACCTTTAGTATTTTTGTTTATTCAAATTCGTTGAAATAATTTTGATATACAGTAGAGTCTCGTTATAGTCCATTTTTGGTTCCAGATTTGACACTTGGCTCGCACTATGGTTCTTGACATTTTTTTTAAATTATCATTAGTATTGAAATTGTTTGACGGCTTCCACTTTCTTTGCGATTGTGGTACTTGTGCTCGCTCTCTTCATTATGGATCACAAATATCACAACTACTCAATAAAGTTTGCCAAAAATATTAAAATAATTATGACAACATTGCATGTCGCGTACTAAAAGACATAACCTAACTTAAAATCAGTGTTTTGAAATCGACGGTCGATAAATTGTGGACTATAGAGCGATGGCTTATAGCGGGACTCTACTGTAGAAATCTCTCTCTCTCTTCTTTTTATGTTTTTGGCTGTCAGACTCAATCAGGTCCATATAGCCATTTCGCTCACTCTTATTTACATACGAGTTCCATCTGTTTTTCTTTTTTTTCCCATATGTTTGTTCCTCTCATCTCTCTTTATCATTTTTTCTTTTTGCTCCATCACAAATCCTTTTTTGCTCCCTTATCTTTTATCATACTTCCTTCTTGATATTTTTGCGTTCAGTTTGTAGCTTTCAAGGACGGTGAAAAACTGTTTTCCAATTATTCACCGGACGCGCTTCGATCAAGGATCGAACCGAGGGCCTCTGCGTCACAAAGCCAACACTTTGCCTATTGAGCTACCGAGACCCCTTACTGTAGAAATCTTCAAATAATTATGATACGTCAAATAAGTATTGTTTTGGACGTTAGAGGTCTCTATTTTTCATAGAATACATCAATAGTGAAATTTGCTTTGATCAACACGATAGGACCACTTTCATTTAAATTAAAGAATGTCGTCTATAAATCGAATAAGTTTAAATAAAGCTGACCAAAATGAATTTCACTACTAACGTATTCTGTGTAAAATAGAGACCTCTAGCGGCCAAAACAACCCTTATTCTACGTCTCGAATAATTTGAAGATTTCTACTTCAGAATTATATCAAAAAATTAAGAAAAAATACAAAAATTAAAAAAATATATAAGCTTTGCAAAGCGATTCTATTATATTGGTCGCCACTGTATAACCCGGAAACAATTATATTGCATCATAATTTACGTAAATTGTGTGTACACAAAAAATTTAGGGCCAAAATGTGGTGTTTGGACACTATCGGCAAAAGTGACCCAATGCATCCTCTTCGAAAAAGGCTTTGAAAAAAATATTTGTACTTTTCTCGAAAAATCCTTTTAACCCTTTAACGACGAAACAGTTTTCGCGGTCTTCGCGGACCGAAAATCAGCAATAAAAATGAAACCGATAAATAAAATCAGTAAAAGGTCTTACATATAGCCTTATGCCCTAGACACACTTATGACTTAAGCCGAGAGACGACAGTGAAAAATGATGGAAATGAAGTTTAACCATTATGTCGAGTATAATTACACTAAGCCGTCTCTCGGCTAATCCTCAGGTCTGTCAAGGCCCTTAGAAAATCCAACAGTCTGATTCGGTGTATTATTAACCTCTATGAGCGATAGGGACAAAAATAGCCTAAAAATTAAGTAATTTTTCTGGCAAAACCAATAAATGATAATTTTCACTCTAATAAAAAATATTATGTTTGAGTATTGTAGTTTCTTTTTCAGATCTAAGGCCTCAGATCTAAGTCCTAGTCATATGGCTTAACGAGAAATGTGCTTAAATTGAGCTAATCAGAATTGATATTTTCTGTAAGCCAAATATTCCCAAAAAAAAGGGCTAAAAATTTCATTATTTTTTTTTACATAATCCTTTCTCGAATCTCTTGAAACTTTGTAAGTTTAAGAAGGTTCATGAAGGCTATCTATAATAAAAATTTCAAGCCTCAGTCTCTTTTAGAATGTAGTGAATATTGAAATTTTCGTTTTGACAAATTTTGCCCCAGTCTCCCCTACTCTTTCAAGCGATTCAATACCTCTTTCTCTTTGTCGGAAGAGTTCTTAACTTGGATGTTACTCCTTGAAAGGAATTCTTCTTCTCACTAAGTCTTCGGACTTTTTTGGATTGTTTGCCAGAAAGTTTTGTTTGCCATCCTGTAGTCTAGTTTGGCAGTTTCTCACCAATTTTTTTCCACAACTCCTCTAACTTCCATAAACTTTTTGGAAGGAAATAAAATCTTATGGCTTTTACATACCTTCTCGTAAGTTGCAGTGGAGCACATCTTCCCGCATTCTTCGCACTGTTTGTACTCTTTGGGGCGCTTCTTGCCAACCTGAGACAGTGGCACTCCTCCATCGTGGCTCTTCATGTGAGTTAGCAATTTCTGCTTCTTCCGGAACTCCTTGGAGCAGAATTCGCAGGTGTATCTATCACCAGTATCGTGGGAATTGGCAATGTGTCTCTGGAAGGAAGATTTATTTAAATAAGTCTCTGAGACAGCTGAAAAGCTCGAGGTTATACCCTCAAATTGCTGAGATAAAGGAATGACTTCATGCAGATGTCGCATTTGAATTTGAGATGTTCTTTTTGCTTGTCTGCGTGCGTTTCCTTGTGCCTTTGGTAGGAGGATAGCCACTTGAAGGATTCATTGCATCCTTTGTACTGACATTTGTAGCGCTTTGTGTCCATATGGCATGTTTGATGCTGATCCAATCGTGAGAAATTGGCAAAGAATTTACCACAAAACTCACAGATTAGCTTTTTAGCTGAAGGAAAAAGGCAAGGAAAATTTAAAGGATTTCCTTTAAAAATGAAACAGCCTGCGGATTCCTTTCTGAAATCAATACCAACCTGTATGTCGTCGCTTTTTCTCATGGCTCCTCATGTGCTTAATTAGTTCCCGCCTGAGACACTTGTGGTCACAAAGTACACATGCCACAAACAGGCTTTGAGTAATTACAGTCTCCTGGAGGATATCAATCTGTGGTTTTGTTGGATCTTCCTTGTCCTCTTCAACCGCTACCTCAGCAGAATTTTCTTGTGCTTCATTGCCATTGTCATCAGCAATTTCTTCCTTTTGCTCCTCTTCCACCTCCAGGGTTTCATAGTTAGCCTGTGGTGAGCCTGCTGGGGATTCATCAAACTGAATGGGTGGAAAATCATCAAATATCTGATCATCTGTCTCAGATTTAACATCGACATCATCCTGTTTTTCCTCCTGAGTATCCTCTTCGGTCTTCACACAAACCAATTCTATGTCAAAGGAAGATTGTTCAACCTTGGCATTTTGCACTGGAATGATACTTGGGCATTTCAGGACACTTCCAGTCTCCTCAAAAAGCCTGATAACCTCAACAAGGACATCTCTGGAGAATATTGGGCTATCACTGCAGCCTCCGTAGTAGTCCTCATAGTTATTTTTCACACACACATAATTGCCCAATTCCTGATAGAACTGTTTCACTAGGAAGATCCTGTGTTTCAAACTGTACAGCTCCAAAGTGTTCTTCATCCTTTTTGCAGCACTCAAAACACTGAACATAAACAAAACACTTCAATGCATGTCAGATGCCATGGAAGCTTGTTAACAGTACACTTCCCCTCTTTCCCGATTGGAAACTGTTCAAATTTGAATCAACATGGAAGCTTGTTAACAGTACACTTCCCCTCTTTCCCGATTGGAAACTGTTCAAATTTGAAAGGAGAATAAAAATCAAATGGCATGGGCATAAGGCATACTGCTCGTTTTTGGCTTCATTCCATCCTTGCCCAACAGAATCATATTTTTATGGTATTTCTCAGAATCGAACCTTATGATTTTCTTCATTTTTGAATATGTCGACATTTATATGGCGGACATTCCATCCATAAATACATATATGTATTTATATGTATTTCTTGTATCATATATGTATATATGTATTTATACATATATGTGTATGTATATATCATATCCTATAGGACCAGAAAAATGGCAATCATGAATTTTCTAAGATCAAAGGTCAATTACTCTCTGGAAGGCCTGAGGGCTAATTTTTGAAATTCTCACTCGCACCCGCGAGCTTTTTAGTGGCCGAGAGAAATTGACTCGCACACCCCGCAGATTCTTGAGTACGTGAAACGAGTAGTTTATGTTATAAAGAAGTCGTTACAGAAGGATTTGAATCTACGGGGTGTGCGAGTCAATTTCTCTCGGCCACTAAAGAGCTCGCGGGTGCGAGTGAGAGTTTCAAAAATTAACCTCCTGGTTCTCAATCTATATGATCAAATTTGGATTTATTTGAAAGGTCTTGCAACCTGTACTTATGACTTATACCATGAGGGTGAAGACTACACTTGTGGATGATACACTTATGGACAGCTCGTAGAAATCTCTATTTTTTACATAAAATAAATGTTGGAAATTTACAATACAGTCAAGTTCCTCAAATTTGAACGACGGTTGAGTTCAAAATGTAAAATTTGAGATTATGTGAAGAAAGTTTTGCGTGGAGTGCCATTTTTCTCTGATGTTTCCTCAATATTATCGTATTATATTAACTTCCGCAACAAATTCCATCTATTTCACAATAAATTACATTGATATATTCTTTAAAGTTGTTTGTCTTAATTTAGGGAAAGTGAATTTCACATGAATTCCGTTATGTTTTTGAAAATATTGTTCAAATTTGAGGAGTGAGAAATGTCATCTACAGTAGACTCTCGCAAATTCGGCTCTTTTAAGATCGGGCTACTTTTTAATTCGGGCAGCAGTTACATTTGAAAAAAGTTTGTTGTCATTTTTCAAGTTTGATTATGATTATCAAATGAATCAAAGATGCTCAAATTTGGCATGATTTGTCTTAGTTTTGATGTGATTTTGCATTATTGAGGGATTTTCATGCAATTTACGATATATATCAGTGTGTAAACTCAATATCTATATGCACATGTCGCCCGAATTTCTGTCTAATTCGGCTGACATTTCGGTCCTATATGCCCGAATTTGAGAGAGTCTACTGTATACCCCCCAAATGTTCAAATTTGAGGAACTCTACTGCCCAACTGACCAAAGTTAACAACCAACAGCTCTGGGTACCAGAATGTTAACAGCGCTGGTAACAGTTTTGGACCAGTGGAAAGTAGCATTGAGTTGGCCTAAAATTGTTACCAACGCTGGCAAGTTTTTAAGGTACAGCACATGAGTAGCGTAACGGCGAATTTCGTAACTAAAACGCGTCTTGTTCAGGATGACATCTGGACATTTTCCACCGCGGAAAATGTATAAAATTTAGTTTTTTGCGGTATCTTAGTGGAAAACTTTTCTTCTGAAAGGTAAGTTTAAATCAGTGTGCAAGTTTTTTCTTTATTTTCCTCAAGAAATACTCTCTGAAGTGCCTGAAATTGCGTAGATTCGTGGTTTTTTAAGATTTTCCGATTTTCCACGTCCTGCTGGTCTGAGATCGGCCAGAATCCCTTAAATATCGCATTAGTAGCCCTGATTGATGAACTTCCAAACCGATTTTCCACTTCCGGCCAGATATTTTCGCCCAAAAATAGAAAATTTCCCACAAATTATGCAAGTGCGCGACCTCCCAGATTTTAACGTGTTTTTCACGTCCTGCTTGCCCCTAATTGGCCAGAATTCTTTTCCATTCTCCTCACTGATATACCCTCTACACGATTTTCCACTTCCGGCCAGAGATTTCTATCCAAAAATAGAAAATTTTCCACAAATAATGCAAATGCGCAACCTCCCAGATTTTAACGTGTTTTTCCGTCTTGCTGACCTGAAATTGACCAGAATCCTTTAGATGCATCATAAATAGCCCTCACTGATGTACCTTCTACCTATTTTTCCACTTCCGGTCAGAGAATTCCACTCGAAAATAGAAAATTTTCCAGGAATTGTGTGAATGCGCGAGCTTGTTAATTTTGATATATTTTTCGCATTCTGCTTGCAAAAATTCATCCTAAATCACTTGGATTTCCCATCCAAGGTCTTCACTGGTATAACCTTTCCACGACTTTCCACTTCCGGCTAAAAATTTCTATCCAAAACGAGAAAATTTTCAAGAAATCATGCAAGTGTCCGCATTCCGGAAGTTGCACATTTGTTCTTATCACGCTGACCAAAAATCGACTAGAATAAATTGGATGTCTAATCCACAACCCTTATTGGAATAATATTTTTTACGATTTTCCACCTTCGGCTGGAAATTTCTTCCAAAAAATAGACAATTTTCCAGAAGTTACATGAGTACGCGGACTTTGGAATTTTTATACTTTGTTGATCGTCATTGTGGCCAGAGATCTGCTCAAATTCCTAAAATGTGTTTTTTACATCACTTATTTGGAATACTTTCTTCAGGATCTTCAACTTCCGTTCCGACATTTCTGCTTAAAACCAAAAATTAGACTTATCATTTTTTTTTATTTTTTCTTACATGATCCTGAGGATGAATCACATGAACCTGTTGGCCTGAAAGCGGATTTGGGAAAGTCTAGCACGGAGAAAATTCCGACAGATCATCCCAAAGGCAAGTGACAAGAGGCAAGGAGGCAAGAGACAAAACAGCACCAGACAGCTTGAGAATAAGTGCAACAATTCCTGCCTCATTCGGTATTTTTAAGATATTGTGATTTTCTTTATTTTTTTATATGAAATAAAATGTAATTTAATTAAAAAAATGTTTTATTACTTAAAAAAGAAAAAAACGATTTTGAAAAACTCTTGCTAACACAGAAGTAACACTGGTGTTAACAAAATGGTAACAACTCTGGTAACAGAATGTTAACAGCGACAGCTAAAAATTTAGCTATTAGTTCCACTAGTGTCCACCATGAACGCAAAAGTGTCTCATTTTGGAACAAAAAGTCAGATGAATTTGTTAGGCAACCTAACAACTCTGTTAACAGAGTTGTTAACAGCTGGTTACCAACTGTTAACACCTGGTCAGTTGGGTGTATTAACATTACAGTAGACTCTTCGATATCCGGCTGACTGGGGGACAAAATGACATTTAGGTTTTTTGAATGATCAACGATTTTTCTATTTTGTGCAGTGTGAATTTATTTTCTGTCTGACAAAGAAAAAGAGAATTTTCTTCATGGTGTGCTTATGTTTCATTTTTTATCACAATTATGTATTAAAAACTTCGATACAATGTTAATAATACTTTAATTCACTCTGGACAAACCTCATGTTTAGTGAAAATAATTTTGAATATATCAACCGCCAGTGTTTGGCAGCTGTCACCCGGATATCGAAGTGCTGGATATCGAAGAGTCTACTGTACTTATGGACGTAATATTTTACGAGTGTCTCCCTAACAAAATTTTATTATTGGAGTGTCAATCCCAATCGTTGTGATAAGTTTTTTCCATAGAGTTGAAAAGGATTTCTGGCAAACAATATCAAGTAAAATTTAAGGTAAATGTTTGATATAAAGTGGAAAAGTGTTGTGTATAATCCTATATTTAAAGATTTTCTGAAAATTGTAGATTTTAAACTAATGTTTGTATATTTTTCAACATAGCCTAACTTTTGACTTCAAGATCAATGACACCTCCTAAAAGTGTAAAGAAAACAAAAAAAAAACACCAGCTATATTTCTGCCAGAGCGTAACGAAGGCCTTAAAGGTCATTATTGAAAATGGAATGAACTTGACGAAGGATTCTCAGCACATTCCTGTATCACACCACACTACACAGAAAGTCTCCGAATAAGGTATCTGGTCATAAATGATATCACAGTGCTTTGAAAAAGAAAACGCGAGAGGAAATTGTGAGGTGTACTTTCTATTCTGCTTAGTGTAGCTTTCTCATAACTAAAGATGATACTATGCTACAGTAGAGAAAATTATTTCAGTAACGCAATTCCAAACAGGGTTTTAAGAACGCAAGACCATCAAATCAGTCGTTCTACAGATTTTTAAGGAGGCATCCGGAAGTTGTTCAAAGATCAAACAAGTGAGACAAGAAAATTGAGGAAGATGAAATAGACAGAAGAGGAATAAATGAAGAAAAGTAGATCAAGAAAGAAGAAAACTTTAAAATAAGAAGAAAAAAAAGAAAAGAGGTGCAAAAGAAAATTAACTGTTCAAAAAAATTTAAATTATATATGTATTATAGTATTTAAATTATAGTATTTTACTTACATTCCCTTTCACTAAATTTTTTATTATCATTAATTTGGATTTCTAACACTTTTTAACTTGTGTCCATAAGTGTGTACATGAGCATCCATAAGTGTGTAAAAGTGTCCACAAGTGGAGAATTTGATATGATCAGAAGATCCAAATTATTTGGGGGGATTAGGGGAATATTTTAATTAATTCGCTGGAGGTTATCGAAAGGAGCTATATTAAAAAACTTACACTTAAAATTTCATTTCATTTAGTCAAAAAGAAAACGAATTACAAACCGTTATTTATACCCTTAATCTGTCCATATGTGTAGACTCGACCCTACATGAAAAATTAGACAATTAGAAAATAAGACCGTCTTCAGACTAGGGGAAAGCACGTTACCTTCGGACGACTCAAGCTTCGAACAATTCATTCTTTTCGATATGTTTTTAAAAAATTTGACCCACTATATTATATTTTAATAGCTAGCCCGATGCTTCAATTTTCCTTAAAAGAGTCAATGGGGTCAAATCCATATGGAACATAGAAAAAAGATTGAGTTGTTCGAAAGTTGAAAGCTTTCCCCTCTAGAGGTTTAGCCTAGTTTCCGAAGGTCTCAAAATCCTAAATAGCAACCAATTTAATTTGTTTTTCTGATTCAAATAGATTAATTCCGCTTAATAATCCATTTCTAAGTCAAAATTTTCCAGAAATTTTCGACTGATAAGAAATTAGAGAATTTAAGCCTTATGGCTAGGCTAAGCCTTAGATTTGAAGCCTGTATAAGGAGACATTCCTATGGATTTTATTTATTAAAATAGCCCACTCTTGCTCTGTCAGACACAAGAATATGAATAAATTCAAGGGGGAGATATTAGGGTTGGAAGTGGTGTACGGTTGAAAATGAAGTGCTTGGAAGTCTTTGGAAGTGGAAGTGCCCAAATATAAGATTTTTTCTGCCTAATTCCGTATTTTTCGAACTACGGTAATTTTTTTGAGATTTTCAATTCGAACGGCAGTGTAATTTGAAAAGATTTTTTTGACATTTTACAAGTTCGGTTATGACAATGAAATGGAGCAAATATGCTCAAATTTATTACAGCTTAATTTGGATAGTAATTTTTCCGAGGAAATATTCAGCTGAATAATAATTTTCCTTAATTTTTACATGAATTTCAAATTCAAAATTGCTCGTAAATACAGTAGACTCTCGCTAATTCGGCTCTTTTAAGATCCGGATTACTTTATAATTCAAGCAGAAGTTAAATTTGAAAAAAGTTTGTTGACATTTTTCAAGTTTGATAATGCGATTATCAAATGAAGCAAATATGCTAAAATTTGCTATGGTTTGTCTTAGTTTTGATGTTTTTTTGCGTTATTAAGAGGTTTTCATGAAATTTGTAATAGCAATGAGCATGTAAACTCAATATGAGTATGCATATCAACAAAAAATCGTTGCAGTTCAAATAGTTTGATGCCCTAATTTCTCTCTAATTCGGTTGACATATCGGTCCCAAATGCCCGAATTTGAGAGAGTCTACTGTAATGCCATAGGTATTGCAATTGTCTTTGAATCCTTGCTCTAAAAATGATTAAAAGTGGATTTGAAAATTATGTAATAGGGATTTATTCTTTGAAACATCAAATCCGTTTTAAACGGTCTCTAATATTGATGGTAATATTGTGAGTATCCTAATGGAAGAAATTTTTTCGATAACAGTTGAAGAGATTATTAAAATAATGGAAAATAGTACTTCGATCGTATTTCGCTTTGTAGAAAAGCTTGGATGGGTTTAAAAGCTCGCTACATGGGTACCATATTTTTCACGGAAAGGAATAAGAGGAACTGTATAAATGTGGCCATATTTCTCCTGATATGTTGCTATAAAGATCCTTTTCTGAATCTGGATTGATGACAGGTGATGAGAAATTTCTCTAATATAACAATAACGGAAAAGGTCTTGGAAAAAATAGCCAAGTTTGTTGCAAAAGTTAATTAGCAATTCTTAAAAAGCTTTTCCAAGAATGCAAAATGTTTTAATTTTCAAGGATTTTGGAGCCAAGGAGAGAATCAAGTTTAATAAAAAATTAAGACACTTCTAAAGTGTTGAATTAGTTGTTGTACTCGTACTTTTGGTCTCATACAGACTTTCAAACGCAATTTCAATTGTTACAAACTACAATACATTTTTTTTTTTAAATTCTCTTTTCCAAAAGTAGCTTCACTGGTCTCTTATGAAAATTCAAAATAAGTATGCAAGAATATCTGTCGCTAGAAATTTAAAATATAAGCAAAATGTTAATAATATACGTAATAATAAATTTCTTGAGATATTTTTTTAAAGTTTTCTTAACTAGATTTCTCATCAGATTAAATAAACTATTTATTTCTAAGTATGAGAAGTGCATGAAGTGCAGGAAGTGCTAGAAGTATTGCAGCATTTTCGAGAGCATTGCGAAATTTTGGAAGTGCGAAGGGCTATTCCATACAAATTGTGGAAGTGCCTGGAAGTGGTGTACACATTTTCACCCTAATATCTCCCCCTTGAATAAATTAGAAAAGTTAAAAAAGAAATTTTCGCGGATATTTTCAATCTTGCTATGTGGAAATGTTATCTGATTGCAGGCAAAGGCTCAATTCAGTCCACTCTAAATATGTAAATATCCACTAATAACTCAATAGTCATTGTCCCAGTCCTAGAATTTAAAATGCATCTTTAAAAAATTAAAAGAGCAATCTTGACCTTTTTTATTTTATGTTATTAGCATTTATTTTTATTTTGTAGTTTTTCCAATTTATTTTTTTCCATTTATTTCACTTTTTAACATTTTTTTGTGCCATTTGTATCTCATTTTCGTGGTAAACTCTTAGATGTCTCTTGTATTGCTCAGAATACCAACCCGTATAAGTGCAATAATTGCATTTATAAGGCGGATCAGCTTTCAAGTGCTCCTTCTTGATATGCCACTGAAAAGTTATTTAAAAAAGATTGAAATGGTTTCACCAGTAAAAAAAAAAGAATTCCCAAGATCATTAAAGAAATTATATAGAATTCTGAATTTCAAGTAAGCGCCTTCATCAAGAAATTCAAAACTATCACCAATGAAAATGCCCTACTATCCCTTACTTACTTTCAGTATTCGGAATTCCTTGTAACTCCGATCACAGTCTGCACATTTGAATCTCCGCTCCGTATGTGTTGCTATATGCAGCTTCAAGTACTTCTCAATTGGGAAGGATTTGCCACATCCTGGCTCCGGGCACATGAGAGCTTCATCTGTTTTTGCATGGGATCCTAAATGCTTCTTCAGCATGTACTTGTATTGGAAATCTTTTCCACAAATACTACAAGTTACGGGTTTTAATCGAGCTTTCTTTCCTCTCAAGTTCTGCAAAATTGATTATTATACCTTCTAAATATCTGTTTTAAAATGAAAGAAAAAGAAAAACTGAGAAAATTTACTCACTAGCATAATTAAATTTTTATGATCTACTTCGGCACCTTGACTGCCTTCGCCCTCTTGAGTCGCTCCATCCACAAAATTATGCCACTCACGCAAGTGGCAATCATATTCATTTTTGTCAGTGAATACGTGACTGCAGAAATCACATGCCAAGATTTCATCACTGTGATCAACTTTCATATGAGCCTGCAGGACAATTAATTAATGTATCAAATTTCACCATACATGCTTGTAAACACCAGTCTTAAGTTTAAAAAAGGTAGAAAATTTTTGTCAAGGGATACCGGGCAGAATGAGAAAAGGATAGAATTAAACAATGGGGTAGGGTAGAGTCAGCCCTTTTGGCCATGTAAGCACTTTTGGCCACCTAAAGTAAAATCACATTGTAAGGCAATTATAAGTTTATTTAGAACAGAAAAATGGGTCTTATTTCGTGACCTCTAATATAACGAATCAGAAAACCAGATTTGATTTTGTATCGACTTGATTAATTCTAAGTTATTGAAAGAAATTCTCGACAAGGTATCGCTAAAAAAAAAAACATGGGATTCTTAAGAAACTTGTAAATGTTAAGGGAAATTGTTTTGCATTATTTCATATTTTTGATGAAAATATTTGATGTTATTCAATGAAAGTCCACTTCTAAATTAACTAAATTTTATTGTGATATCATCCCTAATGAAATTTTCTAACAAATTAAATGAAAATCGGATGTGGCTAAAAGAGCTTACTTTTTTCGGCTGTGTAAGTACTTTTGGCCATTCATTTTCCCATACATTTTAGGGCAGAATCACATTGACAGTAAAATGCTCACCGTCAAAGCCCTCACCGTATTTCGTTGATTTACGCATTTTCATTGCAATTCTTAAGCAAATTCTCAATTACCGTGTTACATTATCTCATACTCGGTGGCACTAGGTGAAAATAATATAAGAAAATTGAAGAAATAAAACGAAAATGCGATAAACGGTGAGCAAAAAACTGTACGAAAAACTGTAGCAAAAAAATCCTACAGTTTTTCTTATTGCTTACCGTTTATCGCATTTTCGTTTTATTTATTCAATTTTCTTATACTATTTTCACCTAGTGCCACCGAGTATGAGACAAGGTAATATCGTAATGGAAAATTTGCGTAAGAATTGCAATGAAAATGCGTAAATCAACGAAATACGGTGAGGGCTTTGACGGTGACGGTGAGCATTTTACTGTCAATGTGATTCTGCCCTTACACTTGGCGCACCTCGCGGTTTTCAGTAAAACCAATCGCGACTTTTGACTGATTTTTACATCAAGTAGAAAATGTGCAAAAAGTCGTTTAAAATACTCTAATAATCACATAAAATTGGTGTTAAATAAGAATAGGACTTGTGCTGTGTATTTGTGAAAGTTTTCGAGAGCTATTTCTTCTATTTGTTTTTTACTGACCATTTTTTATTTTTTACTGCTCATTTTTAATTCTTTGCTGATCGCTTTTTAACTTTTTACTGATCATCTCGAATATTTCTACTGCTCATTTTAAATTTTTTACTGACCACTTTTTATTTTTTACTGACCACTTTTTGTTTTTTACTGATAATGTTTTACTTTTTACTGATCATGTTTAATTTTTTGCTTACCACTTTTAATTTTTTACTGATCTTTTTAAACTTTTTCCTCCCCTTTTTTTATTTTTTACTGATCATTTCGATTTTTTTGCTGACCAAATTTGACTTTTTACTGCTCGTTTATTCAATGCCTTATTTTTTTTAAATTCTATTGGAAACAAGTGGCCAAAAGTGCTCACAAAGTGGACAAAAGTACTGAAACATGCATAGTTGCATAAAATGCATTTTTCACTAAAATATCCAAAAAATATTGGGAATTCTCTTGGATTATTAGAAAGAAATGGCTTTAAGGTATCTTTGTACAAAATTTCATTTTATATAAATAAAGATTATAAAAATTACAAACACATGAAACCTTAAAGTGGCCAAAAGTACTTACTTCACCCTATATTAGTTTTCCTTGGGAAGATTAATGAGCAAACTACTATTTATTCGAAGTAATTAACTCTAAAAGTCTTTCTAGAAATATTTCATTTGCTGGCTAATTCTGCCCTGGTCTCCCGTGCTTATTTTTTTGGAGTATTGTTTGAAACCATGTGTAGGGGAAGGTTTTGCACCTTCGTAATGTTGCAGCTTCGTAAAAGTTGATTTTTTTCCAAGTTACTAGATGAATTTCATCCATGAACATATAATCTAAAAGCTACGCCTTTTTTCCTGGGTCCAAAAGGCAAAAATAAAAAATGGGCCTAAAATCGTAATTCTGATGTGTAATATTTTATGCATTTTTTCACACTTCAAGTGTCTTTTCGAAAAAGCAACTATTACAAGCTATAGAGGGTTTATTCGGGTTAATATTTACAGTGAAAATCTTTTGCTTGAAGGGGGTCGTTTTTGTGGGTGGAGGAAAATTCATAAAAATTACCACCCTTGCAGCTCGGGAAAATTGAATTTTGCAGCTTCGTAAAAACATCTGTCAAAATTACTGACCACCCAATTTAAGAATTCCTCACTCTTTTGGGTCACACTGTGCATGCCGCTCGGGATATTTGTCTCATCAGAGATTCCACTGAATAAATTCACAAGAAAAATTTGGGATATTAAACAATTTTCACTAAAATCTCGAAGGAAAACACGCACTTCCCCATCAAAATGAGACTTCATCAGATGTTTTTATTTCACTTCAAATTAAACATTAAGCCTGAATCTGCTTATGGTAGGTGTGATTCTTTCATTGCTCATGCGGTGCGTTTTGAGAATTTTTCATCCAATTTGCTTTGTTTTCAAGCGGAATTTTTCATATTTTATTTTAAATTAATCACTGGTAAGTCTAACTGTGTTATTTACACTTACACATTAAAATTTTAATATGATTCACATTAATTGTCGCTGGTGAGAGTCCAAATGTGTAATTTGTGTGTTTGAATCATTTTATATTCAAAATTTGATCTATTTGTTGATAAAAAGGTAGACTTGGCCCGCAAAATTTGATATAAATTGATTTATAGCATTAATGCGAAAAATTAATGCGATTTTCTCTTTAATTTTTTAATGTGACAAATATTTATGCTTTAGGTAAATTTAAACTTATTTTTGCAGACCAAGTCCACTGCTTTATCAATAAATAGAAAAACCCCAAATATTAAGTGACTCAAAGACACAAATAACATATTTGGACGCTCACAAGCGACAATTAATGTGAATCTCATTAAAAAATTTTAATGTGCAAGTGTGATAACGCCGTAAGAAACGCTGATGTTCAAAAAATGTTCTGTAAGACAGATTCGAGACGTTAGAGAAAAAACAAGGATTACAATAGGTGTGATAAGTGCTTTCTGATTTGTACAGTGATTAAACTAGACTGCTTATGGTAGATGTGATTCTTTAATTGCCACTTCGATCTATTTTGAGTATTACTCATTCAATTTTCCTTGTTTTAAAGTGGAACTTCCCACATTTCACTTTAAATTGGTGGCTGGTCATTTTTGAAATCTGTTACGTCCGCAATATGTTCTGTAAGACCAATTGGAGGTGTTAGAGAAAATCTGAGGATTACATTAGGTGTGATTATGAGAGAATCATACCTAACCAAGCTCTTAACTGACTGTCAGAATGCAAAGAAAAAATGGTTTTCCGAGTGTCAACACTGAGAGAAATCCGAAAAATTTAAAATAACATTCCGGAAATGTTAATTTTATCCTGCAGTATTGATCCAAAATAGGTGTAAATATCACCCTTTTTTAGGGGTTAAAGGTACCCTTTTTCATGTTAACTTTACCCTTAATAAGGTGTAAAATTAACATTAAAAAATGTTGATATATTTTTACATCTAAAATGTGTTAAAGTTATGAAGAAAAAAGTTAATCGCATCCTCTTCTTGAAAAAACAGTTCTTGAAAGTGAAAAAACATGTGTTAGAAAAATCGCTTAAAATTGATTTTTAATGCGTGATACCTCCTACAAATGGTGAAAATAAGTAGATGAAAGTTCCATCTAAGTAGTGATGCCCAAATTTTTGTGTCCGGTGTAATATTTTCGGGGATAACGAGGCCTACAGAGGTGCGAAAAAGTGGTACGAAGCTGAGTTAACCAGGGCACATTCGTAAAAAAAGCCGCTTCATTTTCATTTTCCTGTAGAGGAAAATCCAAGGACTTTCAGGAATTTTGTGAGGCAGAATTATGAACCCAATAAGTAAGAGAATTTTTTGATATAGTGATATAATTGATTCGATGTGTGTGGCATTCAGTAAAAAATCTTAAATCTTGGACTCCTTTTTTAATACGAACCTGCAAAACCTTCCCCTACTCTAACATTTCCAGAATCACAGGGAGTTCAAAAAAAAACTTTGGTAGAATTTGAAACTAATCAAAGAATATCAAATTTGTCATAGATAACAGTATCCGGGAGTTTTAAAAATATTAAGCAGAGAATTATGAAAATTTTATCCAATTACAAAAGAGAATAAACTCACCCTTAGCATGTGCGTGTAGACAAAAGCCTTATTGCAAAGAATGCATTTCATTCGCCTTCCTCTGTCCTTGGCATGATAAGTGAGTACGTGAAAGTCCAGAGATTGTGCCCAACGGTATGCCTTGTAGCATCCTTTAATTGAACACTTGAACGGCTTATCCTTGGTGTGGGTTATCATGTGAGTCTTCAGGGCTCCTTTTGAACTCAGTACCTTCCCACAAAGATCACAGAGTGCCAGATCACCGGATGGATCGCACAATTTAGTCTTATTTTCTATTTGGGGAATATTGGGAGAGAACATGTCATCTGCTTCTGGAAAATTATTACTACTCTCACTATCGTCACCAAAATCACCATCCTGTACATCCATCGATATAGGATTATCCTCCATTGTGTCCATTGGTGTATTTTCTAACTTTGGAACAATTGGTGAAACTATTTCTGCGTCTGGTATTTCTACAATATGAATATCGTTTGGTTCAGTTATTTCTTTCTTAATTTCCATCTCATTCATTTCTACTATTGCTATTTCTGGGCCTTGAGGATTCCTTTGAGACCCCAAAATATTTGCTGATGTGGCTTGATTTGAATTTCCTGCTCCATGAGCTCTTTCCCTGTGAAGCTTCATTGTTCGTTCTCCGGCAAATTTTCTCTCGCAAATATCACATTTTGGCCACTTTTTCTGCACAGGAAAACCCCTGTGGGTCATCATGTGCAATTTAAAGCCATATCTCCATGCAAAAACCTTCCCACAGATATTACATTTGAGTGGATGGTCCACTCTGTGAGTTTTTAAGTGTTCTTCCAAAGTAGAACTTGAACAAAATTTTCCACATTCTTGGCATCGCTTAAATTCTGTAGGACTCTTCATTCGCGATTCGGTTGACGAAATATTTTCATTGTGACTCCTCATGTGCCGCAAGAATTTGTATTTTTTCCGAAAATCCATTGAACAGAAATCACATTTGTAAATATCCTCAAGATCATGGGATTGCAGAACATGACGCTAGTAAAAGGATGAAAATATTTCATTCTCAAATGACTAAAACTACAAGAGACAACAATTACAATAGGGGAGACCGGGGCAGATTAGCCACGTATAGTATTAGATAGTGGTACCGGTGGTATCTTATAGTTTGTCTTCGAAGGAACATTGAGGAAACCACTCTTTATTCTAAACTAAATATATAGGGGAGACTGGGGCAAAATTTGTCAAAATGAAAATTTCAATATTCACTATTTTCTGAAATAAAAGAGACTGAGGCATGGAATTTTTTTTACAGATAGCCTTCATGAACCTTCATAAATTTACAAAATTTCAAGGGATTCGAGGAAGGATTATGTAAAATAAATAATAATGAAATTTTGAGCCCTTTTTTTGGGAATATTTGGCTTACAGAAAATATCAATACTGATTAACTCAATTTAAGCACATTTCTCGTTATGATAGAGAAAAATTATCTTCGACAAAGAGGAATAAATTTCCTATAAAAATATGCCTATTTAATATTTTTAACGTTTGTATATATATATATTTTTTTTAACAATTTTGTGTAATAACCATTTTATTTATATCCGAAATTTTTAGTGCAAAATTTCTGAGAAATAGTAATTCTACGTTTCTATAATGCTCAGACTGCTCAGAGTAATTAGCTCTGTTTCTCATAATTATAAGAATGGCTTCACACA
Source organism: Phlebotomus papatasi (assembly GCF_024763615.1). Lineage (NCBI taxonomy): Eukaryota > Metazoa > Arthropoda > Insecta > Diptera > Psychodidae > Phlebotomus > Phlebotomus papatasi. Next base: position 34,084,513 of record NC_077223.1, on the reverse strand, counting down.
TAAACCTTGTCTTGAATTTAATAAGGATATTAAAAAGGGGTGGCTAAGCGTCCGAGGCTTTCAAATTGCTCGAACTCCCGAGAAGGAGCTCTGCTTTATATTCTTTTTAGAAATTTTTGGGTGCAAAAAAGATTAAATGTCCAATTGAGAGAGAGTCTACTGTAAGTCAATAGCTCTTAATATTTCATTTTTATATGAGCTAAAAAACTGAAAAAAGCGGAAAACGGTATTATAAAAATAGTGTGATTACTGTTACGTTACGTCACCGATTGTGACCGATGCAGTCAGGTTCAGAATTACAAGACCTTACAAAAAGAAATCCAAATTTAACCAAATCCATTGAAAATTAGGTCCTCTAGGGAGGGGAACACTTAACTTGCAATAATATAATTTGAATGGAAATTTTTCTGGTGATAGGTGTCGACAACGACATGTTCAGCGGGACTAGGCTCCAAAACATATCCAAAAATGAACGAATCCAGAAAAGCTTAAGGATAATATAGGGGAACGTGGGGCACCTTTGAAATTGGGATTTTTCTCCTATGTTTAAGTGGAACTGAGTCATATCATAATGTAATTCAGCTTCTAAATCTATTTTTACAGCTAATTTATATCACGATAAAGCTCAATTTCATTTGAAAATAGGTGAAAAATCGCAATTTCGAAAGTGCCCTACTTCCCCCTAAGTTATTTCCGGACAAAAATTATTTATCGATTCATTGCCAGTTCAAAACGTATTGGAACCAGTTCAGGTTTACCAGGAATTTCAAGACCTTCCCAACGAGCTTAAACATGGCTCCATTTGGTTGAGAAATTCGCTCTCTAAAAATCCTTTTTAACCTTTAACCTTGAAACCCCGTTATTAGGAATGATGATTCAACGGTAATTTCGTATATGGATGAAATGCCGTTTACAAAAAATTCCAAAATAACATGGTCTTGGAGGTGAAGGGGAGAGATGAGAGAAAATTAGATCCAAAGTCTATCACTAACCGTTTGGCCTGTAAGGCCGGCTTCGGACTAGAGATTTAGCCCAGTTCCCGAATGTCTCCAAATCTTAAATTGCGAGCAATTTTATTGCTTTTCGAGAACCTAATAGGTCATTTGTCCTTAATAATCCAATCCTAAGTTGATAAAAAATTAGAGTAGTTAAGCCATATAGCTAAACCTTAGGTCTGAAGCCCATATAGCGGTGGGAACACACAGACGGATAAACAGGGTGACGTCAAATAACTCTAAACTTCAGATATCCAAAATTCAAGCAAAATACGATCCCTTTAGGGGGAGGGAGTTAGGTAATTTTATTAAAATCTAGTGAATATACTAAACGCTATACAAAAATACAAGACAATTTTCCGAGTTTTGGAAATAATGCCTTCTTAAAATGAAAATCTAAAAAAGTGTCTCAAATATACCGGCTTTCCCCTAATACAATACTCTCTCTATGGAGTTCTAGCAATAAATTTTTTTTCTGCTTTTTAAAGAAAACAAAAAATTGAGATGAGGAAATTGAGATCGGAAATTTTCGTTATGTTAAACGTTAAAGGATGTCATGAAAATAAATTACGTGAAAATTGTTTTATATCATTTCTCTTTCCCATTAGGTCAAACAGAACACTTCCGGAAAAAATGGGTGGACTCTTAATAATTTATCATGTAATTAATAGCATTAGGAATGGACTTATTCTTGGATTACCTTTAAATTGGTGAAATTGAGAAAGGATTTCTCACAGAGTTCGCATTTGAAGAGAGAATCAGTGGGCTTGGGCAGGGATTCTTTTAAAGGGCTATTGTCATTCCGGACCTGAAAGTGAATATTTAGTAAATTAGTAATCAACACAACAAATTAAGATAATGTAACTAACATCTTTCAGGGCATAATTATGAAAATTCTGTGAAGTCCTCCAGACACTCCCAGTCTCCTCGAATACCCGGATAACCTCATCGAGAACAGCCCTGGAGAAAGCCGGACTGTCTTTGCAGTCCTTGAAGTGATCCTCATAGTTGTATCTCACACATGTATAACTGCCTAGCTCCTGGTAGAAATGTTTGACCAGGAATAGCCGGTGTTTCAGGCTCCAAGCATCCAAATTATTCACCATCCTTTTTAGCACAACATTACACGCGACGAAAACGTAAACACTCTCCTCCTAAGTCAACTGAAGAAACCTGCCATCAGCTCAACTTCCCCTCATTTGTTGTAGAAACCATTCAACTGTTCTGCAGAAAACCGATTGGAAACCCATCAACAGAATCCAATGCACCAAGCAATTGGGTGAGTGCTCGATTTCTTTATTTTATTCATTTTGCAAATTCCAAAATTTATTTGTAGAGTTTTTGTCGTTTGTTCGGAAACGGATCATCGATATTATGACCTTTCATGTGCCTCCTGAATGATCCTGCATGCCACACTCCGTAATTACATATATGACACTTATACCGTGGATCCTCTTTTAAATGAACTTGCTTAATATGTCTCTGAAATTCATAGAGTTACTGTGTTATCACACTTGCACATTAAAATTTTAATATGATTCACATTAATTGTCGCTGGTGAGAGTCCAAATGTGTAATTTGTGTGTTTGAATCATTTTATATTTAAAATTTGATCTATTTGTTGATAAAAAGGTAGACTTCGTCCGCAAAATTTGATGTAAATTGATTTATAGCATTAATGCGATTTTCTCTTTAATTTTTTAATGTGAAAAAAATTATGCTTTAGGTAAAATTAAATTTATTTTTGCAGGCTAAGTCCACTTCTTTATCAATAAATAGAAAAACCCCAAATATTAAGTGACTCAAAGACACAAATAACATATTTGGACGCTCATAAGCGACAATTAATGTGAATCTCATTAAAAAAAAATTAATGTGCAAGTGTGATAACGCCGTTATACTTAGTTTTTTTCTTCAGTATGAAATTTTTATCAAAGAAAATCACCTTCATTTGACTCCGATCCTTGTAATCCTTGTCGCAATGAGCACATTTATATCTCTGATCAGTGTGCCTCAACAAATGCAATTTCAAGTATTTGTCAATTGGAAAGGATCTTCCACATCCTTCATGAGGACACATAAGAGCTTCATCTGATTTTGCATGGGATTTCATGTGTGCTTTCATATTTTGTTTGTACTTGAAGGTTTTTCCACAAACCAAACATATCGAAATAGGTTTTTGCTTTCGCGGCGGCTTATTTCTCTGCCAAAAGAGTATTATCTTTAGTCAAATCTTTTAAAAAATGCATTTTTAATTAAATTTGAGAAATTGTCGAATTATCAATGTGAATTCATTTAAAATTAAACAACAATTTTAACTTACTTTCCTTTCGATGATATTAAGAAGAGCGTTATCTTCAGAAGTGTGCCATTCGCGCTGATGATAATCATATTCCTTCTCTTGTGTGAAAACTCTATCGCAGAGTTTACAGTAGAAGACGTCGTCACAGTGGTTTTCCAACAAATGATTCTGCAACATGAGCAATTATATTCAGTGCAGTAATAATATGCAAGAAATGAAAAATCTTACCTTCAGTAAATAATTATAAACGTAAGTTTTGTCACAAATGTCACATTTGTAATGCCTGCCCCTATTATCCCCATGAGCCGTCATCTTGTGCCACTGATATGAACCAGACCATCTGTAGGCTCTATTGCATCCAGGAACTGGACACTTGAATGGCTGATCGTCTGAATGAGTTTTCATATGACTGGTTAATCCTTTTCTAGTGTGCATGATTTTTCCACATATATCACAGAGTCCTGGTAATTCAAGAAAATCGAGCGTTCGAGCAGAATCTTCGTGTTCTGTGACTTTCGCTAGAGCATTATTAAAGAATTCATCTCCACCCGGGAAGTCATCACTACTCTCACTGTCTTCAATGATAAATTCCACAGGCGCATCTTCAAATACTATTGAACCGCTAGGGTCATCCAAAGTTTTACTCTCTTCAGTAGGAAGTTCCAATGGAAGGACTACTACTGATTCAGTACACAATTCATTTATGGTTGGATCTTCAGTATAATCCAAATATTCTACAGTTTCTACCATTTCCTCAATATCATCAATCTTCTCTTCAACCTTGATTTCCAAATCTTCTGGATCAGGACTGTGTTCTATAATCACATTAAATTTTTTGCTCTTTGTTACTGACGAATGGGATTTTTCAATGTGAACCTTAAGCGTTCGCTGGCCAGCCATTTCTTGCCCACAAATCCCACAGGTGGGCCAGTTTCTTTTTTCCACTATTCCCTTATGCTTCATTCTGTGCAATTTGAAGTTACACTCCCAGGTGAAAACTCTTGTACAGATCTCACACTTATATTGTGGCTTCTCACTATGAGTTGCAATGTGCTATTAAAAGGAATTTATTTGATTCAAAATTATTAAAGATCTACCTCTACTCATTTATGTTATAAATAAGATTTTACAAAAAAAACTCAAATGTAATCATTTCTATTCTAAGTAATGCAAGACAATTTCGCAAAACCAATAAAGGTTGAGCCAGTAAACAGATTTCCTTGTAGATTTCCATTGCAGTAGACTCTCGCACAATCGGGCGAAAAATGTTGTTGGCAACTTTCTCCCTTGATTTTGAAGCAAATTTACTCTACTGTATTAAAAAGGAGTCATTGGATTAAGTAGGAGAAGAGTTATCCAATCATTTACCAGTAAGCTATATGAAACTTTTATCAAGAAAGGACAATGAACAGAAATGGTTCATTTTGTAGGTATTGGTATGATTTAAAAATTACAAGACCCGAGCCAAAAAGGATTGTCAGTCCTTGGAAAATTAAGTCAAAATCCTTGGAGTCTCTCGAATATATATATATATATATATCTCTTTAGAAGGAACTTATAGTCCATTACGTCAAGTTTCCTGTATATGAAGGCGAAGGTTCTTAAAAATGTGTAATTTGTTGTTAATAAAGAACGATTTCTAGGCAAAGAAAAAAGGAACATTTTCCTTAAACAAATCCTATTCCTATCCCTTCATTTCACCTCAGAGATGATTTGTTCTCATAAATCTTTAAATATCCTTTATTTCTACGAAAAGGATTACATGAAATAACTTTCTTCTTCAAGAGATTCCCTAGAAAGCTATGCAAGCCATTGTAGGCCATTGTAATAGGCGTTGACCTCAAGACAGACCTAGATTCAGGTGGCTGAATCAAATTCAGAATCTTGCCCTGGAGTGCCTTGGGATCGAACCTGAACATCTTCCTGAAGTGGCGGAGGATCGACAAGCGTGGGATGCTAAATTGAATGTCATGAGCTGGCGACCCCAATAGGGTTGGGTTAAGCGGTTAAAAATGATTATGATGAACTTTCTTCTTCACAATAATATTGTCTTTCAAAAAAGAGCTAGGGGCTGCTGAAGATCTTAGAATCGAAAAGGTACCGTTACCATGAAATATTAAAGAAAAAATTCAGAGTACAATGAACTAATGAGAATATTTTTGCTGTGAATTTATTATTTCAAGTTTTCAGGTAACAGTATGTTTTTAGCACCCCACGATCTTAAAAAAAACTAAACTATTTTTCCAAGGAGGATATTTCTGTATAGGAGACAAGTTTCTATATGCATAATCCTTTTTATGAATTTGAATTGAAGGACATTTAAGGATTTATGAGAAACATCTGGAAAATTACAAAGTAATGAAGTGATGAAAAGATAGAGTTAAGATTTGTTCTAGGAAAATCTTCCTATGTCCTCCTCTACAAATTGTTCTTTGACATCAACAACCTAAGTACGACAAACCGTTATTGTAAATGTGAGATTAAAATAACCGAGGTCTTGGAAATCGGGCAAAGTAGCGCGACTGGTGGTGGTGGCCCAACAAGGATTCTCTTGTTAAGGGTGCGTTTGTACTCCCAGCTTAAGTTCAACTGATCGTCTGCAAGAGCGTTATGCCAAAGGAAGGCATGAGTGCTCCATGTCCATAGTCTTATGCACATCGAAAGCCATGTTTACTATTGGACGGTAAAGATGCACACCCTTCATCTCCCACTCAGAGGGCTAACCCTAGGGACAAGGCACATTGTGTACCCAATCAGTCTTTAGGAATTCAAAATAACGGCAGGATCTTTAGCCGCGGAACCGATTCGTCTTACATAAAGAATAGAATTTTGTTAAATAATTTAACTGGTATCTTGAGCATAAATGTTTTATCGTTTTATGCTCTACTCTAGTTCTTTTTATACATTTTTTTTGGGATGGTTCCAGAACAAAAATTGTTATCTTTGCCAATACCTTTTCAATGGTTTAAGTTTCATTCGTGGAGAAAGTTTGAACCGTTTCGTCCATTGTCCTTCCTTTAGGTTGCTTCTGTGGTATGATTATTCTATTTTAGAATAAAAAATTGTATTGCGGAAACTGAATTCGATAAACTAATTGGTTAACATTAAATGTGGACTAATATTGACTAAAATTGAAAGAAAATAGTTTGATTAAAATTATTGTGGTTCTCTTTCCATCATTTGCGTACTACGTATACACACTGAGAGAAATCCGAAAAAGTTAAGATAACATTCCGGAAATGTTAATTTTACCCTGCATTATTGATCCAAGATCGGTGTAAATATTACCCTTTTTAGGTGTATTATGGGTTAAAGTTACCCTTTTCATGTTGATTTTACCCTCAGAAGGTGTAAAATTAACATTAAAAAATGTTGATATATTTTTACACCTAAAGTGTTGAATTTCTGATTTTCGAATTTTTTTCTCAGAGCATGAATTCAGAAAAACCGTCTAAATCTACACGATATCATTTTTTCTTAGAATTCAAATTTGAAATCTAAAAAAAAAATAAATATCCAAAATCAACAATATCAGTTACCTACCTCGTAATAAGTCGAGTTCGTGCACATTTTTCCGCACTCCTCACACTGCTTAAATTTTTGGAAATGATCCACTTTGGCTTTCGATTCAACAACATCCTGATGGTTCTTCATGTGCATGAGGAAAGTGTGCTTCTTCAAGAGATTCACGGAACATTCATCACACTTATAGGCATCTTCCAACTCATGTGAATCCAAAACATGACGCTTAAAAATACAAAGGAAATACTTATTTAGAGAAAAAAAATATATTCAAATTGAATTTGCAATTACCTTCAAATTACTGAGATATAGGAAAGATTTCCTGCACATTTCGCATTTGAGCTCAGATCTAGTGGGATTGTTCAAGTCCATCTTTCCTGAGTTTCTGTCTTTACGGACCTTTAAAAAAAAAACGAATAATTAATATTTAAGTACATTTGAGGTATGACAATACCTCTTGTAGCGGTGAATTTTCAATTTTCCTAAAATGATCTATTCGGATGCATCCAGTTTGCTCAAAATGCCTGATGATCTCAGTTGCAGCGTCCTCAGAAAAGTCTGGACAATTTTCGTTGTTACCGTAATGGTTTTCGTAGCTTTTCTTCAAGCACGCAAAATTGCCTAGTTCCTGATAGAAGTGTTTAATCAGGAAGATTCTCTGTTTGAGGGTGTAATGCTCCAAATTATTAACCATCTTTTTTATCAACTTGATTTCGCACGATTTGCACAATCCAAATAACAAATCTCGTCACATTATTTATCAAGAAAACCTTTCAAAAGCACAATTCCCCTTTATTTCACGTTGAACCGTTTTAGAACCGATTCATAAAAAATCCAAGGTTAACATCTATTCGCCGTGTGCTCGTTTCTAGTTTTTAAAAGCAGACCGGTATAGCGCAATTTATTGTAAGTGGCCATATTAAGCATCCATAATTTTTATAGTTTTTGTTCAACCCTTTGAATCGACAAAAAATCGCTTGTTCACTATTTCATATTAAAATAAAAGTTTATTTAATCTTTTAATAGAGAAATAAAGCCGAAAAAAATTTCTGCACATGCATTTTTTATATTTAAAAATAGTTTTTCACTGTAGGGAAAATTGCGCTACCTTTGTATCACTCAATCTTCAGACCACTCCATTTTCTCCTTTCTTTCTATATTCTTTCTTAACTGATTTTACCAATGGTTTTTTTTCAGGAGATTTAAGGCATTGGACTAGATATAAAAATATAATATCGTAATTGGTCAAATTTATTAAAAACATATTGAAAAAAGTGAGTCGTTCGAAGCTTGAGTCGTCCGAAGGTAGCGCACATCCCCCTAGTGTATAAAAATAGAAAATTGGCATAAAATGCCACTTCAATCTTTCAAAAGTTAAATGAACTGAAACTTTTTACAGAAATTTTTCGACGTAATGTACGGAAATTTTAATTGAATACGAACTGATAAAAACTATAATGCTAATATTATATAGTAATTATTTTTCTTTTTTTTTAGCATGTTTTGAAATTTCACAATATTAAAATATTTTTTCCATAAATATTTACCTCTATAGGGTGATTTAGATCCCATAAATACAGTGCCCGCTTTGTAATCCGGATGATTGGGAGACAATATGACAGATGACCTCTTCGTAACCCGGATGAATTTTTTGAATTTGTTCAACATCTCGAAAATTATAATGCAAGGTTTTTTTGTAGAATTAGAACAAAAGTTTTAAAGAAGATTATAAAAAGACATAATTAGAAAATTTTATGCTATTATACACAGAGAGCGACAATCAGAACAAGTGATTCCCAACCACAATTTTAACCCAAGTAGAGACCGGAAAAAATCCTGTCTCCACCCGGGATCGAACTGGGGTCTTTTCGCTGTCTAGGCGAATGCTCTACCAACTGAGCTATGGGGACACACTGGCTCTGACTGTCTTTTTGCCACTGATCTTGATTAATTATTAAACAAGAACATCACAGGATAATTCATTTTCATTGGTGAAGAAGACACATGCATACATGACATCAAAAATAATTTAAATGTAACCGTCGATCTCGTCCGGATTACGCCGATCCGGATTAGAGAACGGGCACTGTACTTGCCGAAGTTAAGCTATTTTCTTAAGTATTCCCCTTTTCGAATTTGACCCTAATTTCGCTTGTACTTTACTCCAAGTTCTATAGCGTACATTGGTAAACATTTTAGTAATAGTGATAAGTAAAAATGAAATATGACAAGAAAAAAGAAAACGAAAATTGGTAAGTGATGAAATATTATTGACATAGAGAAAATTAAGAAATTACGAACCATATTTCACTTACCAAAATGGATTTTATTAGTTGGCTAAATTGAATTTTTGACTTAAACTTATTTACTTACCAAAAATGACTTAAGGTAGCAATTTTTATTTCCTTAAAAAATGAGGTATTTTTCAGCATCCCACTTATTATTAATTCAGTTTATTATAAAATCCAAATTCACATTTTCCAAAATTATGTGGATGTACCCTACTTAACAGTAGTAGTAACTTAGTAACAGATTATAAAAACCCTTTGAAATAAAAAAAAAGTCATTTTAAATGAATTTTTGAGAATTCAAAATTATATTATAATAATTTTTTGGTTTTTATTTATAAGACATCTGAATTTTCTATTTCATCCAGTACATAATGTTTAAAATTTTGTCCGTCTTTTGAGGATTGGCTCAAAAGCATTATGACATTTCCTCATGTGTCTGTGGTATGGTCGACGATACCAAACTTTATAAGGGCATATATTGCATTGATAAATTGGTTCTTCCTTGAGATGAACTTTCTGCATGTGAGTCTGTAATAGAAAGAGAAAAACCAGTGATAAGTGCTGATAAGCTTATGATAGCTTAGATTCTTTACAAGGTGACCTCGAAATACGTGCAACTCGGGGAGTTTGCAACACAGAATGCGTGAAAATTCGATTGAGTTGAATTTCAAAGGTAAAGAATTGCTTCGAGTGAATTATTCTTGTCATCCAAAATGGATAAAATTGGCTCGACGCAATTCTTTATCCTCAAAATTCTTTGCCCTCAAAATTCAACTCACAATCGAATTTTCATGCATTCCGAGTTGCAAGCACCTCGAGTTTCAAGCTCTCCAAGGGCGCCTATAAAGAATATCAGTTACCATAAGCTTATCTGGGCTCATTACTGGTCATTTTCTATTTTAAATAGTTTGAGTACAAAATGCTAGCGGAAGAAAAAAACTTCATTGAAATCAGTTAATAAACATTAGAGATAGAGTCTGGTCAATTTCGGTGTATGTAGTAAATTCTCAATTACTACTGATACAAAATACTAAAATTTCATTTAAATCGCTTCAGAAACATCGAAGATATGATCCGGTCAGGTTATTTTCCTTAATTGTTCGAATTGGGCTAGATCGAGGGCAAAGTGCGACCCACCATTGGAAAGCCTTCGACCTTTGCTACAATTAAAATTTTCAAATATCGATTTTTTGATTAATTGGACCTACGATCAAATCGGATGAAAATGGGGGGGGGGGTTGTTCAAGTAGTAGTAGAATTTTACGAGAGCTTTACAAAACTTTGTTAACCGAAATCAGAGAGATCGAGGCTTAAGTGGCGCAAACACCTGAGGAACGACCCTCAGACACCACTGCACTGCCTGGGCGCTCGTTACGTACTGAGGGACTGGCCGAGCAATGAGCGAATATCTCGCCTCGAGGTGCACGCTATGCTCGTGTGGGACATACCGTTATGGTGTAAACTCTATGGGTAAGCCACAGCAGAGGGATTTTACGCTTATCGTGGCTTTTCGTCTAACAACTTATAGCTCTGTGGTCAGGGAGGTCGCGGTACTTTAAGTTTGATACTGTTCGAAAGTTCTTAGGACCAGCTACAACATATTAAAATTTGAGATCGATCCATGCCATAGAGATTGAGTTATTCAGAAAACAAATTTTGGTGGTATTCCAAAATGGATATTTAACCTTTGCTGAAAACCCCTTGTCGATATATCCCGTTCTCTCACCAAAGGCGTTTGTGCAGAATAGAATCGACGGGACGGACGACCGGACGGCCACGAAAATCGATTTTTAGTGGGTGTGATATTCGTGATCTATGAGAGTCAAAACGTGTGCATACAAATTTTGAGCCCGATCCGACGAGTTTGCATTTCATTTTGAACCACAAAATCTGAGATTGTAAAAAATCTCAGCTAAAATAGTACGTAGGATTGTTAAAAATCTCATAGTAATCAAAGTAAAGAGAACTTACCACCAATCCATGACGAACTTTAAAATTACATTCGCAATGGGCGCATGTGTAATATTTGCGATTTTTGTGTGTGGCAATATGCAGTTGCAAGTGCTTTTTAATTGGGAAGGATTTGCCACATCCTGGCTCTGGACACTTAAGAGCTTCCTCGGCTTTCTCATGAATTTTCACATGTTTCTTAAGCAAATTTGAGACTTTGTATGTTTTCCCACAGATAACACAAGGAAATTGAGTCACTGTTTTCTTTTGAGTTTTCGTAGGAAAATAAAATAAAATTAATATATTAAAATAAAAAAAAAACTTATTTTTCGTAAAATACCTTTTTAATTTTGTTGCAATTCTTTGTGTGACTATCATGTTCCTCTTCCTCCAAAAATACTTCACCACATTTTTCGCACTCATGTATTTTATCGGAATGAATCTCCTTCAAATGTTTCTGCAATATAAGGAGATATGAAATTGTTGGGCATTTAACATTCGCAAAATAAAAGAAAAAAAGCATTACCTTCAATAAATAGGCAAATGCGAAAATTTTATGGCAGAAACTGCAAGAATGTTTGGCGTTACTGCCGTTATTATGGGACATTTCATGCAACTTCAAAGATCCTGGCCATCTGTACGCACGATAGCAACCTTTCACAGTACACTTATGCTGAAGCTCATCACTATGGAGTTTCATGTGGTTATTTAAATGATTTTTGTTACTGTTTCCATAATTTTTAATTACTTTTCCACATAAGTGGCAAAGAACAGTAGAACTGGATTTCTTGTTTTTTTGAATTTTTGATTCTTTTTTGGATTCTGTGGAAGTTCCAACTCCAATATCAGTAAAGAATAAGTCATCAGGGATTCCATCACTGCCCTCATTTCTTTCATTAGCAAATGCTTCGCTAGTGTCTGGAGTATTTAAGGCTCCATCTATTAATGAATCAATTTCTGCATCTGTGGTTTTAAGCGTTTTAAACATTGATCCTGAATTCGGTTCAACGGTCTCAGACATGTTGGAGAGGTTATGAAAATTTCCAAAGTTTTCTGATTCTGAGAGATTATTCATACTGATATCTTCACTAGTTAATATTTCTACCGTATTTTCAAGTTTAATACTGTCTATTGTGTCATTCACTGCGTTTGGATGTGATGGAATATCAATGGACTGAGCGCGGTTCTCCTTATTAGGTCCTGCTTTAATATTCATTTCCTGAAAGTTCCTTTCATTGATTATTGAAGAATGAGCTTTTTCCATGTGAAGCTTTAGAGTTCGTTCACCGCCCATTTTCAGTCCACAAATTTCACAAGTGGGATATACATATGTATTCAAATTTATATTATGCATCACCATGTGCAATTTCAAACCACATTCCCAAGTATATGATTTTCCACAGATATTACATTGATATACGCTGTATTCTTTACTGTGGATTTGTCTGTGCTGTACCAGAAAATTAATACATTTTCTCATTCAAAATCGATTTTGAGATCAAGATCGAGATAGAGACAAAAAGAAATTTAATTAATTAGATTATTGATCAATTACAATATCAGTGACCTACCTTATCATAGATCGAGTTTGAAATAAATTTTCCGCAATATTCGCACTGTTTTATTTTAGTCAGCGGACCAAAGCTTGAGAAAGGTGTTGCATTTCCGTGGCTTCTCATATGTTCAATGTACCTGAACCTGGTTCTGCAATCCACAGAACAGATGTCACATTTGAAAATGTCCTCCAGTTCATGGGATTGCAAAATGTGATACTGAAAAGACACATAAGCTTAAAAGTAAGACCATCGGAAAGATATCAAAGGGTGTTTTTCAATACCTTTAAATTGTTGTGGTTCAGGAAATCCTTGCTGCACATCTCACATTCGTATGAAGTCCCAAAAGGAATAGGCGTTGTACTTCCTGATTTCCTCTGGGGAGGATACTAGGGTGTATTGTATATCATTTAAATGAAATATTTCAGGAGATGAGAAATGAGTTGAAATTGATACCTTCTGTAAGTTCGGATTCTGTATTTTTGGTTCTGGGAGACTCTTATCAGATTGGTTGCAGACACTGCCAGTCTGTTCGAAAAGCCAGATAATCTTAATGAGGACATCTTTGGAGAATTCTGGACTGTCCTTCGTTTTCCCATAATAATCTTCATAATTATCCTTTACACACGCATAATTCCCCAACTCCTGATAGAACTGCTTGACTAGGAAAATCCTGTGCTTTAGGCTGTATGACTCCATAATCACACTCACATTAACTTTTCCACAAAATAACAAAAGCACGCGAAATTCCGAAACCTATCAACAGAATAAGGTAAAGTACCCTATTCGACCGGTTCCTCTATTCGACCGGTAGATTTATTTATTCAATTTAATTATATTTGCTATAATATTTTGTGTATGATCTAACATTAATAGGTCAATTATTCTTTAAATAATACGAATCAGTGACAAATTCATAGAAATTGATGAAATTCACCATCAAATATTCAAAAATTGACCCACCGGTCGAATAGAGGAACCCGGTCGAGTAAGGGTACTTTACCTTACCAAGACTTTGAAATTTACCGATTACCGATTGCGACCATGTGCCGCTCCGGCCGCTCCACACTCCACAGTCTACACTCTCAAGGAACTTTCGTCGAAGTATCTGCAGCAGCTGAGAGGATGGGACTCAAGGTTAACGAAGGTAAAACGAAGTACATGGTCACTGGCGACACAGCATCCAGATCCCGTGTCATAATGTCACCTGGACGAGTGAAATTTTGAGGTTGTTAAGGACTTTAAATACATTCGGATCGGAGTAGAAGTTTCTTTGCACTCTCGTCGATATTTCGATCCAGAAACGTCTCGCGGTCAACAAAGATCAAAATATACAGAACCATACTGAAGCTAGTCATAACGAATGATCTGGAAACAGTACCGTTGACCCGCACAGAAAAGGCTGCTGATCTTTGAGACGGATCATACGACAAATCTACGGGCCTTTCAATGAGGAAACTACAGGGGAATTCCGAATAAGGATTAACCACGAACTGGAGGAGTTTTATGGACAGTCCGACATATTATGGCCTCTATTCGGGAGAGAAGACTGCACAGAAAAAAATATTTTGTAAAAATGTTCGTAAATGTTTGTGAATTCCTATGGGGGACTTACGAAATGCTCGTAAATCGTATAACCCCACAAACAAGTTCGTAAAGCTTTGTACTTTTTTCACAAACATTGTTCGTAACATGATCACTTGACGAGCATTTTTTGTACTTTTACAAACATTTGTAAGTAAATGTTCGTAAACACACAAAAAATGTTTGTAAAATTTTGTCACTTGTTCGTAAATGTTCGTAATATATTCGTCAGATAAACAAAACGAACAAATGAGAAAATTTTACAAACATTATGTGTTTACGAACATTTACGAACAAATGTTTGTAAAAGTACAAAAAATGCTTGTCAAGTGATCATGTTATAACAAATGTTTGTGAAAAAGTACAAAGCTTTACGAACTTGTTTGTGGGTTATACGATTTACGAGCATTTCTTAAGTCCCCCAGGACTTTATAAATTACTTAGGAATTCACAAACATTTACGAACATTTTTACAAAATATTTTTTTCTGTGTGAGCTGGCTCGGTCACATCTGCCGTATGCCAGAAGAGAGGATGTCTAGGAAATTGTATGAGTGAAATCCGGAGGCGACGAGTAGGAGGAGGCGTCCCCGGACAAGATGGAAAAATATAGTGGACGATGTCCTCAAAACCTTTGAATCGTGTGGAATGGCGAGGTGTTGTGCAGGAGGCCTTGTCTCTTAAAGGGACGTAAGTGGCCATTTAAGTATTTAAGTAAGTAATGTGCTGGCATACTTACGACTAATGTCCAGAAACGATTAAGCTCGTTCATAGCCAAGTTATTTCCTGACACACTACATACGAGGCTTAACATTTGCTGGAACTCACTAAACATAAGTTTCGTGGGTTTTAATGCAGATATTTCTACTGAAATTCACTAGTAGTCCTTTGAAAATGAAAATACTTTTAACACTTGGAAGGACCCCAGTGGCAGCCGCTGCCAATTTTGTTTTAAATTTTATTTTTCATGATGAAGAATGTATCATTTCGCTAGGAGATCTGATTGAATGCGTGCATAATTTATCTGTCTATTTTCTCGTTATAAAATTTTTAATAAAAGATAAATATTAATGTAAATATATTGCAAAAACAAAAAAAAACTGCACTCTGAAGGACCAAGTGGCAGTTGTTGCCATATGCATTTTATATGGGAGTTTGACGTCCTGCAGATGTAATTTTCTTGATTGTTATGCCCAGCGCACAATAACTTTTGTTTTGTAAACATATTTTTGACATTTTAGTGAGAGTGAATGAAATGTAGATCTAGTCATCTCGCTCATTCTTATAGACAATTTTGAAAACATTTTTATAAACAAAAGTTATTGTGCGCTGGTCATTAGTGTATAAAAGCCTTAAGAGAACAAATTGAAAGTGTTTTTGCAAATTATTGAGAAGAAAAATAATGAAAATTCAGTGAATTACTTTAACCGTGAAATGTCCGATGAAAAAGCATTACTCTATGATCCTGATAAAGATGAAAAGATCGAATGGTTAGAAATCTTTAGATATAAGCAGTAACCAAGGAGACGAAATTTCTGATTCAGACATCAGAAAAGAATTGACTAAAGCTTCGAATGTTAAAATATAAGTAAAAATATAAAAATATCAAAATATTTTGTAAAATCCGATAAATGGCAGCGGCTGCCACTTGATCCCTCCGTGACACTTTTAGTTTGGGTTCTACGGGTTCTACGAAGTGTTAAATTTATTTCACAATTCACGTATAAGAATTATTCACTATAATCGCCTAAATTGGCTTAAGTCGCGAGTTAGCTTCCACTTAGAACTTTCCACTTGGACTTCAGTCGTAAGTGTGTCTAAGGCATAAGATTGCAGTTAACATGCCATGTGATCAAACGCATTCATCAACGTGAAACCTCAAATCCTTAGTCCCTAGAAATTGCAGTTAAATCTTCGAGTCTTTTGCTTTTCACAGAGGTCACAGAACAATGAAAAAATAAATAGATTCTATAACTTTTACTATCGATAATAAATAATTTATTTGACTGTTTTCTAAATACAATTTTATTGTTAAAAAAATTCAGTTATTAAGTATTTTCGCGTGGTTTTTTCCTCAAAAAAGGAACTTCAATTTGATGGAGTTTGTGCATGTGAGTCCGATGATCTTTGATATGCCATGAACCTTTACCACACAATTCACATTTCCATGAAGGTTCAGTCTTCAAGTGAACCTTATCTATGTGAATCTTTAAAAAAAAAAACCAAAAAAAAGATTAAATATTGAAGCAATAAATAAATATAACGCCATTTCAAAGAAAAATGAACATGATTTTTAGCACTTTACTGTTCTCACGTGCTTCTACTTAATCGACTTTGTGCTGGTTCCTGTCACGACTGTTTGGTGATATTAGAACACGGCGAGTACTGAGGAAAACAGTCTCGAAGCAGGAACCAACACAAAGAAAGAAAAGTCGATAATGCAGAACCACTTGAGACTAGTAAGAGGCTAAAAAATGTGCAGGAGAAAGATTTCTTGTACTGTTGCAATTAAAAAGGAACATGTTTTTTTGCACTTAGGGTAAATTAAGTTAATTCAAAACCTGCTCTAAATGGAAATTTTTTGCTACTCCAAATGGAAACATCATTGTTTTCATGATAAATACAGAACTAAATTATTATATTTATATATTTTCTATACCACAGTTTCATTATTTAGTTAATTTTGCTCCAAATAAAGCGAAAATCCATTCATATTCACAAATTTTAATTTGTTAATTTCTCAGAAAAATTAAAAGCGTACATTTTCACCATCGAATTTTTCATCGATCGACCATGTTTTCCAAAGAAAAACACAATAAAGTGACTGTTGTTTATTCGTTTTGTTTAACATTTATGTCATATTTCTGGCTAATTTTAGTTAAATTAAGTGCTAATCTTTATTGTTAATGGTACGTGAAATTTTCAAATAAAATAATTACCTATTTCGTGAACAAAAGGGGGTTTTCTGAAGTGTCTGCAAATGCTTCAATAGAAAACTCCGGAAATATGATTTTTTTGGCGAGATTTTCTGAAAGGGGAAAGGTGAAAATACCAGAAGAACAAATCCTGCACTCAAGAGCAACTTAACAAGGTTTTGGAAGCCTTTCGTCGCGATTTCACTTACACTGTTTGTCTCCAATTAGAAACATTCCCTTGTCTCCATTTGGATTAATATGTCTCCAATAGTAGCATTTTACGTTCGCGTATTTTTCTTGTATTTAAGAAGTTTTCAAGTTATATCTAAAGAATTTTCACTAAACAGTAACATTCTAGAATAGTCAAGGAGCAAATTTATGTAATTTTCTTCAGAAAAAATCTGAACTTAAAGAATGTGTTAAATCTTCTTTCAAAGTTAAAGCGTCTGGAAAGGGTTTTGATTTAGGACATTTACCCAAACTATTCTCAAGTGCTTCTACATTATCAACGTTTCTTTGTGTTGGTTTCTGTCACAACTGTTTGGTGATTTTAGAACAAAACAAGGATTAGAACAAACAGTCGAGACAGGAACCAACACAAAGAAAAGTCGACAATGCAGAAGCACGTGAGAACAGTAGAGTGCTACAAAAAACATGTTTATTTTTCATTAGAATATCACTAATTCTCTTTACCTTCAATTGTGATTTGTCCTTGTACTGCATATCACAAAATGTGCATTTGAACATTTTCCCACTGTGTCGATCCATGTGTCTCCTGAGGAATTTCTCATTTGGATAGGACTTGCCACATCCTGATACTTTGCACTTAAATTCTTGTTCAGGCCTCTCGTGGATTTTCTTTATATGAGCCTCTAAAACTTTTTCTCCCGTCACTTTCTTCCCGCAGATTTCACACATTGCTCGCTTTACATTAGCCTTGATACCTTTGTGCTGCACTTGCATATGAGTATGGTAGCCTGAACTGTAGATAAATCCTTTGCCGCAGATATTGCACTTGAATTGAAATTATTTGTCAGCAACAGATTTAATAAAAAAAAAACATATAGTCAAAGAAGATCATACTTTTATCGGGCGCTCTCCAGTGTGAGTCATTGTATGCTAAAGAATAATAGATGCAAAAATAGTTATCATTTAAATTAAGAACGAAATGAAATAATTTATGAACAGTACCTTTCTATAACGAGCGGTTGAGCATATTTTACCACATACTTCGCAAGTTTTAAATTTTTCGGGTCGCTTTTTTCTAAGTTTTTTCTCAGGTTTACTTTCTTCTTGGCTATTGAACTCACTAACGACACTCTCCTCCTCCTGTTCCAATTCCTTAAAAAATAAATTTTTACAATGAAGAAAAGAAAAAGGCTGTGTTATAAAGTTTAAAATCCTAGCTGTTTTATGCAGTGAGCCAGATTAGTAGCGGGAAACCTATTTGCAGAATGCTCAAATGTTTGGCTTAACCCTTTAAGGACGATTGGAACACCGGTGTCCCATAAAGAAAATAATTTTTACTGACTACCTAAAGTTAGTTTTTTCTTATGTCTGTACTTAATGGTAAAGTAGAAGGTTGAAGGAATCTCGAATATTTTTTGCAAGTCTCTAGCTATTTGCTATGTAGTAAAAATTTAAGCTCAAAAATGGCGAATTTTTAAATTTTCAAATTCATAAGTGATTTTATTTATTTTTTTATACTTTCAATTTTTTTAAGCAAAACCCTTTTGGCAGTAAAAAGTACAATACTCATACGTAATATTTTTCATTAAAGCGAAAAATATTATTCATTGGTATTGTCAGAAAAATTACTTAAATTTTTGGGCTATTTTTGTCCCTATCGTTCATAGAAGCACAAAATACACCGAATCAGACTCTGTTGGACTTTCCAAGGTTAGATGTAAGACTTATTATTGATTATGTTTCTCAGTTTAATTTTTATTGTTGATTTTCAGTCCGTTAAAAGTGTCTCGTCATTAAAGGGTTAAACGTTTTGAAATGTATTTTTTTGCAGAAAGAACAGTTTTCTGTAGATTTGCAAAACTGAGCAAACAGCACAATGTTAGAATTTTTACCATCATACGAATCTCGCGGTAGTGGGCATATAAAACGGAAAATCAGAAATACAGTGTCGGCCATAAGTTTCTTGACAAATCCATGTTCGAGAAACCAGATGGAAAAATGATAGAAAAAATAACGTTTCAGTTTTTTTTGCAAATGAGTTGCTTGTAATTCGTAGATGTTATTTATGTATTTAAAAAAAACTTAATTGTATTCATATCAAAAGTAATTGTTTTCCCAAAGTTGAGCATTTATCATCGGCCAAAAGTTTCTTGACACTTTTGTAACTGTGTTATCACACTTGCACATTAAAATTTTAATATGATTCACATTAATTGTCGCTGGTGAGAGTCCAAATGTGTAATTTGTGTGTTTGAATCATTTTATATTCAAAATTTGATCTATTTGTTGATAAAAAGGTAGACTTGGCCCGCAAAATTTGATATAAATTGATTTATAGCATTAATGCAAAAAATTAATGCGATTTTCTCTTTAATTTTTTAATGTGAAAAATATTTATGCTTTAGGTAAATTTAAACTTGTTTTTGTATGCCAAGTCCACTTCTTTATCAATAAATAGAAAAACCCCAAATATTAAGTGACTCAAAGACACAAATAACATATTTGGACGCTCACAAGTGACAATTAATGAGAATCACATTAAAATTTTAATGTGCAAGTGTGATAACGCAGTAAGACTTACTCAAAATGGTCAAATACACGCAACTAACTTATTTTAACCCAGTTATTTTTTGAAGTTATATCATTCGAGAGACAAATGGTGAGTGCGAATGGTGTGCACATTTCTAAAGTTTACAATGGTCTATTTATGCATAAAAAGTGATGATATATAATAATAAAATAATTATTTTTTAATGTACTTGATAATTTAGGTTAAAATGGCAAGTTAGAAGAAGTTAAAGGATGGGTAATCATCTAGAGATACAGCCGGAAGGAATCTGTGTTGTCAATTGCTTGATTTTAATTATTTGATTTTTATTTTAAATCAATTTTGTTATTAAAACAAGATATTATTTTAAATTCGTTTAATTAAATTCAAATATTTACAGGATTTTTTTTTTATAAATTAGTTATTTGTCTCTTCAGTCGTCTGTCGTTTCTTCCTGAAATATGGAACATCTATGTTGTGAATTATATGCATATGACTTCGATAGAGTCTTGGTATCCAAAAAGGTCTCCCACATTCTGAGCATTTAAAGGGAGCATCACTCTTCAAATGATGTTTGGCCATGTGAATCTTTAATAAGAATAAAAAAAATACCATTTAGATTTTTGTGATGAAGCACATAGTATGATTAAAATTACCTTTAGGTATTGTTTGTCCTTGTAATCAAAATTACACAGATCGCAACTGAATATCTTCCCTTTGTGGCGATCCATATGTCGTTTTAGGAATTTCTCATTTGGATAGGACCTGTCACATCCAAAAGCTTTACATTTGAATTTTAGAACGGTTTTGTTGTGGCACTTTTTAATATGAGGCTCAAGACTTCGTTGAAGTTTAAGCCACTTGCCACAAATGTCACAGATTATTCCACTTTCGCCAACACTATTGCCCTTTATTCGCTTACGTTTGTGATACAATAAATGCTGAAGAGAAATTTAGATTAAAAAAAATGTATATAATACTAGGAAGATTAAATGACATACATACCTTATTTAAATCGCTTTCAACGACTAGTCTTCTACATTCACTGCACTGCTTCATTTTCTTATTGGAGCCGCACATCCTTACGTGAGAAGACAACAAAGACTTCCGATTGAACTCTTGTGGGCAGTTAGCACAAAAGTATCTTTCATTGGAAGGACGATTAACGTACAACTGAAAAACCAAACACAAAAACGATAATACGAATTGACAAATTTTTGGTTCAAAAACAAACAGCAGTTTATATATTTAATGGTCATTATTAAGGAAAAGTAATAATATGTACAAAAATTTGTTGATTCTCTGAAATGTATTTTTCTGCTTGATATTTGAACTAAATTGTACTCTCTCCGTCCTGAACAAAGTCGTACGTTTTCTAGTTCATTTTATATGAAAGAATGTATGACTTTTTTGGGACAGGCGGAGTATTATTTTTCTCAAATTTATGAAATGAATTGTGAAACTTCAAACGTAAAATAGGTGTCAAAAGTTTGTTGCCTCATGTATGACCGGGAAACGAGATTCAAAAACTGATAGAAAAAGTTACTTTTTCGAATTTTTCTTTTTGCAAATTAGTTGCTTGTAATCTGTAGATTGTATTTATATATTTTAAAGGAAAATAATTAATTTTATTTCATATAAAAAATTATTGTTTTCCAAAAGTTGATCATTTTTGATTCATCAAAAGTTTGTTGCCTCATTTAAAAAAACTAATTCAAAATGGTCAAAACATGCAACCAACTTTATGTAAATCGGTTACATTTTGAGTTTATGTCATATGAGAGGCAAATGGTGAGTTTGTATGTTTCTAAAGTTGTCAATGGTAAATATATGTATATAAAAGTATCGATAACTAACAAGAAATAATCTGTTTTTTTTAATAATTTATAATTTAGGTTAAAAATTGCAAATTACAAAAAGTTAAAAGGAGGGAAATTGTCCAGAGATACTGCCGGAATAATTCTTCGTCGTCAATTGTTTAATTTTATGGAAAATCTACAGGATATACATAAAATCGTCAAAATAATGATGATAAGGTACGACCAAATCTAAAAAACGCTACTGGCAGACCTAGGGTTTCGACTCAGAGGGTCGATTACAGTATTATTTGTATCTCTGATAGTGACCTTATGATTTCTACTCCAAAAATTTACAATCAGTTGGTTGCTGAAGGGACACAGGTCCTTACTGTTATAAAAATTAAGAGAAATTGCTCAGAATGTTTGGGTGGCTCGTAATATTCCATTGGTTAGTTTGTATAATCTGGATAAAAGGTTGTAGTTTTACTTGTTTCACATGTTTCAAGTAAATCTACAACCTTTTATACAGATTGGTCTTGCTTACTAAAGGAATACTGCGAGCTACCCATACATTCTTACCATTTTCTTTCAAAATAGGCTTGTTTTTGTAACAGTAAGGACCTGTGTACCTTCAGTAACCAACTATCTTTCAATTTATTAAGCAAACATCATTGGGTCACTATCAGAGATACTTACAATGCTGTTATCAACCCTCTGAGTCGATACCCTAGGTCTGCCAGTAGCGTTTTTCAGATGTGCTCGTACCTCATCAATATAATATTTGAATATTTTATGTGTAACCTTTCGTAATTTTCCATAAAATTTGGTAATTTACGACGCAGATTCATTCCGGCAGTATCTCTGGACGATTTTCCACCTTTCAACTCCTTCTAACATGCCATTTTAACCTAAATTATGAATTATCAAAAAACAGATTATTTCTTGATATTTATCATCACTCTTATAAGACATGTATTTACCACAGACAATTTTAAAAATATTCAAATCCTCCATTGACTTCTCAAATGATAAAAACTCAAAAAATAGCCGGTAAATTTTAAGTTAGTTGCATGTTTTTGACCATTTTGAGTAACTTTTCAAATGAGGCAACAAACTTTTGATGCATGAAAAATGAAAATAAAATTGGAAAATAATTATTTTTATATGAAAAAAAAAGATTTTTTTTCGAAATACATAAATAAGGTCTACGGATTACAGTCAACTAATTTTCAAAACGAAAAATTTTAAAAAGCAATTTTTTCTATCGATTTTTGCATCTGGTTT
Source organism: Phlebotomus papatasi (assembly GCF_024763615.1). Taxonomy (NCBI): domain Eukaryota; kingdom Metazoa; phylum Arthropoda; class Insecta; order Diptera; family Psychodidae; genus Phlebotomus; species Phlebotomus papatasi. The sequence goes on along the minus strand of NC_077223.1, from coordinate 34,061,582 downwards.
CCCGAGCATACATGAGGCAATAAACTTTTGACACCTACTGTATTTTGCAGAATGCTCAAATGTTTGGCTTAAACGTTATGAAATGTAGGGGAAAGTGCCCATGTTTGATACGATCCAAGCTTAATAATAACTATTTTTTTCCTATATGTTAATCAATAGTTATGACAATATATTTCAATGGCTGGTGCTAAACCTTACATTTTCTAAAAAAAATAGGATCCTAGCTCTTTTTTCCTAGTTTTAGGAAGCAAGAATAAAAATGGGTCCTAAACTGTAATTTCGATACATGATATTTCATAAGTAATTTCTTAATTAATGTCGCTGTTCAGGAAAACTAATATCATAGGCACACAGAGGGTTCATCACATCAGTACTAATATTTATGTAAAAATATTTTTACTTGGGGACACTGTTTTTGTGGGTGGTGGCAAATTCATAAATTCTACCTGTGTCCATCCTATATTTGATGAATGATAATTTTAATGTGGCAACTCTATCATAATTACACCCATTGTAATCCTCCAATTTTATCGACAATTGACATAACCTTCATTTTTCATCGGTCAAAAGTTTCTTGACACTTTTGTAAAACTTACTCAAAATGGTCAAATACACGCAACTAACTTATTTTAACCCAGTTATTTTTTGAAGTTATATCATTCGAGAGATAAATGGTGGGTGCGAATGGTGTGCACATTTCTAAAGTTTACAATGGTCTATTTATGCATAAAAAGTGATGATATATAATAATAAAATAATTATTTTTTAATATACTTGATAATTTAGGTTAAAATGGCAAGTTAGAAGAAGTTAAAGGATGGGTAATCATCCAGAGATACAGCCGGAAGGAATCTGTGTTGTCAATTGTTTGATTTTAATTTTAAATCGATTTTGTTATTAAAACAAGATATTATTTTAAATTCGTTTAATTCAATTCAAGCAATTACAGATTTTTTTCACAAATTAGTTATTTGTCTCTTCAGTCGTCTGTCGTTTCTTCCTGAAATATGGAACATCTATGTTGTGAATTATATGCATATGATTTCGATAGGGTCTTGGTAACCAAAAAGGTCTCCCACATTCTGAGCATTTAAAAGGAGCATCACTCTTCAAATGATGTTTGGCCATGTGAAGCTTTAATAAGAATAAAAAAAAATACCATTTAGAATTTTCTGTGATATGAAGCCCATAGTATGATTAAAATTACCTTTAGGTATTGTTTGTCCTTGTAATCACAATTACACATAGCACAACTGAATATCTTCCCTTTGTGGCGATCCATATGTCGTCTTAGGAATTTCTCATTTGGATAGGACCTGTCACATCCAAAAGCTTTACATTTGAATTTTAGAGCGATTTTGTTGTGACACTTTCTAATATGAGGCTCAAGACTTCGTTTAAGTTTAAGATACTTGCCGCAAATGTCACAGATTATTCCACTTTCGCCCACACTATTGCCCTTTATTCGCTTATGTTTGTGATACAATAAATGCTAAAGAGAAATTAAGATAAAAGAAATAAAATAAATACTAGGAATACTATAAATAAATACTAAGAAAATTAAGTGACAAACATACCTCATCTAATTCGCTTTTAAGGATTAGTAATCTACATTCACTGCACTGCTTCATATTCTTATTGGAGCAGTCGTGAGAAGACACCAAAAACTTCCGATTGAACTCTTGTGAGCAGTTACCACAAAAGTATCTTTCATTGGAAGGACGATTAACGTACAACTGAAAAACCAAACACAAAATCGATAATACGAATTGACAAATTGTTAGTTCAAAAACAAAAAGCCAGTTTATATATTTAGTGGACACTATTAACGAAAAAAAGTAATATGTACAAAAATTTGTTGATTCTCTGAAATGCATTTTTTCGTTTTCTGCTTGAACTAAATTGTATTCTTTTTTGTAATGCAAAATTTCGTTTTTTGCGAAAGGTGCTTTTGCCCCCACTCCCTTTTTTCTAAGAAAAAGAAACGGTTTTCAGTCATGTATAAAAAGGGTTGCATTGATAATGCTTCTCAGATATATGAAATAAATTGTGAAACCTCAAACGTAGTTTCTCTAGTTTCTTTGTTTTCGATAATATCGACTGTCGATTCTCAAAAATGTAAACGATAGCTGCACGTATTGTAGCTGATACAGATATTTATCAACAGTCAAATTCTTTTGAGAGTGTCACAATAAATGGCCTAACAATGCGTAAAAAGTCAACATTCACTTAATTTAGGAGATACAGATTTATCGATACTATCGATTCGATAGTATCGAAAAGTTATCATTCCACCCTTGGTGTGACATGACAACTTCTTTTCGATAGTATCGAATGTCGATTCTGAAAAATTTAAACAATAGCTGCACTTTCTGTAACTAATATAACTGTTTATCAACAGTTTCATTCTTTTAAGAATGTCGTAAGGAATAGACCAACAATCCGTCAAAAGTCGACATTTATTTAATACAACAGATATAGATTTATCGATACTATCGTTTCGATAGTGTCGAAAAGTTATCATACCACCCCTGACTGAAGGCAGGTCTCCTGGTGAGACGGTAGGTGGAAATTTTACAGGGTTAAAAAATTAAGGCGTTATATATCGTTGTCGATTGCATTAGCGATAAACATTAGATTGCGGCTTTAAGAAGATCAAAAAGTTTGATTAGCTTGAAGTAAATCAGATTATGGGGTAAACTATTGAAAACCTTCGTAAAGTCTCACAATGCAAATAAAAGCGGTTAATAAGACCGGTTCCTCAATTCGATCGGTAGAGTTATTTATTCAATTTCTTTATATTTGCACTAATATTTGGTGTATGATCTAACATTAATAGATCAATTATTCCATAAATAAATACGAATCAGTGATAATTTTATAGAAATTCATCATTAAAACATTCAAATATTGACCACCGGTCGAGTCGAGGAATCGGCCGACTCGAGGGCACTTTACCTTACTTGATCCACAAAATGAATTTATCTACATCGTATAATTTATCTATAGGGTTTGTTTTTGGTCTATTTTGAGGAGAAATATTTATGAAAATGCTTCCCAACTACACAGAGAAAAATTACCCTCTAGATTCAAGAAAAAAATACTCTAAATAAGGCTTCGATTTTGCTCCAAGCAATTTTTTGCTTAAATTTTGCTTAAATTAAGAAAAAATTTCTATAAGAGCATTTTCTTAAATTTTAGAGTACGATGGTTTTGAAATTCAGTAGCTTTGAATGTAGACTCTTTTACTCTTAAATTTAGAGAAAAATAGTTTTGAATTTGTAGCAAAAATGGTTTTGATTTTAGAGTATCATGGTTTTGATTTTAGAGTATTGTGGTTTTGACTTTAGAGTATTGTGGTTTTGATTTTAGAAACTTATGGGTTTGATTTTAGAAACTTATGGGTTTGATTTTAGAGTATCATGGTTTTGATTTTAGAAACTTATGGGTTTGATTTTAGAGTATTGTGGTTTTGATTTTAGAAACTTATGGGTTTGATTTTAGAGTATTGTAGTTTTGATTTTAGAAACTTATGGGTTTGATTTTAGAGTATCATGGTTTTGATTTTAGAAACTTATGGGTTTGATTTTAGAAACTTATGGGTTTGATTTTAGAAACTTATGGTTTTGATTTTAGAGTATTGTGGTTTTGATTTTAGAGTATTGTGGTTTTGATTTTAGAAACTTATGGTTTTGATTTTAGAGTATTGTGGTTTTGATTTTAGAGTATCGTGGTTTTGATTTTAGAAACTTATGGGTTTGATTTTAGAAACTTATGGTTTTGATTTTAGAGTATTGTGGTTTTAATTTTAGAAACTTATGGGTTTGATTTTAGAAACTTATGGTTTTGATTTTAGAGTATTGTGGTTTTGATTTTAGAAACTTATGGGTTTGATTTTAGAAACTTATGGTTTTGATTTTAGAAACTTATGGTTTTGATTTTAGAGTATTGTGGTTTTGATTTTAGAGTATTGTGGTTTTGATTTTAGAAACTTATGTGTTTGATTTTAGAAACTTATGGTTTTGATTTTAGAGTATTGTGGTTTTGATTTTAGAGTATTGTGGTTTTGATTTTAGAGTATCGTGGTTTTGATTTTAGAAACTTATGGGTTTGATTTTAGAAACTTATGGTTTTGATTTTAGAGTATTGTGGTTTTGATTTTAGAAACTTATGGTTTTGATTTTAGAGTATTGTGGTTTTGATTTTAGAGTATTGTGGTTTTGATTTTAGAAACTTATGGGTTTGATTTTAGAAACTTATGGTTTTGATTTTAGAGTATTGTGGTTTTGATTTTAGAAACTTATGGTTTTGGTTTTAGAGTATTGTGGTTTTGATTTTAGAGTATCGTGGTTTTGATTTTAGAAACTTATGGTTTTGATTTTAGAGTATTGTGGTTTTGATTTTAGGAACTTATGGTTTTGATTTTAGAAACTTATGGTTTTGATTTTAGAGTATCGCGGTTTTGATTTTAGAGTGTCATGGTTTTGATTTTAGAAACTTATGGTATTGATTTTAGAGTATCATGGTTTTGATATTAGAGTATTGTGGTTTTGATTTTAGAGTACCATGGTTTTGATTTTAGAGTATCATGATTTTGATTTTAGAGTTTAAAGTCAAAACCATGAAACTCTAAAATCAAATCCTCAATACTCTAAAATCAAAACCATGATACTCTAAAATCAAAACCATAAGTTTCTAAAATCAAAACCACAATACTCTAAAATCAAAACCACAATACTCTAAAATCAAACCCATAAGTTTCTAAAATCAAACCCATAAGTTTCTAAAATCAAACCCATAAGTTTCTAAAATCAAAACCATAAGTTTCTAAAATCAGAACCATAAGTTTGTAAAATCAAACCCATAAGTTTCTAAAATCAAAACCACAATACTCTAAAATCAAAACCACAATACCCTAAAATTAAAACCACAATACTCTAAAATCAAAACCATGAGTTTCTAAAATCAAACCCATAAGTTTCTAAAATCAAACCCATAAGTTTCTAAAATCAAACCCATAAGTTTCTAAAATCAAAACCATAAGTTCCTAAAATCAAAACAACAATACTCTACAATTAAGACCACAATACTCTAAAATCGAAACCACAATACTCTAAAATCAAAGCCATGATACTCTAAAATCAATGCCATGATACTCTAAAATCAAGACCATAATAGTCTAATAGAATTCAAAACTACTATACTCTTATTTTGAAACCATGATTTCGCTAAAATCAAAACCACAATAGTCTTAACTCGAATCCTCTATACTCTAAAATCAAAACAATGACCTTCTAACTTTAAAACTTTTGTATGCTCTATCAGTGTTCAAAACTGCGATTCGCTAAATTCAAACCCACTGTTCTCCTATTATTAAGCACAATTTATTCTATTTTTTAAACTATCATACTCTTTTAGAGAAATTCAAGCGCAAAATATCTCAATTATAGGGGAAAATAGTTTGAAATTCTTGTACTCTTGATTCAAAACCACGTTTCTTAATTTTTTCTAACTCAAAATTTTTCTCTGTGTAGCAAATTATTTGTATTATGGAACCTGTAAATTAAACAAAACTATTCTTACCGTATTTCAGTATACAATATAGTTCCTATTCTATCGATCTGATTACATTCTTCACTGAGATAAAGCTAAAGGAATTGAAATGCCTGACTGTTCTCTAGAATTGACGAACTACAACTGTCAACAAAGATATTTTAAGATATTTAAGACAAGATATTTAAGACCCCGGGATATTTAGGTGTAAATCATTGTCTTTGGATCTAAAGACAATGGTGTAAATGAAAATCTAGACATCTTATCTTCTCTACAATATAAGCCCGCAGATGTAAATAAAAATACTGATAAGAAAAAAACAAATAAAAATTCGTCAAAAAAGCAAATGTAGAGTTCGAGCAGTAAATAAGTGTCTATTTTTCATTAGATATACGACCTTTATGTTCTTCTAAATATCTAATTATTAGTGTTAGTGGTTTGCTTGATCAATGTTGTAGTATTCCCTTATTCAGCAATAAAAAAATGTTGAGAACAATTAAATTCTGAAGATGATGATCTTAAAAAAATTATGGTTCGAACCGAAAAAGTAAAATAACTACCTGATAAATCGCAATGATAATGTAATCCTTCGCTAAAATCCACAAAAAATACAGCACGTGTTGTAAAATATTTACATTTTTAGCTGAGATTCTTTGCAATTTCAGTTTCTGTGCCCCGAGGTAAAATTCATTCTCGTCAGATTGAACTCAAACTTTGTACATACCATACACGTTTTGTTGATACTCCTAAAGCAGGATTATTATACACGTTAAAGCCGCCAAAAAGTAATTTTCCTGACCATTCGTTCGCTAAGTCGTATATAACCGTTTTTTTTTTTTTTTTTTTGAGAATGAGCGAATAAAGATATCGACTTGCGGTTTTTCGGCAAGATTTATTTGATCGGGCTGAAATTTTATTATATTAAAGCTAATGTCTTACACTACAGTAGACTCTCGCTAATTCGGCTCTTTTAAGATCGGACTACTTTATAATTCAAGCAGCAGTTGAATTTGAAAAAAGTTTGTTGACATTCTTCAAGTTTGAAGCAAATATGCTCAAATTTGATATGGTTTGTCTTAGTTTTGATGTGATTTTGCATTATTGAGAGGTTTTCACTTGGGGTTTCATGAAATTTATAATTGCAATGAGCATGTAAGGCCTGAGCTAAAATAAAAGCCGAAGTGAATTTGGTGCTGCCTGTTGAGATTCTTCGAAGTGCCGCGAAAATTCACGTAGAGAAAATGAGAGGTTTTTTAATGTTAAAATTGCTTAATTCCTTATAGTAATTTTCACAAGAAAATTCTTTTTTATAATTTAGTTTAATACAGCTATTTGGCTTGATTGTAAATACTTGTCGATATTACAAGCTTTTGAGCTGGAAGCCTCATATTCTTTTGAGCTGTCCCAAAATTCAGGATAGGTTTGAGAAAAATCCTTTTGTACAAGAATATTTTGGTTAATGAGGAATGCAAAAGTACGTATTACAAGAAGGTACACGACTTGCTAATAAGCATAAATTAGAGAAGAAAATATTTTGTCGCATTTTAGAAATTTTTCGCAACCGCAGCGCCGCCAGACGTTTGTGAAGTGAATTATTTGTGTCCCTATCTCTCTCTCACAGTTGCATTGCTCGCGATTTAAGAACTTTCAATTTGATGTGATATTTGCATTTAGTTTCTTTGTATTTTTGTAAGATTCAAGTAAAAGGGTGTGTAGTGAAGAGCTACCCTTCTTCTGACAAGGATATCAAGAAGACAATTTCTTTTTATGTCTTCCTATTATGTCTTTTTGGCGCAAAAATATTCGTCATGGCACCGTGAATAAGCGGGATTAATGTTACCAGTACAGCTATCTGCAATTTCCATTAGAATTACAGTAGACTCTCGCAAATTCGGCTCTTTTAAGATCGGGCTACTTTTTAATTCGGGCAGCGGTTACATTTGAAAAAAGTTTGTTGTCATTTTTCAAGTTTAATTATGATTATCAAATGAATCAAATATGCTCAAATTTGGCATGGTTTGTCTTAGGTTTGATGTGATTTTGCATTATTGAGGGATTTTCATGCAATTTACGTTATATATGAGTGTGTAAACTCAATATCTATATGCACATGAATAAAAAATCGTTGCATTTCAAAAAGTTTGTATAAAGCCATTTCGCGCGATTTTCTTCAATCCCGAAAATATGCACAATCCAGGGATTCCCTGTATAAGTGCAAATAACTTGGCATTATTATATTTTTAGTACTTATTAACCTACTTTTATTATATATTTTTTCTTTTATTTGCCTTCTGTACTCAAACTAAATTATTTAAAATAGACAACGACGAGTGGTAACTTCATATAAACTCGAAATTCAACTTGCAATCAAATTTGTACGCAAATAGGGCAAATAGGAAACCCTCCGAGGTTCACCTGCAGAGAATTACAGCTACCATAAGTTTATCTGGGCTTATCACTGATTTTATTGCTTAAGACCGTATTAAATCACTAAAATGACATTGAATTCTTTGTAATCATGTATAAAATGATATTAAGAATATTTCATTAGTATATTCAGAGTTGTCACCGAGAAAAGTTTCGTGTATCACAAAATCATTGCTCTACTTTCAATCAATTTAAAAATGGATTGGAATTTAATTCTTCTAACAATAGTGACTCTATTCGCAACAGGATATTTGTATGTAAAGAACAAGTACAAGTATTGGGAAAAAAGAGGAGTCCCTTATGTGAAACCTAAATTTCCATTTGGAATTTTAAAAGACATAGGCAAATCTAAACATACAAGTGAAGTCTATACGGCAGCTTACCAAGAACTAAAGGATAAAGATGTTTTTGGAGGAATCTATTTCTTTACTGAACCTGTTGTAGTACCAACTGATTTAGATCTAGTAAAGAAAATTTTGGTAAAAGATTTTAATTATTTTCAAGATTCGGGAGCCTATGTTAACGAAAAAGATGATCCCCTATCTTGTCAACTATTTGCTCTAACAGGATCACGTTGGAGGAGCTTAAGAAATAAACTAAGCCCTACATTCACATCAGGAAAAATGAAAATGATGCACAATACGATGGTAGATGTTGCCAGGGAAATGCAAAATTATTTAGAATCTTTTGCAGAGAAGAAGGAAATGATTGAAATTAGGGATATTATAGCACGATTTACGACTGATGTTATTGGAAATTGTGCTTTTGGTATTGAATGCAACAGTTTGAGAGATCCAAATACGGAATTTCGAGTAATTGGAAAGAAGGTTTTTGAATTTTCATACTTTGGATTTCTAACCAATTTCTTCGTAATGATGTTCCAAAATTTGGGTCGAATGCTGAGAATGAAAATCAATAAACCAGAAGTTTCAGAGTTCTTCATAAAGCTCCTTAAAGAAACTACTGAGTATCGCGAGAAGAATAATGTAAAAAGGAATGATTTTCTATCACTTTTGCTGCAAATCAAAAATACAGGAAAACTTGAGGGTGACGATACAGATTTAGGAAAAATTACATTCGAAGAACTTGCAGCACAAATATTCCTTTTCTTCATTGCGGGATTTGAGGGTCCCTCATCTACTATAACATTTACTCTTTACGAACTGGCTAAGCATCAGGATATTCAGGATAGAGTCAGGGAGGAAATAAACAATGTTTTAATGAAATACAATGGAGAATATTCCTATGCAGGTTGTGCAGAAATGAAGTATCTCGATCAAATAATCAACGGTAAGTTTTTGACAAAAAAATATCAGACGTGAGGTAATAATAACCCATTTACTTTTTTTTGTCTTCAGAAATTCTTAGAATGTATCCAACGCTGGACAACCTGTTTAGAGTTTGCGTTAAGGATTACAAAGTTCCTGGGTCGGAACATGTTATTGAAAAGGGAACTATTATAAATATTCCTGTTTACGGAATTCATCATGATCCAGAAATCTATCCCAATCCCAAAAACTTCGATCCAGAGAGATTTACTGAAGATAACATTAGAAACCGGCATCATTACGCTTGGCTTCCTTTTGGTGAAGGTCCGAGAAATTGTGTGGGAATGCGATTTGGTATTCTTCAGACCAAAATCGGATTAGCTCATTTGCTTTCAAAATATCGTTTTAACACGTGCCCTAAAACACCAATTCCCTTTATTGTAGATCCTAGAAGTATTGTGGTAGCGCCCAAACATGGAATGTGGTTGGGAATAGAAAAAACGTAAATTTAAGAAATATAATAAAGATCAGTATGACTTAAAAATAGTATTAGCTCTGATAAAAAACGTTGTTATGTAATGCCCAACGGTGAATTACTTTTGTGTTGTAAACAAGTGAAAATGAAAATAGTGTCGTTAACTCTGCCAATTCACACTTATAGTGAACTTTTTATAAAACTGAAGTGATAGGGATTAGTTGTGAAAGTGATTGTACAGACTTCTGTTCGCTTAGTATGTAATCGCAAGAAATTTTGTGTTTGTCCACAAAAAGCAACAATCAGAACAAGTGATTCCCAATCCACAGATTTAACCCAAATAAAGACAGGAAAAACTCCTACGTGCACCCAGGCTTGAACTGGAGGCCTTTCGCTGTCTAGGCGAATGCTCTACCAACTAAGCTATTGGGGCACTGGCTCTAATTGTCTTTGCCACTGATCTCAACCAATTGCCATGTGCACTTCAACACGTTTTCGACTCACTACGAGCCTGGAGAAATGGTATCATGCGTACAATTAAACCAGGGTATGAATTCTCTAACTATGTGAACGCTTCACTAGTGAAAGGTTCACGAGCTTCCGTCCCTTCGCGACTGCTAGAAAAGTTATTCTGTAACTTTAAGTAAAGCGAGAGGGGAAGTGTGTTGAAATTTTAGGGAAATTTAAGATTTTCATCAATATTTCAACTAAGTAACTATGAAAAACACTACAATTGAGTGTCATGAAGGATGCATTGTTGGTTTTTAAGCTGAATATGGAAAAAATTTTCACTGGCTTCACCGAGAAGTAACATCATCTTCACCGAAAAATTCACAAGTGAAACACATAACCTCAAATTGATCCTTTCACGTGAAGCTATCGCAAGTTACAGAATCTCTTTTGCTATCCTTCCGTGAAGCGTTCACCAATTTTGACAGGTGATCATAGAGTTACAGAATTCTCCCCCTGTTGATCTCGACGCTAAGACGCCCGTCAAATAATATCTGCAGATATCTTTAAGATTTCTGTAGAGAAAATCTACACCTCTACAGAATATCTGCAGATAAATTCTGTAGATATTCTTACGAATTTTATTTGGGCTTGGGACAAAATTCGTCAGAATATTTCGGCAGATTTATGACGAATCTCTGATGAATTTCTGTAGATATTCTGTAGATTTTTTCTACATTCCAGACTTTCCAGACAAGATGTGTCAGAAGAGATGGAAAAATTTTTCACTGAAGTTTGCAAAATTCTATAGAGTTATTCTTAGTGATATCACGGTGTTTATATAAAATAAAGAATTCTGCGACGCCGTGTTACAAGTAGAGAAAAGTGAAGTGAAAACTTTAAACAGAGTGTCGACCAAAATTTCGTGTTTTTGTATCATTCGATTGGCGATTTTTAAGAAATTAGTATTTTTGCTCGCAGTTTTTTTACGTATCTAAAATGTGTACTCGGTAATGCTTGTTAAGCAGAGCATACAATTTTCTTTATAACTTCTACAGTTTTTTCATAAATCAACAATATTTTTGTGAAGTAATGGAGGTTATGCAAATTTTCTAGGGAGAAATTCTGCCGAGAATCTGCAGATTTTCTCTGAATGTACTAGAATATACCGTTAAAATTCAAAAAACCTCCGAGTAAAATCGGCAGGTAGAGCAATGATTTGACGGGCGGCCATGGCGGCACGGAGGGTGGGTTAGAAGAAATGGATAAAATTCTATTCTGTCATCTCTATGAGAGTGAATGGCATCTAGATCTACTCATCTCCCTCACTCGTATGTCTTCTAGACAGATTTACGACTTCGACCGAGATACAGCTTAACATATTTGTAATAGAAATAATAATCAGATTATATTTCCATCAGTTTCTGACTAATCCGTCTTTCGGCTTAAGTTGTAAGTGTGTCTAATGCCCTAGACACACTTACGACTTAAGCCGAGTGACGACTTAGTGGAAAATGATGGAAATGTAGTTTAACCATTATTTGTAATACAGTTACGCTAAGCCGTCTCTCGGCTAATCCTCAGGTCTGTCAAGGCCCTAAGCCTAAGGCATTATAGATAGTTTCGAAAACATATTTACAAAATAGAAGTTATGCCCAGCGCACTATAACTCTTGTTTGTGAACATGTTTTTCACTTTTCTGTACGAGTGCAAGAGATCTGAATCTAGTCATCTCAGTCACTCTATAATGCCCTGCGCACAATAACTTTTGTTTGTAAACACGTTTTCGGAGCTTCCTGTGAAAGAGAATGAGATCTAAATTTAGTCACCTCACTCACTCTCATTGGCAGTTTCGAAAACATGTTTACAAAATAAAAATTATAGTGCGTTTGGCATTACGCCATTTTGAAAACATATTTACAAAACAAAAGTTATTGTGCGTTGGACATAAACCATTAAGCCAAAATAGAGAAAAAGTTGGTGTCGGAAAGCAGATTTTTTATCTTAATACCAAATTCTTAAAGGCTTGAATTGTCTTATATTATTGCAAAAGTACACGATATTTTATCCACTTAAATAATAATAATGGAGAGAATAAACTGTTCATCAACAATGTAAATTGTGTATGATTTATTTTTTAGTTTATTAATTTTAAAAATAATGACCATCGCACAATAACTTTTGTTTGTAAACATGTTTTTGACATTTCAATGAGAGTGAGTGAGATCTAGATCTAGTCATCTCGCTCATTCTCATGGGAAATTTTCAAAACATGTTTACAAACAAAAGTCATTGTACGCTGGTCATAACCCACGTTATATACTTCAAAACATTTAAGAAAATGGAATGGGAGTTGAATTTTGGGGGTAATGAATCGCGTCGAGCCAATTTTATCCATTTTATACCGTCAATATCAGATTACTCAACACGATCCTTTACCCCTAAAAATTTATTCAAATTTAAATACATTTCGAAAGTCCAATTTTCGAAATTTTTGTAATTTAGAATTTTCAAAAATCTACTTTCGCTTTTGCCCCTCTAGCGGTGGTCACATAAGACCCTAATGTTTTAAAAAGTTGTAGTAACATTTATTGAAACATTTTTGAATCTATTTCTGACAGTTAGAGCGCCATCTGCAGGCAAGTGATTCAAATTTGTTTACTGTCTCTGTGCCGTATTTTTCTAAAATTTGTCTGTTGGAAGCCACTGGCAAATCTCTTTTAGGTCCAGGAGATTCACGCAAACAACATTCTTGTGTTGGGCGATCGAATGCGTGAATTTTCCAGGCCGAATTCCGAGCTTTTATCGTTTTGATGTTCTGGCCGTTTGACAGCAGTTAGCAATATGGCAAATCAAAACAACCCAACTGCCTCTTCAACTAAAAGAAGCAGAGAAGACCCTGATCCCGCCAACAACGCCAAAAACAAACCCGTGTTACGGACTATTGGCTGGCTGTTCCGACGAGCAATGCTTTTGCGGCGCTAATGAATAATGACCAGGAGGCAGAAGTTGAGAATAACTCTCTTCCGGACAATTCTCCCAGGGAGCCAAAACCTCCACCGATCTTCGTACATGGGGTGGAATCAATGGTGCCTCTGGTCGCCTTACTTGAATCTCAAGCAAAGGATGACTACTTTCTGAAAGCACTTCATGACAAGACTGTGAAAATCCAGTCGAAAACTTCTGATGCTTACCGAAAGATTTACAAAGCCCTGAAAGAAAAGAACACCGATATGCATTCATATCAGCTCAAAAGCGACAAAGGCTTCAGGGCTGTCATCAGGGGACTGCATTATTCTGTCAAGGAGGAAGACGTCAAGGTGGCTCTTGAGGCACTGGGCCACAAGGTGAAAAATGTGCACAATATCAGGCAAAGACGCACGAGGAATCCCTTGCCAATGTTTATGATCGAGCTTATCACGTGCTCGAACAATAAGGAAATTTACAATGTGAACCGGCTTCTCAGCTATGTTGTGCAAGTCGAGCCCCCACATATGAAAAGGGAAGTGGTTCAGTGTACTCGTTGTCAGAGATTTCACCATACAAAATCTTTCTGCAATCGATCCCCGAGATGTGTAAAGTGCCTGTCTTCACATCTGTCCGAAAATTGCCCCAGGAAGACCCGCGACGAGGATGTCAGGTGTGTGAACTGCCTGGGACATCATCCAGCTAATTATAGAGGGTGTGAGGCTCATCAGAGGATCAGGCAGCAGAGGGTTGCTGATCTGAGACATAGAATCCGCCAAGAAAGACAATTACACCGTGAATCTTCCACAAACATAAACAATAACAATAACATACGGCGAAATGATACTTTGTCATTCACTGAAGTCGCGTCTGGCGCCACACTGCGACAAGTGAAGGAAACACACACGAACCCAGCAACCACTATACAGCATACAGCCAATGCATCACATAGTACTGACATGTCAGAGCTAAGAGATATGATGAAAACTCTTGCACAGCAAATGTCATCAATTCTAAACGTTTTGACTACACTCGTCACTAAATTGAATCCATAATGATGACTCAAGTTTTAAGAATTGTTATATGGAATGCCAATGGTCTGTGCAATCATGCACTAGAAGTCAAAAATTATCTGTTTGCCCATGACGTGGATATTCTTTTGGTATCCGAAACGCATTTTACAAATAAGAGTTTCATCAAGATTCCAAATTATGTGATCTATAACACGAAGCACCCAGATGGCACTGCACATGGGGGAACCGCCATAATCATTAGAAAAAATATTAAACATCACGTGAAGGAAAAATACAAAAAGGACTTCTTGCAGGGTACAAGTGTAGAGATCGAATGCTGGAATGCCCCTTTAACTATAGCAGCGGTATATTGCCCACCAAGACACATCATTAGGAGGGATCAGTTCAGGGATTTCTTTAATAGCCTTGGTACCAGATTCATCGCTGCAGGAGATTATAATGCTAAGCACCCATTTTGGGGATCACGCTTGACTAATCCAAAGGGCAAGGAACTTTATGAAGCGGCCAAAAGTGGAAATTTGAATTTCTTGTCGACGGGGGAGCCTACTTACTGGCCGGCAGATTCAAAAAGGGTTCCTGATCTTTTGGACTTCTGTGTGACAGGTGGTGTGGACCCTGCGCGGTGCAAAGTAATGTCATCCTTTGATCTTTCGTCTGATCATAGTCCCATTATCCTTGAGATCCTTTCTAAGGCTAAGACTGTGACTAGGGAGCCTTCGCTTGTCAACGGGACTACAAATTGGGACCGTTACAGAGAAAAGTTGGATGAATCCATTGATGTCCCTGTGGAGCTTGCTTCACACCAAGAAATTGACGAGGCAGTGGAACGGCTGACGGAGGCTATTCAGGGGGCTGCTCGCTCGTCCACCTCACATAGGCTTAGGGACGCTCATGCGTCCGGAGTCCCTTTAAGTGTTCGAGAGAAAATTCGGGAGAAAAGAAACTTGAGAAAAATCTGGCAATCTACGAGACACCCTATTGATAAAAGAAACTTCAACAGAGCCGTGAAGGAACTCAAAAAGTTGCTGGAAAATCTTAAAAATGAGTCAATCGCCGATTATCTAGGAAACCTCACGCCAACTCAAGCTACTGATTTTAGTCTTTGGAAGGCCACTAGGAAGCTTACACGCCCACAAACTGCTATTCCTCCTATTAAAAGGAATGATGGAGGTTGGGCGAGATGTGATTCTGACAAAGCAGATGCCTTTGCCAACCATTTGATTGGAGTATTTCGTCCATGGCCGGAAATGGATGAGGACGATGATGAAATAAATAGCTTCTTGGAATCTCCTGGACAGTTAGCTTTTCCCTTAAGGAGAATAACTATTAAAGAAATTGTGGATGTCATCTGCACTGACATTAGTCCTAAAAAAGCTCCTGGGTATGATCTCATTACCGGACAAATCCTGAAAGAGTCCTCTCCTAAGGTTATTCGTTTCATCCAGAAAATCTTTAACGCTATGCTTCAAATTGGATATTTTCCTAAACAATGGAAGGTCGCTCAAGTCCGGATCTTTGTCAAACCTGGGAAAAAACCAGAAGAGATGACTTCTTACAGGCCCATAAGTCTGCTACCGATACTGTCAAAAGTATTCGAGAGGCTCTTCCTGACACGACTGAGACCTATTCTTGAAAAAGGTGGTGTTATTCCTGGTCATCAATTCGGCTTTCGAGCTGGTCATGGAACGATCGAGCAGGTTCATCGTTTGGTGGATGTAATACACACAGCCTTTGAAGGAAGGAAATATTGTACTGGCGCATTTTTGGATGTTAGCCAGGCATTCGACCGAGTTTGGCACAAGGGCCTCTCTTACAAAGTGAAGAAGATACTGCCATTTGATTGTTATCTGATAATCAATTCCTTCTTGAGCGAGAGAACCTTTTTTGTGAAACAGGGTTGTGAGAAGTCGCTTGTGCATCCTGTGTTGTCTGGGGTTCCACAAGGTAGCGTACTGGGCCCCGTTTTATATCTGATTTTTACCGCTGATCTACCCAAACATTCTCTCAATATAATGGCTACTTTTGCGGACGACACGGCAATTCTCGCAGTGGCTGATTCCCCGATCGAGGCTTCCAGGAATTTACAAGTGGGTCTTCAGAATGTTGAAACTTGGTTGAGGAAGTGGAAGATCAAAGCCAATGAACTCAAATCGGTGCAAGTTACTTTCTCCCTAAGGAGGGAAGTCTGCCCGCCCGTCAAACTCAATGGAACAGAAATTCCCCAAGCTGATGAGACCAAATATTTGGGTATTCACCTCGACAGGAGATTAACCTGGAGAAGCCATATATGGACGAAAAGAAAGCAGCTAAGCTTGAGGTGGAGGAGTTTGTACTGGCTCCTGAACAGAAAATCGAAGATGTCGATCGAGAACAAGGTCCTTGTTTATAAATCCATAATTAAACCGGTGTGGACTTATGGGATCCAACTCTGGGGAGCAGCCGCTAAAACAAATATAGATATCCTGCAAAGGTTTCAAAATAAAGCTTTAAGGCAAATCGCGGACGCTCCCTGGTACGTGACCAATGATCAGCTGCACAAGGATCTCAGTGTAGCTACAGTAAAAGAGGAAATTGTAGCAGCTAGTGGACGCTACAAAAACAGACTCCTAGGACATCCTAATGATCTCGCAGGGCAGTTGGCGATTGATGAGGGATCGGAAAGAAGGCTCCTGATGATGAGACCTTCTGACTTATTCATGCTATTATAGTTTAGTCTTGATTGTTTTTTTTTTTTGTTTTGGTTGACCCTTGAGGTTGACCTCCAAGTCGTTTTGTACACTTTGGCCGCTTATGAAGTTTATTGTGCTGTACCTTTTGCTAGCGCAGATTGCTTTAATAAAACAAACTTTCAAAAAAAAAAAAAAAAAAAAAAAAAAAAAAAAAAATTTCTGACAGTTAAAAGTCTGCAGATCAAGTTTTTTTTCTTTTGAAATCGAAAGCTTTGAAGCCGAACTACCTACATATATATACTTAAATTTAAACCTGTTTCATGGCTTTTGCGGTTGTAGCACTTTAATCACAATTCCATTTAAAAAAAAAGTTTTAAATGGCAGTACAGTCAAGTGTGCTAATCCGGGCGGTTCGCTATCTGGATCTTTTATGACTAATTCACTTAAAATAATAATTTTTATTTTTATTTCCGTAATATAGTCACTAAAGTAGCATAATATAACTATTCAAGTTTGAGAAAAAGCAAAAATAATATTTTTATCCATTAAATAAGTGAGTGTAATCGACTCATTTCAATCTTGTGCCATCAGGGTTCTTCACTAAAAATTTTCTAGCAGTGATATTTTCGTTAATGCCAGCTGGTTGTGAATTAGCGAAAAGGCGACCCAGTTAGTGCATGCTGACTCATTTCTGTATTATCATTATTTTATAAATTTTCTTTAATATTTTTGATAATTTGCTTCTGAATAAAGAAGATGCACAAGAGATACAAAGGGCTCAACAAGCCTAGGTATCATTATCCCGTTTTACTATAATCTAATCTAATCTAATCTATAATTTTCTTTAATATTTTTGATAATTTATTTTTATATTATGTTTCTGAATGAAACAGTGAATAATTCTATGAATTTAGAAGAAGTAAAAAAAGAATTTTATCGGTCCAAAAACAAGAGTTTAAGTAGCACTGTTAGGAAAATGATCCATACCCCACCTAACCATAGTATAAAAAAATGAAAATCAAAAATTACAAAAATAGTATATAAGTAGAAATAGAAAAAAAATCATTTTTAAGAAATCTCGACTAAGGGCTCTTAAAATTGTGGTAGTGAACAAAAATATTAAATCTTTTTAACCAAATAACAGATTTTAAAAAGACGCAAGAAGATACCCAGAGTGGTCAAAATCACTGAAGAAGGATGTCGTCCGGGTATCGGATTGGACGCCGGATGTGTCATCTATCACTTATATATCCATAATATTTTTCTGCAGGTAACTCATTTGAGATCATGTGCAATTGTGTTAGAAATAAATTTAAAAAAAAAGAACATTTTTAATGTTCTAGGTTCTTGGACGATAAGTCGGGTATGGAAAAAATCATATAATATATTTAAAAAAATGTTAAAATATATTTTTAAAGCGGAAATATTGCGTAAGGACCGGTTGGCCGGACTCACATTTTAGTGCTATTCCCATGAAATATGAACATATTTTTTTAGTACATAACTGTTGTCAAAGAGCTTCTACATAATCGACTTATCTTTGTGTTGGTTTCTGTCACGACTGTTTAGTAATTTTAGAATACGGGAAGGATTGAGGAAAACAGTCGAGACAGGAACCACAGCAAAGAAAAGAAAGTCGATAATGCAGAAGCGCTTTAGAACAGTAAAGTGCTAAAAAAATATGTTCATTATTTCAATGAACTAGGCACCATTTAAAGGAGATCAAAACATATTCTGTGAAAATGAGACCGCTCAGAAGTGACTGGCCCTACTACAAACCTCACAATAACTATTATTATATTTAATTTTTTTTAGTACATATATAATTACCTTTTTACTAACCGATGGAGACCTCAAAACTGGAGAAGTCGGTGGTGGCTCGTCAAAAAAGTCTACATCCTCCTCACCATGATGGTCCTCCAAGTGATTCCGGTAGTTTTTATCCTGTCTAAAGCCACATCCACATTTTTGGCATTTGTACTTCAGAGGAAGATGCTTGAGTTTGTAATGTCTCTGAAGGAGATTCGACATTAATTTATCGAATAATGTTCCAGGAAAATGTTCAATTTACCTTTAGTGCATATTTCCTGAGAAAGACTTTATTACACTTCTGGCATTTGTAAATTTTATCTCTGTCGACAGGATGAGAGATTCTGTGCAACTTAAGAGCTATTGAGGATTTGAAGGCTTTTTGGCAATTACTAAATGAACATTTGAATGGGAAGATATTATTGTTTGGATTATTAAGAAATTCTCCCTCTTGATTAGGGCGATTTTCAAACCACTCCAAATCTGTTGCTTGTACGGAATCATCTGAGTTCTCCCACCATTCAGGAAGGTCATTAAGTTCCCCTTCTCTCTTATTTTTAAATCCATGAATCAGGGGGAATTCTTCATTACTCAAAGTATCAGCATCAGAGATGCTTTCTTGGGAAGAATTGTAAATATCACTGTTGCTGTTATCAAAAGCATTCAATTGAACATGTTCAGGAGGGAGTGGTGAGTTCAGGAAATCAAGTTCTTCAACATCATTATCTGACTCTTCTTCTGGATCCTCCACTTTAACATAGATTTGCTCTATTTGTTGCTGACACGTTGTCTACAAAAATTATTCCATTGCCTAATGTGCTGATCATTTTAAGGGGTGAAGAAATAATGAAATCTTACCTCCAAAGCTCTTTCCAGTGGCCGGAACACACTTCCAGTCTGCTCGAAAAGATTGACAATCTCAACTAAGACATCACATGAGAACTTTGGGGAGTCATTGCAGTTTTTGTAATTGGTCTCATATTTAGTCTTAACACACAGCGAATCTCCGTTGTACTGATAAAAATGTTTCACAAGAAATACCCTATGCTTCAACAGGAAGAAATCTATTTCAGACCTCATCTCTCCTTCCTGCTTTGTTCTGTAGTTTCCTTTGATTTCACAAGTTCTTTCACTTAAAAACCTGTTGATCTTTAAAAATTCACCTTTAAATTATTTTCTATTCCATAGTTTTGCATAAAAACTTAAAATTTTTATCAATTTTTGTGTGGACATTGTTTTGTTTACATTTTATAATACTTTCTAAAATTGAGGTTATGTAATTTTCGAAAATGCCGGATTTCAAATTCAGAAAGCCTATTCAACGAATCGCTCCGTCTCCGCCGTGGAGAAGCTTAAAAATAAGAAGTGTAAAAAGAAAATTGTAATTACAAACGTAAAATCGTTAACAAGAATAAAAATCAGCCCAGTGATAAACGCGATAGACCAAGACCAGAAGATTTGGGACAGATTTGTGGAGAAAACTACATGGATGCATTATGTCGAAGCGGAAGAAGAAAATGTGTTAACCATGTGCCACTTGAGGATCAATATGGCGAACGATATCACCCTCCCCTCTCAGAAGAGATTTAGTATTGCAACATTTAGTTAACAAATAGACACGAAAAACGACTAGCAAACCATCAACATGTAAGTGAAGCTCAAATGTTAAATATAATGCATCTTGCTAATTGCCAAAATGCAGCAAATTTTGGTTAGAGCTTAAATTTCCTGCCTTAGCAATAAAATACTCTGCTAAGGCAACCCTAAAGATTCGAGACAATTCTGAGATAAAGAAGCCTAAAGATTTTAAGTTAAAGATTTCGAATTCCGAGTTATAGGAATTTTGGGTAAAATAGCTTTTATCGCCCCTAAAGAAATTTGATTATCCAAGATGTCAAAACAAGACGAATTTTTTAATGGTGCATAAAGTTCCGATTGATTGTCAACAAAAAGAACAATCTCCACAGTTGCTCCTCTCCTCAATGTCGCAATTCCGCTACAGTAAATCAAGCAGAGTTTAGTTATCGTCGAAATATCGGCAGTTGCTCCACCAAACACTAAACGACTAAACCCATTCAGCAGAAGGTACAGGAAGATACCCATACAGATTTTCCAGTTTCA
The DNA here is from genome assembly GCF_024763615.1 of Phlebotomus papatasi. Lineage (NCBI taxonomy): Eukaryota > Metazoa > Arthropoda > Insecta > Diptera > Psychodidae > Phlebotomus > Phlebotomus papatasi. The sequence goes on along the minus strand of NC_077223.1, from coordinate 34,040,809 downwards.
GATTTTTTTCTGGCAAAAAATTAGTAATTCAGGTCAATTAATTTCGAGTGGTAAGTAATTCAAACAAGAAGTGGCTGTAGATAAGTGACGAGGGAAATTTATGGTTCCAGGAGCTTCCTGGACCGAAGAAAAGAAAGAAGGGCCCCAACACACTTCTCAGCCAAAAGGAGTGCTTCGTCAATATTGTCCTGGAACAGAGAGATACTCTGGACTCTGGACGCAATAAGTGACAAATATGATCCCCTTTGGTTAAATCTCACGGAAAAATTGAATTCTATGGGGCCACCCGAGAGGAACACCGCAAAAACATTATGTAAATGATCAACTACATCACTCTCCAGAAAAACATTCATCTTTGTGATAAATTAAACTAATGTTTTTGATGAAACACACCTCTTGAACAATTGACAATCTCAAATTGAACTCGACTTAAAGGTTCAAAAGGTCCTATCGAGCAGCTTTTAAATTAAAGGCGATTTATAGACGTTTGAAATCTTTAAGTCTGTAAAACTTTAGCATAGTTTTCGAAATATACAGTCTTAAAGGTTTAAATAAATTTGACACATTAAAATTCGAGATTTTTATCAGAGAATACGAATCGACCTTTAAAGGGCGATTTAAAGATTTAAGACTTAAAGATTTATCTCAGAATTGAGGGGGCGGGCAGTCTCATAAAAAGCAGGTTGCATAATACAAGAGTAGATATTGCTTGCCCTCTAAGAAATAATTTTCAAAAATGCATATATTGTTTAGGGGTTCCGAGTTGCGATACGCGGGACAGAGAACCATCCGATCAGAGGAACACTGACAATCGCTGATACATTCTTTACCCCCAAAATTCAACTCACAATCGAATTTTCACGCATTCCGAGTTGCAAGCACGCCGACTTGCGCGCATTCCGAGGTCGCCTGTAAAGAATCTCAGCTACCATAAGCTTATCCGGGCTTATCAATGGTTTCTAATTACCGCACATGGGGAATCGGTGGCGCAATAGGCAAGACCGTTGGCTCTTGGGCGGATCGATTCCCTGGCTCGACTTACCGTTGTAAATTCGAGTCCCGCCCGGTGCAAAGATCCTGAATGTCTAATTTAGGCAATTTTCATATGTTAATAACGTAATATAATGCACCGCCTACGCCCAACAACTCCGGGAGCATGGAAGGAGCATCCACAATGCGGGAAAGGCGCTCCTGGGCGAGTCTACAAACGGACTAGCAGATTCTTCTAACACAAATTGAATCGATTCTCCACTATGGTAAATCCCAACTCAGAGAACGTTATGCCCTAGACACACTTACGACTTAAACTGAGAGGTGACTTAGTGGAAAATGATGGAAATGCACTTTAACCATTATTTCTAATATTTTTATTTATTTTTTTATTTTATTGTGCTTACACTCGAGTCCTTTTCAAGCAATTATATGCTTTGCGTTTATGCCGCCACCGCCGTCTTAGCGTTGATGACCAACCTCCAGAGTGAAATATAATTACGCTAAGCCGTCTCTAGGCTAATCCTCATGTCTGTCAAGGCCTTTTGATCTTCAACTGACGAAAATGAAAATTCTAGTAACGAATTATCCGAAGGTTCAGTCAGTCTACCAGTCTTTAAATTCATATAACATTAACGCTTCCAAATTCGGACGATAAATTTTCATCGTAAAAGTTTCACCGAACACAAAATTTGCCTATCAATGTTTATTTAAATAAAACTACAATCGACTTGCTTAAATATAGTTTGTACGAAAGCTTAAAATCACTTTATTGTAATATTTCTACTAGAATTTTTCTTATCAAATCTTATTTTGAGAAATCATCTCTTCCGTGTTTTCCTCTTGAAAATTTGTAGCTGTGGCATTCACTGCCGTTGCAAATGGTGATGTTAATATTTCTTCGGGATTTTCCTCCAATACTGTGCAAGAGTCTATCGTCGATGGGAAAGCAGCTTCAGTTGTCTCAAAGAATGAGAGTAGTTTGGAGCTGTCCATCGGGTATATACCAATCTTCATAAAGCTACCCTTGATATTTTCGGAAGTCATACATTTTTGGAGTGGTTCTACAGAGAGTCTTGCAATGTTGTGAATTTTAACTCGATTCCCTGCTTTTGCTGACATCCAAGCATCTAATGCACTCGCACAATACGTTTCAAATGATGAAAATACTGATAGATCAAACGGCTTCGTACGATGGATTGTGTGCAATGGCAGAGCCAAGATATGTATTCCGTTTTCTTTACAGAATATCATGGCGTCTACAGACAAGTGAGATAAGACATGGTTATGGAAGATCAATAATATTTGATCATCTTTGGATGCAGCAGTCTGAGTTTTCAAATGCTCAAGAGTTTTCAAAAAGGTATCTGCGTCCATCGAGCCTGTTCCATTACAAAAAGCAACAGATTCCTCAATACAACCTTCCATGTACGCAGGACTATTTCTTCTTCTAGGAAATAGGTAAACTGGAGGAAGTGATTGTCCCGCCGCATTAACAAATGCATAAATCGTAACAGTTTCTCCCCTTTCCGTTGTAACACATTTCCCTGCTTCCTTTGATTTTCCCACAAATATTTGCGGGACAGTACTCATTTCCGTTTCATCGAGACTGAAAATTCTAGAAGGCTCAAAATAATGTTGTATCCTGATGTCTTTCAGATTTTTAAAGAACATTTCCACGTTTTCCCGAGTGAAGGTGTTTTTTCTTTGTAAAGTGGCTTCCGGTCTTTGAATTGTAAGTTCTCTAAAAAGAAAGATTCAAGTAAAAGTCTTAGAAAGAATAATACTTTTAAATATTCCGTTGGTATCACCTGTGTCTATTTAAAAACCATTTAGCCCACGCTCTTCCAGCAGTCTTGTTGTCCTCCCAACTTGCTGGAACCGTCTGCCCAATGCTGATGGCATACTGGTAGGCCACTTCTCGTACTACGTGTAAGGTGAGGCCAAAATTGAGTTTGGAGAATTCCAACATATTTGTAACAAGATTTTCCTCTTGTGCCATGTTGAAAATTTGCCGTGACGCAAATTTGTTCACCATTTCCTTGTTCTTTAATCCCATCATCAGAGATACATTCTGCGACTCCGGTAATTCTTGTTTTATCTTTTTCAATCTTGAAAACAATGTACTCTTCGGGATTCCAAAGAGTATGGCAGCACTATTGAGGTTAATCTTGTCTTGGAGAATATCCTGGAGAGCTGCCTGTATGACTGGCTCATTTATAATTCTATTTCTTTTGCTTTTCTTGCCTTCGATTTTTCCCATATCCTGTATAAATAAATAAAATGTAATTGTAATGGTGTCTACACACTAGAAGCAATTTTCGTCAAAAATTGCCTTTTTAAAAAATTCTGACTTCTGCTTACAAGGATAGGGGAAATTTTCTTTAACTCTTTCGCGTCACACTTTTATTCAGCTGATGAATTCATGTAAAATTGAGTTTTTCCTAATGCTTTATGATCAAATATAATAGTTATCAGAGGTAAAAAATTAAATTCCAACTCGGAAAAAACCCAGGGTCATATATGACCCTATTGTCCTCAAGAGAAGTGTACATACCATTTTCATAATCTTTATCACGGGCTTTTTAAGAGTTTTTTTTGCTTGAAGTTATTAATTTGGCCAAAACCATGGCAAACTGGATTGTCTTGATGAACACTACTCCTGGTGTTCAAGGAATCTTCCTGGTAATCCCTTGAACAGTCACTGTCACAATATTTTGAGTGGTATTTTGCAAAAATAAACTTATCCACATATTTATTCACACACAATACAATTTCACAATATGAGACGCTTGCAGAATACTCTAAAATATTGCAAAATATGTTATAATTCATCAGATATAAGATGAAATGTCCAGGAGCAAAATGTCCCACCTGCATTTCACAAAGAAAAACAATGTCCCAACTACATTTCGCTATAGGTTTGGGACGAAAACACTGTTACCCTTGGGGACAATAGGGTCATATATGACCCGGAAAATTCTACGCGCTTTTCTGGAAAATTTAGAGTAGTTAATTATATCAAAATATGCAATATACAATCTTTGGTTATTCTATTTTGTGTTTCTAAAGAACTTTTTGCTGAAAAAAATAAATTAACATAAACAATTTTGAAAAAGAAAAGTCATTTCACAAAGTTCGAAATTCGTAATTTTTAATCTCAAATGTTTTCTTTTTCTGAATATCCGGAGTCTTGAGAAAATTAGCCAAGAATCTTACATCCTTCTATTATGATATCGTGCACAAACAGATAGATTTTAATTAATGTAAATACTTAAAAAAAACAACAACTTTTTTCCCCGGGTCATATATGACCCTAATGACGTGAGAGTTAAATTCGAAAAAAGTTTGTTGACATTTTACAAGTTTGATCTTGGTTATCGAATGAAGAAAATATGCTTAAATTTGCATTGGTTTGCCTTACTTATAATGTGATTTTGCATTATTAAGGGATTTTTATGACATTTACAACAAATATGAGTATGTAAACTTAATGAGTGTGCAGATGAATAAAAAAATCGTTGCATTTCAAAATTTTGTAGCCCGAGTTTCTCTCTTATTCGGGTGACATTTCGGTCCCAAATGCCCGAATTTGAGAGAGTCTAACTTTAATTTTTAACGATATTTAAAATTTTTAGGGGGATGACTATCGGAGTCGTACTGTATAACACATTTCTTAAAAACAATATATTTTTCATGTTTAAGAGCGTGGTAAATTTTAATAAAAATATTACCTCTTTAGGAATTTTTGCTGGTTTTGGTCCTTCGCATTTTGATGATGACCCATCGCTGAACTCTTCATTTGGATCATGATGCTCTGTCTCTGTGTGATTCCGTTTCAAGCGTTTTTTGCATAAAAAGCACAGCTCGTGTAATTCTTCAGATTCTTTATCAACTATCTCGCTTTTAAATTCCTGGGTTAGTGGGAATTGCTCGTAATTATCATTCGAGGTATTAGAATCAGATGAGCCATTTTGTACTTGAGTTACGTCCCTGATATGAGTGACGTTGTTCTCTCTAATTTCGGGAGGGTCGAAGCCGAATTCATCTGGACAATGTACTTCAGTATATTCTTCATCCGGATTCTCCGTTTTTATGTAAACCTGCTCGATTTGTCCACAAGCTGTCTGAAAAAGTAAAGACTTTCTTGATTAGATTGTCTAGTCTAAACGCCATGACGAAAGATATTGATTTCTCTCGAATGAACTTACCTGAACAGTGTTTTCCGGAGGCTTGAATACACTTCCAGTTTCCTCAAAAAGGTTAACTACCTCGATCAAGACGTCACATGAGAACTTTGGGGAGTCATTTCTGTCCTTGTAGTTGGTCTCATATTTGGTTTTAACACCAAAATAATCTCCGTTACATTGGTAAAAATTTTTCACAAGAAAGATTCTATGGTGCAAGAGGAAGAAGTCCAATTCTGATTTCATTTTTGTTGTCTTGTTGACTTAATCTATTTAATTTTACAAGACTAACTAGTCAAATTTAAATGATCTTCACAGGAAATGTACTTTTTGCTGCATCTTTTATAAAACAAACCCTATTTTTGTGTTGATACATCAACAAACTTTCTCAAGTAGAGGTTATGTGATTATCGAAATTCGAAAATTTTATAAAGGCCTATTCATTTTTTTTAAGATTTGGTTTTATAATTTAACTGAATTTTCCTTTGAATTCATTTATTTTTCACAATATTTTTAATAAAAAATATACAATCTATTTCAGAAATTAAAAAAAAAATCTATTGTTCATGATAAAAATTGTCAGTAAATGTTTTTTTTCTATCAAACACCAATTTAAATTATTATGGCTCCGGCACAGCTTTTAGATCAGGAAAATTTCATGAACTCGAAATTCGAATCCCTTTCTTTTTTAAAAGATTTCCGTAGGGTGTGTACCAAATTCCGGCCTGCTTGCAATTCCAACCACCATTTTTATTCCTCAGATTTCCATAAATTTTTGGTTTTTGCATACTCTTCTAGAGATTATACAATGCAAAAAATAACAAAAAAAATGTAGCTTCGAGAAACAAAAAGATGCGAAAAATGGAAGAATTCCCGAAGGGCAAGAAACTATGAGAATAAAGGTGGCCGAAATAGGGCACTGAAGTTATGTCTACATTTTTATTCATTTTAAAATGTATTAAGAATGATTTTAGAAAAAATGACAAGGGGTAACTCATTCCCATTTTTTCTGACAAGGGTTTCTGGTTTCTCGGGTTTTGCGATGCAAAAAGTGGGTTTCTCGGGTTTCGCGAAGCATTTCTCGGATAATTGACGAGGGTTTCTCAATATGAGTTACCCCTTGGAAAATAAAGACGATAAACTGTCTACAAGTTTCAAGCAACACTCCTTAGAAAGAAGTAATTTTAAAAGACCAATTTATATTAAGAATATTACATATCAAACTTAAGAATTTAGCGCTTGCATGAAACTATGCCGAAATTTGGCACATTTACCACAAGTCTATCTCATTCTTTCGCACTCTTTTTCTTCTTTTAACATTAGAACAAATTCAATTTAGCTCAGTCGAATTTGGAGTGTGAAAGAATGAGATAGACGTAGGCAAAACGTTTGAGAATAAAAGGAATGTGAATTTTGATTTCATTAAATTTTTGCTAAACTTTGGTAGGCTGTGTGATGATTCGTAGTGATTGTGTGGCCGGATATTACCTGAGATTCTTTATAATCTCAGCTTTAGTGGTCCGAGGTGAAATCCGTTAGCCTCTCTTTACTTATGTCTATATTAAAAGCGACCTTGTTTGTACAATATTTTAACATTAATTTAGTAATAGTAATTTTTCTAAGTCAAATATTCTCATGAAGTTCTATTTTAGAAAATGGTTTCTTTCGTATTCTCTTGAAAAATTATAGAATGCATTTTCGATGGAAATGATGTTATTAATATTGATTCGCGAATCGGGATTTTCCCCCAATACTGTGCCAGAGTCTTTTGTTCAGAGAACAGCAGCTTCAGTGGTGAAATTCTCTACAGTGTGCGACAAAACCATAACCGCACCTAAATTTTTTCGAATTTTCAAAAAATTATAGAAATTTTATTGTAGTTTTTATCTTAATACTTCCATTTTATCATCTGAGAAAAGAAAATTGTAATGGTTAGTCGGTTGAGTTTGATTGAGATTTTAAATTGAAAGAAATGTTAGAAAATCACATTTTTCAAAATGACAAAACCATAACCGCACTTAAAATTTTATGAAAGAAAACGCTCGAATTATCAGAAAAAGAACTTTTAGTACTTAGTGGTAGCTCAATGTTTACGAATCAGCTCAAAAATCCGGTTTGTCATACTCCTGATTAGATTTTGGATGGTGTTTTCCGGGATGTTATGCCAAACATCAAGTAACGCAACTTTGAGTTCTTCCACGTCTTGATATTGGCGATTTTCATTGTAAACACTTCGCACAAGTATTCCCCAGATGTTTTCAATAGAGTTAAGGTCAGGAGAAATGGCGGACCAGGGTAGAATATGAATACCCTGGGCAGAAATCCAGTCCTTCGTCTCCTGACTTACATGAATACTGGCGTTGTCTTGCTGAAATGTGTAAATTTCTTGTCCAAGTATGTCAGCAAACGTCTTCGGGGGACTGATATGTAGTCTCGATTCTTCATTCGATGCGAGGTAAAGCGTAATTCCAGGGTTCCTCTCGCACAAAATGCTCCCCAAATCATGAGTGATCCTCCTCCAAAGTTCATTTTAGAAAAATACTGCGGTTCTTTCCTTAAATCTCGCCAGTAATACCTAAATTAGTCAGGTCCATTAAGATTAAACTTCATTTTATCTGAGAAGATGATCTGTAAAAGTTCAAAGTGATCACAATGAAAAAGACAGTGATAAAACATATGCATTATTTTAGTCCAATCTGTCCTTAAATTCTCTCGAGCGAAAACTAAGCGTATCTCCATGTGATGCGGTTTTAGTCGCGGGTCTTGGAGACATATTAGCTCTCACGATGTCTGGCGAACATTCCATGGTCCTTTGCACGGTTCTAACCGATACATTGAGGTCCAATGATTCATTAATTGACCTGCAGGTACGAGATGAATTCGAAGCCATACGCCACACATTCCTCTCAGAACGCTGGGAAAGCTTCCTTTTTCTTCCATGATCACGGTTAGAATCATAGCTCGCAGGATCCTTCAAATAATTCCTGACAACGCGATCACTGTTTTCACTGTTCATTAAGTCTATTTGGCCTTTTTCATAATCCTTCTTCTTCTTCTTCTATTTTATGTAAGGCTGTTGGACTCACTCGGGTCCATATAGCCTTTTCATAATCCGATAAGATTTTTCCGTGCGCCATCTTGACGTTTTTGACACATAAACGCTAATAAAAATGACAGTGACATTTCAGAGAATAGATGATCTAAGATTTTTACAAATAGAGGGCGTGTGGTTATGGTTTTGTTACTTGAATTGTTAGACGATTTTCTAACATTTCTTTCAATTTAAAATCTCAATCAAACTCAACCGACTAACCATTACAATTTTCTTTTCTCAAATGATGAAATGGAAGTATTAAGGTAAAAACTACAATAAAATTTCTATAATTTGTTCAGAATTCGAAAAAATTGGGTTCGATTATGGTTTTGTTGCACACCTCATCAGTATGACATTGTCGACAAATTTAGATTTTTTATGTGGTAAATTCGGCAAAACTATTCGATGATGTGACTCATATCAATAATTGAGAAGTTCGTAGAGCTGCTTGTAATAGCCATTCGATACATTACTACCCTTTAATGGCATTCTGCTTCTGAATACGTCCACGGAAATTTGTCATATGACATTGTCATATTGCTATAGAATTTCCCTACAGGTGACTCAAAGAATGGGGATAGTTTGGAGTTGTCCATCGAGTATATTCTACTCTTCATAAAGCTACCTTTGATATTTTCGGAAGTCATGCATTTTTGGAGTGGTTCTACAGATAGTCTTGCAATGTTTTGAATTTTAACTCGATTCCCTGTTTGTTGACATCCAAGCATCAAATGCACTCGCACAATACGTTTCAAATGAAGAAAATACTGATAGATCAAACGGCTTCGTACGATGGATTGTGTGCAATGGCAGAGCCAAGATATGTATTCCGTTTTCTTTGCAGAATGTCATAGCGTCCAGAGACAAGTGAGATGAGATTCGGGTAATCGAAGATCAATAATATTTGATCATCCTTAGATGCAGCAGTCTGAGTTTTCAAATGTTCAAGAGTTTTCAAAAAGGTATCTGCGTCCATCGAGCCTGTTCCATTACAAAAAGCAACAGATTCCTCAATACAACCTTCCATGTACGCAGGACTATATCTTTTTCTAGGAAATAAGTAAACTGGAGGAAATGATTGTCCGGCCGCATTAACAAATGCGCAAATCGTAACAGTTTCTCGGTTTCTCCCCTTTCCGTTGTAACACATTTCCCTACTTCCTCTGATTTTCTGGTAGACACTACGTTTGGTGGTTTCAGAACAGTACTAATTTCCGTTTCATCGAGACTGAAAATTCTAGATGGCTCAAAATAATGTTGTATCCTGATGTCTTTCAGATTTTTAAAGAACATTTCCATATTTTCTCGACTAAAGCTGTGTTTTACTCAATAAAGAAGCGGCTTCTGATCCTCGAATTGTAGTAATTTCTCTAAAAAGAAAGAAGCAAGTAAGAATTAAGTATTGAAAAAGAATAATTTAAATTTAAATATTCTGTTGTTATCACTTGTGTCTTTTTAAAAAGCTTTTAGCCCATGCTCTTCCAGCTATCTTGTTGGCCTCCCAACTTTTTGGAACCGTCTGTCCAATGCTGATGGCATATTGGTAGGCGACTTCCCGGGTTACGTGTAAAGTGAGGCCACAATTGAGCTTGGAGACTTCCAACAGACGGGCAACAAGATTGTCCTCTTGTGCCATTGTGAAAATTTGCCCTGATGCAAATTTGTTCACCATTTCCTTATTCTTTAATCCCATCATCAGCGATACATTTTGCGACTCCGATAGTTCTTTTTTCACAATTTTTAATCTTGTAAATAATGTGCTCTTCGGGATTCCGAAGACTGTGGCAGCGCTGTTGAGATTAATCTTGTCTTGGAGAATTTCCTGAAGAGCTGCCTGCATGACTGCCTCATTTATAATTCTATATCTCTTGCCTTTGCCTTCGGTTTTCCCCGTATTCTGTATATAAAATAAATAAAATGTAATGTTTTTTATTGCAAAATCATAAAATTTTCCGCTTATAGAATTCTATTTTAGTGACAATATAAATATTATTTACGACTAAACTATTCTAATGCGACTTAGAATAGAATATAAAAGTGCTTTCTAAAACTTTTAAATGTATCCCACTTATTGCGATCTACTAAATAGATTTGCAATTTATGTTTTCGTAGTAGAAGTGGACGGATAAGATATAAAAGTAGGTCGTGTTAACGAAATACGAAATACGAAGGTTTGAAGAATAATGTATTTCATAACGGTGTTTAAGGAATGTTGTTATGTCATATATCAAGAATTATAACTATGTATTCTATGAATGATTGGCATATACAACATGTAAAAGAGTTTTCCACCGTTTTCACTCCGGAGGTTGGTCATCAACGCTAAGACGGCGGTGGCCGCATAAACGCAAAACATATAATTACTTGAAAAGGACTCAAGTGTAAGAACAATAAATAATAAATAAATACATAATTTCTTGAAAAGTATAATTCGCTCTCTCTGCACCTAGCTCTAGTAAAGCTGAATGAACAGTCAGATAGCCTAATATGACGCTTTTTACTCGAAACTTCAAGATTCTAAATAAAATACTTGGGAGTTCTAAATCCATAAATATCTAAAAATCGAGGGACTATCCAGAAGAAACGAACAAAGTAATATCTTTTCAAAAGTTCCAAGTTATCTATAATAGATTTCTTACCATTAGAGGAAAGCACGCTACCTTTGGACGATTTATGCTTCGCAAAATTCATTTTTTCAATGTGTTATAAGTGAATTTGACCAATTATATTTTAATAGCTAGTCCAATAATGCCTCAAATTTTCGGAAAAGTGCTATAGGTGAAATCCATAAGGAACACAGAGAAAAAATTGAATTGTACGAAGCTTGAGTCATCTTAAGGTAGCGCGCTTTCCCTTACAACACATTTCTTAAAAGCTAAATATTTTTTTATGAAAGTGTAGTAAATTTTAGTAGATGTAAGACTAATCGGTTCCGCGGCTAAAGTCCCTGCCGCTATTTTGAATCTCTAATCTAAAGACTAATTGGGTACACAAAGTGGCTCGTCTTTAGGGTTAGATCTCTGAGTAGAAGGTGAAGGGTGTGCATCTTTAAGAAAGCCTATAGGTGATCATGCCTTCCAATGAGCAAAGTGCTGGACACACTTACGACTAAAGTCCAGAAACGACTGTGTTTGTTCATAGCCAAGTCAGTTCCTGACACACTACAAACGAGTCTTAACATTTTCTGGCACTCACAGAACATAATTTCGTAGGCTTTATGTAGATATTTCTACTGAAATGCACTACAGTAGACTCTCTCTCAATCGGGAATATGGGGCAAAATGTCATCCGGTTTAGCGATAGAATTGAGCGTCAAAGCCTTTGTAAATTCCACAAAAAGCGCTCAATTATAAAGAATCACGATAAAATAGGAAGAACTACAGCGAATTTGAGCGAATTAGCTTCATAATTAAACGTGAAAATTGTTAACAAAATTTGTCGCCCGATTTAAAAAGAGCCGATTGAGTGAGAGTCTACTGTAGTAGTCCTTTTAAAATGATTATAATTATTACAAATAATTGTAATACAAATAATCGTAATTAAAAATAATTATTACACGTGTACTGAGACATGAATTTTCAAATAGTTTCATTTTCAGAGGAGTATTACTGCATTTCAGTAGAAATATCTGCATAAAAACCCAAGAAAGTTATGTTTTGTTAATACCAGTGAATGCTAATCCTCGTTTGTAGTGTGTCAGGAACTGACTTGGCTATGAACGAGCTTAGTCGTCTCTGGAGGGGAATTCTGTAACGCTCTGGAAATGCCATATGACAAACTGGGTTCGAATCTTAGGAGAGCTTTTCGAAAATGCGATTCTGTAGCCGTGACATTGCCATTTCAGCTCACGTGGCATTGTCAGAAGTCACATATTTTAGATTTCTGGCAATTCAAATGACAATGAATTTTGTTAAACAAATCAACCAAGACGTACTGTATTTTCATAAAATTATCAAGTATAAAGGGATTTCATTAAAAAAAAATCAATGAATTGCATTTTCGAACTCATATGATATGACAAAAAAAGCTCGATTGGCATTGTCAGGTTTCGAACTCACGCGTGACAATGCCACGAAAATTACAGAATTCCCCTACTGGACTTTAGTCGTAAGTGTGTCTAGGGCATAAGATTTTAGGCAGAAAGCTTATCTGTCTTAAGCGGTCTTCAGACTAAGAGTTTAGTCCAGTTCCCGAATGTGTCTAAATCTTAAATAGCGAGCAATTTTATTGCTTTTTGAGAAACTAACAGTTCATTTTTCTTTAATAATTCAATCCTGAATTAAATTTTCCACAAAACTGTGATTGATAAGAAATTAGAGTAGTAAAGCGATATGGATAAGCCTTAGGTCTGTAGCCCGTTTTTACGATGGAGAGCTTTCAATAAAATAATTAGTCGATCCTGAAATATTTACCTTTTTAGAAACTTTTGCTTGTTTTGGTCCTTCGTATTTTGATAATGACCCATCGCTAAACTCTTCACCTGGATCATGATGCTCCGTATGATTCCTATTCAAAGTTGTTTTGCAATTAGGATCATTCGTGTAATCCCATGAATCGTACAATTCGGGCAGTTCTTCAGGTTCTTCATCAACTATCTCGGTTTTAAATTTCTGGATAAGTGGGAATTGCTCGTGATTATTACTCCAGGTATTAGAGTCAGATGAGTTGCTTTGTACTTGAGTTACGTCCCTGATATGAGTGACGTTGTTGTCGTCTTCAATTTCAGGAGGGTCGAAGACGCATTCCACTGGGCAATGTACTTCAGGGTTGTCTTCATATTCTTCGTCCGGGTTCTCTGTTTTTATGTAAACCTGCTCGATTTGTCCACAAGCTGTCTGTAAAAGTTAAGACTTGTCTGATTAGATTGTCCAAAAGCCATACAAAAGATACTAATTTCTCTTGAATGAACTTACCTGAACAGTGTTTTCCGGAGGCTTGAATACACTTCCAGTTTCCTCAAAGAGATTAACTACCTCGATCAAGACATCACATGAGAATTTTGGGGAGTCATTTCTGTCCTTGTAGTTGGTCTCATATTTTGTCTTTACGCAATAATAATCTCCGTTAGATTGGTAAAAATTTTTCACGAGAAATACTCTATGATGCAGGAGAAAGAAGTCCAATTCTGATTTCATTTTTTCTTTGTCTTGTTCACTTAATCTATATAATTTTGCAAGCCTGACTGCTCAAATTTATTGATCTTCACAGGAAATATAATTTTTGTTGCATCTTTAATAAGAAAAATCTTATATTTGAACTCAATTTATTGTTTTGATACTTTTGATACATCAACAAACTTTCTCAATTTGAGGTTATGTTTATTATCGAAAGAAAATTTTATAAAAGCCTATTCAATTTTTTGGTGCTTAAAAATGTTGACTACGAATTTTCCTCTGAAATATTTATTTATTTTGACAAATCTATTTTTTAAAATGACAACAAGGAAATTTTTAATTCATTTTTAAAATGAACAAATTTTTCCTATTATTTTCATTATTAAAAAAGTTATTAAATGTATATAGGGGAAGGTGGGGCTATGTTGAGCTGTGGGGCTACACTGAACTACGATTTTTCGCATAATCTAAAAAATGAATTATTTTATTATTTACATTTTATTTAGTTCCTTAATGATTTTGTCTATTAATTACATGACTGCAATATCGGTTTTGGTTTAGGCCTAGACGGCCTAGACCGACCACAAAGTAGACCCACCTCACCTAGCCCCGTACCAATTTAAACAATTTAAATTATATTAATAATTTATCAAATCCAACTTATTTGTACAAGGGTTTAAATCGTTCAAATATAAAATCACCCCTTTAATTTTAGGTAATATATTTTCATGAAATCCTATCTTGAGGACATAGACACTTCCATGTTTTCCGCTTAAAAAAATACAGCTACGCTATGCATTATCGTTGGAAATCGTGACATCGGCATTTTGTTTTCGCTTAAGGTTTTTCATCCAAAACCGCACAAGAGTCTTTTATCTATGAGAGAAGAAGTGCCTTCAGTTGTTTCGAAGAATGAGAGTAGTTTGGTGTCGTCCATCGGGTATATACCGGTCTTCATAAAGGTACCTTTGATATTTTCGTTATGCCCTAGACACACTTACGACTTAAGCCGAGAGGTGACTTAGTGGGATGGAAATGCACTTTAACAATTATTTCTAATATAATTACGCTAAGCCGTCTCTAGGCTAATCCTCATGTCTGTCAAGGCCCCTTAGATCTTCAACTGACGAAAATGAAAATTCTAGTGACGAATTATCCGAAGGTTCAGTCAACCAGTCTTTAAATTCGTATAACATTAACGTTTCCAAATTCGGACGCTAAATTTCATCGTAAAAGTTTCACCGAATACAAAATTTGCCTATCAATGTTTATTTAAATAAAACTACAATCGACTTGCTTAAATATAGTTTGTATGAAAGCTTAAAATCACTTTATTGTAATATTTCTACTAGAATTTTTCTTATCAAATCTTATTTTGAGAAATCATCTCTTCCGTGTTTTCCTCTTGAAAATTTGTAGCTGTGGCATTCATTGCCGTTGCAAATGGTGATGTTAATATTTCTTCGGGATTTTCCTCCAATACTGTGCAAGAGTCTATCGTCGATGGGAAAGCAGATTCAGTTGTCTCAAAGAATGAGAGTAGTTTGGAGCTGTCCATCGGGTATATACCAATCTTCATAAAGGTACCTTTGATATTTTCGGAAGTCATGCATTTTTGGAATGGTTCTACAGAGAGTCTTGCAATGTTGTGAATTTTAACTCGATTCCCTGCTTTTGCTGACATCCAAGCATCAAATGCACTCGCACAATACGTTTCAAATGATGAAAATACTGATAGATCAAACGGCTTTGTACGATGGATTGTGTGCAATGGCAGAGCCAAGATATGTATTCCGTTTTCTTTACAGAATATCATGGCGTCTACAGACAAGTGCGATAAGACATGGTTATGGAAGATCAATAATATTTGATCATCTTTGGATGCAGCAGTCTGAGTTTTCAAATGCTCAAGAGTTTTCAAAAAGGTATCTGCGTCCATCGAGCCTGTTCCATTACAAAAAGCAACAGATTCCTCAATACAACCTTCCATGTACGCAGGACTATTTCTTCTTCTAGAAAATAAGTAAACTGGAGGAAGTGATTGTCCCGCCGCATTAACAAATGCATAAATCGTAACAGTTTCTCCCCTTTCCGTTGTAACACATTTCCCTGCTTCCTTTGATTTTCCCACAAATATTTGAGGTACAGTACTCATTTCCGTTTCATCGAGACTGAAAATTCTAGAAGGCTCAAAATAATGTTGTATCCTGATATCTTTCAGATTTTTAAAGAACATTTCCACGTTTTCCCGAGTGAAGGTGTTTTTTCTTTGTAAAGTGGCTTCCGGAATTGTAATTTCTCTAAAAAGAAAGATGCAAGAATTGAAAATATACTAATACAATTAATAGTTCCATTAGTATTACCCGTGTCTTTTTAAAAAAGATCTAGCCCACCGTTTTCCAGCTCTCTTGTTGGTCTCCCAACTTGTTGGAATCTTTTGATTAATGCTGACGGCATACTGGTAAGCCAGTTCCCGTACTACGTGTAAAGTGAGGCCAAAATTGAGTTTGGAGAATTCCAACATATTTGTAACAAGATTTCCCTCTTGTGGCATTGTGAAAATTTGCTGTGATGCAAATTTATTCACCATTTCCTTCTTTTTTAACCCCATCATCAGCGATACATTCTGCGACTCTGGTAGTTCTGTTTTTACTTTTTTCAATCTTGAATATAATGTGGGTATTGGGATTCCGAAGACTTCGGCAGCTTCCCTAATTCTAAGTCTGCCTTGAAGAATTGCCTGAAGAGCTGTCTGCATGACTGATTCATCCGTAGTGCTGCGTTTTTTGCCTTTGACTTCGTTTTTCCCTGTGTCCTGTGTAAATAAATCAAACATTAGTTTTTGACAACAAAATCAAGTTTTTTCTTATTGTAAATTTCAACGTCAGGAACAATATATCTTCCGCAGTAAAACTATTTTTAATAAAACTTTGATAAGAATGTAATGTAAGTGTCTTTGACATGGAGAGTAGAGAATTTTAAGACCTTACTAATTGCATTACAATTTTTGGGATTAAATAGATCGTTTTGCAGTATATTGAGACAATCATTAAAAAAAAGGAAGGAATAAATCTAAATCAGCCTATATAAGTGTAATTCTTAGGGCCTTGACAGACATGAGGATTAGCCGAGAGACGGCTTAGCGTATTAGAAATAATGTTTAAAGTGCATTTCCATCATTTTCCATTAAGTCGTCTCTCGGCTTAAGTCGTAAGCGTATTTAGAACATAACATTGAGAATTCGCTTTGAAGGGATTTTATATGTAAATCATTTTAATTTGGTTTAATAAACAATATAATATTATATTCAGCTTGATTTTTTTATGTAGGAAAGCTCTTTGAATCAGGGATTCCAAATCAAAACTTGGGTCAATTGATTTAGAAACCCTTGACCTTGAGAAATCGTTCTTAGAAAGGATTCAAGGACATTTTCGTATATAAACGAAATATCTACCTATATAATCATTACAGCATTTCCTAAAATAAAAAATGAATACATTTTTGGAATGTTCCAATTACATAGAGAAGTGGACAAATGAAAGATCACTTGCAATATCTATCCGTCTGGCCTGGGCATGTAGTTCTAGTAAGGTCCAGACAAATAATTGGGCTAACATGGCGTTTTTTAATGAAACTTCAGAACTCTTTAAATAAAAATCTCTTGGAGACTGAAGAATCGAAATGTAAAAATAATTCAAAATCGATGAGTTCTCGAGGAAAAAAAAACCTATAGGGGTAACCGGGGTACAATTAGCCACGGGTAAAAGTAGACAGTGGATTTTTCTCGTTTCCCTTGAAAATGTAAGTACATTGAGCGAAGTATTTTTTAATGAAAGCAGGAATACATTCCCACATTCTCAGAAATATTTATAAATCGGATCCTGTTGTCCTACAATTTAAAAGCATTTTTACAAAATGGGTATAAAATTGTAATTTTGATGTGACAGTTTTTGGCCCAGCATTTGGTTTTCTAAATTGTTAGTCAAAATCTCATAGTTTTACTTTGTTTCTGGTTTAATAAAGTTAATTAAGAGATATTTTTCACTTGGATAATAATTATCTCTTTTTTATATAAAATGATAAACACTGAAACAGCCCTCGGGGAAGATGTAGCCACTCTTTCGTGGCGGGATTAAACTAATGATGATTTTTCACTAATATATAGCCAATATCCTAATGCAACTTATGAAACATAAAAATATTAGACAAACCTTATCATTTTTCACAAATCATGCGCGAAAAAAGCCTTATTTGCTGACTAAAAGTACCCCGCTCTCCCCTAAAGTAATAAAATCGAAAGAAACGAATATCTTATTTTCTTATGAGTTCCCAGAAGATCTGACAGATTTCTAACTAAATTATCCTTAACTAATATTAAAGGGCATTATTTAATTTAAATATGATAAATTTACCTTTTTAGGAACTTTTGCTGGTTTTGGTCCTTCGCATTTTGATGATGACCCATCGCTGAACTCTTCTTCTGGATCATGATGCTCCGTCTCCGTGTGATTGCGTTTCAAACGTTTTTTGCATAAAAAGCACAGCTCGGGTAATTCTTCAGGTTCTTCATCAACTATCTCGCTTTTAAATTCCTGGATTGGTGGGAATTGCTCGTAACTATCATTCGAGGTATTAGAATCAGTTGAGCCGTTTTGTACTTGAGTTACGTCCCTGATATGAGTGACGTTATTCTCTCCAATTTCGGGAGGGTCCAAGCCAAATTCCTCTGGGCAATGTACTTCAGTATTGTCTTCATATTCTTCATCCGGATTCTCCGTTTTTATGTATACCTGCTCGATTTGTCCACAAGCTGTCTGTAAAAGTTAAGACTTGTCTGATTAGATTGTCTAACCGCCATGACGAAAGATACTGATTTCTCTTGAATGAACTTACCTGAACAGTGTTTTCCGGAGGCTTGAATACACTTCCAGTTTTCTCAAAGAGGTTAACTATCTCGATCAAGACGTCGCAGGAGAACTTTGGGGAGTCATTTCTGTCCTTGTAGTTGGTCTCATATTTGGTTTTAACAACAAAATAATCTCCGTTACATTGGTAAAAATTTTTCACAAGAAAGATTCTATGGTGCAAGAGGTAGAAATCCAATTCTGATTTCATTTTTTTTGTCTTGTTTACTTAATCGACTTAATCCATAGAATTTTGCAAGCTCGACTATAGCAGAATTTAATTCATTTTCAAGAAATCTCACTGTTAGTTGCATAAATAAACATTTAGTGCTTAATTATAATTGTTGAGAATTGAGAACACATGAATTTAATGTTTATTTTTATTACATCAACAACACTTTGAGAAACTTTCTCAAATTGAGGTTATGCTATGTTCGAAAATTTTAAGGCCTATTGTCACTGGGTTTTAAAATTGAACTGATTCTCTGCTCTTCAATTCATTTTAAATTTGAACAATCTTACCTAAATTAAAAGTTCAAATAAATATCTAAGAACAGTGGATCAATTCAATGAAACTATTCAATAAAAGTAACTATTAAACTGTTTTTTCGCGTTAATTACAAAATCCTTTTAACTTTGAAGGTACTAAGAGAGATTGGCAGCAGAAACGAATAAAATTGGCTTAACAAGAGTTACGACGTTATCACACTTGCACATTAAAATTTTAATGTGATTCACGTTAATTGTCGCTTGTGAGCGTTCAAATATATTATTTGTGTCTTTGAGTCACTTAATATTTGGGGTTTTTCTATTTATTGATAAAGAAGTGGACTTGGCCTGCAAAAATAAGTTTAAATTTACCTAAAGCACAAATATTTTTTACATTAAAAAATTAATGAGAAAATCGCATTAATTTTTCGCATTAATGCTATAAATCAATTTATATCAAGTTTTGCGGGCCAAGTCTACCTTTTTATCAACAAATAGATCAAATTTTGAATATAAAATGATTCAAACACACAAATTACACATTTGGACTCTCATCCTATCAACAATCACCTTATTGCGTTTTTCATTGGAAAACATGGTCGATCGATGAAAAATTCGATGGTGAACAGCTGTTCACCATCGAATTTTTTATCGATCGATTTATTTGTTTTTTTTTTCCTTATTGTATTGTACTTTGATTATGATATAATTTCACTTTCTCCTTTTTTATTGTTGCAATTCTCTGTTGCTCAATTGCCATACAGCTATCATGGCTTGGCTATAAATCTTTCCACTACAACACTCGTGGACAAACTCACGATTAAAAATCTCAACAAAAAAAAATTGTAAAAGTGCAAACCTGACAATATACAACCTGTGAAGGGGTTTTCCATAGTTTTCACCCGCTGGAGGTTGGTCACCAACGCTAAGACGGCGATGGCCGCAATGTATAGTGAGTTCAGCATGAGTATTTGTAAATGATAATGACTCAATAAATACATACATTTCACTGTTCCGAAAAAAATTGTACATATCTCCATACAAAATGTACTAGAAAACGTATACGACTTATTTCGGAACGGAGGGAGCACTATACTTAAGGACACTTACGATAATTTTTGTTTAATAGCTTTTGTTACGGTTTTAAAAATTTCTTTTTCTCAAGTGAGTTTAATAGACAAAATACACATATTTCAAATATGTATATGCTACTCAAAATCGCAAAAATGAAGTTAGGATGATTTAACCAGCGACTTCTGTATATGTCCTTCATATGATAATATGAAGGAGTCGTTGATTTAACTCACGAATAAGCAAACAGATAAAACAAAAGGAAATATGAATGTATAAATACAAGTATAAATTTGTAACCGTTCGGCTATATGGATCTTTAACCGTACAAATTAAATAAGAAATAAAAAAATAATTATAACTCAATTTCAGAAATGGAAAGACTTTTCATAAAGATCATGATAAATGTTTTTTTTTTATCAAATATCAATTTATCATTAATAACACTGTGTGACACGTTGTGGGTGTCTTTGACGAGAGTGCCAAAACTTGTTAGAGGGTCATTTAAGGACCTCAAATCTGCAATCCGTTTGTCCGGGTCACCTCTAGATTTTTTTGAAAAAGCATATTTAGTTTTTTGATGTTTTATAAAATTCAAAAATTCATATCTCCGGTTCTAATTATCCGGTGGTAGTCACATAAAGCTAAACTGACGCGTAATTTCATCCTCTATAACTCTTGTGAACATATCAAGCATCTACGATGAAAATGAAGTATATTTTTTAAAGATATTTTGAAAAAGGGCACCTAAAATGGTGCATTTTTCTGTGTTTTTTCCATCTTCCAGTAATTGAAAAAGGGCACCTAAAATTGTGCATTTTTCTGTGTTTTTTCCATCTTCCAGTAATTTTCCCACTTTAATAGGGCATTTTATATGTCAAATAACTATGCCTAAAAGTTAGAGAATTTTATATTCTTTCATACCTTTTTGGTTTA
Organism: Phlebotomus papatasi; assembly: GCF_024763615.1. Classification (NCBI taxonomy): domain Eukaryota; kingdom Metazoa; phylum Arthropoda; class Insecta; order Diptera; family Psychodidae; genus Phlebotomus; species Phlebotomus papatasi. Next base: position 34,020,024 of record NC_077223.1, on the reverse strand, counting down.
AATTTTCTATCCTAATTCGTTTATTCACAATAATTTATTGAAAATAAAATGCATTATTATAAAAATAAAATCTCTTATTATATATAATTATTTGGTATCTCTGTCTAACCTACTGAAGAGCATTCTCTTTTGCACTCTCACTTACACATTTCATATAAAAAGAGGCGAAATAAAAAAAGAGACGTATATAGAAATAAAGAGAGAAGAATAGTTTTTTGGCACTCATAACAGCTATTCTTCTCTCTCTATTTCTAAATACGTCTCTTTCTTTCATTTCGCCTCTTTTTATATGAAATGTGTAAGTGAGAGTGCAAAAGGGAATGCTCTTCAGTAGGTTAGACAAAGATACCAAATAATTATATATAATAAGAGATTTTATTTTTATAATAATGCATTTTATTTTCAATAAATTTTGTGAATAAACGAATTAGGATAGAAAATTTAAACCAAAAAGGTATGAAAGAATATTAAATTCTCTAACTTTTAGGCATAGTTATTTGACATATAAAATGCCCTATTAAAGTGGGAAAATTACTAGAAGATGGAAAAAACACAGAAAAATGCACCATTTTAGGTGCCCTTTTTCAAAATATCTTTAAAAAATATACTTCATTTTCATCGTAGATGCTTGATATGTTCACAAGAGTTATAGAGGATGAAATTACGCGTCAGTTTAGCTTTATGTGACTACCACCGGATAATTAGAACCGGAGATATGAATTTTTGAATTTTATAAAACATCAAAAAACTAAATATGCTTTTTCAAAAAAATCTAGAGGTGACCCGGACAAACGGATTGCAGATTTGAGGTCCTTAAATGACTCTCTAACAAGTTTTGGCACTCTCGTCAAAGACACCCACAAAAAGGTAAATTTTGTCGCACCGTGTAATTTATCAAACCATTACTTTAACTTTCGTAGATCGTGTGGTGATTAGGGTGATCATGTACAATTCCAAAACGTCCTGAATTAGTGTCTTGCTTATGTGTACGAGGGTTTTAATTTAAAATCACTTTTATGTAATTTTTTAAGTCTTTGTATTTTAATGAACTATTATTCTCCTGAGACGGTCTCTTTCGTGTTTGCCTTTTGAAAAATTGCATCTGTGGCATTTATTCTCGTTGCAAATGATGACGTTAGTATTACTTCAGGATGTTTTCCCAACACCGCACAAGAGCCCTTTATCTATTAGAGAAGAAGTGCCTTCAGTTGTCTCAAAGAATGAAAGTAGTTTGGAGCTGTCCATCGGATATATTCCGCTCTTCATAAAGGTACCTTTGATATTTTCGGAAGTCATGCATTTTTGGAATGGTTCTACAGAGAGTCTTGCAATGTTGTGAATTTTAACTCGATTCCCTGTTTCTGCTGACATCCAAGCATCAAATGCACTCGCACAATACGTTTCAAATGATGAAAATACTGATAGATCAAACGGTTTCGTACGATGAATCGTGTGCAATGGCAGAGTCAAGATATGTATTCCGTTTTCTTTACAGAATATCATGGCGTCTATAGACAAGTTAGATGCGACATAGTAATCGAAGATTAATAATATTTGATCATCCTTGGATGCAGCAGTCTGAGTTTTCAAATGTTCAAGAGTTTTTAGAAAGGTTTCTTCGTCCATGGAGCCTGTTCCATTACAAAAAGCAACTGATCCCTCAATACAACCTTCAATGAACTCAGCCTTATTATTTTTTCTGGGAAATAGGTAAACTGGAGGAAGTGATTGTCCCGCTGCATTTACAAATGCGCAAATCATGATAGTTTCTCCCCTTTCTATCCTAACACATTTCACTACTTTCTCTGATTTTTCGGTAGATACTTGCGGAGCAGTACTAATTTCCGTTTCATCGAGACGGAAAATTCTAGATGGCTCAAAATAATGTTGTGTCCGGATGTCTTTCAGATTTTTAAAGAACATTTCCACATTGTCTTGGGTAAACCTGTAATTTTTTAGGGGTTCCGCTTTTCGAGTTGTAATATTTCTAAAAGAAAAAAAAAATCATTCTTAAAAAAAAAAACTTTTGTATGTGCCTCCGTTACAGATCGTCACCTGTGTCTCTTTAAAAAAGCATATGGCCATGATCCTCCTGCTCTTTCGTTGGTCTCCCAACTTGGTGGAATCTTCTGATCAATGCTGACGGCATATTGGTAGGCTAGTTTACGGATTGCGTTTTGGGTGAGACCAAAATTGTGCTTGGAGAATTCCAAAAGATGGGTAATAAGATTTTCCTCTTGTGCCATAGTGAAAATTTGCTGTGATGCAAATTTGTTCACCATATCCCTTGTCTTCAATCCCATCAATAGGGACACCTTTTGTGTATCCGGCAGGTCTGTTTTTATCCTTTGCAATCGTGTATACAGCGTGGTTTTCGGGATTCCGAAGACTTCGTTAGCTTCCTTTATTCTAAGCCTGTCTTGAAGAATTTCCTGAAGAGCTACCTGTATGATTGCTTCATCTGTTATCCATTGGCTGCTATTTTCACCTCGTAGTCTCTTTTTTTCCGTGTTCTGCATAAATAAAAGGGATGTAATAATTTTATTATAAAACTACCTATTTTTCTAATTATAGGGGAAAGTACTCTCCCTTCGAACGTTCATGCCTTTGAATAATGTGAATTTTCTTTTAGTTTTCCTAAGAGACTTACACATTTCTATCAAATATGTATCAATTGGCTAATTTATCAATTGTTGATAATTCCATGATAATTTAGTGTAAATCTCTTACGAAAACCAAAAGAAATTCACATTATTCGAAGGCATGAACGTTCGAAGGGAGAGCACTTTCCGGTGCTCAGGGCTTCAGGGGTGAAATGTTAACTATCCCATTTTGATGCATCGCTAGTGTCGAGTGTCAATTATGGGCGATCGAGATAACTTGCATTTTATGTCGCTAGTGTCGATAATTCTCGCCACTAATTTATCGACACCTCTGGAGCTGTCGATTTGAACTCTCGAAGGGAAAATAAGTGAACATTTTACATTTTTTTAGTAAGTAAATACGTTTTTTTAATTTATTTTTATTTAATTTTGATAATAATTTCTTGAAATTTTATATTCTGGGTATATCATAAAATATGGAATTGCATGAAATAATCTTGAAATTTATATTTTGTTGATTTTGTTCAACAAAGATGTATTTGCGTCGACAGGGAAAAGTTCATCAGAGGGGGCAGATACCATATTCGATGATTGAAGCTGCAATCTTTGAGGCACTGTCCGGGAAGTTGAAGGAGAAAACTCTCATGGAGTTCTTGTAGTTAAATTGAACCTAACTAGCTCGAATTTGTGAGTTGTCTTAGATGACCACAGATTCGTCAGCTTACTTCGGAGCTTCGGAGCTTTTGCCCTTACTTAACAAATAAAATACTATACAATCCATCAGGAATCCACAAACTTATTGGAATGATATCATTCCTGAAATTCCTGGAACCACTTTCTCAATAGCAACAGTGCTGCAAGTTTTTCAGAGGGAATTACTTTGTAAGAATCTGATACAAATGAAAAGATATGAGTAACTAGATAGATTTCATATAGGTAAATGTTTTTACACTTCTTCCGGAAGCTCCAAAGGGTTGTTTTCATCCCACAATTTTTGCGTTTTTTAGCCCAAAATGTATATTGGGCTTCCCCAATATCACTTTTTCCATGAACAATAGTTTCTGCCGGGTTATTTTCTTAGCTTAAAATCATTAAAATCACTGAAATGACTTCAATTGCAAAATCAAAACAAGCTAAAATGAGGTTATATTTCACTATCCCAAAGTGTCACAATCTCCAGCATCTCTTCATCGATTTCAAAGCAGCCTACGATAGCATAGTCAGGGTAAAACTGTACGAAGCCATGGGAGAATTCGGCATCCTGAACAAATTGATTAGACTGACTAGGATTACCATGACCGAAGTGAGGAGCAAAGTAAAGGTGAATGGGCTGTCACGAGAGTTTCGCGTGAACAACGGAATAGGACAGGGGGACGCACTGTCGTGCGTCCTCTTTAACCTGCCACTGGAGAAAGCGATCCGTGATTCCGGCGTGAGCATGAGGGGGGTCATACTCAATAAGTCCACGCAGCTCCTAGCCTATGCTGATAATATCAATATATGGGACGCAATCCCAGAGCTGTACGAGAGGCCTTCATCCAGATTGAACATGCGGCACGAAATCTGGGGCTACAGATAAATGAAGGCAAAACGAAGTACATGGTGACCTCGTCAGCAGCAACTCCGGCAACATCTACGGAGAGCATCGGTCAAACAGGGTTCCCGATGGGGGACTACAACTTTGAAGTTGTCAACTCCTTCGTGTACCTTGGGTCAACAATCACAGCCGACAACAACATCTCAACAGAAGTCCGCGCACGGCTGCTGAAAGCCAACAAGGCCTATTTCCAGGAGCATGACATTTCCTATGTTTCCCATATGTTTCTAGCGAGCCGAAAAAACTTTTGAGTTTATTAGCTGTTTTCTGTCATTGTAGAATGAATTAGCAAAAAATACTTATACAAGATAAAAGCCAATTTAATAACTGAGTGGCAACCGAAAATCCTAAATTGGCAACCTACGTAGTTTTGGAGATATCTCGTGAAATGTGTACGAAAACAGGGAAAAAATTACATTAAAACCGGTCGCATTTTTCAGAGCTAATGTCACCCCCTGCCTATTTCAGTCTATCAAGAGTTTTCTTAACTTAAGCATAAAGACTAAGCTACTGCTGTATAGGACTATGATCCTGTCAGTCCTCACGTATTCGTCTGAGACGTGGGTCCTCAGCAAACAGGATTGCGAACTCTTGGCCGCGTTTGAGAGGAGGATCCTACGACGGATTTTTGGCCCCATATGTGAGGAGGGACGATTCCGGAGCCTATACAACCATGAGGTGTATGAGCGCTACTGAGAGGTAACTGTCGTCAAGCAAATACGCCTCAATAGGCTCCGGTGGGCTGGTCATCTGGTTCGCAAGGATGAGGACGACCCAGCCTGGAAAGTCTTTAGGGGCGGACTCTATGCTACGAGGAGGCGAGGCCGACCCAGCCTCAGATAGACCGACGGCGTGGACCAGGACGCCAGCTCGTTAGGGGTGCGAAATTGGAGCACAGTGGCGCGTAACAGGCTCGAGTGGCGACGGGTCCTGAGTCAGGCCAAGACCAGTAACTGGTTGTAGCGCCGGATAAGTAAAGTGTCACAAGAACGAGCCGACAATGCATGAAGAGCCGACACTCATTTCATGTCATCATTTGGATCTAACGATACTAGAGATTCGATTGTGTCGAATCGATACTAGCGAGAGCCAAAGTTATCATTTCACGCCTTAAATCGACTTTATTTATTTTAAAATAAAAAAAGAACTAATAGTTTACTTATATTTATTTTTCATAAATAATGTTATATCGACAGCTATTCAGTCATATTTTGATCCGGTTAAAAACTTCGCATTGTCAATGCCGTTACGATCAAATGGTAGCAGACCGCATCCTCTAAATCCTCTTTTTGCAATGTCTTCGAGATTTAAGAGTGACAAAGCATCTGATAATACCCCTATGAGATTCCGTGGTTTCAATTTGTCTCCATTATTTTCACTGCTCCATTGACTTAAAGTCACTTTGTATTTCTCTTCCAGTGAGGAGAAAAATGATGTGTCCAAGGGTTGCATCACATGTGTTGCGTTGGGGTAAAGAGAGATTAACTCAATTCCCTTGCTTTTACAAAATTTACTCAACTCTAGAGTAATAAAAGGTGCAAGTCTATCCAGGTATAGTATAACTGGAAATTGTATGTTCTGTTTTAGAAGCCAGTTGTAAAAGGAATTTGCAATGTAACTGTAAAATATTTCACTGGTCATCGAGCCACCTTCTGATATTCCCATTACCCAGCCTTTGTCATTGCAAGCCGCAGTCATAATACTAGAATTTTTTTGACCTTTGTGTATAAGCAAGGGTGGAGCCAATTTTCCATCAGCTGAGATGGTGAATAACACAGTCACAATATTTTTCTTGTTAGATGCCATCACTTTTCCAAATATATTTGAGCCCTTTCTTGCCATTAGCTGATAGAAGTAAAGAGAAATTCAATCATACTCATTTTCACAAAATAACACCAAACATGAATTTAAAATCAACACTAGATTAACAGAACACTAACCTTGTCGCCCACGGGAGAAAGCATTACGCCGGTTTCGTCTAGACTAAAGACGCGATCATGAGGGAGTTCCAGAAGATCTTTGGATTCTAAGTATTCACGTGTTTTCTCAAACCACTCAGTGATGTTTTTAGTAGTAACACCAGTTGTCTGTGTGATACGTGAATCTAGTGTACGATGTCTTAGTTGTGGGTACCTCTTCAAAAAATTCCTGAACCAAGCATATCCTGGCCTCCCATCTGCAAACTCATTGACGATGTTAAATTTCTTACACATCAGTTGTACACTGTCGAGGATCTGATCTTTTGTTATAGGATGCCATTTGTCAGTACATCCCAAAATCCATTCAACGATCTCATCTTCTTTGTCTTTTGGTAGCCTGGGGCGTCTTCCTGCAGTACATTCCTCTGGATATCTCTTGATGAGCTTATTAAAAAGGGTTGTTTTCGGCACGCCAAATAAAGTTGACGCCTCACCCAGTGATTTTCCGCAGCGAAGAGCTTCCAGACCTTTCTTGACTTGCTCTTGAGTGTAGGATTTGTTCTTCTTCTTGGTCTTTTCTTCTCTGGTTATCTAGAATGTAGGGAAATCTCACACACTTTGTTCACATTTCACAAAAGCACTTTTTTCACAAAATAAGTAATTTAAAGTTTTGCTCAAAATTGTTTGATATCACATCTAAAAATCAAACCGGGATAATAACTGTGGGGTGTACTGCACGAGTATAAATTTGATGAGGAATTTATGAGAGTTATTCAATAATTGTAGAGACTGTAGTAGCTGTGTAAACGGATCCAAGTCGAACATATTTCTGGTCAACACACCTTGGATCGCGTCTAAGGTGTGTTCTATCACTGTCGTCGTTTTATATATGGACAGAATGGTGAAACGCAGTCGGAATCAGAATATGAACTCCGATATCGTGAGTTTTTCACGTGAAAAATTCATGACTTTTAGATAATCTTTTGTAAGTGTTTCATAAAGCTTTCACAAAAAATGCCCTATGATATGATACACTTATAAACCCTAAGAAATCACATGAGAGTTTTTGCGAAAGCTTCTTGAAACGCTTTCTAAAGGTGACCTCAGGGTCGAGAATTTCCCTCGCGAATAACTCACCATTCCAGAATTCACACCCAGGATACGATTCGCATTGAGGATTACGGAGTAAGCTATCTCCTCTTTGCGGATGATTTAGATGAAATCTACCCCCTGACCAATTTATACTAAACAAAGCTTAAATTTATCAGACAGAAATCTAGTATATTACTCTCTACAAGATACTGAGTCTTGTACAGCTCGTATACAAGAAACGCCTTAATTTTAACGCGTATCGCATAACGGTAACGGGTGCAGAAAAATTTCCATACGAATCCGTATGTGAATGTGAGAAGATGGTTTTAACCATCTTCTCCAAGAAGATGGTTTTAAGATGAAGGCCACTCGCCGGCGAGATGGCTGAAACAAATATGAAGGTGAACATGGCTAAATCGAAAATAATAATGGTGATCTCTTGATACCCTGATACCCCCTACACGTTAATGGAGTCATATTGAAACAGACGGAGGAGTTCAAATATCTTGGGGTGTTATTCACGAGTGATGATAAGAAAGACGTAGAACCCTCGTCGCGAAACGATTGTGGTAAATCAAAGAGAGGTTCACCTAAGGGTTCACCGTTGCTGCCGACTCCAGAAGATCTCTTGGAGGTATCAAAAAAGTATTCTTGGGCTGCGAAACTTGTTTATTGATGAAGATTAGTACACTACTGGGCAAAGTGAGCAAAGTTTCCTCCAAGACTGAACTAACTTCTTGAATGTAATTACCCTTCTTATACTAAAATATTTCACTCACATCCTAACTTTATTCGATATTATTTCCCAGAAAAGCGTCCAATTCCAGGAATTGCTCATTAGAAATTCAGAGCGTACTTCTGAACTTAACGATCGTCTGAAGACGATCGTTAAGTCGACGTAACGATCCTCGATCGTATGAAGACTTAACGATCGAACAGGGACTTATTGATCGTCTGAAGACGATCGTTAAATCTACGTAACGATCCTCGATGATATGAAGATTTAACGATCGGAGAGGGACTTAACGATCGTCTGAAGACGACCCATAAATGATCGATAAAAATATCCAACTTTCGCTATTTCTAGTCTTGTCGGCCATTTGCCCTGAAAAATTCCTCAGAGACCAAGGTTTATCGCGGCCAATTGCTCGGAATCGACCCGGCTATGTGCCCCCATCCGAATTCTTTCAGACCATGTTACCGACTGCCTGACAGTGCCGCCTGTCAGCCAATCCTCCACACGGTGGTCAACAGAATTATACCACCAGTAAAAGACGGGAAATATGAATTTCACGCGAACAGGAAAGGGAATCCACCAGCCTCCAATCTTCTTCTAACCTCTAGTAATCTTCGTAAAGTTGATATATCACCCAATTTACGAGTTTTTTAGGAATAGAGGGTGCCCTTTGTTTACTTAATCTAACAAATGCACCCGGATTTGGTCACCGAAAGAATGAAATAGCGAATACGAGGTAACGAGATGAGGAGTTCGTGAGGAGCTCGGACACGGAGTCGAGAAATCATAACTTCGATAGAATGATCATGTTAAATGTTAAACGCATGAATGGAGAAAGATTTATCGGAAAAGCTTTTTGCGTGTCATTCTGATGAGGCATCAACCTCGGAACAGGACAAGGATAAGGTGGCTGAATCAAATTCAGGATCTTGCCTGGGAATATAAGCTCTAAATAATAACTAAATGACGCCAAGTGTTGTAGGAGAGGTCTTAGAATCAGGGATTCCAAGACCTTTTGCACGATACTTGTTTAGTACTAAACTTGGATCGATTCAATTAGAAACCTTTGATTTTGACAAATTGTTATTAGAAAGGATTCAAGGACATTTTTGAATATGAACAAAATGTCTGCCTACACAACCACTACAGCATTTCCAAGAATAGAAAAAAATGATGGATACATTTTTTGTAAATATTCCAAGGTGAAAATTAAATATTCCAAGGAGGTGAATTAAACGGATGATAGATTAGCATACTATATCTATCTGTGTACCCTCTAGTTCAAGTAAGGCCTAGGTGGATAGACGGATGGCCTAAAATTGCTCTTTTTACATAAAATGTCAGAGCTCTTTTAAAACAAAAGTTTGAAAGTTGAAGAATCGAATAGGGTAAGTGTGCCAAATTTCGTCATGGTTGCATGCAAGCGTCAAAGTCTTAAGTTTGAAATGTAATATTTTAAATTCACATTGATTTTTTTTATTCTTTCTTCTGAAAGTGTTGCTTGGAACCTTGTAAAGAGTTTACAGTCTTCATTTACACTAAAATAATTCTTAAAACATTTTAAAGTGAATAAAAATATAGATATAGCTTTGGTGCCCTATTTCGGCCACCTTCATTCTTATAGTTCCTTGCCCTTCGGGAATTCTTCCAATATATTTTTCACGTTATCTTGTTTGTCGAAGTTACATTTTTTGTTATTCTTTTGCATTGTATACTCTCTAGAGTACGTAAAATCTAAAAGTTCGTGGAAATTCGAGGAACAAAAAAAGTGGCCGAAATTGCAAGCTGGCTGGAATTAGGCACACTTACCCTATCTTTAATAGAAATTGATTTTTTTCATTTCTTCTACTTTAGGAGTGTTGCTTAGAAACTTCTAAACAGTTTATTGTCTTTATTTACTTGAAAATCGTTCTTAATACATTTTAAAATGAATAAAAATGTAGACATAGCTTTGGTGCCCTATTTCGGCCACCTTCATTCTCATAGTTTCTTGCCCTTCGGGAATTCTTCCAATGTCTTTTTCACATCATCTCGTTTTTCAAAGCTACATTTTTTTGTTATTCTTTTGCATTGTATAATCTCTAGAGTATGTAAAAACTAAAAAATCATGGAAATTCGAGGAACAAAAAAGGTGGCCAGAATTGCAAGCTGGCCGGAATTTGGCACACTTACCCTATAAATATAACTCAAAATCGAGGAGTTATAGAGAGGACCCTAAATTATAATATAATAAAATTGACAAAATATTTTTTCAGTCTTGCAGAAGATCTGAGAGATTCCTAACCGTTCTAACAAATCCCATTTCTTTAAATTCAAGACAGTCCTTTGAAGGTTAAGGATGTTTTTTTAATTTAAATATAATAAATTTACCTTTTTAGCAACTTTTGCTGGTTTTGGTCCTTCGTATCTTGATGATGACCCACTGCTTAACTCTTCATCAGGCTCATGATGTTCAGTGTGATTCCGTTTCAAACTTTTTTTGCATGAAACGCAGAATTCATGTAATTTTTTTGGTTCTTCATCTGCTATCTCGGTTTTAATTTCCTGTATTAGTGGAGCTTTCTCGGTATTATCATTCGAGGTATTAGAATCAGATGTGCTGTTTTGTACACGAGTTAAGTCTCTGATTTGAGTCAGATTGTACTCTTCAAATACGGGAGGACCGAAGAAGCATTTCACTGGGTTATGAACTTCAATTTCATCTTCAAATAATACCTCTTCTGGATCCTCTGTTTTTATGTATACTTGCTCAATTTGTTCACAAGCTGTCTGTAAAAGGAAAAGCTTTCTTGATTTGTCCAAACGCCATGACGAAGGATACTGATTCCTTTGAATGGACTTACCTGAACAGTGTTTTCCGGAGGCTTGAAAACACTTCCAGTTTCCTCAAAGAGGTTAACTACCTCGATCAAGACGTCGCATGAGAACTTTGGGGAGTCATTCCTGTCCTTGTAGTTAATCTCATATTTTGTTTTAACACCATAATAATCGCCATTACATTGGTAAAAGTTTTTCACGAGAAATACTCTATGGTGCAAGAGGAAAAAGTCCAATTCTGATTTCATTTTTTGTCCTGTTCACTTAATCTATAGAATCTTAGCAGTATCACAAGTCAAATTCAATTAATCTTCTCAGAAAATGTATTTTTTGTTGAAATTTTTATAAAAGAAACATTTATTATGGAGAACTCGTGCATTTATGTTGTTATCTTTTGACATATCAATCAACTCAACAAACTTTCTCAGGTTGAGGTTATGTTATTTTGGAAGTTCGAAAATTTAGAAAAGGCCTATTCGAAAAAATTATTTCTTTTTTTTTCTCGCCAACTGTTCTCAATTCTTTGAATCCTTTTGTAATTTGAAAGACAAAAAATAACAAGAAATATAGAATCCTTTTTTCATTCAAATTAAAAATATTGACAGAATGTTTTTTATCACAGCAATTTATATCATTAATTTTGGCTATCCACTCATTTCGAACCCATTTTCTTATTTTGGCCAATAAAGATGATCCCTGGAAAATTATTGGCATAAAAATTAAATATGGTTATAAAAGCAATCAGTGATAGAATAAAATTTAGCATACTAAATTTATTCAGGAATACAAGGGTAAAACTTATCTTCAATTTTATTTACAAGGCTTTTAATTTCTCGAAAGATTTTTTGGCCATCGAATAATTAAGGGGTTTTTCATTAACTACAGTGCCCGGCTTGTAATCCGGATGATTGGGAGACAATATGAGAGATGTCAGCTTCGTAATCCGGATGGATTTTTTGAATTTATTCAACGTCTCGAAAATATAATACAGTACGACTTCGATAGAGTCAACCCCTAAAAATTTTAAATACCGTAAAAAAATAGTAAAGTTCTAGATTTAATGCTAAACTTTTAAATAAATTTTGTTAAGTAAGAATCACAGATCATTTTTAATAAGTGAAATAGTAACTAGAACAATTAATAACTTAAAATATTGTATGAATAAGAATCAAATGTGTTGACTCTATTGGAGTCGTACTGTATAAGTTTTTTTTTTGTAAACTAGAATCCAATCTAAAGAGAATCCTATGCTATTATACTTTATTTATTAAACAAAAACATCACGATAATTCATTTTCATTGGTGAACAGACATGCATACATAACCTCAAAATTATTTTAAATGTAACCGTCAATAACTCGTCCGGATTACGCCGATCCGGATTAGAGAGCGGGCACTGTATCGGCCATTGACTTTATTTCTTGATAGAAAAACATCTTAAATTTTTCCGCATTTTGTCATAATAACTCCAGCCAAAAAGTTTCATGTACTATTTTGATAAGCTTGGGTGCGGTTCTCTAAGTATATAAACTTTCCAAGATCTTACTGGATATTTCTTTCTAGAAGTTATATTTTCTGTAATTTAATAGATTAATAAAAAAAGCAGTCAAATGGCCTAAGTCATCCGAAAAGGATTAAGATTAAGAACTTATTGCAGAATAAAAACAAATGAAGTACCTACATATCTTAAACTTTATATTTGCAAATACAGGACATTACACGAGAAAAAAAAACTTACATTTATAGAGTAAATGTATTTTCAATTTTTATATTAGAAATTCTATTCTTGCATCTTGCCTCACTGTGCTTGAGGATTTTTGACTTGAAGAAATCTTCATTGTGTGCAGTTGAAAATCTGTGATCGGCAAGCATGATAATTTCGCCAAAAGTTTCAATGAGATTGGCATATTGACTGAAACGATCTTTAGAATTATTCCTTGAGTTCCCAGTCCAGGTGTAGTGATTGAGCAGAACCCGATCAAACATATGATCACACAATCGAAAAGCAGCTTTGAGACCTTCAGCCATGCCTGTAAATCCATTAATTTTGCTCAATTCTTTTACAAAGGCTGCTCTGTAATCCTTTCTCGCCAGATTGTTATTTAGTTCTTCTAGTTCATCTTTGCTTGTAATGGGAAAGTTGACATTCAATTCCATACCACCATCCAAAATTGTAGGTATAAATGTTGATGTTCTGTATACATTTGCCTGCAGAAGCCTTAGAACTTTATCAATCTTTGAAGAAATTCCATCCAATTTTTTGTCATATGATGGATCAACTGAAAAATTAAAATTAATTAGATTGATATGGGGAAGGATTTGTTGAATTTTAACATACGAGAGAACAATACTGCATCTTCTTTGATCGAATCCTGTCCTTGGCCCTGAAAACTTTCTTCCGGGTTACCCATGTCAGGAAGAGAATTAGATGTATGCGGTATCCAATTGATATTTGAATTACTTAGGAGTTGTTTTTTGGCTTCTTTATTGAGAGGAAATTGTGTATTCGGCTTTGATTTCTTCATGGGAATCTTCAATTTGGCTCCTGATCCTGATTCATTTCTCTGTTCAATAGGCATTTTGGGAGGTTTCTGGAAGAAACAAATTTTATTTAAATTTTCGCAAACATTTTTCGAATAGAGTAAGTGTGCCAAATTTCGACATAGTTGCATGCAAGCGCCAAAGTCTCAAGTTTGAAATATAATATCTTTAATAGAAATTGATTTTTTTCATTCCTTCTACTTAACGAGTGTTGCTTAGAATAGAACCTTGTAGACAGTTTATCGTCTTTATTTACTTTAAAATCATTCTTAATACATTTTAAAATGAATAAAAATATAGACATAGCTTTGGTGCCCTATTTCGGCCACCTTCATTCTCATAGTTCCTTGCCCTTCAGGAATTCTTCCAATGCCTTTTTCGCGTCATCTCGTTTGTCGAAGCTTCATATTTTGTTATTATTTTGCATTGTATAATCTCTACAGTATGTAAAAACTAAAAATTCATGGAAATTCGAGGAACAAAAAAGGTGGTCGGAATTGCAAGCTGGTCGGATTTGGCACATTTACCCTATATCATACTGAATAGGCATTTTTGGTGGTTCGTGCTCGTGCAATAAAAATTTTATTGTAATGATAGGATAGAGGGAAGCTTTCAGGCTTGTATAGGCATTCTGGCTTCGAACACTTCACATTTTTCCCATATTCCTTCAATGAATTAGGAAGTGTGTGACTTAAACTATTAAAATCTATTAACATATTTGTCGTAGATAGGTCATTATACTAGAATGTTTTGAAAAGTAAATTCTCTGTACCTGAGGTGAAAAATAATCTTCTTCATCTATCCACCCCATGTCGTCCTCATCATCAGTGTCCGTTTCTCTATTATGTGTCACTTGACTCTTAGGATTTGTTTTCAAAGAGTCCTGTTCTTCAATCATTCCCAATGGATTTTCTTCCTTCACAAAGATTCGTTCTATTTGCTGATTAGAACTCTGCAAATTACATGTTTGTGAGAATTTCAGTATTCTACTGATGCTATGGGATCTATTTACCTCAGGAGGTTTAGCTGGACACTCCATTACACTACCCGTTCGTTCGAACAGGTTGACGATCTCCATCAATGCATCGTATGAGAATTCCGGGATATTTTCACTATCCCTATAATTGTCCTCATACTTAGTTTTTACACACAAGAAATCACCAGTGAATTGATAGTAATTCTTGACGAGAAATACTCGATGCTTGACTGAGAAACCCTTCAGATTTGCCTTCATTCCTATTAATTTATAATTTGTTCTTTTTGCACTTTTTCAGTAAAAATTTTCAGAATAATTTATTTGTGAGAAGATATTTTCCAAGAAAATACCCTTGTCAGTCGGTATTTTACCATAAAAATACGATATTCTTAAAAAATATTTTTGTTTATATTTCTGACAGCAACTTTCACTATTTTTGGAATGGCGTGTATGTGGTAAATTCCGTGTTCGAAAAAGGGCTATTCGATGGTCGGATTTACGTATCACTTCGGTTACAACGACTTGACTTACCTGTGGGTGACTTCAAGATTTAGTCCATAGTCTCTTAGCATAGAGAAAAGTACAATTAAACGTAGAAGATTAACAGGAGAAGATAAAATTGTAAACTTTTTTTGAAGATTTTAAATTATAAGGAATTCGAAGAAGAACAGATTGATATAAACGAAATATTAGAAAATCTAAGTAAAAATTGGGAATCCGATTATAAAAATATCACAGAACACATATAGGAAAATTTAATACACTAGATCCCGGCATTATGCACATTTTCGGGACCGAAAAAAACGCGCGAAATGGCATTATGCATCGAGAAAATTTGCATACCTACAGGGGCTTTCTTTTGAATAAATTGACCGTTGAACGAATTTCGCGCAGAGTAAAAGTCGGTAAAAGTAGTTCAAACAAAAAGATTCAAATGTTTCAACTAATTCAACAATATAAAAATGCATTAACAAACAGTACATGGCCAGAGTTCTTCAATAAATGGTTAGAATAATAAAAAAAAAACCTTAAAAAAAGAAATTAAAATTTTGTTCTGAAAAAGTAGCAAAATGTTTTCAAATTTCCCGCGTCGCAACATAGTATGCATTCAGGCGTATTTCAAAAATGATTTCATAAATTGACCCCCGATGGTAGGCAAATTTGCATAATTGTGTGTGCATAATTCCATCAGGTGCATAATCCCGAAGGACTTAATGCCGGGACTGAGTGTAGAGATATTAGAAACAATAAAATAGAAAATAAAATGTGATTTAAAAGTTCAAAAGAAATAAAATTGATATCAAGGTTAAGAACAGGACACTGTTATGACAAAAAATTTCTTAAAATGATAAAAATAATAGAAGACGACAAATAATGTGAATTATGTAACACTGTAGAAGACGCAAATCATATAATAATATTCTGTAAAAAGTATTAACATTCAAGAAAAAACTATAAGTCATTAGAAAACGCAGAAAACCTGAAAAAAAATTCTTGAATAAAATAGCTACAAAATATAATATAAAGAAATTGTCAAATTTACTAACGAAAACAAAATAGACATTAAACACAGTTAATTAAAAAAAATCACGAAAAAGATAAGACATAACTCTGAATGGGTGCCATGGATGATCCCTTTACCATTATCGTTCATCTCATCATAATGGTATGATACATCCGGGTAGAAAGGACATTCTCCCTTATGGCCTCTACACACTAGTGTAATTTATGTCCATATTGAAGAGTTTTTCCTAGAGAAGCATAGGAAAATTGTTTCAATATGGACATAAATTTCTCTAGTGTGTAGAGGCCATTAGTCCAACTATTGCCGCTCTGAATATGGATAGGTAAGTGAGCGTGTATGACAGCCTGCTGATGCGGTTTTGCGTAGTGTGCGAGTTTTCAATTCTCAGTTGTTTGCATGCGGGATTCTCCCACATTTTCTTAGTTTTTCGCTAATTTCTTAAGTTTTTTGTGCAAAAATAACATTCAAATTAGTTAAGGCAAGTGATTTTCCAACATATAGTGACGAAAAACCAGTGCAAACAGTTCAAAACATGGTTGAAATCTAGAAAAGAACGAATTATAACCTTATTTGGAAAGGTCAAATAGACTCCAATGGTTTATATAAGAAGAAAACAGATATAAAATACAGAAAAGAACAAAATGAAAAACAAAGAGACATTGAAAGTATAAAACCTAAAACAAATTGAAAAAAAGTTTTCGAACTCCCAAGTGTTCAAAAATTGTATAAATAGCCACGGTTCAGCCTTGCATTATGGGGAAGTAGAATTTTTTTTTTTTGGAAAGTTGCACTTTCTATAAATGATGGAAACCACGGAAAGTATTTTATAAAAATCACACAAAATTATATTAAATTATAAATATGTTTAATTTTGGACATATCAGAGCGATACTACCGTTCCGAAGCCGAGGAGATGTTGCCGATTTGGGCATGTTCCGAACAACAATCTTCGCTTGCACGTATATGTAGTTAGTGTGATTTTGGCATCAGCAGGCTATCCAACGACTCCTTCATATTATTATTATTTGTCATTTGTTCGTAAATGTTTGTAAAATATTCGTCAGATAAACAAAAATTTACGATCAAATGAGAAAATTTTACGAAAATTTTTTGTGTGTTTACGGACATTTACGTACAAAAGTTTGTAAAAGTACAAAAAATGCTCGTCAAGTGAACATATTACGAACAATGTTTGTGAAAAAAGTACAAAGCTTTACGAACTTGTTTGTGGGTTATACGATTCACGAGCATTTCGTAACTCCCCCTTAGGAATTCACAAACATTTACGAACATTTTTATAAAATACTTTTTTCTGTGTAGAGACAATTCTTACCAGAGACAAAACAGCTCAACAAGCAGAAGAACTCAAGAAGGTCACAAAAATAGGGAATATGACCGTAAAAATAGATGAACATGGAGCTTAGAATCAGTGCAAAGCATTAGTCAGAGAAGAGACGAGTACATGATGTACTGGGATAAAAAAAGAAAGAAAACTGAGCATCATAATTAAAAAAAACAGGGAATATAATAAAAAAAGTGGTGATAAACGGATAATTTTTAAAAATTAAACTGAGTGAAAGAAATGGCTATATGGACATGATTGAGTCCGCGTAAGCCAAAACGTAAAAAGAAAGAAGATGACTTCAAATTAAATAATTTCTGTTTAAGTTTTAATTTCTCAATTTATATTTTTATTAATAATATGTAAAATTAACATTACATTGATTGAACTTAACCGCGTAAATTACTTACAAATCCTATATTGCAACCATTTTTTTAGAAAATAGATCTACAGTGGAAAGTGCGCTACCTTCGGACGACTCAAACTTTGGACAACTCAATTTTTTTTCTATGCTCTTAATGAATTTTATCCACGGTTCTTTTCAGAAGACTTGAGGCTTTTGACTAGAAGACTAGATGTTTAAATATAATAAACAGGTCAAATTCATTAAAAAAAAAACCAAATTAAATTGGTCGAAGCTTGAGTCGTCCGAAGGCAACGGAGCTTTCCCTTACTTCTTTAATTTGGATATTGAACTACTTTAGTTAGAATTCGATTTATATAAAATTTTAAGGATCGTCATTTATGTTTTTTATGACAAATTACAGAACAAAAATTGATCAATCCAAATTAAAATTTAAGTTTCTTTAATATTTACTTTACCATAGCTTTTTAAGTTGAATTACTTAATAAAAAAAGAGAGATTGAGGCTCAATAATACTTATAACTATAAAAATGCTCCATTAATGCAACCTTTTTCTCTTGGACCTCATTACACTGTATTTCAGAATTTTATCTTTGAAAAATTTCTCATTTTCAGCTATTGAATATCTGTTATCTGCTAGCATTATAATCTGCCCAAAGACATCGATTAAATTTGTGTATTGATTGAAACATTCTTTAGCAATTCCAGACTTGGACGATCCTGTCCAGTTGTAAAGACTTAAAAGATAGGGGTTAAAAATATAATCGCATAGCCTATAGGCGGCTTTATTGCCATCACAGGTGCCAGAAACTCCATTTACTTTGCTGAGTTCTCTCACAAAACTCGCTCTGTATTCATCTTCGGCCAAATTCTTGTTGATGATAACAAGCTCTTCCTTTGTTCTAACAGGAAAAGTGATGTTTAAATCAACACCAGAATCATTGCCTGTGAGGTCCACATTGCCTTTTTGCAATTTCAGCAATTGATCCAATTTTCTAGTGATCTCATTGAATTTTCTGTCATAGTAGGGATCAACTGCAATCGAGAAAATCTATTCAGATTCCTGTTTAGGATCTCAAAACATTATTATTAAAAAAAAAAGTTGATGGCGCAGAAAATAAAGTGGAGTACCAAGGGTAAATAAGTAGGAGAAGTAAGTTAGTTGGGACTTGGGAGGTGTTTCATTTCCCAGGCGCCCCATTACACAATAATTTCATATGGAATCTAAGAACCCTAAGAACCTACCCTCATGAACAAAATTTAGCACAACTTAAGCTTAAAATGATTTCACTTGTATGTAATGTACTCATAGCTTAAACACGAAAATGTTAAAATTGCAAATAAAGAGCGCACAGTTTCAGCACAAAACGGTTAAAATTGAACATAAAATCCTCACAGCTTTCAAACAAAACATTTAGCAATTTAGATCGTTATTACTCGGATTCTGTGCAGATTTTATTAAAAATCGATATAATATCATAATTTCTGTGTGAATTTTTGTTTAATACGTTAGTTTCATTTTAGTAATAAAGCGCGATGGTTTTTTAGAATATTATCACAGAAACATTCATTACCACAGAATTAGTGTTAGCAAGGAGACACTGATTCTATTCATAAACATTGTTTTCTAGAATGTGATGTCTTAGACAAGGTATATAGCAAAATCACCCCAAAAAATTATCGTTATGATGAGAGTAGGAAAAAAATCTCAATTTCAATGATTTTTACAATATTGTTGATTAGCAGAGACCACAGAACAATGAAAAAACTCCTTGAGCATGTAGATATATTAGATGAGCACATATATTCTGTCAGTAGAAGAGGTCGAAAGTTTGCAGTGGTATATCTCAGTTCCTGATGAATATAATTTGATGAGTGAACTATTGTTGGAAAGCGTGGCTCATTAGCTTTCAGGATCTGGTATATGTAATCTGCTATGAGTAAACCATGGTCATCCAGAACCATTTATGTTGAAGAAGACACTTTTTGCAACGTCTTTTTTGGCTATCTACTGCTGGGACCAGGAGTGACCCACTTTTCTCGCACAAGGACTGTTTGTTAGAGGAACTCAAAAGGTACAATTTGTGGAAGAAACTTTTTTCTTGGACATATCATTTTTTTTATTCATCGACTTTTGCAAGAATTTTGAAATGTTAAACGCAAAGAAAAAAAGGACAGATAATCCTAACCGGCTTATGTAGGTGAGATTCTTAACGTGAGCTAACTCGGAGTGCATGCAAATTCGATTTAGAGCTGAAATTGTGAGTCGCCATTCAGTTATCTTGAATCAAATTCGTGAAATTATACAAATTTTGTATTTAAACCAAACTATCAAGGATTTGGATGAACTGACAGAAAAGTGATATATGGGTGAAATGTAGACCAGAATGTACTCTATAATTTTCCTATAGAACATGATCTCATCGATTACTCAGAAGCCAAGATAAGCGAGGTTTTTTGTTTCTTAACTTGTTTTTTCATCCAGAGTGCCCCAAGTAGTGATTTGTTGAACTTCAACTATATCAAAGAATTGTTGTATTTTGCGGGACTTTCCATTTAAAACCATATTTTAAGTGTTTGGTGGGGTAGAGGCAGTCAAATTGGCATCTGAGTGATTTCAAAGCGTTATTATGGGAAAAATCAATTTTTTCACACTTAAACGGCAAAATCGGAGTGATAGCGTAGTCTGAGTGGAAAATGATGTATGGACGAAATGTAGAAACAAATGTCCTCTACAATTATGTTCAGCGACAGTCGAGATAATTGAGGTTATGTGATATTGAAATTGGTTTTTCGACTGTGGCGCCCCTGGTGTTGGTCCCACGAAGTTCAAATATTCTAGAAAGTTGTAGTATTTGGTGAGATCTTTCGTTTAAGCCCTCATTCATCAAAATCGGTCACATAGAACCGGAGATATGATTTTTTGAATTTCGTGAACTTTGACCCCTCATATCTCCGGTTCTATTGAAACCACAGCGCACATACGCACCATTTTGGAAACGTCTTAGACTGGACTACAACATACTAAAATTTCATTAACTTGCACAATGCCGTTTTTGAGAAAAGTGACTTTGAATTTCGATGAATTTTGACGCTATCACAGCGCCACCTGTGGTGACTTTTTGAACTTCCATCTGAAAGTGCTCATCGAGACGAAACCAAAAAGGTAAAATTTAGGTCGCTATGTTAGTTAGAACCGGAGATAGAGGTCGGTCAATGTTCGAACTTTGACCCCTTATAGCTCGGGTCAGGGGTTTTAGATCGACTTAAGGTTTTTTTTGTTTGATAGGTATAATCAACGGCTACAACATACTAAAATTTCAGCCCGATGCACAATGGAATTTTTGAGTTATTTAACTTATAAGATTTAAAAATTTTATTTTTAATAATAGCGCCCCTAGCGGTGGTTTTATGAACTTGCGATGTTAGAAGGGGAAGTGGCATTTTACGAGAGCTTTCCAAAAAGCCCTCACTTTTTAAATTCTGACAATTAGAACCGGAGTTATGGCCATTTTAAGAAATTTTTTTTGGACCCTTATAGCTATGGTCAGGGGGGTCGGGGGACCTTAAGTTTGGTATTGATGGAAAGCTCTAAGGCCCAGCTATAACATAATAAAATTTGAGCCCGCTCGATGCCATAGGGGCGGAGCTATTGAGAAAACAAAAAAGGGGGGTCTTCAAAATGGCGGAAGGAGGGGTGGGGGGTGGGGGGTCAATGCACCAAGTTGCAATTTTCACCCGATATATAACCTTTGCCGAAAACCGCAAGTCGATATCTTTTTTAGTTTAGGAGCTATTAAGCTCCAAAGAGCGGCCGGCCGGCCGGCCGGCCGGCCGGGAACGTAAAATAGCCACATATATATTCGTGATCAGGAAGTGGCGAAACACATTTTGGCCAAGTTTGAGGTCGATCGGACGACATGAAATTTTGTTAGGATTATAGTAGGTGAGATTGTTAAGAATCTCACCTAATACAGAAATCCTTCTATCCCATTTTCTGGACAAACTGATGAAAATATCGACTTGAAATATTTTGGGTACCCCACATAAGTTGATCCAAGGAATCCAAATGTCACTTCAATTTCATCTCCACGTCTATCCTTCCCCTCCAGAAACCACTTTTTTAGGAATATCTTAAGAAACAGATCATCGATGCATTTCATTTTTGGATATGTTTTAGAGAGTGTCCTAGCGGACATTACATCCATACATCTCAAAGACATCCGACCTCTTCTTCTTGCACATGCTAATAATCTGTTCAGAAGAGCAGAATTTCTTCTGATCAATTCTCTGACCAAAGAGACAAAGTTAGCGACTTTGATTGTTCTGAGTACTCCCTAAAAGTCAATCTTAGGAATCGAAATAACACACACTTTTGTCTCTCATCCCACTCCTTCTCCTCCAGAAACGATTATTTTGGGAATATCTCAAGAAGTAAACCAACGGTCCTTTCCATTTTTGGATATGTTTTTGACATGGCCAAGGCGGACATTTCGTCCTCAGACACCAATATCATCCAGAAACTTGTTCTTCTAATTTAGAAAATAAGTGTTTAAACTCTCACTGTTTTAACTCTTCACTCATCCAATTATATTCATCAGGAACTGAGATATACCACTCCAAACTTTCGACCTCTTCTACTGACAGAATATATGTTCTCATCTAATAGAAGTTCGAAAATGATTGTCCTTTAGATGGTTACTATTATACTGGTTCAACCGGGTAGTAGAAAATTTGAATTGGGATTGTCAGTAAATTTCATCATACATTTTAGACGACAAGCTTTGTTTACAGCAAAAAGCCGCAAAATATTTTACTGATTACAGCGAAATCTTTGATTGAGTAAAAAAAAATTTGAACTTGTTATTTGATGGGTATTAAGGCATGTTAAAGGCTTTTTTACTATGTAAAAAATTATATAAAATGTAATAAATTAGCCCAACCCTGATTTCAGGCTATCAGCGCCAAAGTTTCATAAGAAATGTATTTCAAATGTACCGTATGAAAAAATTGCATACATTTAGAGGCATTTTAAAAATTATTTTCTAAATAAGCTCCCGTTAGTAGGCAATTTATATCAAATTCTTCAATCCGATTTCACTAAAGCCGGCACTTTTTGTATTCTGCACCTCCTGGAACTTTATTAACCGATTTCAATAAACTTTTCTTTTCGTTTTGGTTTTCTTATTAAAACTATTTATAAATGAGTGAATAATTTTTTTGTAGTCTACAAATTAAGCTGCTTAGAATTGAGTGACTTGGCCAAAAAGAACATTTTCGATCAAAAGGCTTACTCCACTCTTCTTAAGTGTTCATCAAACACAAAAAAATTTTTTTCTGCTCCGAAAATTAATCTTGAAATAAAATTTTCAATGAACTTACGGGAAACTGTTACTGCACTTCCTATCAAGGAATGGTGGGTATCATCTGACTGGTCTAGCTGTAGAAATCCCAGATCGGAGATCGAAGTATTTTGGAGTGCCGAAGCGGAATCCATCGATGTTTCTTTAGTACAGGAATCTTTCGAAAGTGGACGTGTTATCTGAGTTGCTTTTCTCCTTTCCTTTCCCTTTTCATCATCTTGTACTTTAACCGATGTTTCATTTTCAATTGCATGCATTTTTATTTGATGCTTCTTCAAATCCGAAAATTCACTGAATGATTCTTTGCATAAAGTGCAAGAATGTTTTCCGGACTGGTTAGTTTTCATAGAATTAGAGTCTTCATCTTCTGAAAAAGGATTTTCTGCATCCGACAGCATGGCATCCTCTGTGGCATCTTTGACCTTTTCCGTTTGAACATTATTTGTCGATGCGATCCTCAAGGTGTCTTGCTCTTCAATAACATGGAGTTCATCCTCTTGCTTCACGAAGATTCGCTCGATAGGTTTACTTCCACTGTCTGTGGCGGTGGGAAGTCTCTCCTGTGTTTTCATAACGCTTCCAGTTCGCTCAAAGAGACTTATGATCTCCATCAGAATGTCATATGAGAAGGAGGGAAATTCAATGCTATCTTTATATTGATCCTCGTACTTGGTCTTCACACACAAGTAGTCCCCCATGTATTGATAGTAGTTTTTCACGAGGAATACTCTGTGCTTGAGATTAAAACACTCCAATTCTGGCCGCATCTTTGGCTCACCAGAAGGTTATTGTTGTCTCGGTTTAAACTTGTAAAATACTCTATCTCCTTTGTCAAATTTCTAATGAATCATTAAAATTTGGAGTAATACCAAAAAATGCACAACTTTTCACTCAATTTTATGGTAAACTTTCTGAGATTCCTTTACAAATTGTGCAATGTTTACATTTACACTGATTTGTTTGGCTTTCCCTTTTTGAGGTTATGTACAAAAAAAGGCCTATTGGATTTTTCGAAATTACAGTGGCGTAGTTGATCCATTTGACAGTGTATGATAAAATTTATGTTGTTCCGATAAAATGCTTGTTTTCTTGTATTCTTCCTGATTGTTTGTGAATTAATTAGTAATGGCAGCAATTCCAAGTTCGCGTTACAATGAAATCTACGTCCAGCAGGTAAGGAATATATCATGAAGTGGCTGAAAGGAGAATTTCTGATGAAATTTTTTAGTCGCAGACAATGCCATTGCCGTCTTATCAGCAATCAATTGTGACCCCAAACTCCCGGACAAATGAAGCACAATCGACCTCGACCACAAATGTCCACAGCAATTACAATTTGGGAGATCCTCCGACTTATGAAGAGGCCATTGATCCGGATGGTAAGTTTGTTTTGGGTTTTTTTTTAGAGACGATATAGGAGAGATAAGGTTTCGTGTGATTTTTTTAGCGCCACCGCCCTCCTATGACTCTCTCTTTGGTCGCGTCCGGGAAGTTCATAGATCGTCCAAGGGGTTCGTTGACTTCCTAAAGAACATCGTGATTTTGCTTCTGGGGACTCGTGAGTAGAAATTTTCTTGTATGTCCCTTCTGAAAGTTTCCTGTTAAAATTATCCCTTTTGCCCATCCCCTTCAGTGGGCTTCACTGTAATCCTCGGTGCAACGACAATCGTGCCAATTTGTATGATAGTCTTCGGTTCTATTTACCTGTATGACTGCCCACAAGGTGAATACATTCCCGTGTACCTTCTCGTTGGAGGTGAGTGTCTCGCGAAACAAACTAAAAGTCTAATCAATGCTAACTGCGATTTAATTGAATTTGAATGGGATTGTAGGGGGATTCGGGGTCATAAAACAGTTGCTACATCTATCGACACGTGTGAGAAATCGTGAGGATCAGGCAGAGGAGGAAATGCGACAATCATCGACACAGATGCTCCTCAACTGTTTCATGCTGGGATGGTTTATTATAGGGTCCTATTGGGTGTACAAAGAGTATGAGCCCAATTATGATCCCACCAAGGGGAAGTACTGCAACAAATCTCTCTACCTCTTCTCTTTCTGGCTCGTCACTTCCATTTATATTACCACGGGGCTTGTGCTCTTCATTCTCTGCTTTATCAGTGTTGCAAGCGTCATTGCTAAGCGCCACACGTAGACTCAACCACTTGACCATAAGGTGAATATCCTCTTGTAGATATTACGTATTTTACACTTATTATGACTTCTGGGACCCTTAAAGTAGTTCCAGTTCCAATGATAAATTCAATATCGATCAAAATTTAGTACAAAGATTTAAGGATAAAATAAAAAAAGACAAAATAAACGGTAATGATGGCTCCGGCACACATTTTAGATCAGGACAATTCCATAAAGTCAAAATTCACATCTCCCTGTAGCTGTAGCCGATCGGGCGCAACGTTTCACAGTAATGGAAAAATTCCTGGAATTTATCTCCTATTTTTCCGCGTGAGCTTCCGGGGAAATAAACGCTAATATTCCGCTTGGCATTCTGCGGAGTTATCAGCGTTTTTTCGCGTGGATTTCCTTGAAAAAAAATCCTAAGTATTTTCTTGCAATTATCTTAGAGTATTCTCTGGAAATTGAAACAAAATTTCCATTGAATATTCCGAGAATATTTTCTGATATCTTTCCGGTCAAGACTCCATGGAAGTAAATACGAAAATTCTGCAATTATTTTTCGCCCTAACGCTATAATTCTTGCGAGCTAGACATACTCAAATGAACGATATGGTCAACTCAAAAGTAGAACAACTGAGTGTTCGTCTGATAGATGAATACTCTCAAGTTCCAAGTTGCCAATTGGCACTGATCGTCCATTATTTATGGATGATTTTTTGTGGAAATTCTCTATGAAAATTCCACGCCATTTTTAATCAATTTTAGGAATTATTTTGAAGAAAAATATGAAAAAAATTCACTGGAAAAGTGGAATTCCGTAATATTAAACCACGGAAGCCTCTAAGGCCGTTGGATGGAAATTTCTACGGAGAATTTCGTGGAAATAAAGAGGATTTTTCCGATTATACCGCTAATAATCCATGGGAAAAGACGTGGAAATATTCGTCAGAGAAAAGTCCATGGAAACTCGCGGACATTTATTATTAGACGGTCCTATACAAAGTTCCGCAAACGTCCATGGAACACTAGCAAGAAATTTAGCGTCAAATTCCATCTCGAAAGCTTACGCGGATTTTAAGCGGCAAAATCCAGGGAACTCCACGCGGATTTTTAGCGGTAAAATCAGCGGACTTGGCAGAAAAGGCTGCTGGAAATCCAGTGGAATCGCTGCGGCCGTTGGCTATAGGGTTCTTTTTTAAAGCTTTGCCTATATCTATACTACTCATTCGCACTCTTCTTCTTCTTCTAAATATCACACCAAATTAAATTTAGTTCAGTCTAATTTTGAGACCGAAAGAGGGGTATAGACTTATGCAAATCTTCTGAGTGAGAAAGGGACGCGAATTTTGATTTCATGAAATCATGCTGATCTGAAAAGCGTGCAGAAGGCATTATCCGATCGGCGATAAATTAAAATTGATCAGTAAGATTTTTGATCATTAATGGCTCCGGCACACTTTTGAGATCACGAAAATTTCATGAAGTTGAAATTGGAATCCCTTTCTCACACATTTTGCGTATGTCTATCTCATTCTTTTGCACTCCAAATTCGATTGAGCTAAATTGAAGAAAGGAAGGAAGAAAGGCATTCCAATTTCGACTTAATGAAATTTTGCTGATCTAAAAGGTGTGCCGAAGCCATAATGACTCCGGCACACGTTTTAGATCAGGAGAATTTCATGAAGTCGGAATTCAAATCCCTTTCTCACATGCTTCGCGTATGTGTATTTCTTTCTTTCGCAGTCTTCTTCTTTTATACATCACTCCAAATTCAATTTAGCTCAATCAAATTTGGAGTGCGAAAGAATGAGATAGACATAATCAAAGCGTGTGAGAAAGAAAGGGATGTGAATTTTGTTTTCATGGAATTTTCTCGATCTAAAAGATGTGCCGGGACCACAAAAATCTTAAATTTTTACAAAAAATAGATCTATAAAAAATGAAGCTCTCAATTAAGTGAAATTCAGTCGATTGATATTTTACGCCTTTCAAACAGAAATAAGATATAATTATCTCTTTTTGTCAAATTAAAATTAAAGCCTCCGTCACACCTTTTAGATCAGGAAAATTTCGTCAAATCAGAATTCACATCCCTTCTCAAATGATTTATAAATACCTCACTCGTTTTTTTTTCCACTCAAAATTAAATTGAATTATAATAGTCTCTCTCTCAATTGGGCATTTGGGGCAAAGTGTCATCCGGTTTATCGATAGATTTGGGCGTCAAAGCCTTTGTAAATTCCACAAAAAGCGCTCAATTATAAAGAATCACGATAAAATAGGAAGAACTACAGAGAATTTGAGCAAATTTGCTTCATAATTAAACGTGTAAATTGTCAACAAAATTTTTCGCCCGATTGAAAAAGAGCCGATTGAGCGAGAGTCTACTGTAATTGAATTAGTTTTGATGTGCAAAAGAAGAAGAAGAATGAAATTGAGTGGGAGAGTGGGACAGATATGCAAAATATTTGAGAAAGAAAAAGGGATTTATGAATTTCGATTTCATGAAATTCGAATCCATTTTTTTCTCACATGCTTTGCATATATCTATCTCATTCTTTCGCACTTTTCTTCTCTTAAACATCACATAAATTCAATTTACTTAATCGAATTTGAAGTGCGAAAGAATGAGATAGACATATGCAAAACGTGTGAGAAAGAAAGTAATCTGAATTTCGATTTCCTGAGATTTTCCTGGCCTGAAAAGTGTGCCGGAGCCAAAATTTAATTTTCAATTTCAATTCAAATCTGATTTTAGATTGAAAAAGTAAAAAGTAAAATTTTAATCAATTGAATTCCAATCAAATGAAAAGGTGTGCCAGCGTTATTAACAACTGAGATGATTGTAACTAGAAAATGATAACTTTTTTTTTTATTTTCCCTTCGACAAAAATTGCATGACAAATTAATTACTTCTATTGTCTCCGGCCACTAAATTATTATATTTATATATTTTCTATACCACAGTTTCATTATTTAGTTAATTTTGCTCCAAATAAAGCGAAAATCCATTCATATTCACAAATTTTAATTTGTTAATTTCTCAGAAAAATTAAAAGTGTACCTTTTCACCGTCGAATTTTTCATAAATCGACCACGTTTTCCAATGAAAAGCGCAATAGGTGACTGTTGTTTATTCGTTTTGTTTAACATTTATGTCATATTTCTGGCTAATTTTAGTTAAATTAAGTGCTAATCTTTATTGTTAACGGTACGTGAAGTTTTCAAATGAAATAATTACCTTATTTCGTGAACAAAAAGAGTTTTTCTGAAGTGTCTGCAAATGCTTCAATAGGAAACCCCGGAAATATGATTTTTTTGGAGAGATTTTATTTATTGTTTTAGATGAAAAAGGTGAAAAGACCAGGAATAAGAACAAATACAGAGAGAGAGAGAGAGAGCTTATGCGAGAACTTACACTGTTTGTCTCCAATTAGAAACATCCTTTGTCTCCATTTGGATTAATTGTTTCCAATAGAAGCATTTTACGCTCGCGTATTTATCTTTTATTTAAGAAGTTTTCAAATTATAACTAAGGAATTTTCACTAAACAGTAACATTCTTAGAAGAGTCAAGGAGCAAATTTATGTAATTCTCTTCAGAAAAAATATGAACTTAATGTGTTGAATCTTCTGTCAAAGTTAAAGCGTCTGGAAATTGTTTTGAATTAGGACATTTACCCTACACACAGAAAAATGGAAAATTCTATTTAATTCCATATAATTCTATTTAATTTCAAATCCCATCCAATGAATGCCAATGCCCTAATTCTAAATCCTTTGATCATTTAGTTTTAGTTGCAAATCTGTAGACATTTTTCATTTTCCAGCTAATGCTGAACTTAAGTTCCCGATCTCTTAATTTGAAAGAGCTAGGGATTCTAGCTCATTTCTTTCGTTCAGAGCTTCTAAACTTGAACGCCTCGGGGATTCACGTCCAATTTAAGTTCCCAGGATCTTATATATTATTAAATTTAGAGTCAAAATTTTTCTGTGTGTAGATGTCATAGAGAATTTTTTAACTTTAAATATTTATATCGTACGTGAGCTCTTGATTTTCTAATTTATCAGGTTTTGCAAATAATTTCTTGTACTATATTTTGTGATCGATATTGAAAAATACCTATATTATAATCAGGCTTGATTTCCATTCTATTTTTCTATTTTATACGAAATATTTTTACATATTTTATTGATATGGTAATTTTTTTGTGCAAGTTAAATTTTGTAAAAAAATGTTAAGAGAACGAATTTTTATCTGCATTTACAAATTTTGATGTTCGATGTATTTCTGTAGAAACTAAAAGTAAACCACAAATAATTGCAAATCGGGGAAAAGTGAAGTAATTTTAAAAATTTCACGCTAAACTATTATCAGGGATATAAAATAAAGCACGTCTTATTTTTTTTTTAATTTTAATGTAAGTGAAATATTAATTAGATTTTGATTAAAACTTGCAAAAAAGTAACATTAGATTAAGGATTATTAAAAAGATATTAGATTATGTACAGTGACTATTGCACAACATTTAATATTGTTTTTATCTCTAATTTCTGTGATAATGTAAGATTAATAGCCTAATTGTGTTGATTCTGCCAAGATTTAAATGTCTGACCCTTTCCTCCCATCCATAAGTGTTTAATAGTTGGTAAAGAAAAAAAGAATATTTTTGTAATTTTATCATTTTTAACAAACGATTTAAAGTCAAATGTATTTAGGCTTAAGAAGACAAAATAAAAATAAATAAAAATTATATTGAAAAATTTTTATAATATTGTTTTATTGCTTAGACTTTTACGTTACACATTACAAAAAAATAAGAGATTACAGGTCAGCGTTTACACTTAATCTAAAAAAAAATATTAAAATGAGATTGACAAAAAAGGACATTTAAAGAGTGCTTGAGTTTCTTCTTAATATTGGAGGGCTTCGGAGTGATAGAAGACGATAAAATTGTGATGAATCAACCTTAAGGAGGGATCAGATCCGACTTACAAGTTGAAAAAATGGGAGTTGTACCGCTGTCGTCACTCTATCATCTTAAATAGTGCACATGAGAATATCATACCAAATATCTGTGGAGGGCATTGGAGAATAATATTAATGATTATTGGAGACCATGGGGGCATCAATGATACTTACCATGAGAATTGCCACACCAATTCCAGCTCCACCGACAATCGCTGCATGATCTCGAACGTACGTCGCTGTGACATTGAAGCATCCCTTGTTGTAGATATTGGCCGGTGTAGGTGACTCAACGCAGGGTTTCCTCTGCCCACCGAATGTCTCCTGGCAGCAGGACTCAGGAATACGTCCATGGATTGTCCAGTCACGGTAGAATTCAACGCCGCAGCATCGAAGACGACTCTGGGTGTGATCCCATGCATCAGTCACAGTTCGTCGATTGCCATAGAGCCGGAGGGATGAGTGCATCTCCTGACGCATCGTTTGGCCCACCTTCTCTCGGAACACATAGCCCAGTATACCGCCAATAAGCATCGTCACGAAGATGAGGAAGAGGATGATGAAGTACTGGCATTGAACAGAGGTAAAAGTCAGTTAATTCATTCCAATCGACATTCGCAAAAATAAATGAGTCACATTCCAATGAAATATTTTTCCACTGAAGTAAATAAATTTATTTATTTCAAAAAGCTGATTTAGAATTAGTCATCCTATTTGCAATATAATTTATGTTAGGAAAATGTTTTTTTCTAACCAATTCACAGAGGCTTATTTTAAGCTTTAATTCTTGAAATTGACCGTTAAAAAGTTGATTTAATTCGTATTATCCGATAAAGATCTTTCATTTTAAAGTGTCGAATTTCTTTTTAAGCAGGAAAACTCGACAATCTTCCAAAAATAAACTGGAATTGCAATGTCAAACTTCTTTAACTTGTCCCAAGTTAAAGTTGATCGTGGGAAGACCTTTAAACTGAATAGTTTTAGATGAGTTTGTAAATTAAGCGTCATTGGTGTTTATTTCGGAAAATCTTTAATTCTTACCCTAGCCTCGGAATTGAGAAGGTTGATCTTTTAAACAATGATTGAAATCTGAGTGAGATTGCTTTTTTTTGAAAAATCGCTAGGAAACTCATGAATGTATGTAGAATATCATTGACTTAAGTTTTACTTTAAGCTAGCCCGAAAGGAGTTACAAAGAGGGCAAAAAAGTGGCCAACAGGGAAACTCTGCCAAATTTCGGACAGTTTGCAATATCGGACACTTCTTATTGGATATCTAATTATTATGAGAAAAAAAGAGGCTACGATTAACTTTTTTTCGCCAAAACAACACTTTTCGGGTGTAAAAATATATCAACATTTTTAATGTTAATTTTACACCTTCTGAGGGTAAAATCAACATGAAAAATGGTAACTTTAACCCATAATACACTTAAAAAGGGTAATATTTACACCGATTTCGGATCAATACTGCAGGGTAAAATTAACATTCCCGGAATGTTATTTTAACTTTTTCGGATTTCTCTCCAGTAGTGTTGTCTGGGGTTTACGGAATCTTAGTCTTTTCCATTTTGTTTTTTACACTTTTGTTTTTCCCAATTTATCTTTGGAATCCTTGTCTTCGGAAATCTTTGTTTTTTTTGGAAACTTTGTCTTTGGAAATCTTGTCTTTCATATATTTTACAATTTTATAAAGATAAGGGATTTAGGCTATGTTTAGAGTTGAATATCAAGCGCTTTAATGATCAGTCTCCATTGTTAGGACAAAGGGAAATTTTCGGCGTTTCTTTGAATTTATTAGTTTCGCCCTTTTTGTGGCAAAGGGAAATTTTCAGCATAAAGAAAAATTTGTGGGAAGTAATAAAATATACTATCGATACTTCCGCAAAATGTATGAAAGACAAGATTTCCAAAGACAAAGTTTCCAAAAAACAAAGATTACCGAAGACAAAGATTCCAAAGGCAAACTGGGAAAAACAAAAGCGTAAAAAACAAAATGAAAAAAAACGAAGATTCCAGATCCCGTTGTCTGGATGCTTATAAAGTAGTTTATTGTCTTTGTTTTCTCTAAAATTAATTCTATTACTTTTAATAACCAGCGCAAAATAGCTTTTGTCCGTAAACATGTTTGCAAAATTTCCCATGAGAATGAGCGAGATGGCTAGATCTAGATCTCACTTATTCCCATTGAAAGGTCAAAAATATGCTTACTAAACAAAAGTTATTGTGCGTTGGGCATAAAAATGAATAAAAATATAAAAATGAATTTAATTTTAATTTTAGAGGCCTTGCTTGTAATTTCGGACACTGCTTGTAATTTTGCACAGTTAATTTATCGTAATAGGATGCACATTTTCGTTCATTTCAAATAACCAATTTAACAAGTCTACCTGTTTATGAGTAAGTTTTTCAAGTATTCCTGTTCCAAGGAGCCCAGAAACATTTCAAAAAAAAAAAAATAGTATTAAACAGAGTTAACTTAGTTTCTCGTATTACCCTTGCCTTTCCGGCACTCTCTGTGATGAATCTCTGACAAAATAGTATATTACTTACACGATAAACGTTGTTCGGAAGGCATATTTCACTTTTGGCGCTTCTGGCTTATTGAATTAATCACTGACAATGTGAATCAATACAATATCAAATGAATATTTAATAATATTACTTGAAAATATCGAAGAGATTAGTACTTCTCCATTGCAAAACAAGATTTTAAGTAAAATATAAAGGCGTGTCATATTTCTCATAAAGGATCTTTTGCACTGTACTGTACAAAACAAATAAATGTTAATTCAAATTACATTCAAATGAATAAATATTTAAATGAAAAAAAAAATTATTCATTAAATATTCGAAGAAAATTCAATAAATTTTATCAATTAGTTTGTAGTGTCCAACTTTACCCTCAAAGTGTCCAAAATTACAAGCTGTCCCAAATTACAAGCAAGATTTTTGGAGCGGAAAAAAATTCCCCAAATTCTCTCCAATGACTTCCCCTACGTGTTTCTTTACGTATCCTTTCTTGATTTTTAATTTTTATTTTTTTTTATAAATCTTTGTTTATAATTTTTGCACAATATAAAGACTATTAAATAAGAATAGATAGAAAGAAACTGTGAACCCTGCCTAACGCCATTGACAAAAGTCAATAAATGGCTCATTCATTAGGAATTCACTAATGTTAAATCGAGAGTTGTGTGACTGACTGGAGAGATCACACGGCCAGAAGTGTATGAAAAACAGGGCCAGGGTCAATGTGTTAAAAAAAATTACAAACAACCACGTGGTGGTGACCAAGTTGATCTCCATTTTTGATGTGAGGTCTTACCAATTGACACTCATTTTAAAAGTAAATCACATAGAAAATTATCGGTATGTCTCTCTTTCCTCTCCTATACTTACTGTGAGAAGCATGCACTTGACTTCCTTGGCGGCTCCCATGCAGCCAAAGAACGAAAGAACGCAGGTGATGCCAGATGTTATGACCAGAACCCATACGGCTCCCGTGAATAAATTTGTGCCGAAGAGTTCGCTGGCAAAGTTCTGATCGATGAGTGTCCAGAGGCCCAAGCCAAAGACAATGGCACCACCCAACTGAAAATTAAGAGATAAAACACTTTAGTGTACAGCGGCAATTAATTCTCATACTCTTAATTAGAACCCTGCTCAATATTAAGCAAGATATGGTAATGAGAGTGAATAAAAATTAATGCAGCATGAAAAACTCTTCTAAAACCATTTTCTCTTTCTAATTTCTCGCATTCTTTTATCTTTTAATAACAGTAATTATATAGTGTAAAAATAGACTTTTCTGTGATAAACAACTGCATTTTTTTTTATAAAAACGACGTACAAATAACTGTCGTGACATAATTTTCTGTAAAAAAAAAAATGCAAAAAAATCATATAATGAAATGTGAAAAGTTTTTGGTTTTTAGTAAGAAAGGTTCTAGTACACTTGAAGATAAAAAAATGTCTTCCTAATGATAATAAAGAACTTATTCATATGTAATTAAATATTTAATTCTACGGAATATTTTAGCTTCATCGTGAATAAACATAGCATATAAAAAGTGTTAAAAAGTAGATTTTCCCAGTAAAAATCTTTTTTTTAAGGATAATTTTTAGCGTGTTCGTAAAATTTTGTCATTTGTTCGTAAAATGTTCGACAGGAAAACAAACATTTACGAACAAATTACAAAATTTTACGAACATTTTTTGTGTGTTACGAACATTTACGAACAAATGTTTGTAAAAGTACAAAAAATGCTCGTCAAGTGATCATATTACGACAAATGTCTGTGAAAAAAGTACAAACTCTTACGAACTTGTTTGTGGGTTATACGATTCACGAGCATTTCGTAACTCCCCCATAGGAATTCACAAACATTTACGAATATTTTTACAAAATATTTTTTTCTGTGAAGAAAAAAATATCAATTCTCTTGCAGACATTACAGATACCAACTATATAAATTAGAATCGTTTTTTGTAAAAATTGAGCGTTCTATTGATCAAAATTGTACATTTTATTGACAAAATTTGATTTTCATTGATCAAAGTCAATATTTTTGATAACCAAATTTATTTTTTGATTGACCAAAACTTAATGTATGATAAAAATTTTCCTTTTTTAATTCAATTTTGAAAATAAGGCTTTCATGCTTTTATTTAAGCTGATAACCAATTAGAAGAATCAATTGCTTAAGAGACATACATTTTCTATTGTTTATTTTTATTTATAGATTTTATCTGCTTCTTTTATTAAAATTATTTAAATTAATTTAAAGCATTTAATTTTTATATCGTTTTAATTACTATAATTTTCTTAAACTGCTTATCAAATTTCCATCTGTTTCCCGCATTGAATTAAAATACTTAATTTCCCTACTTTACTTCAACTAAATTCTATATTTTGTATGTTCGAAGTTCTAATTCAATGAGCTATTTTGTTCTCTGTTTTTATGATACTCATATAAATCATCTAAGAAATCAATAGTTTCAATACAGTTCTTATATTTAATAATCAAGCTCTTCAAAATGAGAATATGTTATGTTTATTAAGGTTAGGGGAAAGTGCCCATGCTTTGCACGGTCCCATATTTTGTATTTTTGAATAAAAATGAATGAGAGATCTTCCTTTAGCTTGTTTTTTGTCTGAAAAACTAACTGTGAAACTCTAAAATAGCGTAAAACATGTCATGTTGATCAAATTGCTTAAAGCCTTTTTTGTAATAATTTTTAGTTTTCATGCGATGATGACCCAAGTTCACTTACGAATACGATTTCGGAACAAAAACATTTGGACATAACCAGACTAAACAACATAACAACAAGCATCGTTTTACAATTAAATTTTGGGCAGAATATTTCATTTTTTCACTAAAAAGCACAGTGTTAGGCAAAATGTTCTTTTGGCCTCTAACAACAGAAGACTTTCGATCTTTGGAGTACCTTAAGAAGTATGAATGATGGATATATTGATAAATTTTACAATTATCTGATAGGACCAAGTCATTTTTCTTAGTTTCTTAAGATCCATCCCCACCAAGACTTTAATTTTTCCTTTATTTTTGTTCGTTAAGCAATTTTTCTACGATATTTCAGCAAAAATTAATGTAAAACTTTATGAAATGGAATTTAATTTATTAATTAAAGTTAGACATGAAATTATTGATAGATATTAACCTTAAATTGGTCAAAAATAAATACCCTAGCGGTAAATTTATTGAGTGGAATTATACTTATTTTCAGTCTAAAAAACAAAATTTTATTATATAATTCTAATAATACTTAGAATATAAAAATCAAAATATCGATTTTTTATATTGACGTGAAAGGACGTTGTGATCTACATATGGCTTTTCTTCTAGACTTCTTTTTTTATTGAGTTTCTTTAAGGATAATGGGGTGGAATTATACTTATTTCCACCACTGTAGTTATTCCTTAAACAAAGTACGCTTTCTGCAGTTATGTCTGTGTGAAATTATCTCTTCAGTTGTCAAAAATATGATAATAGAGTAAGTGTACCAAATTCAGGCCAGCTTGCAATTTCGGCAACATTTTTGTTCCTCAAATTTCCATGAATTTTTAGTTTTTGCATACTCTCTAGAGATTATACAATCCAAAAATTAGAAAAAAATATCGCTTTGATGAGCAAGATGATCTCAAAAAGGTATTGGAAGAATTCCTTAAGTGCAAGAAACTATGAGGATGAAGAGGCCACCAACGCTATGTCTACAGTTTAATTCATTTTAAAATGTATTAAGAATGATTTTAGATAAAATAAAGACGATAAACTGTCTACAAGGTTTCAAGTAACACTCCAAAAAGTAACAAAAAATTAAATTTATATTAGAAATATTACATTTCAAATTTGAGACTTTGGCGCTTGCATGCAACTATGCCGAAATTTGGCACACTTACCCTATGTTTGAACGACAAATTTTCCACTAAGAATTACAAAAAAAAAAATCTTATTGTTACAAATTAGTTGGACGAAATTAATTTGATGAATTAGTTGGACGAATTAGTCTCGTCGAATAAATTGGACGAAAATATATTTAACGTATCAGAAATTTATATCTATTATGCTGATTATTTTTAAATTACGAACTTATATTATTAAGTGTTATTTACACAGTTTATGGCGGTCTAAAAAGTACATTTTGATCGAAGCTTTTTATTTCTCGGTTTTAATTGTTTTTTTTATACCATTCTTAATTACAATACAATGAACAGGAAAAAAACTGTTTCAGTTTGAAGGAAAAAAGTATACTGGATGTTAATCTTCCATAGAAAATCGCAATAATTTCTGAGTCATAAAAATTGATCTTATATTAGCGTCAAGATTAGAGCAGGGGCCTCTCGACATTTCATTTTTCCATACGTTTTTGCATAGACGCACTGAAGACTATTGGTAAGTTTTTTCCTAAAGAGAATTGGCTTATCAGTTTAATATATTTCGAAATTGTGCATTAAAAGGTATCTAAAAATACATATTTCATAATGCTCGCCGAAATAATACAAGAACTACGAGGAAATTTGTTTAAGTCGCGGTGCAATATCTGCAAAATTTTTACAAGGAAAATTGAAAAATATCTTCACTTTTTATTAGGCTTGATGAGCCCCTGATTAGGGCAGTTCTTACTCTGCGATATTTTGATTCCATACAACATATATTTTTAAATTGAAAAATGCATGATAATATAAGGACTATCAATTGTTTAATTATCAATTAATTAATTAATCAAATTTATCAATAATTAATAGGAATTAGGACTAATTTATTAAGTGCAAGAGCAACAGTTGAATGTGAAGAAGCTAAAGAAACAAATAAGGTTTCTTTTCTCACGCCTTCAGAGTCAAATTGAACCAAGATTTTGCGCCATATTGTTGGAATTCAAAAGAAAAAAATGCAGAAAAAAACGCAAAAAAAAAGATCTTGATTAGAGAAAACAATGGGCATAAGAAATTAGGAATGGTAATGATTTCTTTAACCAATTTTGCAGAATACTTACAAAAATGAGAAAATTAACGCCAAACATGCTGTATTTCATGCATTGGCCACAGCTATCCATCCTCCCACCGGAACCCATTTTGCCGCCTTTTCTTTAATTATTCCGCTCTCTGAAAGTGAAAAAAGAGACATTTAATTGTGTCATATTGTTAGTCATGAAAATTGCGATTACAATGCATGACTCTACTTTGAAGTTGATCACGCAAAATTCTGCTATTTTGTTTTGCAAAACACGTGAAATAAGAATCATGTGCAGAGAGTATCTGTCCTCTCTCGAGTATATTTGTTACCTATATACACCAGCAGAGTAGAAAGTCTAAACGCGAAATTCATCTCAATAACAAACAATTGTCCTTGACCTTATTTATTATTTAAAAAAAAAAACTTTGGGCTACATTGCGAACATCTCCATAATTTTGAATGAGAAAGAAGTTTCTCATTAATCCATCACAATTAGAGAAGTCTGCAAAAATTTTTCTTTTAATTCTCACATTTTTTTTGTCTAACATTTCAGTTTCTTTAAATAATGTTTGTCTGTGCCGCAACAGATGTCTGAATGATTTTATTTGCACTTTTCTGAATGCCAAGCAGATAGTTATAAAACAAAAAAAATGTGAATCCTTGAAATGGGTTGTAACTGTGAGACATTTTCTCATGTGTTGTTCACAAGAAAATCTGCTGTGTTAAATAAATTGCACTATATAGGCTCTATAGTTATTTTTCTAGTTTTAACCACTTCAAAAGAAGTTGCCTTTTGGACATAATCTGGAAAAAGTGAAAGTTTGCCTATAGAGTCTTTGAAAAAAAAATAGTCTATGAGGAGAATATTTTGTTCAACTCATGAGCATTTAATGCAAAATTCGGCAAAGAGAGATTATTTGATATTTAACAGACACGGACCTCCTGCACATTATCAAAGCTCTCAAGAGTAAATGTTTATGCCATTAATTTTCGGGAATTACTAAATATTCACCCAGGCTTCTTCCACTGTACATTTTGGTGTTCAAGAATGACGAAGAAAAAATCAATTGTAATTCCATGTTCGTTAAATGAGAAAAAAATGTTTCGAAAGTGACAATAATTGGAATGCAAATTTTTCTTCAATCACTTGCTATTTTTTTTACAAAAGCTCCCCACACACGAGATTATCTGCAATTTAATTTGTTTTAATAATACTCTTCAATGTGCATAATATTAACTTGAACTACTGACACAACACGTTCCATTCTTTGTACAGTTGGTGAGTTTTTAAAGTTAACGCCTTTTGTTATTTTTTTTCCCAAAAGAGTAGAATGTGATGCATAGAGATAAACCAGTGAAAAAAATATTTATTATAAAATGCAAAAATATGTGTCATCGCGGTAGAAACAAAACAGTTCTTTCTTCTTCTGTATTTTCGAGACGAGAAACATGTTTATCAATTCACTTTTGAGAATATTCTTTAAAATTGACATGACGATTAACCCTTCAATGCTAAATATAGGCTAATTGATGTTTTAAGATTTTCAGAGATGTATTCTCAATAATAATAATGTAAAATTCTAGTTTAACTAAATTGCTATAATCGATAATAATAATAATGTGGTCATCATATGAAATTATGGGAAAGTGGGGCACCTTTGAATTGAGGTAGCTTTGAAATTGTGCTTTTCCCTATTTTTAAATGAAATTCAGCCTTACCATAACGTAATTTAGCTCACAAATGGTGTTTGGAGCTATATTAAATCATTTAAAAATAGGAGAAAAAAGCTCTGTTTTAACCCTCTAAAAGTATTTTCTTTAATATGCGAAAAAAAAGTTGGAAGAAAATGTTTTCTAGGATAATTATGATCGAATAAAGTCGAAAAAACCATCCATTCTTCATTATCTTTTTTAGTTTAGGCGCTAGGTAAGAAGATATAAATTTTTTTGAAACTCTTTTTGCTTCTAAAATTCACATTTTTAGTTTTTTCAAATTTTCTAAATAAAATATACAAAGTAGAATGACATATCTTTCAGTAAAAAATAAATTTATTTTAGTCAGATAACTTTAAATCGGTATTTTTCTTGAAATTGGAAATAAGTTTTTTTGCACTTAAATATTTTTTGTTGCTTTTTCTCTGACTTGTCACACAGAATTGGGAATAGCAACTAAACGAAGAGTCAAAACGAGTTCAAATTTTCAAAAGATGTTAGTAAGACTATTACCGAGGACATTATAGTACTTTTAAATAAATAAAAACTTTGTAATCGTAGTAAATGTGACTTTTGTGAAGACCGTCTTGAGACGGTCTTACCTGATAGAGGGTTAAAGCCGCTCCAATTCAAAGGTGCCCCACTTTCCCCTAGATGCAATGAAATTTAGTATCATTTTTAATTACAGAAAAATTACTCCTGAACTAAAGAGAGGATTTGAATTCTACACCTAACGCAATTTGTTTTCAAATGTTTAGAATAAAAGTCGTACATTTCGCTATCATAAATTATTATATCAGTGATAGGGGAAAGTGACCATGCTTTATACTGTAAAATGATTTCCAAGGTTTGTGATTATTTTCTGATTACCACACAAACCCAAGCGATTCTTCCACTTTGACAAAAAAAATTTCTCACTTATTAGGTTCATAATCCCACCTCAAATAGTTCCTGAAAAACCTTAGATTTTCCTCAAGAAGAAAATGCAAATTCAATGGCGATTTTTATACAAGTTGGGTCCGGGGCCTTCCTGTATAATAATTGATTCGACAATTCGGAGGCCCATTTTCACTGTAAAAATTTCACCGGATACAAAAAATTGCACATCAATATTTAGACGAAACTCTAATCTATCTGCTTAAATCGTTTGTACGACTGGTTATTAGTTTTAGAATCACTTTTATGTAATTTTTTCTAAGCCATGTTTTTATGAGATTAGAGCACTAGCGAAAACCATTTTTTCACTTTGAGTTCATGAAAATGTCACTCTGCAACCTTAAAATTCA
Organism: Phlebotomus papatasi; assembly: GCF_024763615.1. Classification (NCBI taxonomy): domain Eukaryota; kingdom Metazoa; phylum Arthropoda; class Insecta; order Diptera; family Psychodidae; genus Phlebotomus; species Phlebotomus papatasi. The sequence continues at coordinate 33,979,563 of NC_077223.1, read as the reverse complement.
GGCAACAGGGTTGAAGGCTATGTCAATTGTCGATAAAATTGGAGGATTACAATAGCTGCAATTATGAAAGAATCACATCTAACGATAGAGTTACCACTTTTAAATTATCATTCATGGACCCTTTTTAAAATATAGGATGGACACAGGTAGAATTTATGAATTTGTCACCACCCACAAAAACAGTGTTCCCAAGTAAAAATATTTTTACATAAATATTAATACTGATGAACCCTCTATGTGCCAATGATAGTATTTTTCCTGAACAGCGACATTAATTAAGAAAAACTTATAAAATATCGTGTATTTAAATTACAATTTTGGACCTATTTTTGATTTTTGCTTCCTGAAACTAGGAAAAAAGAGCTAGGTTCCTATTTTTTTCAGGAAGTGTGAGACTTAGGACCGGCTATTAAGATATATTGCTAAGAGTCACAACTATTGATTAACACAAGAAAAAAATAGTTATTATCAAGCTTGGATCGTATCAAGCATGGTCACTTTCCCCTACACTTTTTTTTCTAATATTTTCTTTAAAATGAACTTAATCTTTGTTTTTTAAAATTTTTTTTTAGTAATATAAATTACATTCATTTTAGCGAACGAAATGAAAAAAAGAATCTAAATATATTTTAATTCTTAAAATCCTTATGGCTCTGGCACACCTTTTAGATCAGGAAAATTTAATGAAGTCGAAATTTACATCCCTTTCTTTCTCACATGTTTTGCATATGACTATCTCATTCTTTCGCACTTCAAATTCGATTAAGCTAAATTGAATTTAGAGTGATGTTTAAGAGAAGAAAAGTGCGAGAGAATGAGATAGACATATGCAAAACATGTAAGAAAGAAAGGGATCCGAATTTCGACTTCATGAAATTTTCCTGATCTAAAAGGTGTGCTGGAGCCATTATGGCTTCGGCACACCTTTTAGATCAGGAAAATTTCATGAAGTCGAAATTCGAATTGCTTTCTTTCTCACATGCTTTGAATATGTCTATCTCATTCTATTGTACCCTTCTTCTTCTTTTAAACATCATTCCAAATTCAATTTAGCTCAATTGAATTTGCTGTGCGAAAGAATGAGATAGTCATATGGAAAACATGTGAGAAAGAAAGGGATTCGAATTTCGACTTCATGAAATTTTCCTGATCTAAAAGGTGTACTGGAGCCATTAAGAACCAAGTTAAAATTATATTTGAATAAATATTTACTTACTAAAATAGCCCTTTTTTCTCTGTTTTTGTCTATTATGATTACTAGGGGAATGTAGGCAGCCTTCGCACGTTTTTTCGTGCTTCATATTCAGGATTTTTTTCTGACTAAACTGTAAAATGGGCAATAAATTGCACTACACCAAAAAAATCTCTGATCCTTTAGGTTTCTATGCATGCCTAGTCCACTATCACAGAATTGTTGGTTTTTCCTGGACAGGAAAATGAAAAAAAATATGACGATTTGTGCGATTCTTGCCCCCGGGGCCAGCGTTCACACGATGGGGGGTTTGGGTTCGTCATTGCTTTTTTTCTCGAAATAAATTTTATCCACAATTAAGAATTATTTTCCTACGGTTATACTGTACCCCCGTGAACCCGCGGAAACTATCACTGCACTAAAAGAAGATCTTTAAAACACTTTTTTCCACATTTTCTGGAGCACTGTTTTTTCTTCCAAATAAATATCGAAAATCGACTAAACTGTCAAAATTAATCGTCTGGTCAGCTGGAATCGCCGGAACATTGTAGAGGTTATGTTAATATTGTTTTGTTTTCATAAAGGTTGCATAAATTATATTAAGAAAGGTGATAAGCTTCTGTGTTTTTCAGAGTGTTCGAGTAACACTCGCTTTGTGAGTAAAACGTTTAGTTTTCCTAATTCTTATTGCAAATGTTTAAAGTGGCTCATAATTTTTTCGATATCCTTTAGCATGGTAGCAGTTTAGTTAGTGACATTGAGTCCCAGGCTAATAGTGAGCATGTTCACACGGTTCACACTGTGAATAAACGTCGTCTCATGGAGATGGGCAGGAAACTACACGCCTGTCGAAGAGGAAATGTCCAGGATTGTCTCCCTGTGGCTTATGAGGCTTTAGTGAAGTTATGGTTTTCAATCTGAAGTTGCCGGATGCATATGCGAATGCTCACACATTCAGTGTTTGAAACCACACACAGTGTAGTACTTGCGAATTTTCCGGCACCGTGAAAATAATTTCCCTCCGATGCAAAAAGTTATTACGTAAATATCATCTCTAGTATACTCTTCATCCACTGTGTAAGTGATTTTTTTTAGAAATGAGTTTAAATATGAGAAATCAAATGAAATATGTGCCATTAAAATTACCCATTTTGGGCCAATTTTCTATTTGTGATCCTAGCACATAGGAAAGAAGGGCTTGGCTGCCTATTTTTACAATGAAGATAAGGTTCATAATTACTTAACTTATGGCTAAGAAATTCGGAACCAACTCTTTGGAAATAAAGAGAAAATTCACATCGTTTGAAAGCACACACGTGCGAAGCCTGCCTACATTCCCCTAAATAGGTTAAGGATGACAAGAGGAATTTACTAAATGAAATCACCTTTTCTATTTTTTTTAAAATAAATATAGTATTTTTTATAGATTTTCAAAAAAAAAAAATCATCGTAAAGTATGAAAACTATAATATACGTATTTTTAAGATTCTTTTGCTTCAACTCTAAGCAGCGAGCTTAAAAAGAAAATATTTTTTGTTAGAATTCTCTGTTTTTTCCTCTATTGCTTCCACTAAAAATTCATAGTTTCAGATTTTAGGCAGTTATACATTCTATGCAGAGCTGCACAGAAATTGAATAGATATTATCACTTTATTTTTTCAAATGCTTCACAAAAAAAAAAGGAATATTTGAATATTGAAAAAAAAAGAATGAAGAAAAAAAAACATTTTATTATATGAAGCATTCGTGATCGCAACGTCATTAAAAAGTTAATAAATTATGTAGAAGAATGCAAAACCGCACGAAATCTTCGGTGACATAGTGACACACTAATATGCCAAAATTGAGCAAAAACGGAAAGTTATCAAAAACTAGAATAAAAAATTAGGGAATTTTTTTTTGTATGATAAAATTGCATGAAAGTTCTCAGATGCATATTATTTTATAAAGTTGCTGTTCAGATGATAAGCCGCACAAGTTATCAATTACCTATAATTTAAATGCACAAATGGGTAATTTTACAACTATATGTGCGCCAACTCCATCTTTTTAGACAATCTAAAAGAGAAAGAGTGTGTGTTTTGTGAATTTTTCAATGCGTCTTGAGGTCTTTTGAGAGTGGACGCCTTGAGAAGAATTAATTCAAGATGGGTGAAGGTATCCTCCTTCCATTTTGGCTGTGACTAAATATTAAAAACTTCTCATTGTGTACATGTGTGCGGATTTGGGAGATGAAGAAAAATATTGTATAGGCTTCTGGGTAGAGAGCATCCAGAACACCCAGAGATTACGTACTTTGACGGTTTATTTATGTTTCTTCATAGAAACAATATGGTTTAGTGAATCGATGAAGGCAATCTTGGCGATCAATGAAAAATCTGTTAATATATCTATATAGAATATAGCATTATTTACTGAAAAAGTGTCTTTACGATCGTGGTTTGGATTTATAGAGTGGATTGTGCACGTCAACGCCTTTAAAACATTCTTCGGTGGTAGAAACCAGTTTATATTCGTAAAGTGAGATTGTATGAAAAAAAAATGTTTTTTTTTTTAACACTCTCTCGAAATTTTTGCATGTTTTCTCAAAAAATTGTCTGTCTTTTTTTTGCAGTGAAAACAGAATAACTTATTGTTTAAAATTGCCTTCACTTTATTACACATTTTGCGCACTTTTTGAGAGGAGTCATCTCTATGTTAATTAATATTTATTCAGAATATATATAGCTTAAATTATTTTTAAGCTATCTCACACCAAAAATACTCACTTTTAATTCCACTAAATTATCCTTATTTGAAAATTATCCTCCTGAAGGGTAGGAAAGAATGTTAATTTGTTCACACTGTAAACTAAACCAAATGTGACGATTTCCCCCTTTTTCGGGCCTCTAAATTTTTTTTTTGAGCACAAACAGCAAAAAAAACAAGAGTCTGAGAAACCGTGTGGAACGAGCGTTACAAACAAACTGAGGGCGTCTGCTATGGACACAAGTTTGGTGGGCTCGAAAGTGTGGTTGGCCAGAGAAAAAGCCGCTCGAAAATATTCAACAATTATGTTTCAATACGACTCACGTAGAATGTGGAAATGAGATACAATCGCAAAAACCATGGATGTGTGTAACAATAATTTTGGACGGGGGACACAGTGGGGCAGGGAGACCACCAGTGATGGCATCATAAAACTAGTTTTCATCTTTCCGTGAGGTCTCTTTTCCAATTCTCAACTGAAAGTGAGAACGGATGCATTGGTGGATTACCTGGAGCAGTGTGGGTTAATGTGAGAGCACGATGGTGTTTCAATTTCCACCTGAATTGTTTCTTCCCCAGAAGAGACGCAATCGCGCTTTTGCTCCTTCGTGACTACAAAAGGTGACTTCATCGTTTAGCATGCCGCACCCAATTTATAGAAAAATGGCGGGAAAATACCTGGCTATGCGATATTCACCACAAAAGGTGAATACAATTTTCTTGTACTTTGAGATCGTAATGCTGAAATTATCACACTGTGTCTTTGCTAAAGTGCGATCACATTTTTTAATTCATATTGAAAACTATGTGTCTTTGCTAAAGTGTTCCTAAATGTGTTCTCGAAATGTTATGTTACGTGTAGAAGAAAAATTTCATGAAATGAAATAAATGAAGAATTTTTAAAATAAACTATTATTTTGCTTGGAGAGGTGTAGGGGAAACTGGGGCACCACCAAACACGGGGTAGCAAGAAACACTAATTTTTATTTCTAAACTATACTTGGGCTACTCGACAATTTCTTCAATGGACAAGCATTCCTGCCTATAAATTTCTACACTGAGAAAAAAAGGGGGTGAGATTAACTTTTTTTCCTCGTAACTTGAACACTTTTTAGGTGTAAAAATATATCAACATTTTTTACTGTTAATTTTACACCTTTTTAATTGTAAAATTAACATGAAAAAGGGTGACTTTAACCCCTAATACACCTAAAAAGGGTAATATTTACACCGATTTTGGATCAATACTGCAGGGTAAAATTAACATTTCAGGAATGTTATATTAACTTTTTCGGATTTATCTCAGTGTATAGGCCTTGTCCTCCGAAGTCGAATATCTGTTTAAAAAATCGCAGTGTTTGGTGCTACCCCGTGTTTGGTGGTGCCCCAGTTTCCCTTAATAAGAACTGTACAATTAATGTGAAAATTAAAAATATTTCAAAAGCGTGCAATCATTAAGGGAGATACACAATAAAAAAATACGTAAAATTTTAATACTAGCGAAATTTGACATTTTAATTACGAATTGTGTAATTATTTTTTTTGTAATAGTCATACAGTGTCGGCCTCAAGCTTCATAACAAATCTATGTTCGAGAAACCAGGTCTAGAAATAATAGAATTTTTTTTTAAACGTTCTTTTTACAAACGAGTTGATTGTAAACCATAAATGTTATTTACATGTTTAAAAAAATTAAATAAATTTTATTTCAGATCAAAAATATATATTTCCAAAAGTCGATCATTTTTCATCGGCCAAAAGTTTCTTGATACATTTGTAAAATTTACTAAAAATTTTTAAATACGTGCAACGGACGTCTTTTAATCCATTAGGATAATCAAAAAATTTGTCTTGAAAAAGAGCGAAAAATTAAAATTTGAACACTGAAAAATATATTACATGCAAATTTTAGGAAATTCATAAAGTTTGATAGTGACATTGTATTGTACCGTTTAAATATGTGCTAATTTTAAACGGGTCAATTTGACCGGGCCTTGGTAGGTTTAGTGTTATAAGCATTGTCTTTGGATCTAAATAGTCCCGTAAAGACTCAGTTTTCTTTATTGTATCCTTTATGGCGCTGCGATCGCTTTTTCTGCAGGCACATTTTCTTCATCCCTTTCCTTAAACGATATTTTCGAATGCAAATTAAAGTGAGTTGCTTCGGCAAACGAAGTGTCAGTGGGCTGGCGTCCGCTGAAGGAAAAGGTCGTCTCTCTCTCTCTATGTCGCAACTCACTTTAATTTGCATTTGGAAATATCGTTTAAGTTTAAGGGAAGGGGTTAAAAAATGTGTCTACAGAAAAAGCGATCGCAGCGCCATAAAGGATACAATAAAGAAAACTGAGGCTTCACGGGACTATTTAGATCCAAAGACAATGCTTATAAGTCACTTATCTGTTATGAAAAAAAAATCGCCAAAGCCAGAAGAAAGAGTTGTAAGCAAGGAGGCTCATGAAAAGACTCTCATACAGTCTTGTTAAAAATCTGTATGAAGTCATCCCAATTGCGACTTCTTGACACAACAATTTTCTTCTTTCAATTTGCTTTGGAGGAACTCAGCAAATTACTCCCGATACTGAAGCTTCACTCGCGTACAAGTTTATCACTAATCACTGTTACTTATTTTATTTCTTTAGCCACAAATAATAATTAATTACGAGTGAATAAATTTAATAAGAACAATTTGGTTCAATAGGCTACTTGTTTAACTGCAATAAAATTAAAATTAATGAGCAATTTTAACATTTTAATTTGCTGAATTCAAATTTAATTGAGCAACCAATTTATGCTATTTTAAACCGTTTCATAGAAAGATTCAGCCTGATCTGACGAAGTCGCATGGACCTTAGAAAGCGATATTGTAAAATATCTTATACTTAAGTCAGTTATTTATATACTGCAGACTAGAGCTTTATGTTTATACCAATACCCAAGTTTCTAATTTCTAAACAACAAGCAGAAATTAAAGAATTTTTTCGATATTTTATAGATTTATTGTCCCTAAAAATGGTTATATTCTAATGAAAAATGAACATGATTTTTTGCACTTTACTGTTCTCAAGTACTTCTGCATTATCAACTTTTCTTTATCTTAGCACCTGTCTCGGCCATTTCCTACAGTCCTCGCCATGTTCTAAAACAATGAAACAGTCGTAACTGGAACCAACATAAAAAAAGTCGATTATGTAGAAACACTTGAGAACAGTACAGTTCTAAAAAAAGAAAAAGAATTGTTCACTTTTCATTAGAAGAGCACTTTTTAAGTCATCCAAGCGACTGTTTTTTCTTCGAAAATTGCTTCTGTTTGAAATTATAACAGTTAAGCCATGTATGCGTAAACCTTTTTATCTGAAGACGGTATAACTCAGTATTGAATCTTAATGTTTAGCATAGGGGATGCGGGTCATTTTCACACAACTCTTTTTTGTGACTCTTCCATTACACAAAGAAAATTTAATTCATATAATTCAGGATCATTTTTTATCTTATAAAGGCTTAAATTATTTGACATTTCCTTCAAAAGTCTCATTTTTTATCGAAAATTATACTAAATAGTTCACTAAAAAAAATGAATTACTGGTGATAAAAATCAAAATAAAAACAAGAATAAAAATAATTAAAATGTTTACATTATGCTGACTGAAGGATGGGATGATGTGAGAAAATTCTGAAAAACTGTCAATGCTTTTTTTCCAATAAATAATGTGCAAATTAATCTTGAGATATTTCTCAAGATTTATGTTATTAGCATTTCCCTTCAGCTGTTACATATTTTTTCGTAATGTTTCTATTTGATGGAACATGAGCAAATGTGATTTTTTTTTTGTCTCTGTAGGGATTTTTATGTTCTGCAATATATTTTAATTGTAGCACAGAATATACTAATGCCAATTTAGATATAAAACAGTAATACAGATATGTAGTGAAATTAAAGTTTAATTTCGTCGGTATCGTAAATGTTTTTTGCAAAATGTTTTACAACTTATTTTGAATGATAATAATTATCCATTCTAGTTCTAATTAAATTTCTATAATTTTTTGCATTTGACCATGAAACTTATGGCTTTGCGCTCTATTTTATCTCTAATACTAGATTTCCATTTCAATGATAAGCATACCACTCCTGCGTTCTTACTGGTCAGATTAAATGTTGAAGTACTTCTTTATCATCGTTATCATTTACGCTCTATTGATTTTTTCTGCTGTGCGATCAATTGCGAGTTCTGCCTGTCTTATTGAAGAGTATACAGGTAAGTTTTTTTTGGCACCTTCATTTTATACCTTTGCTTTGAGAAAAAAATTCAAATTAAACGCCCCGAGATTAAACGAGTATTTGGTGCCAGGTAAGCAACATAGGACTGCCATTAATCGTGATTCAAGGTGTGTTGACGATCGTGTTTCTTCGCAAAGCACCAGCATACATGGAAAGAAATGCTAGTGTGGAGATTATAAGAGGCTCCACAATGTGAAGATGTGGTTGAAGCGCGAGTTGGAGATCGCGGTGGAAACTTTCAAAACTTGTTTTATGAATTGGGAGACACATTCATGAGTTGAACGTCGAACTGAGTGGTTGATTTTACGTTTGAGGCGTGCTGTTTTATTTCTTTATTATTTTGCAAAATCACAGAAAATTTGCAAATTTGGCGGAAAAAGATTTTCATAAAAACAATAATAAAATCAATAAAAAACTTGTGATGCCAGATGAAAGTGATTTGTTGAAGAAACAATTTGATATTGTGCTATATTGCTAACAAAATACCTATGTGACACTTTTGCAAGAGTTTTTATTAAGTATTCCAATCTTGAGTTGGCTACTGAACATTGTCCACTGACTGTGAAGGGAGATAAAAGTGCCTTACATCCGAGATTATTCTCAGCAATTTCAACATCAAAAGGAAGCTCCAGAGAAGCATGATATACGAGAAAATGTACTACCCTCGAGAAATGGTAAGTTAGCCAATTTTTTTATTACCTGAAATTAAATTAAAATTGTGCATCACCCTGTACTGATGTGAGCGATTGAGGAAAAAAAACAGAAAATGTTTAATTTTACAATGTGACGTCGTAAATTTGCAGGTGATGAGATTGAGAATAATTGTTCACATACTTTTTCGCAGAATCAAGAATTCTCACATCAAATTATTTGCAAAAGTACTATGTATTGTCTAAATAAATGTCTATTTTTCCTTTCTGAGGAAATGATTTAGTGATGAAAAAAATTGTATTTCGAGAAAAAAAGAAAAAAACGGATGAAAATTCTAAATATACCAATTAGAGATTCTGCGAAAAAAAAATTAATTGGTATTTTAATTTAATTATTAACTCATGCGTACATTGTCTTAAACTGTTTCAAATCAATTTAAGTGATACAATTCACACAATTCGCATGCATTTCCAATTAGTTAAACGCACTCTTTTTGACGCAACAAAATCTGCGTAATATTGCTTTTACCCTGAGCACCTTCCTCCATCCAACATCAAAATCGAATAACATAAATTTCATTTGAGAAAGTTCATTTGATACAGAAACATTACTCATTTGTTCTCTGTCTTTTTGCGCATTTCACTAAAAATATAAAAATTTGTCAAAGTGGTTATCACCTTGAGCATACTCTGTCAGCAATTATCGCCGATGACTAGGAAGAAACAGGTAATATAAACATGTACAAATTTTCCATATTAGAATTTTTGCATTGATTCGTTAATTAAAACAAGCTAAATAGAAGTGGTAATTTCCCTCATACTTAAAAATTATCTCTTTACACCTCTTCAATTCGATATTATTAGGTTTTAGAATGGAAGTTAGCACTTTTGAAATCTCTTTTAAATTAAGAGTTCCATAAAAAAATTAAAGAAAAACAGCCAAATTAATTAACTTAAGCAAATCAGAGTGATATTATGAAAATCGAATTTAAATTTGAAGCTTCTTAAACAAAAATGAAAATAAAGTACAAATCTCTTTTTAAAGTTTATTATTAATTAAAATAAAATGTAACGCAGTTAACTGGATCTTGTTAAAAGTTTGTCATAAGTTTGTTCTTTTTCTTATAATTTGACAAAACTTTATTTGAAATTTTTAATAAAAGAATTAAACTTTTAGCAATCTCGTAACAAAACCCAATTATCCGTGTATTTTACAAAACTTTCTTCATACAAATATATTGGAGAACATCCCTTTGACAAACTTTCAACAAACAAATAAAAACCATTTTTGGGTTTTGGAACTTATGATGAAATATTTACTTAAAACGAAATATTTGATTTGACCTTAACGATAATATTGTCGGAAATTTAACGGAAATATTATACGAATTTACGGGAAATTCGAACACGAAACGGTTTGAAACACAACGATTTTTTGTTCAACTACATACTAATATTAAATTTATGTAACATTAAACTGTAGCAAATTTGAACATATTTACTTTATTTGATAAAACCAAAAACAATCTTTAAATATAAGATATTAATTATAATATTCCCTATATTAATCTATATTAATATAGGGAAAACGGGGCACCACCAAACACGGGGTACCACCAAACACTAATTTTTATTTCTAAACTACTTGGGCTATCTTTACTATTTCTTCCGTGGACAAGCATTCCTATAATGCTTATGAATTTCTATAAGTCGTGTCTTCCGAAGTCGAATATCTGATTAAAAAATCGTAGTGTTTGGTGCTACCCCGTGTTTGGTGGTGCCCCAGTTTCCCCTATACTTTTTTCAAATTTGTCTGACGCCTGAAATTAAAAGTAGTCCAATCTTAAAAGAATTGAATTAGTGAGGATCTACTGTATTATTATTATTATCTTTTTTAAATTTCTGATGACCTAACGTGACTTCGAACTCTGGATATGCGCAACATAGAGCAAGCTCTTTACTACTTGATATATTGCATATCGAATTTTACTATGATTATTATTATTTTTATTATAAGTATTTTTAACCAAATTTACGAGATTGATTTGCAACATTTCCTGGGGGTACAGTAGAGCCTCGCTATATGCCATATTGGTTCCAGATTTGACACTTGGGTCGCACTATAGTCCATGTTATTTTTTAAAATTATCAACGACTTTTAGTATTGAAATTGCTCGACGGCTTCCACTTTCTTTGCGATTGTGGTACTTGTCCTTGCTCTCTTCATTATGGATCACAATTATCACAACTACTCAATAAAGTTTGCCAAAAATATTTTAAAAAATTATTACAGGATTGCATGTCGCGTGCTAAAAAATATAACCTAACTTAAAATCAGTCTTTTCAAATCAACGGTCGATAAATTGTGGACTATAGAGCGATGGCCTATAGCGGGGTTCTACTGTATTGTATTTTCCTTACACATTTGTGGAGCATTTTCCCACATTCCCAAAAATCCCTGACTTGTAAAAATATTTTATATGAGAGATAAAAGAATATTGCAAAATCAATTAATTTTGTGATTCTGCATTCCGCGCATTTTACATTACAGGGATATTACTCTAAGCATGTTTACTTTAAATATTATACAACAGATTTATTTTTTTCTCTTATCTCCATATATCATAGAAAAAACAAACATAAAGGAAACAGACTAAATTAAATCTGTGGAAAAACATATGACCTTGTAACATTGAGTGACCAATTTTAACTAAAAAAGACAAGACAAACATTTTGTAGAAAATACCAAACATTTTTTACATGTATACCCCATAACAGAAGATTTGACAATGTGCTAAAGGATGTCATTGAGATAAAACAAACTATTTTGATGTGATTGAGATAAAGAAACCAACCTGACTTACTATTAAACTTATTCAATGTTGCAGGGGCACAAGTTTAGCAATAAAAATGTTCTTTAGGTAGAACAGAACCACTTTTCTCTATTTTTTTGTTTCTAATACTCATAGTCAAGAAAATAACAATTTTTAAAGCTATTTCATAGAAAAAACACAAATACAATGTGGCTAGAGTTGTAATATTAAATGATCGATGTGTCATAAGCAATATTAAATCGAAATTCCTTATGGAAGGAAGTAGAATACGTTTTTCCTAATTTTCTTAAGATTTTTCTATGTTAATTTTCGCTCGGTTCAAATGAAATCATGAATAGTGAAAAACATTGACATAGAACAGTAAATTATAAAAGTTAATCTTAAAAGCGTTTTATCATGGAAATATTAATGAATCAGATTCAATCTCAGAATTGGAGTCTCATAATTGTTAATGTGTTTTGTCACGCAAAGAATATATATAGTTTAGTTATGTATTTACATTAAAAAGGATATAGAAATGATGGTACAATTGAGAAATAATCCCCTTATTTCTTATATAAAACTTTAACCATTAAATCAGTCTATAAAGACTGAATCGTATTCTCAGATAAAGATCTTTAATTTCAAATTGTAAAATTTCTTTAAGCGTTTCAGCTGAAATGTAACAAACTTCACAATAACGAAGCTGATATCGCTCATTGGAAATTACAAGGGGCCAACTAATTTTCGGCCATTTTTCAGGAAATAGCATGAAAGATTCAACTTTGTGTAAATAAGTATACTGAGAGAAATCCAAAAAAGTTAAAATAATATTCCGAAAATGTTTATCTTACCCTGTAGTTTTGATCCGAAATCGGTGTAAATATTATGCTTTTTAGGTGTACTAGGTGTTAAAGTTACACTTTTTCATGCTAATTTTACCCTTAAAAAGGTATAAAATTAACATTAAAAAGTGTTGATATATTTTTACACCTTAATTGTGTTAAAGTTACGAGGAAAAAAAGTTAATCGTTAACCCCCATTTTTTTTCTCAGTATCTCAGTTTAATGACTGAATAAAAACAATTTATTTCTTTTCTATTTATATGAGCACTAATATAAACATCGAAACTTTTATATTTTTATCTTTCAAAATATGTTTTTTAATGAGTTAGCTCCTTGTCGTTCTAAATAATGCGCAAATTTTGCTGAAATTAGAATGACAAAGGATCAACTTGCTTGAGTTAATTCCCTGTTACACAAAAATTTGAACGATAAATCTATTTTGTGTCCCTTTACTTCAAACAAAATTATGCAAGCAATCAAAAAGATTAAAATTTTTTAATAACGAAATTTAATGACTTATATCATCTGAAAATTTATTAACATGTCTTTCTAAGTGCATTAGAATCTCAAAATCGCAAAAAAATGAGTTGACCCCTTGTAATTTACAAGGAGCGATATGTAAAAGCCAAAGTGCTTTAAAAGTTCTATCATTTTAAAGCTGCAGGGGGGAACCTTTTAAAAATTTAAATGCAGAAAATTTCAAAATCACGGTAAGAATTCTGAATGACTAGTCACTCTGGTCTAACTAACAGCTGTACATGTTTAGAAGAAATTACAATATTACAATAGTTTCCGTCTATTAAGCACAATTCTTCAGAGTTAATTTCTTCCTTAGAATCGTATTTGATTTATTGAAATTACTTAAATGTTGCTATTTATACTTAAAATATATACAGGTAGTAGTATGACTAGAGCTACTAGTCTTCACTAGAAACACTAGAAATGCTTCAGAATTGCACTTCAGATTGGAATAGATCAAGCGTCATTAGCTTTAACTCAGAATCGTAAATCTTCAATTTTGACACTAAATTTAACTTAAATATTTAGTTCTTTGTCCCAGAATTTAGGGGGATCTTTATTAATTTAAAGATTAGGTAAAATATTAGGGGAATGTAAGCATGGTTCAGAAGTGAACAGTAAACCTTCAGTTCATTTTTTTTTAGCCCTAATATGGATAATTATAAACATCATGAGACGAGATGAGAAATGGTTAACCTGATCCTTGCAAACAAAGAGAAAATTAGTATCGCTTGAAGGTTCACCTTGTGCAAACCATGTCCACATTCCCCTATAATGGTTAACTATTAAGGATTTCCTATTTTGAACCAAAAACGTACGATGCTTCATATTAGAGAAATACCTCAAAAAATTTACAATTTAAAAGAAAGAGTGAAGTTCATTGATTTTAAAACAAGAAGCTTAAAGAATTTTGATGAAACTAAGACCAATTTAAAGATTTCAAGTTAAAAATTTGATTTCAGATTTGAGAGAAATAATTGCAAATTAAATTAAATTTATAATTGAATTTCAATTAGAGTGTCAGTTATTATGAACTAATTTAGACTTTTTATAATATTACAATTTTTATTTGAAATAATCTCAAATCTTTTGTTAAGTCATCTGCTATTTTATTTATAAGTGTGAAAATATTTTACATAACAAATTATATTACTATTCCTATTGTGTAGATTACTCACTTGGAACTTCCCCATTTAACTTTTAGTATATACAATTTTAATTTTCATTTTGTACAAATAATTAATAAAAGGCAGGAATTCACTCATTATTGTTGTGCAGGTTTTAGTATATAGAGAGAATCAACAAAATGTATTGAACATTTAGCTGAAATGGAATATTACTGGCACGCAAATGCCTTAAAATAATATTACCAAAAGATTGCATGCAGAGATTACAAAGTGATCGAATTAATGACAAAAAAGGCAAAGAGTGAAGAAGTAGAAGCAAACCACAGAGATTTAAGAAAAAAAAAAGATTATTTAGTAAGAAATGTAGGTCATTGAGGTATGTTTCTCTGTTTGTTGTCATCAACATACCAACCGAGAAAGAGTATCTCTTGAACGTATTGGTGCAAAAGTGGAAAGAGAAATACCTTCTTGATCGTTTGCAGAAGACAACCAACGATCCTCAGGCTGTTGTTTTTGAAAAGAAAAAAAATGATTCACTTATGTGATCTTGATAGGTTGAAGTGGCAAATAAATGCGGTCGATGCGACAATCAACACTTGAGGATCACACTGTGATCGCTTAAGAAATTAGTGTGCTTGAGAAAATAATATTATAAAACAATCTTGAAGGTCGTTTCACATACGTTGGCGCAAATGAAAGTTATGCACACTGGAAGTTCTCAACAGTATGTGTGAAATTTCACCAAATAATGAAATTCACTCAACGTATTTCCATCATTTCTCTTCTCAAACATATTTTTCTCTACGTTGTTTAAATAACTGTACAATGAATGTGTCAATCTCTTGGAAATTTCATCACATTTTGGCAATCAAGACAGATTGAGGTTTTTGATTTAGAACTTTTATATGTAATGAATAGAGAACAGGTTTGGAGAGTTTTAAAAAAGAATCCAACATAATGTCTTAAAAAAAACTTTAAACATTAGATTATCTAAACCTAGAAAGCAAACCTAAAAAGAATCACGAAATTCCAGATTTTTTTGTACATTATAAACAGCTACAGTGAAGACGAAAACACTTCATTTTCATCATTTCTGATAATTTTTTTCTTAAAATAAAAATTAAATGAAAACTCTTTATATAAAACTGTATTACGAAATAGTCATTTTACTGTTTCAAATTTCAATAATTTGATCTTTTATTTATTTATTTATTTTTTCATTTTTGAATTTGTCGTTAATGTCAAATGATTTAATGTATTTCAATTTGGATTTGTTACAATTTTAGTTTAACGGTTTGTCCATAAAGTTAAAAATACTGTTAAGACGGCGATGGTCGCATTAAAATGGTGACAATTATAAACACCAGAATGAAATAAGTTATAGCGAATTCAATTGACAGAAATTAAATAACATTAAGTTTGCATAAAGTACCAAACACATTAACATAAAACACTATCATAGAATAATTGATCTATACGATCTATACAATCAAGATCATGTAAGGGAAGAGCACCCCGCTTTGGAATGTTAAAATACTCTTTTACATTTTTGTGTCTGCTAATCGGTATATTATTGATACATTTAAATATATATCTGCATTTGAATTTGAATTTTTTTACAATAAATTAATAAAAAATAGATGTAATTGTAACTATGCACTCTGTACCTCGAATCGTCACGAATTTAATCAGGTGTCTCACGGAAAATTGGTTTTATAAATTAAATATGAACTAATGCACTACATTCTTGTGAGAGTTAAATGGTAAAAAGTAGCTAATAATTTTTTAAAATTCATTTGAATTGGTGCAACAATATGGTAATAACCTGACAATCGGAGGAACATTGCTGATCGCTGTTGCTCTTCCCTTACCATAGATTGGAATACAAAATACTAATAGAACTTTTTCCAAATAATGAAAATCACAGACACTATCTATAATTTAAGTAGCGCAATGTATTCATTTAGGGTAAGGGCTCATAATTTTGCCCAGTCTGTTTATAAGCATCGATGTTTCAAGTTTGAAGTGCGATATTTGCGATACTAATTGACTTTTTTTGTTACTCTCTTTCCAGAAGGGTTGTGTAGAAACTTAGCAAGCTATTTATCGTCTTATTTTTACTAAAATTAGTTTTAATGCGTTTAAAAATGAATTAATATGTAGAGGTGAATTTGACTCTTATTTTGGACAACTTGGTTATTAATTTGGACAACTTGGATGTAAATTTAACCAGATAATCCGCCTCAACAGGATGCCCATTGCTCTTCATTTCATAAACCAATCTTACCAAGTCCTCTTCCTGTTCATGTAAGGGAAACGTAGAATGTCACAAGAAGCCCGGAAACTTTCCATATCACTCATTAAAGTGAGTTGACTTCGGTATTCCAAATACGTGCGGATTTGCTCATTCCCTGGCCTCTCCGGGAGCCTTTCAAGGCATTTCTCGCTACATCTCTTTCGTAAAGATGATGCTCCTTTGTTTCCCCAGGCATTTGTCCAACCTAGTCATCACAAAAGCTAAAATTTCACGAAATTTCGTGAGAAAAACACCTGTCCAAAATAAGGAGTATCACCTCACTGGTGAATCTCTTAGAAAATATCCTATTTTCCACACGAAAAATCTAATTCACAAGACAAATCTCACTTCAGGGGGCCAATTCTGACCGTATCTAGTCAGACTACATATATGTAGTAAGAGACTACATAGCTTCGTTGAAATGTCACTGTGTGTGTGAGCCACAGGATGCCGAGCTTTTGCCACTTCACATTTTACTACCTACGAATACAGGCACTAAAACACTTTGGAAAAAAGATGATACCTTATTGAAATGTATTTTGCAGATTCTAATCCAATTAATAGGTTTTTCCGCGATTAAACTGCACAAAACTGTCTTTTGCGGAGCTGTTGTTTTTCATTTAGTCAACAACGAAAACTCGGCGGTGACTGAGACAACTACCGCAATTGACGAAATTCAGTGGAGACACACTGATTGTGACTGAAAATCGCTATTTATTTTCGCGGTAATTATTTGAATTCAAATTGCATCTTTTTTGGGAATGGGTGCATTAATATTGTGGGTGCATTAAATTACCCATTTTCTTCATTTAAAAAAGAAGTAAAAGTAAAGTAATAAATAATTCCTTTATTTCTTGCAAAAGGTTTGTGGTATTTGATGATAAATAATTTAATTTTTGGCTATAATCCTTATAAAAAATCCTAAAAATATCAAGAGAAAAAATAAAATGCTAATTGATAAGTCAAAAACAGTTTCAATTAAATTTAAATTTATTTACAGCAAACAGAGTTTGATCCTCGTACAAGAACGTGGTAAAACAGTTAAATGAAGGCCTTGGGGTAGTTAACGGGTAATAGAAAACGATAAAATTCTGTATTATTTTCAAAAAAAGTTTTATGACATTTTGCTAATAAATTGACTATTTTTTTTTAATAAAACTCTTTAAATAAAAAAGTTTTTAAAAAAATGCGGTCTACGATAATTCGTAATGAGATGTGAATTAATTTTTATGGGATAGGACTATTTAATTACTGTTAATTTAATATGCTTGCACTGTACATAGGGAAATTTAGGTATTAAAGCTTAGAAGCTTGCGGGTATTGAGAAAGACAAGGAGAAAAATTACCAACATTCTATTATAATTTCTTATATCTTTCTTTTTTAACAACTTTAAAAGACAAATTGTTATTTCTAAAGGATTTTTCCTTTAGAAACTTTTCAATTTGAAATTTGAAAGCAACATTAAGGCTTAATATAGTTATTTATGCATTCTTTTTATAGCTTTTACTAAAACCATATTATTGGGATTAAAAAACTCTCAAGTTAGAAATATTTTTTCTAATTTCATTTGTATTATTTATCGGAAAATCACAATTTTCAATTAATTGCAAATTTGAATATTAGTGATTGAATTTTATCTATACTTTATTTATAAATTATATTTGCGTGAGAAAATTAATACTCCCTCTGTCCCAAAAATGTCGTACATTCTTTCATATAAAGTGTATTAGCAAATGAGTTTTTTCGGGACGGAGGGAGTATTAAAATTGGGCATCGTTCATAAGAAAAGCCTTTTTTTTGGTAAATACTCTATCATTATTTATTGTTTATTATTTAATATGATATAATGCTTCTGAAAGGCAACAAGAATATTGTTATAATATTCTAAAGAGATATTAAAGAGTTCTACTAATTTTTGTGTTAAGAATGTAAGAGTACTTGAGACAAAACGTACGTAGCTTGCAGAATTTTTAAGTCTTTTTTTAACAAACCTCGTGGATTAAAAACTATTTTTTTTATATTTATACATCTTTATAATTCTTTATTTTCACTAATTATCTTGATTAGTGAACACGAGACCTCAAGTCTTTAAATGTTTATATCTTCTAAAGAGGAAAATGAACAAGTTAATACATCAAAATATTTTATATCTCTTTTTTTAATTTAATTTAATCTTCTCTTTCAAAGAAATGAGAATATTCTAACTCCCTCTTTGAATTTGAGCAATAAAATTTAAGGGTGGCACATTTTTAAATAGACAACCATACATCCATAAAAAATTAACCTTAGAAAAGAAATTTTAAATTCAAATAACAGCGATTCTAAGCTTTCAAACGTTAGATGTAAAGAAATATTCTAATTTTGAGTGGACTTTTGCATACAAAAAATGCAATTTTAAATATGTGGAATTTGTGCATACATTTCATATAACTTTAATTATTTAGCATTTTTTACATTTACTGAATGTCTTCAACTATATTAAAGACATTTTTGGTCAATTTCAGAGAAATTTTTGCCATCTAGGCATGTCCAAGAGGTGCCTAGATAGCTTTTGGCTATGTAGTCTCCTATCTAGTCAGGGGTTGTCGCGTTTTCAATTCGTTAACCAACTTAACGAATCCCAGAGACTAGATAGGGATACGGCAATACTGAAAAATGTGTCTCGACTACACTCACATACACTCACCAGCTGCGTACATGTACAGCTATGTAGTCAGACTACAAATATGTAGTCTGACTAGATACGGTCAGAATTGTCCCCCAGGTCAAATGTACAAATCATCACTAACGTGAATCAACACAATATTCAATAAATATTCAATAATATCACTCAAAAAAAGCGAAGAAACATTGTTAGTAGTTCACCACAGCTAAATAAAACTGAAGTAAATACAAAGTTCTGTCATATTTGTCGTAACTAATTGCTCACACTGAATTTTTAACAAAGCAATTTCCACTCAAACCATATTCAAAATTTAAAAAAGTTAAGTTAAAATCTTCCAAAAGGAACAAATATTAAGATAGAATTCATTATTCATCAAATATTGGATTAAAAATCCATAATTTTAATCAATTTATTTTTAGTGTCCAATTTTATCCTCAAAATGTCCAAAATAAGAAACTGGACAAAATTATGACCCTGTCCCCTATATGTTTAAAATGGCTTAGAATTGACAATAAAACAGGTTTGAAATATCGATTTAAGTTATTGGAGTTACTAATTTATTTCCTACAACTTATTGCTTCATTTATTTATCAATAACCAACCCCAAAAAATCTAGAATGAAAGTCAATTTTTAATTGCTCTCTCCTTTAAACTTATTTAAATTGATTGGTCCCCTTTGTTTTATAAAGAACGGTATAAAATACGAAACAAAACACAGCTATTCAATGCATCAGACATAATAGTAAAACTTAAAACAGAACAAAAATAAACAATAAAATTTCTACATTTACGTGCTTGTATCGTAACCGATTTAATTGTTCATATCAAAGTTTTATTTTTAATTATTTATGTTGATGTGTTCAGATCTACATTTAGACGTAACTAGGTTTTCAATATTGTAATAGAAATATTTTTAACCGTCGCCTATAATCTTAAAACTTTGTGCAGTCCCCCCCAAAGGGTTAATATTGCGTTACGATCATGCAGTTAGACAAACTATATTTGGTATGCAGTTAAAGTATAATAAATTTAGAGAGAAAAAAAACTTGAAAAGTCGATCAATTAAGTAAATTTTACTGGTCTTCCACCTACGTTAAAAATAAATTAATTCAATAAACAATCGTGCACGCTACCTTTTAGCTCATTTTACTGAATGATCTCCGCATATTAAAAAGTTTAGCAAATCTATTTATATTTTTTTGTGTATTTATCCATTTGCGCTTGACGTCATTGGCACAGAATTTAGAAAGCGTACATAAGACTTCAATGGATTGGGTATTATCACTGAGATCATTCATTTTCTTAGTATACGCTCTGTATGAAGAGAATTTCATCTGCATGAAACATTCACCACACTAAAGAGCCGCGGTGAAAAATGAATGAGAATGATGTGGTGCAAAAGAAGAAAATGAAATGAAATATGAATATAAAATATACAAATTTTCTATTTTACCATGCCTTTTGTAGACGCAAAAAGAAACAAAAAATACAGAGAAAATATTGCGGAGTTTTGTGAAATTCTCGAAAAGATAGGAGAATGGGCAAAAGTTATTTATTGAAAAATGTGGATAATGTACTGTTCTATCTGCTGAAGAAAAGTAGTTGCAGATAGAACATTTGCTGATTAATATGACGATTTTTGTGGCTTGGGTGAGTTGAGTTGTAAAGTTTTTGAAGAAGCGAAAAATCAGGAACTCGAAAAGTTGTAATATGTGGAGAACGACAAACAAGGTAAAGTGGACAACCTTGATATGAATAAAGTTCCAGCACTGAAAGATCAAGCTTCAGGCAAGATGGGAGAGGTGAGACAAGAAGAAGAAAAAGGCAAAGAGGCAAGAGATATATAAAAAGAATATCTCAAGCATTAAGAGAGCTTGGCTTGGGCAAAAAAGAGAAAAACAAGCACAGGCGTTAAGTCAATTGGAACGAAAAAGACTTCCAACTTCAGTTTATGCTCCAAGTCAAATAGCCCCACCTTTGCTTCAGGCGATCGTAATTCTTTTCTAAATATACATTTTTTTTTCTTCCAATTTCAATCATGTTTCTTGCACAGATATGGACAAATAACTCAACACGGCTATGGACTGTCGTTAAATTGTTTTATATAAAGTAGTTTAGAGAGCTTAATGAATTAATGGATATACATTCAGGGTACTCGGAAGACTTTGAATATTTATTTAACAAAAGAAAGACCAGTTAGCACGAACAGAGATTAATTTGAAAGTTAAAACCTATATTTAGTACATTTGAGATGGCAAAAAGTTTTATTGATTTTACCATCTTGACCAACTTGGCTATTATTTATTCAAGATTATTTCAAGTTTTTGGCGATCTCGACCTTGGATATACAATAAAGCAACTTTTGACGTAATTCTTCGCACAACAATTCTTTTTTTTTCAGCATTCTTGCTCAAATAGAATGTGTACATGGAATTGAGAGGGGAAAATCACTTTTTAACCAAGCCCGGAGATGATTAAAAGCAAATGTTGTCCTTAATTTTTTGAATTCTTGGATATCTTAAATTAAGAGAATTAACTTTTGCAATCACAATCTTTACCACTCAATTTGTAGTCTTTAAAAATCACACGCAAAATTAATTTAATGGTAATTCCTTTAATTAAAGACTAAGAGAAAAACGCACTTTGTATACATTCCAAGACCTTCTCTCTTTAAGCTGTGAGAGAGAATGAAAAAAGTGCGTGCGACTAATAAGATATAATATTGATCCAACATCTAACATTGAACTTGGTCTTCTATTTGAGAGTGCTCACATTTGGCCGCGAATATCAAAAACGGAGGCCCTTACCCAGCTGACCACAAAGCATCCGCAGGAAGAGTTGTCGTCATTAAATTAATTAAGTCACACTTCACTAATAATTTAATACCTATATAAAAATGACAATCATTTGTGGTTTTAAAGGAATCTAATATATTACGAACCTTGTTAATATTCTTTTGATTCATGTCATCGTATTCAATAGTTCTCAATAAATTTACAACAGAATTGCGTCAATAAAATTTACTATTTTCTACTGCATCGATATGATTCTCCCAACTAGTGTTAAATTGTAAGATGTGGATAATTAAAATTGATAGTTGAATCAATAGAATTACCAGTTCTACACTATTTATATTCCTTCAATTAACATATTACACATATTGTTAGGTATGAGTTGCTATTATAATGAAAATACTGAAGAATTAAAACGCAAAATGACAGAGACAGATTGAAAAGAAGAAAAAGGCGAAAGATATTGTCGTGATTTGAGAAATATATGTACTGCTCAAATAAATTATAAATGCGTGCTAGAGGAGATAAAATTTTGTAATATGGGGAATTCCAGTTGAAAATCATCGGTATGTCGTAAGAATCTGACATAAACTTATTTGGCTCTGTTCCCTCAAGCAGAACATTTAAAATAATAAGATACTTTTTTTTTAAAAAAATATATTCTATTTTTAAATCTGATGAATACTATACAGATATAATATAGCTACTGTATTGATATTAGCCATGAGTTTAATCATTGTTTATCTAACCTATTATAATATAAACATATTAGAAAGCCATAATTTATTATTTTTCCTTCAAAACATATTTTTTTTCTGTATTTTGTGAAGAAGAAAAATGAGAAAATGTATAATTCTAAATCACTGTCGAATTTTTGCGCCTGAAGTTGTTCGCGTGTAAGCTATTTGCATTATTTATCTCGTATTATTTTTGACTCTTTTATGAACCTCCACTAAAATCCTGAAATATAGAATGTTTAGGAGAAAAAAAAACACTAAAATCGCCAAAAGTGAGTGAGAGAGATACCAAGTTCCATTTTGAATGAACATCCACATTCCTATGGAGGGAAAAATGTTGGCTTGAGAGCTTTGGAAATACCCAGCATGAGAGAGAGGTAAATCAATTTACATTTTGACGCCAATTGACGCGGTTGGACGCCGCCGTAGTGACGCAGTCATGAGTGAATACGTATTGAAAAAATGTTATGGAAGGGGAGATTGTTCGTGTGATCGCCACGATTAACACCTGAGAAATCGCGAAGAGGAAAGACAATTCCCAGTAATGGCAAATATTTTTATTTTTTCACGAAACACCGGCTCAATCATTTCGCGATCTTCTTGGCCAATTGTGTGTCGCACTTCAGCTTAGAATCATCGTGACAACCATATAGAGCATACAATACAACATTTATTAAGTAATATTGTTCTAAAAACTAAGTGAAAGGATTTGTGTTACCGTGCTCTCTCCCGGGATTTTCGATAAAAAAAAGTGACCACGACATCTGAAGATCATCGATTGTTTGTAAAACATTGTAAGACTTTAGTATTAGCATCATTATTCTACCTTCCTACCTATTAATTTTTTCTTTGCAAAATAGCATTATTCGTGAAATTACTTAACTGTAATTCCAGTTACTTAAAAAAAAGCTATGATGTTTATTCGCAAACTTTCTCTTCCGATTGACGATTTCAACTTTGGCAATTTACTTGAATTTATCATGACTTAGTAATTTCTGTTACAACACCATTTTTATTGTAATTACAAAACCTAAAATTGAACTCACCATTGAAATTTTTCCAATGATTGCAATTTCGTTATGGTTAGAGTGGTTGAACATTTATGTACATCTATGTAAAATTTTCACAAAGTGTGAATGAAGAAGTAAATGCGGTAGTTGAAGCATCAAGGCCGTAAAATCGACATTCTGCGGGTCAAACTCATGTTAATATTGAATTATTACGTCACTCCTAGGAGTCACTATCTAAGAATATGACTTTATAGAGAAAAATATAATTTTCATCATTTATCATCCTCACCATTTGCACTTCTCTTAATACCTTTTATTGGGATGATAAAGAAATATTGTCATGTACGCAAAAAAAGGGTAAATATTTGAGATGTGAGACTATATTCTGCTTTTTGGGCAAAACTGACGTCAACCTCAATCCTCCCTCAGTATTGATGTACTTCTGATAAGAATATGCCTGGGTTCTGCGGTGCTAATCATGGGACAAAAATTATTTGTATTGCAGACACCACAAACAGTCCCAGCTGGCGTCTACACACCCGACGCTTTTGCCTCCTACGCTGAAAACTTCGATTTGTCCCTTCTGCCGTGTGACGGCGAAGTACCTCTGAGTCCAGATTCTCAGGAGTCTGCAGACTACATTCCCACAACGGTATTTGCCGAAGGTGGGCTTCCGGTCAAGACTGCAATCAACTCCTGGCCTCAACCTGATCCCGTGCAATTCCCCTATTTTGCTGTTGGCCTACCAAGTCCGCCTCAGGAGCCAGTCCTGGGAGTCTTTTCACCATCTCCCAGTCCTGTTTCGGAAAGTACAACAGTGAAACAGGAATTTGCCTTATTGCCACCATCTCCACCGGATTCGTGTGGAGTGCCATCGCCATTTTGTGTTAAAGCCGAACCTACAGAAAGCGACACGGAGGCCTGCATAGACCTCGATTCATTCCTGCAGAAGTCGCTGGAGGATTTTGAGACGCCACCCAAAAGGCAGGATCATCAACTCCTCCGCGAATATCTGCAGGATACGACATTCCAGAAAAAACACAACCTGAAGCCATTGGCACTGGAGTCCTTAATCGGTGGCTGGGGTACACGTGGTGACATTGAACCCGTCATCTCCCTTGCTCTTGAGCACGCCCGACGGGATGTTCAGACTACCTGTGCCACCCTCAATATCTCTCCAGGTAAGCTTTACTATCTTTTATTTTTTGTAATAGGTAAAAGATTTAATTGGCCACTCAATGGGTCAAGCGGTAGAGCACTCGCTTTATGATGCAAGTGCCCCGGGTTCGAATCCCCTTTAGATCACCAGGAATTTTTTTGGCGTTAAGAGTGTTCAGATTGCATCCAGTGAGCTTCACTGCACTTAATCGCGTACAAGAAAAAATAATAATGCATGTCTAGAAATCCCCTTGCGGGAAGGCTTTGTACCTTCATGAAATGTGGTGCCAGCATTATTATTATAAAGGATTTAATTTTATTTTTTGCAATTCTTGTAGGGCTTTTTTCTGTATTGATGCAGTTGAGGACTACGAGTATTTAATTGTGGTTATAAAGATTCTTCTCAAAAATTCTTTACACCCTTTTTAAGCAAAGCTTTATTAATTAAATTTACTTAGGGTCGAAGGAACACCTCATCGACAGGGAACCCTTATTGACACTTTTGTCAAAATGATGAAATTCATTCAATGTATCTGGCAAAATGCAAGTAATATCATGTTTTTTCTGGAATTTACCTTTTCTTAGAAAAACAGATGTTCAAATTTCACATCCTAAATCGGTACTGAAAGTGTCAATAAGTATGGCATGATAAATTCTTAAAGTGTCAATAGGTGTTCCTTTCACGCTAGTCCTTATCAAGGCGTAACTCATAAACCATCAAAGTGGCTCCAGTTCCCGGTTTCTCGAAAAATGTATAGATTCTCCGCAAAATGTATAACGAAAAATGTATAGTATTAGGGTTCTCCGGGTTTCCCGCAGGTTCCCCGAGTCTCCTGAAGAAGGTATGGGTTCCCCGGATTCCCCGTGAGTTTCCTGAAAAATGCATAAGTTCCCTGGGTTCCCCATGGGTTCCCAAGCCAAATTGGCTGGTGTTCCCCGAAATTAGTTACCTCTTGGTCCTAATCTGGAATGATTAACCAACGGATGGAGCATTTTAATTTACAAATGGTATATTTTTCTTAAATTCTTTATAATTTTTGAGCTTTAGATTCCACAAAAATAAATATAACACGAAATGGTAGCCACATAAACAAAGAATATATTTTTATTGAATTTAAAATTTTACTGGTGTTAGGGGAAAGTGCTCTTCCTTCGAACGTTCATGCCTTCGAATAATGTGAACTTCTTTCGTTTTTCGTAAGAGATTTTCACTAAATTATCACGGAATTATCAACAATTGATGATAAGCCAACTAATATTTGATAGAAATGTGTAAGTCTCTTAGAAAAACTAAAAGAAAATTCACATTATTCGAGGGCATGAACGTTCGAAAGGAGAGTACTTTCCCCTACCGAGTAGGCGAGACCTAAATTTCCCTTTTCTTCTAAATGTTTTAGGGGAAAGTACTCTCCCTTCGAACGTTCATGCCCTCGAATAATGTGAATTTTCTTTTAGTTTTCCTAAGAGACTTACACATTTCTATCAAATATTAGTTGGCTTATCATCAATTGTTGATAATTCCGTGATAATTTAGTGAAAATCTCTTACGAAAAACGAAAGAAGTTCACATTATTCGAAGGCATAAACGTTCGAAGGAAGAGCACTTTCCCCTACAGATAGAAAATTTTCCAGAAAAATTCAAAAAATTGCAAATTTTACATCTTTTTCATAAAGGTTTTAGGAATTATTATCCTCGTGCAATCATTATAAATTTTGTGCTAATAACATAACATTAGATACTCTTTCATTTGGTAAAAGTTTTAAAATGATTGCATTTGGTTTTATACCAAAACTAAAAAACAACTTAAGAAAAAATATACCACATTTTTGTACGGAAAATGTATGAGAATCCTCTACCCTGCCTGGTCCTAATATAATATCAATAAAGCAAGCAATAGCCAATTTCTCCATGTACATGGTCAGCCGGGATACTCTTGAAAAATTAAAATTTTTAGCGCTCTATTTCGTGCCTGATCATTCTTGCACAATTTTCTGCAATCTATGTTCAAATAGCATCCGTTCAGTCACAGTGTGAAAGATAATTTTATCTCTCTCACTTTGCTGGATTTAAATAAATTTAGAGTTTAATTCAAGTGTTTTCGAGCTTATCAAACAGATAAGAGAGGCAAATTTTACTGAGCCACGAATCTTGATGTGCCATGATCTCTTATTTCTATTTACCTACAGTGTGTTTAATTTGCAACGCAACGTGTTTTTTTTTAATGATTTTTATATTCTTTTTATTTTACTGTGATTTTCCAGAGACACAAGCAATCTCTATAAACTGTGTAGCATATACATATTATCTAATTAGTTTGCTTAAAAAGAATGAGAAACATAAAAGAATATTTTTTTTGCAATTGGCGTATCCAAAAATTCCCAACTTCGTCATACAAGTCCAAATAGAAGAATTTCACATCAATTAAAGTGGAATTTTTGCTATTTGTACCTCACAGCATGGTAGAGTGACAATAATTTATTGGAAAATATTTATAAATTTGCTGAGCAATATAAATTTGTCTCAGGCAATTGTAACATGAACAGAAACTATAGCATCAAGGTCTTCGACATTTTTGAAAGTTATCACTATAAAATCTAATAATGGGTTGAAAAATAGTTTTCCTCGCTCATAGAAATCTTTCAGAACAAAGAGAGAATAAAGATTTCTCTCTCTATTCTAGATCCTCAACAATGGACAACTGGTCAGGTCCAAGCGTGGCTACAGCTGACCATTGAGCAATTTAAGCTGCCACCAGTGAAAGATCTCGAGACGGTGTTCATGGAAGATGGACCGGGATTGTACCAGATGTCTGAGGAGGAATTTGTACGGAGGGCACCTCAGGTAATTGATATTCTACCTAAGTAAAATTGGCACTAAATGAAGTGAATTGCAAAGTGGTAAAAAGGCGGGCAAATACTGACCGCGTTGACGTCATGCAAACGAGCAATTTGCATTGAGATCGACGCTAACAAGAAGAAAGTAGGCTGTCACTTTCACCAACATACCACACACTCCTATATACCTTCCAATGCCAACTGTGATTTCAATTTACTGCAGAAAAGAGTCTAGCTTTTGTTTCAAACATTTTCATTGAATTTGTTTTTCCCAATTCTAAATTGAAACATCAAAAAATTTCTTTAACAGTTCTTTGGGTTTTTTTTTCGCAACGGGTTTTTATTTTAGAATATCAATCGCAAAAGTCGTTTCAAAATAAAATTTGCCATAAATATGAAAATTTCTCAATAGAGTGATTTAATATATTTAAATTTAGAGATATAGACTGAGGAATGATGTGGAATTTATTGATATGATTCTTCCAATAGGTCGGCGGTACATTGTACGCTCAACTGGAGATTTGGAAAGCTGCGTGCAGCGATGCCCCACAAACACAAGTGCCAACCACAAGTGCTGTAAATAATCTTGCTTGGAGCCCCGAAGGCAGTCAGAGTGCTGAACCAAGTGATGGTGAGTTTATCAATTAAATAGACAATGTCTTTCTTAAACCAATGTACCGCAATTCCTTTTACACTCAAAACCAATTTAAAATTTCAAATATTACCTCTAATCGGGGAATACACAGAAGTTTATCTATAGATGTCTTGCCCTTTGCCCTCTCCAAAACAAAAAAAAAAATCTCGGACCAAGTGCTGACATTTTGTTAGTTAATTTTGTCTTGATAACAAAAATCATTCATTGAGATGTGAATAGAGGTTCATCTCTTAAGTTAAGAGAGGTACATAGAATACTTTCCCAGACAAATTGTCGAGATAATTATTGTGCTTCTCTTCCAATAAAACATACAAATACAGCGTGATTGAACAATTAATTTGTAAATGCCTCTTTCAATTGTTTTTAAACAATACACTTCTTAGAATTTCCATCCACCTGGGAATTCGCTGAAACTTTAAATTACTTAGAGCAATATTCGTGACAATTTGTTTTAATACAAAAAACTGGCAAATGTAATTCACATGAGAAATCCCAATTTATTCACACTTTTGGAATTTCCATCTCTTTTTTTTTGCAAATTACCTTGTAGGGGAAGATGAGGCAGTTTAAATTATAGTATTTTCTTCATCGTCCTTTTGAGGGGCATGGACTAAAATCTTCAGAATTTAATATGAGAATGCATCACAACATTACATAGATGAGCCATCCCAAGAAGTAAAATAGCTGCCTTATAGAACCAAGTATTAGAAAAGTCTTTTAGTGCACTTTCAAAAGGCTTAAAGTGAGAATTTTCTGTTGAAATTCCTATAGAAGCTCTTAAGATCCTTAAGAGTGCGCCACTTTACTTTTAGTAATCTCAGTGTTGGAACCAAGAGCGTTATAAGCAAATAAAAAGAATTTTGGTTCTATAGTGCTTTACTTAGGGTATTCTAGAAGACTATATTAAGAAAAAATTGCTTCTTGGGATGCTCTCCCGCAACTAAATACAGTAGAGCCTCGCTATAGGCCATATTTGGTTCTAGATTTGACACTTGGGTCGCACTATAGTCCATGTCATTTTTTAAAATTATCAATGACTTTTAGTATTGAAATTGCTCGACGGCTTCCACTTTCTTTGCGATTGTAGTACTTGTCCTCGCTCTCTCCATTATGGATCACAATTATCAAAACTATTCAATAAAGTTTGCCAAAAATATTAAAATAATTATGACAACATTGCTTGTCGCGTGCTAAAAAACATAGCCTAACTTAAAATCAGTGTTTTGAAATCATCGGTCGATAAATTGTGGACTATAGAGCGATGGCCTATAGCGGGGTTCTACTGTATTTCTAGATCTAGACGTTTCGAGTAGCCTTAAATATGAATCTCTCAAATTCGAACGACAACGGTTGAATTTAAAATTTCAAATATTAGGTTATGTTAAGAAAATCGTATTTTGGATGATTGAGAACCATCTCTACTATTTCCTAAATATTTCCTCTTATTATAATCGTATAAAATGATAATTAAATACGTCCTGACAAAGGTTTATGAAAAAAGATCGGTTTTTTGATTAAAGTACAATTTAATCACCCAAGAAGCAAAATAGCTGCCTTATAGAATCTAGTATAAACAAGCCTTTTAGTGCACTTTTAAAAAACTTAAAGTGAGAATTTTCTGTTGAAATTCCTATAGACCCTCTTAAGATCCTGAAGAGTGCGCCACTTTACTTAAAGTAATCTCAGTGATGGAACCAAGAGCGTTATAAGCAAATAAAAAGATTTTTGGTTCTATAGTGCCTTACTTAAGGATTTCTACAAGACTATATTAAGAAAAAAATGTTTCTTGGGTAGTATTACACAAATCTTTTAGTGCACTTTTAAAAGACTTAAAGTGAGAATTTTCTGTTGAAATTCCTATAGACCCTCTTAAGATCCTTAAGAGTGCGCCACTTTATTTATAGTAATCTTAGTTATGGAACCAAGAGCGTTATAAGCAAATAAAAAGTTTTTTGGCTCTATAATGCCTTACATTAATATAGGGAGGCTGACTATTGAGTCTGTACTCCGCATGTCCCTTTCTATTTGCTAAAAAAATCGTTTATTGTAATAATACAGATTGTGAATAAATGTGCTCAAAAAAATGCTCTACTTACGGAAATCTACAAGACTATATTAAGAAAAAAATGCTTCTTGGGCAGGGCACACATAAATTCAGTTATTTTTAAAAATATCTTGCACTTAAGGGATGAGAAATATCATTCATACAACCCAAGCGTTCGAATTTGGAAGACTATCATAAAAATAATATTGCTAACACGACATCCCATATAGAAGAACTAGTAGCCCTGAAGGCCTTATGTTCATACTTTACAAAATTTTTAGAAATACATTATTAGGGTAAATTAAGCTAATTCAAAATCTACTCCAAATGGAAATTTTTCGCTACTCCAAATGGAAACGTCATTGTTTTCACGATAAATACAGTACTAAATTATTATATTTATATATTTTCTATACCACAGTTTCATTATTTAGTTAATTTTGCTCCAAATAAAGCGAAAATCCATTCATATTCTCAAATTTTAATTTGTTAATTTCTCAGAGAAATTAAAAGTGTACCTTTACACCATGGATTTTTTCATCGATCGACCATGTTTTCCAATCAAAAACATAATGAGGTGACTGTTGTTTATTCGTTTTGTATAACATTCATGTCACATTTCTGGCTAATTTTAGTTAAATTAAGTGCTAATCTTTATTGTTAACGGTACGTGAAGTTTTCAAATGAAATAATTACCTATTTCGTAAACAAAAAGGGTTTTTCTGATGTGTCTGCAAATCAATAGGAAACCCCGGAAATATGATTTTTTGGAGAGGTTTTCTTATTGTTTTAGATGGGAAAGGAGAAAACACCAGGAATAAGAACAAATTCTGCACTCAAGAGCAACTCAACAAGGTTTTTGAAGCCTTTCGTCACGGTTTCACTTACACTGTTTGTCTCCAATTAGAAACATTCTCTTGTCTCCATTTGGATTGAAATGTTTCCAATAGTAGCATTTTACGCTCGCGTATTTTTCTTGTATTTAAGAAGTTTTCAAATTATTTCTAAAGAATTTTTACTAAACAGTAACATTTTAAATGAGTCAAGGAGCAAATTCATGTAATTCTCTTCAGAAAAAAATTGAAGTTAATGTGTTGAATCTTCTGTCAAAGTTAAAGCGTCTGGAAATGGTTTTGAATTAGGACATTTACCCTAAATGATAAGATATTCTTTACATTAACAATGTTTAAGTCATCCAAATCAATCACTATCTTCCCGAATATCTTCTATCCCGAATGTGCCAGAGTTGAACATTCGTACAACATTTGTTTTACATAAGATATAAGTTTTAGATAAGATTAAGATATTATCTTAATTAATATCTTGATTCAGAATTATCTTATCTTTATCTAAACTTAAAGGCTGATACGTCTTCAGTTGTAAAGCATCTGTAATTTTTTAAATTGTCAAATTTGTTTAAGTCTCGACGGCAATAAGGCCAGAATATAAGATTACGTAAGACGTTTCTCACTAAGTTAATTTTTATGCAAATCAGGCGCAAAGTGCAATTTAAAATCTCTATGTGAACCTGCCCCACTTTTCTCTACACCAAAATTGTGTCTTTCCACTTACGCAAGCAAAGTGAGAGTGCCATATACCAGATTTATTCTAATAATATAAAGCAAATTGCTTTATTTTGTGGCTGTTTATGCCATGGTTTATTTCGTGAATCATGCCTGTTGCGCAATTTGGCGGTTTTTCCGCCATGTTTACTCAGCGACAAAAACACTTTCTCTCTGCAATTTTTTCTTGGAATAAGCGGTGATTTTTGCTTTTGCTCTTTGCAGATGAAGACGAAGAAATGCCCCCTGCCCCTGTGGATACTGCACCTGGGCAGAAACCCAATCGTCAGGGCAGTTCGCACATTCACTTGTGGCAATTTCTTAAAGAACTTCTGGGATCACCGCAGAAGCATGGAACGGCAATACGTTGGCTGGATAGGAATAAGGGTGTATTTAAGATTGAGGATTCTGTGCGCGTTGCTAAACTCTGGGGTCAGCGCAAAAATCGTCCAGCAATGAATTATGATAAACTATCACGATCCATTCGGCAGTACTACAAAAAAGGCATTATGAAGAAAACTGAACGTTCACAGCGTCTTGTCTATCAATTTTGCCATCCTTATTGCCTCTAAGTCAAACACTAAAATCTGCGAATGGACCATGACCTTTCAATACTCTATTTAAAATTTATTTATTTGTATAAATTATTTCTCATCAAACTTTCCTAATTTATTAGCAAAAGTGTGAAAATTTGTATTTTGTGTGATTGAATTTGTGAATGTGTGATTGTTAGAATTATTTTAGACATATGGTTGTGCAGATGGTAAAATGGAGGAAGAAGTAGAAGAGAAATTTAACGTGATTTTCTACTTTCACATGCAAATATGTGTTTGCATATGGAATTAGGAGAATCTCTTGTTTCTGAGTCTATTGCAAAATAAATGCTCTCTCCAGTGTTGTATTCCAAATATTTTTTGCAACATGCAGAGATGCTAAAAATTCTACAAAAAGAAGCCATAATTCTTCCTGGAATTTTTGTGAAATTTCAGAGAAGAATAAATTTTAACTTATTGTTTTTTTTTTCAAAATGTACAAAAATTTTCTACTCTTTCCTCACATTTATAAGTGTAGAATTAAAAAAAAATAATAATAATCAAATTAAGTAAGGTCGACCAATTACTGTAAGCACTAATTATTAAGTGTATTCTTTGTAAATCACAAATAGTCCTAAGATATTTTTCTTTTTATAAATTCTTTTCAAATGGATTGAGACAAGTCTCAGAGATGCCGGGAAGGTAATTTCCCAGATCTTAAGATACTTGCAATGCATTGTGAATTAATTGTTACGTACATATCATAATTCATTGCAATAAGTGTAGTAATTAGCTATTAACTTCCATTTGTTTATTGGTTTACCGACAATTTCACATTTGGTTGAGATTCAATGTTAATCTTCACATGAGATGTTGCTTCATCTCTTTAATTGTGACTTTGATGCACATTTTATTTCCTGAATGAAATGTCGGTAATTTTGGTCCCATATATCTATGATATATTCATACTAGTAAGTTCTATGAACAAATTTTTGAAGAGAACACAAGAAAATGTGTAGTTTGTTAACATCGGAAGGAGAAAGTTTTGTACTCGAGTACTCGTATTTTCATCAAAATGATTAATCATCATGTATATAGGTTAAGTTGATCATTAAATTCTCAGTAAAATAGTCTAAGGTATAGTTATTATTTAAGAACAATGCAAGTTGCAGAGATTCTAGGTTTATTTTTTAGTTGTTAGGGCGCCTTAGCCAGAAAGATTTTCCCGAAGAAAATGAGCTCTTTCTACGAGAAAATCTTTCTCAGTAAGATTTTACAATACATACAATTTTACTAACAATTAAATTTATTTTTTAATCAATCAACATATAAAAATAAATTATATTATGTATAATTATGTTTTTTCTGGTTTTGGGATATGTTATCTTGAATATCTTATAAATGTTACATTAATACAAAAATGTTAAATTTGTTGCCCTGTAAGTGTTATACATTGATAAATTGCTTCTAAGTCTAAGAGTTGAAATTCAAAATTTTCAGTATGAAAAGTGAATTTTTATTTTACTATATATTATATAGATAATATCTATAATAACATTGTAATTTTAGTATTAGGATTTTTATATTTATAAGAAAAGTGTAAAAATTGTAAATAAAGTTGTAGCTAACACTAATGAAAAGTGTTTTATCTTATCTGAACTGCAAAACTATCTTTTGGCATACAAATCTTTTAGTTTCTATCGGATTTCGGACAACAAATTGAAGAATATTCTATTTCAGAACATTGATATGAAACGATTAGATCAAAGAAAATATCAAGTGCAATTAAAAACGAAAAACAAAAAAAAAGATTTACAAATGTTTGTAATAAATTGGTAAGTAACTAATAAGGGATCAGGGTAGAACGGGTAGAATTAGTCAGCAAATAAAATTTGTCTTTCTCTAAAATTAATGAAAAACGTCTTTGAATCAAAATAATAAATATTTCAACGAATAGGGAGGAAGTTAATTACTCTACTTTCTGCCTAATATTCTTTCTATGGAAAACTATAACACTCCACTGACTGTTGAATTTTGACCTTGACTAATTCTGCCCCAGTCTCCCTTAAGAACTAGTTTTGACAGGTTAAACTTCAAAACGGTAAGTAAAATATTATTTATAGATTATTAAAATATAATTCATTACTTTTTTATTTTGCCCCATTATTTTATTTTTGTTATCTCTATCTAGATTTTTCAATCTATTCGCTTGATAATCCTCCATTTTATCAAAAAGTTCTCACAATGCGTAGAGATTTTTATGGGGTTCCCCTAATTAAAAGGCAAAAAATGAGCTGTTTTTCGCATTTTTGCAAGACAAAAAAAATAAGCAAGTTTCTTGATATTTTTTGATATATCTTTGAAGACTTTGTAATTACAGTAGACTCTCTCAAATTCGGGCATATAGGACCGAAATGTCAGCCGAATTAGACAGAAATTCGGGCGACATGTGCATATAGATATTGAGTTTATACACTGATATATATCGTAAATTGCATGAAAATCCCTCAATAATGCAAAATCACATCAAAACTAAGACAAACCATGCTAAATTTGAGCATATTTGATTCATTAGATAATCATAATCAAACTTGGAAAATGACAACAAACTTTTTTCAAATGTAACCGCTGCCTGAATTAAAAGAGCCGAATTTGCGAGAGTCTACTGTACTTTAAAAAAAATACTAAATGGCAGACTAATACAGGAGTACCTCGACACAGTACAGTAGACTCTCACTCAATCGGTTCTTTTTCAATCGGGCGAAAAATTTCGTTGACAATTTTTATGTTTAATTATGAAGAAAATTTGCTCAAATTCGCTATAGTTCTTTTTATTTTATCATGATTCTTTATAATTGAGCGCTTTTTATGGATTTTACAATTACTTTGACGCCAAAATCTATCGATAATTTGGATGACATTTTGCCCCATATGCCCGATTGAGAGAGAGTCTACTGTATTTCCTTATTGATATGAAATGTGCAGCCCGTAAGTCTTGTGTGAAAAAATATCTAGAAAACTTTCAATTTTAAAATATACTTCATAGTTAACCCTTTAAGGATGATTTGGTCAACCGTGACCCAAAAATTAATTTTTTCCTACGGCCTTTTAAAGCTGTATTTTGCTCTAAAAAGTTAGAAAAAATGATTTTTTTTCTGACCCTCGACTTTTGACCTTCTCGTCCTTAAAGGGTTAAACTAAGAAAACCCGAAGAAAATCGTGAAATTGGAAATAATAATCTAACAATAGTTTTGGTACATAAGAGAATTTAATTCTAAAGAGAATAAGTCCTTATGGCGGTATTTCTTTAAAAAAATAAACATATTTTTAGCACTTTACTGTTCTCAGGTGCTTCTGCATTATCGACTTTTATTGTGTTGGTTCCTGTCACTTACCGTGTTCTTGAATTATGAAACAGTCGAGACAGGAACCGGCACAAAAAAGTCGATTATGTAGAAGCACTTGAGAACAGCAAAATACTACAAAGCATGTTCGTTTTTCATTGAAGTAGCACCATTTATTCATTTCCGTTACACGGTTTATATGTTTTTTTTGCTACTTTCCTCGCAAATTTGACAAAATCGTAAAATTTAGAAAGGTATAAAATGAGCTTTAACCCTTTAAGGACGATTGGAACACCGGTGTCCCATAAAGAAAATAATTTTTCCTGACTACCCAAAGTTATTTTTTTCTTATGTCTGTACATAATTGTAAAGTAGAAGGTTGAAGGAATCTAGAATATTTTTTCAAGTCTCTAGCTATTTGCTATGTAGTAAATATTTAAGCTCAAAAATGGCGAATTTTCAAATTCTCAAATTCATAATTGATTTTATTTATTTTTTATACTTCCAATTTTTTTTAAGCAAAACCCTTTTGGCAATAAAAACTACAATACTCATACGTAATATTTTTCATTGAAGCGAAAAATATTATTCATTGGTATTGTCAGAAAAATTACTTAAATTTTTGGGCTATTTTTGTCCCTATCGTTCATAGAAGCACAAGATACACCGAATCAGACTCTGTTGGACTTTCCAAGGTTAGATGTAAGACTTATCATTGATTATGTTTCCCAGTTTAATTTTTATTGTTGATTTTCGGTCCGTAAAAAGTGTCTCGTCGTTAAAGGGTTAAAGTTTTTGATGTTCTTGCCGCATCCGGACAAAGCTTTTTTCCTATATCATCACTGTTTCCAGTTTAAAACGAAATTTAAATGATTTTTTGTCTTGCAATTCAGGAAACCCTTTTAATCGACTTTATGTCGAAACAACTAACATGTATCGATGTGCTAAGATAAATCAATTAATCACTTATTAATCTTACTATAAAAGAGTAATTTTTCATGTCACATTCTGAATGTTCTGAATATATTGATATAGTTTTTTTACTATAATTTGACGAAACATGTTTTTAATTTTAAGATTTTAATCTAGAATATGATTTATGAGACGATTTAAAGTAGTTAAAACGAATGGTAGGGAAGACTGGGGCAAAATTTGTAAAAACGAAAATTTCAATATTCACTATTTTCTAAAATAAAAGAGACTGAGGCTTGAAATTTTTATTATAGATAGCCTTCATGAACCTTCTTAAACTTACAAAGTTTCAAGAGATTCTTGGAAGGATTATGTAAAATAAAAAATAATGAAATTTTGAGCTCTATTTTTGGAATATTTGGCTTACAGAAAATATCAATACTGATTAGCTCAATATAAGCACATTTCTCGTTAAGATAGAGAAAAATTATCTTCGACAAAGTTGTAGAGGAATAAATTTCCCATAAAAATATGTCTATTTGATATTTTCAACGTTTGCGAGAGGAAAACGTCACAAATTATCCGAAGACTGATAAAATTTGCCCCAGCAATTTTAGGAATCTCCACAAAATCGACTTTTAGAAAATGATTCGAAAATCACATTTCTTTCAAGATAGAGGAAAATAGTCTTCTGCAATGTTGTAGAGCAGTAAATTTCCTATAAGAATATCCTCATTATAAAACGTTTAAGTTTTCTCAGAGGTCACGAAAAAATTAAATATGCGTTTTGACAAGTTTTGCCCCACTCTCCCCTACAGCGGGATATTTCAGTTTGCCTTAAAAGAAGTATTACTATCACCCCTTTTTTAATCAAACAAAACATGCACAAATCGACATATTCACTAATTAAAACTTTTTTGTGAGATTTTTAAAGAGGAACAGTTTAAGAATTTAGTTAGAGTCATTTTTATTTAAGGGACGCTATGTATGTTTTAGTGTATTCTTAGGTTTTTGGTCAAAATAAGCCAATTGGCTTCAGACCTTGCATGAGGGTTAGGGGGGGGGGAACAAGAAAAACAGATACAAACAATTTTCCGAAAATTTGCGCAAAGATTATTTTCCTTATTCAATAGATAACTTAATTCCGGTCTCATCCAAAAGAAAAACATGATACATTGGTTTTCCGAATTGCTCAAACTCTTGCTTATGATACCGGACCTTGTGCCCAATGATATTGGATTGCTTACCAACTTTATTCATGTGAACATTTTATTAATCACAATTTTTTTCCGACAAATTGCATTTAATTTTGTAACTTTTGCCTGATTTGAATAAATGGTAAAACACAATATTGTAGCACACAAGGATCTATCGATAATAATAATTCTTCTTACTGATAAATATATTTAGTGATGAAGGCATGCCTCAATATCGTTGGAACAGATGCCTCATATTGCGAAAATGAGAATGTGATAAAGATTTTGCAAAAGAGATGATAAGAAGAAGTGCATAACAGCAAAGTAGGTTTACTCAAGTTTTATTACATCCGTTTTATCACTTCCTATTCTACTATTTGGAAAGACTTGGACCTAGAACATGCTAATATAGAATTATGCTGAAAATCAATTACGAAATTTACGGAATTTATGCCTACATAAATTGAATTATTTTCATTTTTTCTTATCATAGCACATCAAGTAATATATCAATATTTTGGCTCCATTACTTCTAATATCGATCCTCTTATCTATTTTGTCAGTCTACTTTAGATTCTTAGAACTTCGTTATGAAGAAATTATTAAATGTATTTTTTAATTTATTACCATTTGGAATCCATAAGATTAAATCAAATTTATTATAAGTCAATGGAAGAGAATCTCATCTGAATTATATCAAAATTCATCGGAATTATTTTAAAAGAGGATCTTCCCATCAAAAAAAAAGATAAGATTTTATAAATTGGCTCGATATAAAAATTTATATGACAAAAATCAAGCTTCTATTTATTATCAGATTAATGACTTTGTAATATTTCAAGAAATACTCATTTTTCATTTTGGATAATAAAGCTACTCTATTAATTTTTGTCTATTTATACTTGTCGTCTTCATGAAGGCTTTATGAGAATTAATTAATTAATAATAAAACGACTTTTGTTAATTAGGACTTAAATTAAAGATCTTTTTATTATTTAATTTATAAACCAATATAATTTAATTTAAGATAAGAAATATACATGAATCTATGTAATCAAATTCAATTAGTTCTAAATGTTATTTAGGAATTAGGATAGTGGAAGTAGAATTATAGAGTGAAATGTCCCATTTAATACCATATTGAATAAAATCTCATTTTTTTCATCGTATTTAAGGAGTTAAAATCTAGAACTTCAAAGGAACTTTGAACTTTGAAGGAGTTCAAAATTTAAAGAATTTGATCAGAATTTTGTACTGCTATAATCAAAAATTGTAGGGGAGATTGAGCAGTTTCTTGCACGCATGACTCTTGCAAATATAAAATTTTGAGTTAAATTAATTATAACGAACATATGCAGTATATTTCTAATAGCCAATTACTCAAGAGAAACTGATTAGATTTAGTAATATTGAATGAGTCTAAAAAACTAATTATGCTTCATGAAAGTGCCCCATCCTCCCCTGAGATTTAAGAATGCAGCAATTTATTTCAGGTTGAATGATAAGCAATAAAAACTAACTTTCTGTTCGTTTGGTTATCTATTCTTATGAAAAGGCAACTCCAAGAAAATTGGACTTCTGGTTTTCGGGAAATGTTAAATATAATTAGATGAACGTCACTAAATTATAAAATTATCCCTCTATCCATCAAACACTTTAATTCTTTTATTATGGAAATCCCCGAAATTTGTCTTTCTTTTTTCTAGAAAAGAATAATTAGCAAAATTGGTCGTAAATGTTTGTGAATTCCTGGGGACTAACGAAATGCTAGCAAATCATATAACCTACTAAAAAGTTCGTAGAAGTTTGTACTTTTTCACAAATCTTGTTCGTAACATCACCACTGGACGAACATTTTTTGTACTTTTACAAACATTTGTTTGTACATTTTTGTTTGCATGAAAAAAATACGAACAAAATTGCTCGTCATGTGATCATGTTACAAGCAATGTTTATGAAAAAATATAAACTTTCACGAAATTTTTTGTGGGTTATACGATTTACGAGGATTTCGTAAGTCCCCAATAGTAATTCACAAATATTTACGAGCAATTTAACGATTTTTTTTCTGTGTAGGTTTCGTGAAAAGTCAAAGGAGCTTTACTAATATAAAAAATTGGATTAGGGTAAGTGTACCAAATTTCGGCATAGTTGCAAATAAGCACCGAAGTCCAAAGTTTGAAATGCAATATTTTTAATACATAATGAAATTTCTTGTTACTTCCTTTTTCGGGAGGGTTGTATTGAAAAATTTATAAAAATATAGACATTGCTTTGGGTAATATTCCGGCCACTTTGATTGTAATACCGGACACCTTGTTTGTGACCACCTTTCGTGAAGCAACGGATAGAAAATTTCAAAACGTCATACGGAATGAGTTTAAAAATATTAACATAAATACGTTTATCTAATATCTCCCGTGTAATTTGTCCTGAAGACCTGAAGAGTTTACCTTGACATCCCAAACTTACGCACAGATTCCCGTAGCAGTTTGCCCTTCCTGATCTCTTTCAAGGCCTATTCCACATCATCTTTTTCATAAAAACAATGTTTTTTCTATGGGCATTGTAGAACTCATAAATTGATCAAAAAAATGAATAAGAAATTTACAAAAGCAAAAGATGTTGCCGGAATAGGCAACATTACCTTACCGGAGAGACGCTCACAAAGTATCTACTTTTTTACGCGAAATACAGGATCAAGCTGGGAAATTTTACCAGAAATTTAAAGAATGATTCACTATTAACTTAAACAGAAAGAATATTTAGTGAAAACTAATCAAATTTCATGATAAAACATCGAAGGAAAACCCTCTGGACTTCACCACAAATCACAAGACTGCTAGAAATACAAGCGATCTGTTACATTTTTTGTAAGACTCTTTCCACACTACAACACAATTTAAACTCAAATTATACCTATAATTTAACGATTTTTAAGTAATTAAAAAAGTATTTAAAAGCAAAATAAATTCATTGACGATTCGAAAATTAAATACATAATTAAATTAATAATTAAAATATATAATACATAATTAAAATTCAATCCATAATTAAATCCATAAAATCCATAAGACGACACGTGCTCTCTGAACCAAGTCTAAGTGTAACCCCTCCATGCATTGGCGCTAAACTCTGACAGATCCAAGCGATCTGAATTTATTCTGATTAATATACATTATATACAATCAATTACAATCAATACAATCATTACAATATATATTATGATTAATATAGTATATGATTAATACTATTTAAATTCCTTATGTATTAGCTGCCAATGTATTAGGAGTTGAGTATTTTAATAAATTGAATTGAATTGAAATTGTCATTCATTTAATTGCTTGGCCGAAATTACACTCAAAGTGGCCGAAATATAAAGCTGGCCTAAATTTGGCACAGTTACCCTACAAATTTTAGTCGGTTATTTAACATAAGTGATTCTTATGATTCTACATTTAAATTTTGTATTCTTCTTAAATGTTTGTGAAATCCAAAGCCGGTTTATGAAATGTTCATAAATCGTATAATCCAGTAATAAAGTCAGTATAAATTTATACTTTTTCACAAACATTGTTTGTAACATGACCTCTTGATGAAAAATATCGTTCTTTTACGGTACATTATTTGTTCATAAAGGTTTGTATAAAAATTTTAATATTTTTTGTGATATTTTGTCATCGATTCGTAAAAAGTTTTGCCAGACAAGAAAAAATATACTGCAAAATATTACGAAGAAATTTGCTACTTGCATAAACATTTTCAAACAAATATTTGTAAGACAACAAAAATGTTTGTTATAATAGATCATGTCACGAAGAATGTTGTAAACGAAGTACAAACTTTTACGAACGTGTTAATGGGTTAGACGATTCATCAGCAATTTCGTTAATTCCCTTTTAAACTTATTTACAAATAATTTTACAATTTTTTTTCTTTATGCTAAGTTTCCCTTAGGGTAAGTGTGCCAAATTCCGGCCAGCTTGCAATTTCGGCCACCTTTTTTGTTCCTCGAATTTCTATGAATTTTTCGTTTTTACATACTTCTAGAGATTATACAATGCAAAAGAATAACAAAAAATGTAGCTTCAACAAACGAGATGACGTGAAAAAGGCATTGGAAGAATTCCTGAAGGGCAAGGAACTATGGAAATAAAAGTGGCCGAAATAGGGCACCAAAGCTATGTCTACATTTTTATTCATTTTAAAAAGGATTTAAAATTATTTTGGAGAAAATGAAGACGACAAACTGTCTACAAGGTTCCAAGTAACACTCCTTAAGTAGAAGGAATAAAAAAATCAATTTCTATTAAAGATATTACATTTCAAACTTGAGACTTTGGCGCTTGCATGCAACTATGCCGAAATTCGGCACACTTACCCTAATAATTTCAATAATTTTGAACTCCGGGTCAGCTTCAATTTCTCAAAACGGTTTTTGATCATGATCACCAATAATTAACTCACTAAAATTCTTTACGAACTAGCAAAAAATTCAACTTACTGCATAATCTTCTTTGTGCAATTAAGCACAAGAAGCTTTGTAAAGCTCCTAAATAATCAAAAATCGTGAAATCATGATGATACACATCAAGAAATAATAAATTTCCCTTCAATGACGTAAGATAAATTTTGCTTCACAAGAATCTGTAAAATTATGAAGGAGGTTTGTCTTTCTGAAGAAAGTAAATATAATTTATAATGAAAATAACAATGTACATGGAAGTGGAAATGCAAATATTACACCTGTTGCAAGACTAACTGCTAATTTTTAACTAAAAATGTAATTCTTTAATCAAACAATGTATATTTCTGGAATTCATAGACAATTGTAATGTGAAATATCCTATTTTTGTGCTAATTTGCTATGAAAATGCCTGATTGGTCAGAAAGTTGAAGTTTACTCAGAAATTGATATAACTTCCCCAATGTGATAACAATTCTCCCAGCTAGAGGCTGGTATTTAATGTGCAATTCGCGCCACAAGTTAATCAGTACGCAAAAATAATTACTCTTCGATACACCAGAGAAAATTGTGCAAGAATATCCGCGAAAATTTTCAGAAATTTCCAGGATGAAGACTTTCTTGAAAATTCTTATTCTGTGCTCTATTAATAGCATCTTAGTAGTGTCCGGATTGCAAT
The DNA here is from genome assembly GCF_024763615.1 of Phlebotomus papatasi. Taxonomy (NCBI): domain Eukaryota; kingdom Metazoa; phylum Arthropoda; class Insecta; order Diptera; family Psychodidae; genus Phlebotomus; species Phlebotomus papatasi. The sequence continues at coordinate 33,936,509 of NC_077223.1, read as the reverse complement.
GTTACGTGTGTGATTCTACTGATCTCAACTACGGAGAATATAATTACTGTGATACGCGATATTGCGAGGAGAATGTGGGATATTTGGAGACTTGTGAGGACGTTGAATTGACTGATGAAAATGTTAATCAGGCGGATTTAGTTTGCTATCGTACAGTTTTCTTTCGTGAGTGAAATTAATAAATAAAACAATTCATAAAAAAAGGTGCCAACGTAAAAATTAGTACTATTGAAGATAATTCTATTTGCAGATAAAGATGATGGCTATGTGATAATGAGAGGTTGCAGTACGAAAAACATTTGTTCAGTTCTACAACAGAATGCGACGGCACTGGATAATGATGCAATAGCTATTCCAACAGAATGCCAAACATGCAATGAAGATTTTTGCGATCCACAACAATCCAGTGGTAAAAAATATATAGTTGTATATCAAATTTTGAAAATCCTTCACTCTACTGTAATTCTTTTCTATATTTTTGCATTGAAGATTTAGCTGTTCGATCTATTAAGTAAGCTCCGCCCATAATTTTAGGTCACGTTCCTTATAAAGATTTACCTGACTAATGTTTTGATTAACACAGTTGTAGCTCTGGTTCCAGTACACTTTTTAAATCAGGAAAATTCCATGAAATCGACATTTAAATCCTTTTCTTTCTCAAAAGTTTCGTCTATATGTCTATTCCACTGTCTCGCACTCTTCTTCTTCTTTTAACTATCAAGACAAATTCAATTTAGTTCAATCCAATTTAGAGTTCGGAAGAGTTAAATATACATAAGTAAAACGTTTGAAATATAAGAGATGTGAATTTCGATTTCACAAAATTTTCCGGATGTAAAAGGTGTGCCGGTATCATTAATTTCCATTACTTCAATACTGTTTGAATCAGAAAAAATAAATCACGCCTCTTAATCTATCTCGTAAATTTAAGTTCTGACTGAAAAACAAAAATTAGTCAAGTTCGGAAATGCCTACAAAGTAAAAATCAAGATTTTAAAAATATAATTAAATATTATATTATTAAATATTAAAATATTAACTAATTTAGAACATGATCTTAATGGGAATTCTTCACAACTCCATATGAGAATACAGATTTTTCCCTTAATAGATAGAGTACTAAATTTTTAAATTTTTTGTGATATTTTTAATACAAATTGATTTTTTTATTACTTCTTCTTAAGGAGTGTTGCTTGGAATCTTGTAGACAGTTTATCGACTTTATTTTCTCTAAAATTATTCTTAACACATTTTAAAATGAATAAAAATGTAGACATAGCGTTGGTGGCCTATTTCGGCCACTTTCATTCTCATGATTCCTTGCCATTCTGGAATTCTCCCAATGTCTTCTTTACTCGTGTTACTTTCTTTCTTACTTTCTCGTTACTTTCGTGTTACTTACTTTTTCGTGTGTCGAAGTGACATTTTTGTCATTATTTTGCATTGTAATTCTAGTATGCAAAAACCAAAAAGTCATGGAAATTCTAGGAACAAAAAAAGTGTCCGGAATTGCAAACTGGCCGAAATTTGGTACACTTACACTATTTAGGTATGCATTTTATTTCCCTTTTCTCGCTTCAGGTAAAATTATACAAAGTTTCAGTACGAAGTTGCGCACGGAAAGTTTGACATATATCATCGATTTTGATCATATTTTCCTTCATTCTATTTTCTGATTTAAATTCTGAGTGCTAATTTTTTCCTAAGATAATTACAATATTTAAATAAAAACGATGTTTGAAAGAATTTATTTTAAATAATTTAAATTCAATGACCATTAAGATGTACAATTGATAGCGTCTGACAACGCATCTTCTCTTTTTTTCACAATCTTTTCACAATAATCATCAAGAAGCTAATTTTGAAATATGAATTTCTAGCAAGAAACAATCCTATGATTAATGTTCGTTAAATGTTTCTTTCCGCTCAAATTACGTACTTATTAAGCGGTATAGGTAGCCTCATTTTAATAGACAGAAAACTTCATACAACTTTGGTAATTAAATTGGTAAAGATATAACTTCGGGGGGCGTGGCCAAAAGTTTTTCTTGCATCGAGCTTTCTTTGCAGCTCAAATATCATTACCATCTATGTGCAAGAAATATAAAAAAAAGGTTTTCGAAAATTCCCAAAATTTTTAATTGTAGAATAGACAAATATATGTTTTGCTTATATTCATTACAGATGGATGGTTCAATGATTGCCATGTAGCAGAACATCAATATATTTCTTGTGAGGAACGCGAGCATAACAAATGTGGTAAAGATCCATGGTATTGTAATACAGAGTATACATCTGAAGACTGGTTTAATTTTGATGAGTGTAATAATCACACAGAATGGTGATTTTCATTAAAAAATAGGATAGACCATACGATTTTTTTTTGAATAAAATAGTTTTCTTACAGTTGAGGAGCTCAGAGCAAAAAAAAACGCTATTTTAATAGGGAAATGCATACGACTTAAGAGTTTTTTTTGTTCCAAGCGCCTCAATTCTTAGAATAAATAATTTCCTTTAATATGGAATAAAATTCTTAATTCTATCATTTACATTTACAAAAAAATACATTGTGCCATATCTCGTCAGTACAAGTAGCAAAAGTTTTTATTTCATTAAATTATAAAGGATTTATAATAAAATAAGTTTTATTATTTTATTTACACTTTTTCAAAATATTTTAGTTTTTAATTATAAAAAATGCATAATTTTCAACTCCATATTTCTCTGCACTTTAGTAGTTAGAATTTCATTCAAGTTTAATAAAAAAAAAACAAAATCATCATTAAAGAATAAGAAAAAAAAAACTTATTACAAAATTCATATTTTAAATTTTAAAAATAATAAACGAGGTAGAATATATTTTTATGCAATTAATACGTTATTAGGCATTTACTGTTACAAATTTTAACTAGTCATTTAGCATTTCTTTTGTATTGATCATAACCTATTTACTGAACAATGATTTATATTTCTGTTAGAAAGTTTATTTATTTAAATAAATTTCTTGAATGAGCAAAAAATAATCAGTTTAATTTATCGAAATGAAACCCTTTTCATAAAAAGTATACACGATAAATTTGTAATAATAATTATAGTAATAGTAAAAGTATCTTACAAGGTCCAAAATGGACGCTAATAAAGAATTATATAGTAAAAGTATTTTGAAAAACCTTTTGTGATTTTCTTATTTGTGAAGAAGAAAAATAGTTATATTTTTCACAAGTTAAGCAAACAGTATTTCATTGTTATTCTGAATGTGCTAAAGACTAGGTTTATCAAGACTTTGCTTTTTTATTCGTCTAGAATAAGAAGTAGTTTAATATTTTCAGTATATAAAATAATAATCTTTGAATATAAAAGAAACAAAAATCGGTCTGAAGTGATCGGATTTCACCTGTAACCACAAAAGCTGAGAATGTAAAGAATCTCGGCTAATTACCACGATTGTTTCTTAAGATTTTTTAAAAAAATATACCCTGAAAATTGTCAGAAGATAAAAATAGTCAGAATACAAAATAAAAGATCAAAGATTTAGGTTTTAACAAAAAATATTTAGAAAGATATTTACAGAATAAATTCTTTTTTGTAATCTATGAAAAACATTTCTTTAATGTGTTTTTCTCTGCATGAAAAAATACATATTGAAATTTGTAAAATTAAAAATCTGCCATTATTATATCAATAAATATTTTACTTTAACTATAAAAGGAATGCTTATTAGAAAAAACTGAAGATTTTTTATTGTTTCTTATTGTTTTTAGAACAAAAATCTTTACAATGCTAAGATTTGAGCAGTTAGAAAATTTTTAAAACTTCAAACGAGTAGCTATATATTTTTCTTTAAAAAACTGTAAATCCTTAAGGCTTAAGCATTTTACATTACATAGGGGAGACTGGGGCAAAATTTGTCCCAAAAAAAAAATAAAAATGAGCAGTAAAATATCTAATTATGGTCATTAAAAAACTTAAATCTTTATAAAAATTGGTCTAATTTAAAATTTATTAGAAAAATTTATATATTTAACATTTAAAATTGTTCCAGATAGAATGAAAAGCCCTTTATTTTCCCTTTGCCAAAATTTGGACGATAATATCACTGTTTCAAATTCTTTTGTTATTGCTCAATTTTGACTTTTTACTGCTCATTTATACAATGCCTATTAATTTAAGGTAAGTAAATACAAAGCAAGAGAAACTACGTAGTTTCTCTTGGCTGTTAACTAATTAAAAATATGTAGCATAGGCAGCATATTTTCCTATTAATTTAATATTATCCTAAAATATAAAGCAAGCCTAAACTGCTTCATCCTCCCCAATTGGCCACTCAGAAAGTATAGGGGGAAGTGGGCCACCTTTGAAAGTGGGGCACGTTTTAAATTGGGATTTTTCACCTATTTTTAAATAAAATTGAGCCTTATTGCGATATAATTTATATGCACAAACATATTGAGAAGCTAAATTATATTATGATATGGCTCAGTTTCATTTAAACGTAGAAGAAAAATCTCAATTTCAAAGGTTCCCCACTTTCAAAGGTGCCCCACTTCCCCCTAATCGTATTTAATAGACATGGATTTTAAATATTACGTGGATAAAACACGGAAAATTCTAAATTTTCAATGAATAAAAAATAGCAAAATATTCATAGCAAAGGAAAAATTAAGATGTAAAAAAATATCTTAACATATCGAGCTTAGTTCAATGTGATTTCCGAACAGTTGTGATATATTTAGGGGAAATGAGTCAAATTTCGGACTTAATCCCCAAAGTTCTAAACCTAAACTTAAAATTTAATATTTTTAAATTTAATTTTTTTTCTTAGTTGTTTCTAATATTGTCGTTTTCAACCTTGAAAACTAGAAATATTGTTTTTGATATGTAAGAATAGATAACATAAAAATATAACATTATTTTCTTAAACTATATCGAATACAAAATTCCTTGAAGTTTCTTGCCCAACCGGAACTCTTCCAGGGATTTTTTACAGCACTTTGTTCGTAGTGACGAGACTGTTTTGTTTTGTACAACCATGAGAAATTGAAAAAAAGCTACGAATTTAATTTAATTTTGAGAAACAAAAAAGTGTCCGATATAGTAAGCCAAAAGAAAATTTACACAGTATCCTTGACAGTTTTCCTATTGACCATGACCGAAATAAAAAAGAATTATTATCTTGAATGGATCAAATTACCATTTTACTGATTGCAAAAAATCGGAGAAAAAATAAATGATCAGCAAAAAGGTAAAAGTGGTCAGCAAAAAATTAAATTTGATCAGCAAAAAGTAGAATTTGGTCAGTAAAAACTTCGAATCGATCAGTAGATATTTTCGAGTTGATTAGTGAAAAATAAAAAAGTAATCAGCAAAAAATTAAGGTCAGTAAAGAGAAAATATTTCAAGTAAAAAATTAAAAATGAGCAGTAAAAATATTCGAATTGATCAGTGAAAAATTAAAAATGATCAACAAAAAATTAAAAATGAGAAGTAGAAAATAAAATTTTGTCAGTAAAAAATTAAAAGTCATCTTCAAAAAGTTAAAAATGAGCAGTAGAAATATTCGAGTCGATCTGAAAAAAAAATAAAAATGAGCAGTAATATGTATATAAAAAGTGGTCCGCAAAAAAATAAAGTGGTTAATAAAAAATTAAAAGCGGCCAGTAAAAATAAAATTTGGTCAGTAAAAAACTTTTAATTTTTTACTGACAACTTTTTATTTTTTATGGACCACTTTTTATTACTGCTGAGTTTTAATTTTTCTGACCAATTTTTATTTTTTACTGACCACCTTTTATTTTTTACGGACCGTTTTTATATTTTACTGCACACTTTTAATTTTTTTCTGACCAATTTTTATTTTTTTTACTGCTTCTTCTAATTTTTTTTTCTGGTCAATTTTTATTTAGTTTTCTAGCACATTTTATATTTTGCTGCCCACCTTTTAATTTTTTGCTGGTCATTTTTTATTTTTTATTGACCATTTTTTATCTTTTTTTGCTCATTTTTAATTCCTTACTGATCACTTTTTATTTTTTTACTGATCATCTCGAATATTTCTACTGCTCGTTTTTAATATTTAATGACAACTTTTTATTTTTTACTGATCGATTTTTATTTTTTATTGCTGATTTTTAATTTTTTACTGATCAGTTTTTATTTTTTACTGTCCACTTCTCATTTTTTACTGATCATGTTTTATTTTTTGCTGATCATGTTTCACTTTTTACTGGCCGTTTTTCATTTTTTTACTGGCCGCTTTTAATAAAATACGGATTTTTTAAAAAATTTTTTACTGTCCTTTTTTTTACTTTTTACTGCTCTTTTTTATTTTTTACTGATCATTTCGATTCTTTTGCTGACAAAATTTGACTTTTTCCTGCTCGTTTATTAAATGCCCAAAAAATCTGGTTATCCTTTTTTAAATATAAAATCAATTTAATCGAGTATTTTTGTAAATTAAATTTCTAAAGTTGAATAGTCCATTTATTTGTGGGGCACGTTGTTTTTAAAGGATTTCATGCATTAAAGAGGCTATAAAACAGCATGCTTTCTCTATTTTTTTTTCAACGTAGTAAAAAAATATTTACTTAAAATTTTTATGCATATAAAAGTACGGCTTTTAAATTATTAAAAATACAGCCAATGGTGTCTGATTTTTGGAGACCTTTTTGAAAAAAAAACTTATTTTGGAGTGAACAAGATCACTCAGAGTAAATTCATCTCAAGATTACATAACAAAATATTTCCTGTTAGCTAATGAGTTAAAATCGCACTTAGTAGATTTTGAAAAAAAAAATGAATTTTGGATTTTTGGAAAAATTTTATACGAAAATTTCCATTTTCGGCGTATTTTATACCACGCTTCGCCTTGTCAAATAAGTTGTGATCGAGCCAACGCACTGTTTGTCTCCAATTAGAAAATTTTTCTTTTCTCCATTTGAATAAATTTGTTTCCAATAGAAGCATTTTGCACTCGTGTATTTTTCTTGTATTTAAGAAGTTTTCATATATTAAAGAATTTTCACTAAACAGAAAATTCTAGAATAGCCAAGGAGCTTATTTATGTAATTTTCTTCAGAAAAATCTTAATGTGATGAATATTCTGTCAAAGTTAAAGTGTCTGGAAATTGTTTTGAATCAGGACATTTACCCTAAATCATTTAAAACACATTAAAAAATGAAGTGTTCGAAGCTGAAATCGTCCGAAAGTAGCGCGCTATCCCCTATAGGCAATTCTCAAAATGTTCCGTTAAAATTTGAATATGAACTCACAGCATCGAGCGAAACTCACAGTTTGCTTTAGTTTCCACAGATAGTGCGATGGCGAATGTGTGGAAGGCAAGGTGCAGTGTGTGTTCCGTCCGTAAATAAATTGGTTAAAATAAGTGTAAATTGTCTTCAAATGGAGCTTCCCAATGTAATTTGTGATCAATGTCTTCAGTAATTCGTGATTTAATGTGAATTCTGTATGGGAACTCTTAGAACACTGCCAATTCTTTAGTGCAATCCCCTTCGTTTATTTCTTTGTTTGCACTCCCTGGTGCATTGTGTCTTTTACCGCGAAATGTAAGTATATTCTTTTGTCTAACTACTGCGAATGCATCTGAGCATGTTCTTTAAAATATTACCTGCTCAATAACCACCTGTTTTGGGGAAAAAAGCCCTGACCTTGAGCCATAACACGCGTGTCGTCTGGGCCATTAACCTCTCGAGAGGTGCAAAATATGACGCTTTTATTTGCTTCTTGAACATTACGCAATTCATTTGAACGACATCCCAAGATTTTCATATAATTTCCAGCCACACTATGGGCTATCACAAGCTCTCAAAATCCTGCAGGATGGTTTTGCAGGTGGAGAAGGACTTCCACGAGGACTTTTGCTTCAAGGATGTTGCCAAGGAGATGGAAAGAGTCAAGGTCTTCAATGCAGACGAATGTCGGAGCATTATGCAGGAAGTCACTGAGGAGGAACGAACGGAAAAGATGCTCTTTTTGCTCATGTACAAAAAGGACAAGGATCAAATTGAAACCTTCAAACAGGTCCTATTGAAGGACTACGATTGGCTCAGTGAGAAAATTGACCAAGCTGTGATCAGCGATGAGAATTTCTGGGCTTATGAAAAATGCTTCAGAGAGAGCAATATTCCTAACAATCGTTCTGGAGTAGTTTATCGAACTGACTTGGTGAGTCATTTAATACCTTTTTTTACATCTATTTCTTTTTGTCTCAAATATAATTTTCTTTAAGGAAAAAATGCTTAGTCTGATGAATTAAATAATTTGAAATCTATGACTAACAATTTTATCTGATCGACTTAACTATAAGCTTTACCGTTAACAAATTAAATAATTATAATACGCCATTCTTGGAATCAAGTCAATTAATAAAATGGATTTAAAAAATGCAGGCCAATAGACTGATTTTATCTCTTTCAGAATGATTGAATCGAAAAAACAAATTTTCTCTCACTTATTTAAATCTTTTCTTCCTTTCTATAGAAATAATATATTTAGGATTATAAAAAAAATATCAAAAGTACTTAGGGAATTCAGATAAAAGCTGTTGATTTTTTTAAGCATTATTCACGTGTAGAAATATTAATTCTAATCAAATATTTCATTCTCATCGCGTTCTCTGTTTTGTTAGTGCTTGAAAACATTCGAAATTTTATACATTACATTACCGCTATGGAATTAAAATACTTTTTATGGTATTAAATGCAAAAACAATGGAAAATTGATTATGCCTATTTTTCTTTTTATTTTATTGTTAGTTAACTTTTCCTCTTTCTGTGATACAAAAAATATTGCATCGCAAATATCCAAAAGGTCTCAAATAGACTCAGGCTAATCCTACAGAATAATTACCCTGTAAAATTTGGCAGTAAATAATTACCTCTGTAAAGGCAATTTAAGCAAAGAACCCGTGATCAATAGAGAAATTTTTCATAGCTACCAAAAGTTATTTCTTCTAATTGTACGTAACAGTAAAGTAGAAGGTATTAATAGGAAGGATAGTTTTTTTGCAAATATCCAGCTATTTGCTACGTAGTAAATTGCACACGACAAAATATTTAGGGGAAAGGCTCATAATTTTGTCCAGTTTCTTATTTTGGACACTTTGAGGATAAAATTGGACACTAAAAATAAATTGATTAAAATGATGGATTCTTATTCCAATATTTGATGAATAATGAATTTTATCTAAATATTTGTTCTTTTTGGAAGATTTTAACACTAAATACGTTAAATTTTGAATATGATTTGAGTTGAAATTGCTTTGTTGAAAATTCAATATGAGCAATTGTTTACGAGAAATATGACAGAACTCCGTGTTTACTTCAGTCTTATTTAGCTGTGATAAAGTACTAACAAAGTTTCTTCGCTTTTTTTGAGTGATATTATTAAATATTCATTGAAAATTGTGTTGATTCACGTTAGTAGTGATTTGTACATTTGACCTGAATTGAGATTTGCCTTGTGAATTAGATTTTTCGTGTGAAGCATCATCTCTCAACTCAAGAGGACTTGGTAAAATTGGTTCATGAAATGAAGAACAATGGGCATCCTGTTGAGGCGGATTAGCTGTCCAAATTTACAGCCAAGTTGTAAAAATTAACAACCAAGTTGTCCAAAATAAGAGTCAAATTCACCTCTACATATCAATTCACTTTTAAACGTATTAAAACTAATTTTAGTAAAAATAAAACGATAAATAGCTTTTCAAGTTTCTAAACTATCCTTCTGAAAAGAGAGTAACAAAAACAGTCAATTAGTATTGAAAATATCGCACTTCAAACTTGGAACATCAAGCCTTATAAGCAGACTGGACAAAATTATGAGCATTTACCCTAAATACAAAAATAAAGAATTTTCAAATTACCGCATTGATGAATAATATTTATTATTTTTGCATGTTTTTTTTTTAGAAAAAAAACCTTTTTGGTGCAGAAAAGCATAACAACTGTATATATAATATTACTCAATAGAGTGGAAATTATATCGGGCTATTTTTATTCCTATCGTCCATAAAGGCAAAAAATACTCTGAATCATATTCTGTTGGACTTTCCCATGTTAGATGTAAGACGTTTTACAAATTTTGTATTTATTTTTATTGTATAGGGTGGAGTATACATTTATGGATGTTATACATTTGTGGAAAGCGCGCAAAAATCTTAAGTTCTTACGTAAAACAGATTTCAAAAAGTTATAAAATTATTAGTTTATTATGTATTTAACAATTTTTTTAAATTTTTTCGAAATCTATGTAATAACTGAAGACATTTGCGTTGTCCATAAGTGTATATAATATCCATAAGTGTAGACTCCACCCTACTTGTTCCATTGTTATTGTTGATTTTGGTTCAGTCAAAAATGTTTCATCCTTAAAGGCGTAATATATGATTCTAGTGATTATAAGTTCTAAGCGTTCTAAGCCCTCAGTATATGACAGTTTGTGATAAATTTTCAGGCTAAATGTTATCTTATCAATGATCATGATGAGTCTATTTGGGCGTTTGAAACCAATGGCTTTAAGAAGAGAGTTAGTTATATCAGACCTTTATAATCCAAACTTAAAAATACCTTGTGATTCTTTCAGAACCATGTAAAATTCTTAAAGTCAAATTTACAAACTTTCCTTGGATCGAAAAAAATGGGTTTACTATAAATTTATTATTAAGGACATAAACCTCTGAAGAAAGGAAGGTAGAATTAAATTGGCTTGCATTTTCTAAATTCACTTTAACATGTTTAGAAATTAATTAGTTGGCGAATAAATTGATCTTCTGCTTTTTTTGCATAATTCAAGATTTTTGCATAATTCACTTTCAACAAAAGTCTTTATGGCTACGGCACACCTTTTAGATCAGGAAAATTTTGTGAAATCGAAATTCGTATCCCTCTCTTTTTTTAAACGTTTCGCGGGTTTCGCATATGCCTTTGCTTCTCTTTCGCACTCTTTTTCTTCTTTTTAAAATCACGACGAATTAAATATAGTAGGGAAGACTGGGGCAAAAAGTCACAAAACGGATATTTTATTTTTTTACAAGCTACTCGAGCGCTTCAAAACTTTCTAATTAGCGCAGTTTTATAGGAAATTTACCGCTCTACAACTCTGTGAAAGTCATTTTCTTCTGTTTTGTAAGGAAATATATTTATTGAGCCAATTTCTAAAAGGTAATTTGGTGATCATTCTCAAAAATGCTGAGGCAAATAGTACCAGACATTGGGTATTATCATATACAGTGGGTGTCAAAAGTTTGTTACGGCTTGTATGTTTGGGAAACCAGGTGGAAAAAAAGATAGAAAAAATACTTTTTAAAATTTTTCCTTTTGCAAATTAGTTGCCTGTCATCCGTAGATCTTATATATGTATTTTATAAATTATTATAAATCTTATTTCATATGAAAAATAATTGTTTACCAAATGTTGATTTTTTTTTGCGTCAAAAGTTTGTTACGTCAATTGGAAAAATACCTCAAAAAGATGAAATGCGTGCAACTAACTTCTTTTAATGCAGTTATATTTTAAAGTTATGTCATTTGATAAGAAAATAGTACATTCACACATTTTTAAAATTTTCAATGGTCAATATATGCATATAAACAAAATGATAAATAATAAGAAATAAAATGTTTTTTTTTTTTTAATTTAAAATTTAGGCCAAAATAGCAAGTTACAAAAACTTAAAAGAAGAGAAATTGTTCAGAAACACTCCAGGAATGAATCTGCGTCATAAATTTTCGGTATGGATGAAAAATCCCTACAGGATGTACATAAAATCGTCAAAATTTATGTTGATAAAATATAAGTATATGTGGAAAACACTACTGGCTAGACCCAGAGTTTGATTCAGATGCTTTATAACTGTATTATAAGTATCTCTGATAGTGACCCCATGATATCTGTTCCATAAATTCAGAGTCAGTTGATTACCGAAGGCATACAGGTCGCTACTATTACAAAAATCAAGATGAAATTGAAAAAAATGTCGAGAATGGTTGACTGACTTACGGGATTTCATGGGTAAGCAAGTTCAATATGACTAAAAAGTTGTATTTCTACTTAAAACACGTTAAACACATTTTAACCACATTAGTCTTGCCTACCCGTGAAATTTTAAGGACCAGTAATACATTCTCACGATCTTTTGGAATTTCATATTGACTTTTGTAACAGTAGCGACCTGTATGCCTTCGGTAACCAACTGACTCTGAATTTTTGGAACAGATATCATGGGGTCACTATCAGAGATATATTGGGAAAAATCTTTTATTCCTCCCTTCTATTCCCTCCGTTCCTTCCTTCCTTCAGGTCCCACGTTCGGGGCAAGGACTATGTCCCACACTCCCCTGTGTTCTCCGGTGAGAACACTCCCACGGAGGTTGAGATGGGAATTTGGGAGAGGTGGATGTGGCAGAGGTTACTCCGGAAAGCTCAGCATTGGGCTTGGTGTTCTTGGGGGCTCCCGGTGGCTTCAGTGGCTTCAATGCTTGGTGGTGATGATGGTGTTGCTGCTGGGGATTGGGCTGGTGGAGATGGGCGAGGTGATTGATGTTGCCTCCTCGGCGGTCAGTGGTGAAAGAGAACGATTGGCGCTCTTTTACTTATCAGCTGCTGCTGATTTTTCTACCTCCTCTCCTCGTCGCTAGCGCCCTCGTCGCCTCAGCAGGGCAACACACTCCACAGTTTTAAATTTAAATATGTTGCGCTCGCAACACACACCCCGGGGTCACCAAAAAAAAAGAGAAAAAAAAAGATTTCGAACCCCCCAGGGGGCAATAAGCCACAATCTCAAAAAAAAACAAAATATAACAAATCTCATTAATAACAATAACAATTAATAAGTAGTAGAGCAAAACAAAATGAGTAGTATTAGAGAGTAACAATTTCGAGAGAAAAAAGTAAAATTTAGAATTAATAGTTATAAGTCAAAAATGTTAAGGATTTCGCATCGATAGGCCGACCTAATTATTAGCGCCAGCGAAATAACTTAACTATAAGTTTAAAGTGTGTGTAAATACTTTCAAAAGAATAAGATATTATTACTAAGGACCACCCCATTTCGATCACCAAGGCGGATCATTAATATACATGATCTAATAGGGAATTACTCTACACGAATGGTCACGATTTTATCCCCCCAAATCTCCCGCCTCAGCACCATTATAATCCGATCAGGATTTCAGCTATTCCGCTGAAGAGCATTCCGCGTAAAAATGTAGAAGCGGAAAGGAGAGTCTCAGCCGAATTACAATGTTGGGGAAAGAGAAATCCTGAAGGGCAAAGAGAAAACCCCTTTTTCCACCGACACTGCCCTATTGCCTCGAATATTGAACATGATAAAATTTTACTCGAGAAACTACATCCCGATCAGAAAAATGTGGCTGCCTCTAACTGCAGAGAAATGGGAAACAAATCGCGACCAAATTCAGTGCATCCCAATCGAAAAAAAAGTAAAATAAAATAGATAATCGAATTAAGGTGTCCGAAATTATATGTGACGTCAAAACTGACGAAGGAGAAAAATAATTAAAGTGTTGGCCAATAAAAATTGATTGGTTTTGTCGTCTTGACGAAATACCGAATCAAAATACTAGTAACAGCAAGAAGTGCTACTCACTTTAAATTCCCAAGGGACACTGCTAGCAATGTGTCTTAAAAGGGGATAACAGTTTGATGATTGAAATAGCCGAACATAGTTCGCTTCAGCATAAGGCTGGGCTATATCTGTATCAATCATCTCGATCAAAATGAACACCTAAAGGCGAACGACCATAATTTTAATTTAGGTCTATCCATAATGAACGATGGCCTACTTATGAATTTCTCCGTTCACAAGAAATAGAAATTAAATAAAATTAATAATATGGTCTCTCTACGTTACCCGCTCATACACCCGTACAAAAATCAAGTTACGTTAGATACAAAAGAAAGTTCCAGTGACGATGCCGATATTGTTGCCAAAAAAATAATCCGTCCTGCTGGCAAAAATCCCTTAACCTGGCTTGATGTCCTTACGGTGGAATACTGCCTTGCGATGAGTGTTCAGGTCTTCCAACTCGTAAGTTTGTCCGTGAACGGACAACACCTTGCTCTTCACCCATGGACAAAATTTCGCCTGAATCTTTTTATTGGCATCAGACAACACAAAGGATCGCCTGTAGACCACGTCACCCACGGAAAATCTACCCGGCTTCTTACGTAAATCGTATCGCTTTTTAGACGACTCATGGCATTTCTTCGACCTATCCATGGCCTTCTGTCTGGCCAATTTTAACTCCTTTATCCTCTCTTCGATCGATGGAATCGTATTAGCATCGGAATGCGTATACTCATCCCCATGTGAAATCATATTTTGCCCAAAATTTAAATAATACGGAGAAAATTGTGTAGTGTCGTGTACCGAGGATCGCATAGCCATCCCTATTTCGGCTAAATATTTTGGCCAATTTGTGTGTTTAGACCCTATATACGACCTGATAGCAGTAACAATAGTCCTATTTGCTCTCTCAGTAGGATTGGCTTGTGGGGTATACCCTGAGGTAAACCATTGGGCAACACCGAGATTTCTCAAAAAGGACTGAAGTTGAGCGGATTTGAAACTACTACCATTATCGGTCAGAAGGACACGAGGGACTCCGAACTGTGGGAAGACATTTTGAGACAAAATTTTGATAACAGAGTTTGCAGTAGAATTTCTAAGAGGATATAAAAGGACATACTTGGTCAGCTTGTCGATCAAGACCAAGATAAAGCGATGGCCCATAGTACTAGGTACTAAAGGTCCGATAAAATCGGCTGATAGATGTTCCCAGGGACGTGATGCAACTACATGATTACCCATCGGAGGTGTTAAATCATAATTCGGGGCCTTAGATTTCTTACAAGTTTCGCATTTACGGATATAATTGCGCACGTCTGTGCGAAGGCAAGGCCAATAAAAATATTCCGTAATTCTGCGGAAAGTTTTAAAGAACCCGAAATGTGCCGAAGTGGGATCATCATGGTATTTCTGCAAAATGGCCTGACGTTCACCCTTAGGGACACAGCATCTCCACCTAAAACTATAAGTTCCTAAAGGAGTTTTATAGCGGATATACTTGTAAAGCCGGCCGTCTTCTAATTTATACTCCGGAAGGCTGCTCGGGGATTTCGAGACTTGGTCATATAGGGACGCATACCATTTATCTTCCCGGGTCGAAATGGTATTAACGTTCCGTGAAAGGAAATCAGCTATCACGTTACTTTTACCGGGACGGTGGACTATGTCAAAGTCAAATTGCTGAAATTCCAACAACCATCTTCCTATACGACCACGGGCTTGCTTCTGGGATAAGATCCACTGGAGTGCAGAATGATCTGTCTCCAAAGTGAACTTGGTATGAAGCAAGAATTGCGAAAACCTTCGAAGACAAAATAGACAAGCCAAGGCTTCTTTTTCCGTAGTAGAGTACTTCTGCTCAGCCGCCGTGAACTTTCGCGAAATATAGCAAATAACTCCTTCCTCATTACCTACTCCCTGAACAAGGACTCCCCCCGCCCCAACATCACTAGCGTCAGCACGCACTATGAAGGGTTGAGAATAGTCGGGAAGTTTTAAAATAGGGGCAGATACAAGGAGCTGCTTCAATTCCGAAAAGCCACGGTCGGCCTCCGGAGACCATTCAATCCTTAAAGGATTACCTTTTAAAAGGTCGGTTAAAGGAGCCGAAATACTCGCAAAATTTGGGATGAAACGCCTGAACCATCCTGCCATACCGAGAAACTGACGTAATGCCTTGGGTGTTTTAGGGACAGGAATATTGCAGATGGCTTGGACTTTACCATCGTTTGTACTTAGACCCTGAGTGCTTAAAGTGTACCCCAGATAGTCTAACTCTGACATACAGAATTTAGACTTCTCCAGGTTGATGGAAAGATTGGCTTTTTTCAAACGACCAGCGACCTCATTTAAAATTTTCAAATGGGATTCAAAATCTTGAGTGAGAACAATGATATCGTCCAGAAAACAAAAGACATTGGGCTCTAAGTCGCATCCAATAACCATATCCATCAGTCTCGCCATCGTCATAGGACTATTTACTAAGCCAAAAGGCATTCTTCTGTAGCAGTACATCTTTCGTCCTGGGATAGCGAAACTAGTTTTGATCTGAGATTCTTCATCGAGCGGAATTTGCAAGAATGCGTCACTCAGATCAATGGATGATAGATATTTGGAGCTTTCTATACGATTAATAATGCTTTCAAGATTTGGAATAGCATAAGCATCTCTTATTGTTACTTTATTTAAACCTCGAGCATCAATGCAAATTCTAATTTTGCCCGATTTCTTCATTTGAATATTAGGAGGTGAGTTCCATGGAGAAAAAGAAACTTCCCGAAGTACCCCCATCCTAACCAGTCTCTGAATTTCAATATCCACTGCGGGAAGAAGATGATATGGGACAGGATAAGATGGTTTCCTTACGGGAGGGTTGTCACCAGTATCTATCGTGTGCTTTAAAATATCCGTGCAACCGAAAAAGTCCTCAGTAGTGATTAAAAAGTTTTTGATGGATTTTTCTAACTCCAGTCGTTCTGACTGGGAGAGCAGAATTTGCTTATCCTGGGAATCAGGGACTGTTGAAAGTGCATTCAACAAAACTGGTTGTATGCCAAAGGCATGCCAAAAATCCATCCCCAAAGTAAAGGGTATGGAAATTTCAGGGACTAATAGGGTGGGAATCAATTCTGTTCTACCATTGAAAGTTATCATTAAATCGACTACTTTGGTGGATAAATAAGTTGAACCATCGGCTACACGCACAACGATATTCGAAGTTCTTGGGACTAATTTTAGAATTTTTACTAAGTTCATGCAACCACATCCTAATATACTCTGAGACGCTCCACTGTCCAATAAAGCCATAGCCTCCTCAATGTCAAAAATTTTAACTTTAATATAGGGACGATTTTCCCCGTTAGGGTATATAATAAAGGATTCTACCTCTGAGGGAGGGACAGAATCATCAGAAATTAAGGACTCATTGTCTGACTCAAATTGTATTAAATCTCCCACTGTATTTGAATTTACATTAATGGTATCAACAAAAGAAATGAGATCTTGGTCATTGGAATCATCCATAGAGAGGTTTTTTGGAGATTCCGCGACCTCAGACTCTCTGTCTACTACTGGGTCGCATTGGGTTCCCCCTGTTGAGGGTTACAAACTGGACAAAGTCCATAAATAGTGCCGATCTTACCACACTTGAAACAAAGGTATTTGGGTCTTGTTGGGCAACTTCTAACATTATGGGAATTGCTCTTACAATGTATACAAGAATTTTTTCTGGATTGTGAATTGGGGTTGGAATTGGAATTGAGATTGGAATTAGGATTGGAATTAGAAGATTGAGAAGTACCCTCAGCACCATTGGATGAGTTACTCCCCCCACCCTGTCTCTGAATTGAGGAAGAATTGGTGTTTCGCCCCCCATTCCGCCCATTATCACGTGAAGAGGAATTTCTCCCCCCACCCCTTCCAGATTGCCTGGAATTGCCCCAGGATGAGGAATTGTTCCCCCCACTTCGCCCCCTTTGATCAGAAGTCCTGGCCAGGGACTCTGAATTATTTGTGGATGATTCCTGAAAACTCCCTATCTCATTAAATCGCACATTTCTGGGACGATCGAGAAAAGCATAGGAGCGGTTCCTCTCAATAAGTTTTAATTTTTGGGATAGCTCCGCTAATGTTGGGATTTCATATAGAAGAAGAGCATTAGACAGAGAGTAATGGAGATTTCTACGGATAAGACGAACTTTCTCGACTTCCGAAATTTCTTCATCCAGCTCCTCGAAGAGAGCTAACATGGATGCAAGAAAGACTTCTGCATTCTCCCCCACCCCCTGCTTTCGATCCTCAATTTTCTTCCTAATAGCGAAATCGCTCTCAAGATTGCAAAAAGCACTTAGAAATTTCTCGCGAAACTCCTCCCACGTACAACTTAAAAGATATTCCGAAAAGGAATCATACCACGTTTCAGCCCCATCGGAAAGTAAGAGTCTTATAGACCAAACCACCTCCTGCAGAGAAACGCCCTGGATCATGGCCATTCTCTCAACATCCCGCAAGAAGATTTTGGCCTTTTTCCCCTTGCGGTCACCAGAGAACCTAATTCCCCAGTCCTTTAACTGTAGGGGTTTTAATCTACGTGGAGCTGGTGTAGGAAACGGGTAGTGGCGTGACAAATTTTGGGGTTGAGAATCCCTAAATTCCCCAGAATGGACAGAACTGGATCTGCTGGAGGATCGAGATCTTCTACCAGCACATGAGAGTCTCAATTGCTCCATCGAATCCTGAATATTTTTCAGGATATTCTCAAGACCTTTTATTTGAGCATTCTGAACATTAAATTGCTCAACCGTAACAAATTGGGATTGGGGCCTATCTTGAGGCTGAGACACCGTGGATCCAATATTTGGGATGTCGAAAGTATCCCTACGGTCTTGCGAAAGGTTCAGATGTGGGTGCTTAAGAAATTCTGGGACAAAGGACTCACTGGAGGCAGAAAGTTTAGATGTGGGCTTCTCAAATGGTACCTTCTTCTTCT
Organism: Phlebotomus papatasi; assembly: GCF_024763615.1. NCBI lineage: Eukaryota > Metazoa > Arthropoda > Insecta > Diptera > Psychodidae > Phlebotomus > Phlebotomus papatasi. The sequence continues at coordinate 33,917,915 of NC_077223.1, read as the reverse complement.
CCTGGACATAACAGTCCGAAAATAGGGACTTTTTTGGGCTTTTAAGACGTTTAGTCTTTTGGACAGGTGAAGCAGGACGAGGAATAGCACCCCCCACTTTTCCCGAGGCAGCATAATTCTTCAACTGTTCCCTGAACTGTTGCCTAAAATTTGCAAGTTCAGCAAGAGCAGGACCATAAAGGGCATTTTTGGGATCTCGAGGGTCTGATGTGAATTTTAATTTATTTTCGATGTGCTGAAACATTGTGAAAATCTCAGCTTGCTTCGAAAAAAGGACCTCGATATTCCCTACTTGCTCTCTAAATTTTTTAATAACTTGTAAGGTGTCATCCCTAATTTTTTTAGCATCGCCTTCAACGGGAAATAAAGGGTTTCCGCCAGCAATAGCAACCTTTAAAAGATCGCGGGCTTCTTCTAATGAAGCTAGCCATTTAATTCCCCTGGCCTGTAATTCCCAATCCAGTTGTTCTTCTGAGAGAAATTTTGGATTGAAATCCTCCATTTCTAACAGAGAACTCCCCAAAAGAGGGTAAAAATAGCCGAAAAAAGAAAAAAAAATCTCCCAAAAAGGGAAAAAAAGAAAGAAAAATATCCTAATACACTCCTATTCCAGAGAAAATGGATGAAAAATCCAGAAAACTACACCCAATGGAGATATAAATCACGAAAGAAAAAAAAATCTCCAACGGAAAATTACAAAGAATATTATACGGAATAAATTACACGACGACAAGTAACAAATTAACATTCTCTTCCACGCGCCAAATTTTTTATTACCCCACCGTTAGGTCAATCGCATTCACTCCTAATGAGTTGCAAAAATCACCAAAAATGCACTGATAAGAGGTCAATGAACTCTGGGGAACCGGCAAATTAACCATGGGATAAACTTGAAAATCTACTCACGATTTCCTTTTGCGTCGGGCGCCAAAATATTGGGAAAAATCTTTTATTCCTCCCTTCTATTCCCTCCGTTCCTTCCTTCCTTCAGGTCCCACGTTCGGGGCAAGGACTATGTCCCACACTCCCCTGTGTTCTCCGGTGAGAACACTCCCACGGAGGTTGAGATGGGAATTTGGGAGAGGTGGATGTGGCAGAGGTTACTCCGGAAAGCTCAGCATTGGGCTTGGTGTTCTTGGGGGCTCCCGGTGGCTTCAGTGGCTTCAATGCTTGGTGGTGATGATGGTGTTGCTGCTGGGGATTGGGCTGGTGGAGATGGGCGAGGTGATTGATGTTGCCTCCTCGGCGGTCAGTGGTGAAAGAGAACGATTGGCGCTCTTTTACTTATCAGCTGCTGCTGATTTTTCTACCTCCTCTCCTCGTCGCTAGCGCCCTCGTCGCCTCAGCAGGGCAACACACTCCACAGTTTTAAATTTAAATATGTTGCGCTCGCAACAGATACTTACAATGCAGTTATAAACTTTCTGAGTCAAACCCTGGGTCTGGCCAGTAGCATTTTCCACATGTACTTATATTTTATCACAATGAATTTTGGCGATTTTATGTGCATCCTGTAAAGATTTTCCATCCATACCGAAAATTTATGACGCAGATTCATTCCTGGAGTGTTTCTGAACAATTTCTCTTCTTTTAAGTTTTTGTAACTTCCTATTTTGGCCTAAATTTTAAATTAACAAAAAACATTTTATTTCTTATTATTTATCATTTTGTTTATATGCATATATTGACCATTGAAAATTTTAAAAAAGTGCGAATGTACTATTTTCTTATTAAATGACATAACTTTAAAATATAACTGGATTAAAAGATGTTAGTCGCACGCATTTAATCTTTTTGAGGTACTTTTCCAATAGACGTAACAAACTTTTGACGCAAAAAAAATAATCAACATTTGGCGAACAATTATTTTTCATATGAAATAAGATTTATAATAATTTATAAAATACATATATAAGATCTACGGATGACAGGCAACCAATTTGCAAAAAGAAAAATTTTAAAAAGTATTTTTTTCTATCGTTTTTTCCACTTGGTTTCCTGAAAATACAAGCCGTAACAAACTTTTGACACCCACTGTATATATTGATTCGCTTTATTACAGGCTTTCGTAAATTTGAAAAAATACCTAGAGGACATATTTTTATAGAAAATTAATTCATCTACACCTTTGTAAAACAGCGTTTTCTCTGCGAGAAAAGTGAGAAAACGAGAAAAGCGCTTTGCAAGCTATTTTAGAAAAAAACACACAAAAGACTGCAAATCGTTTGACCAATGCAAACAACAAGCGGCGAGACATGATAATGACGTTTCTTTTCGCCGTGAGACATCAGAAATTGCTTTGCTTTTTGTTACTTTTTGCTCTATACCTTTTGTTACTTTTTACCAGAAGTGGCCATTTTTAATAAAAGGATTCTGAACAAAAGAACTTTTGTAAAATTCTAAAATAGATAGCGGATTCGTATTCAAAAAATCCAAATTATTTAGAAAATATTCACCAGTGCATCAATTTTGAAAAATAAGTAGGTAATAATTGTTATCTTCTGCAAGGAAAATATTTCAAAAATAGAGCTAAAAATTTCGATATATTTTTTTTATTTTCTACATTCCTTGTTCAAATTCTAAGAAACTTACGACATTGAAGAAGGTCTATGGAGGCTATCTATGGAAAAAATTTTAAGCCGCTATCTTATTTACCTTGGAAGATATTGAATTTTAATATTTTCGATTTGTGACTTTTTGCCCCAGTCTCTTCTACTGTCCAATTTTAGTGCCAAAGAATAGGATAGACATATACAAAACATTTGAAAAAAAGGGATGTGAATTTTGATTTGACGAAATTTTCCTGATCTAAAAGGTGTGCCAGAGGCATTGAGATAGAATTTCAATTAAAATTAACACAATTGCCTTGCAGCTGTGGCAAATGCGGAAAATCTTAGAAAATCTTGAACAATGTAACTATTTGGTGCTACATGGAAACACGGGATCCGGGAAGCGTTGGCTGGCCATGGATGCCTGTTGTGACTTTCGTGTCATTCGTGCCATGAACTACAAAATCTTCTGGCTCAATGTGACTGATTGTGTGAAGCCTGAGAAGATTCTCAATAAAATGGAATGCCTAAAAGTGATGATGTTGGCATCATTGACAGATAAAGAATTAATTGAGATGGATGTGAAGAAGAATGGATATATTTCTGTGGAGGCAAAGATGGAAGCTGAACGAAATGACTTGAGGAATATTGTGAAGCATGAGAGTCTTAGGAATTGTCTGGTGGTCTTGAGTGATCTCACCAATGACATGACACAAAATGCATTTGATTTGCATTGCAAAATTTTGGTGACAACAAGAAATATCTGCAGCATGGCGAGAGTTAGTGATAGGAAGAAGAGACTTTTGTCCACAAATTGTGGTTTGACTGAAGGTGAATGCTGTTGTTTATTTGAAAAAGCTCTTGGGAGGCCAATTCAGCAGAATGAATTGCGAAAGTATATCAATGAAATTTATCGAGTTATCAATGGTAGTCCAGATTTGGCGGCAAAGATTGCAAAGAATCTGTTGAATATCTACGATGGGAATGTTGTGAGGCGTTTGAAGGAATGGATAAGATGTTTAGGGGATTGTGTGGAGAATAATCGTACTAAGAATGTCATGGAGGAATCTCTGAAAGTTCTGACAAATGACGAAGCAGATCAGTATAGGAAATTAGCCATTTTCCCACCAAATTGCTTAATATCAATTCCCGTTCTTATGCGATACTTTGATATGAATGCCATTCAAGTGGAGCAATTGGTGAGGAAATTTGAGAAGTATTCCTTGCTTGAATTGGACTTTGTTCAAACTTCTGCAGGGCAGGAAATGATGTGTCGAATACATTTTATCTGTGCACAGTTTCTTACTAGGAATTTCAAGGAGGATTTGAGACAATTTCACAGAGAACTTGTGGAAAAGTACAAGATTGAGGAGGTCCTGGAGAAGAGGATTGAACCAAATTTCCTGGACTTCCCAAATGATCACTATTTCCATACATTTATTGGGTATCATTTGTGTGAGGCTGAATTATTTGATTTATTTGTCGAGTTATTCAGTGATTTTGGATTTCTGGAGATAAAAGTCCGGGAGTCCGGATTGACCAATACAATTGGGGATTTGAAGTTGTTCCAGGAAAAATCCGGAGCAGTATTGCCGATATTTGATCAATTGCAGTATTTTCTGCCCAATGTCGAGGAGAGAATCTATCAGACCAAAGATCTAACGCTACTGCAGCAAGCTCTTGGAGGTACCAGTGGTATCCGGGAGGAAGCTAGAGAACAACTCTTAAAGTATCCGGAAAGAATATGGTTTCGCATGAATTGTGGCGAAAAGTGGCGAAAAATTGTTCAATTGACTTCAAATCCAATAATTTTGCGATTTCTCACGCCCAATTCGGTCCTCGTAGCACAACGAGATAACCGAATTGTCCAGACAGATCTGACCAATAATTTCAAATACATCCCAAATGTCTTTAGTGGCCATGAAAGAGAAATCATCCAGATGGAAGTTTTCTCAAAATCCTACTTAATTTCCCTGGATGCTTCGAGCGTTCTGTACTGTTGGTATGTTGGCAGGGATTATGAGAGGAGAGCAGAAAATGGGAATTGGAGACAATTTGCTGGTCATACAAATTTTGCCATGAATGATGCCTACAAATTTGATCCATTTCAGAAAATTCAAATGAATCAAGATGATCGAATTGTCTGTTTTCACACATTTTTCGATGGTAAATGCCAAAAGTTGATGTGTGCTTTGGCATCTGGCCAAATAATAGCCTACAATTGGACAGATGGACAATTTATTGAATCACCAAAAGAGAATTTTTCAACAAAATTATCCATCAAATGCCTACAGTACATTGGACGAATGAAACTTTTGGTATTGGATACTGAGGGAAAATTTCACTGTTTCAATCTCATAAATCATGCCGAAACTGGCTTTGATCGACGTCCAATTGAAGGATCAGACATCCCAATTGCCATTCATTTCAATCTCAGGAAGAAATTAGTCTACTGTGTCTTTCCCACGAGGATTGTTCTCATTAAAATCAAAAGTACCAAGTATGAATTTCTTGCCCTCAAATTCACCCAGGAAATCTACAAAGTTCACCCAAACACCTCAATTGAATGCAGTGCCTTGGCTAAGAATGGCAAATTTCTCGTTTTGGGCACAAAAACCGGAATTATTGTCTTTGATTGCAGACACCGAGAAGAAGTTGTTCAAAAATGTGTAACAGAACATGTTGCATGCATTGATGTCTTCACATCGCACGAAATTATTGTGATCTACGGCAATGACTGTAGGAAGAATATTGCAAAAATCTTTGAGATTAACGTAACAACTGAATCACCAGAAAAAATTCAGTTACAACATCATCTCTTTGAAGTCCTTGACCATGACGCCAATCCAATACTTTGTGCTATAGATACAAGAAACATTTTCCATGAATACAATATTTTAGACACAAAAGACGTTATTAAAGTTACCGAGAGGCAAACAAATCAATATCAAATCTCGAGAATCACTGCCATTGCCAAATGCGGAAATACAGTCATTTTGGGCTATGAAGATGGAGGTGTCTTCCAGTACAGCAATACAGTTTTGAGAGAATTGACCCGGGTAGATAGTCAAGTGAAATTCATCAAATATGTCAATTCGTGGCTTGTTGTTGGGACCAATTCCAAATACGGATTGCCAAATACGGATGGATTGCATGAAGGAACAATAACTAATTGTTACGCCATTGACGATGAGCATTTGCTTGTGATGACCAAAGGATTTAAATTTCATGTGAGTACAATTTTGAATTCTATTTTCAATTCATTATTTCCTTTTGTTTCTTCCTGTCCTGTTTCCCTGCCAATGCGTCTACCGCTGACTTATGACCAGCGCACAATAACTTTTGTTTGTAAACATGTTTTCAAAATTTCCCATGAAAATGAGCGAGATGACTAGATCTAGATCTCACTCATTCTCATTGACATGTCAAAAACATGTTTACTAAACAAAAGTTATTCTGCGTTGGGCATTATCCGAAAGCTAGACTTCCGAAATTCAAAATACGGAATACCAGAATATTGAATACCAAAATGCCGAATACTTAAAAGCCTTAAAACGATTTCCCCCGGCTTGTTAGAGCCAAATTTCGTCGCTTTCCTGACTTTGACCACTTTCATTTTAGCTTTCAGGATTTTAGCCGGCATTGCTCAAAAACATATATCCGAATAATCGTTCAAGTTCCAAAATGGCTTTAGCGATTTTCGGATATTATTTTGAATATTAGAAAGATTAGAAAAAATAAAAACAAAAAAAAATGGTTTTAGAGAGGGTTAACGAAATGCGAAACTATAAAACATCTCTAAAAAAAAATTAGACCTTAGAGTAGGTTATCGAAGAACGGAAGTCGATATATTTGACTTACAGACCGGTAACAAGGATTCAAGCAAAAAAGAATAAAAGTAAATCATTTACCTGTAGGGGATAGTACTCTCCCTTCAAACGTTCATGCCTTCGAATCATGTGAATTTCTTTCATTTTTCCTAAGAGACTTATGGCCTCTACACATTGGGAGCAATTTTTGTCAAAAATTGCTTTTTTGAAGGAAATTCCCTGCAGAATTGTAGGGGGAAGCGTCAAATTTCTGTCAAAAACGCAATTTTTGACGAAAATTGCTCCCAATGTGTAGACACCTTTACACATAATTATCACAAAATTATCGATAACACGGCGCAACAAAATGAAACTTTTTTTTGGGATGGAAAATAATAAGTAGTTTCTTGTTCCTTGGTATATCCTGAACATTTCTCCTGAAGAAACTTGTGGTCCATCACCTCAAGTTTCTGAGATATCTTAAGAAAAAGACCTTTAAGAAATTTTTCTAAATATTTGAAAAAAGTTGTTTATAATCAATAACGGTACATCCTAGGATGTTGGTATCAAAGGATAACTCAAGGATGTGTAGAGGAGGATTCAAGGACAATTTTCCTGGAACATCGCTTTTCCCTATCCCTTCATTTTTTAGATTTGTTTCATAAACTCCTAAATGTCCTCCAAATCCATGAAAAGGATGCGTGGGACGACTTGAGTCCTTTACAAAAATAGTATCCTGAATATCATAGAGTCGTAAAATATACCGTTATCCAGAAATTATGTATTTGAATGACTTATGAACCACAGAATTTTCTCTCAAAAATTCGTTGTCTTATTTCATTACTTCTACAAATAAATTCTAATGTCTCATAATAATAGATATATATAGATAAAAAGCACGTATGATCCATTGTTGGAAAGATTTCGACCACAGCTGCTGTAAAAAAATTTCATCGAAATTAAAAATGAAAGCTTCAAGATAATCGTCATCGCATTTTTGAAAATCGATTTTTCGATTTTAGCGCCTCTAGATTAAATAGAATTAAATTCTGACAATTAGAACTGAAGATAGAGCCATTTTAAGATTACATTTTTGATCCTCTATAACTCAGGACAGGAGAATCGAAATGGCTTAGGGTAGAGTAAGTACTTTTCGCCACCTTAAGGTTTGACACCCTTATAATTTTTACACTTTTTGTCGAAATGAAATGAAATTTTGTGTACAAGTGCTTTGAAGCATTGTCTATCTATTGAACCAGGAGACTTTCCGGGAACTTTTGAGTATCTGGTTGAAAAAGTACATTTCCTGCAACAATGCATGTTTCAGTACTTTTCGCCACCTTGTAAACACCTTTTCGCCATTCTGTAAGCACTTTTTCGCCATTTGTTTTCAAGTGATTTTTAAGAAACAGCAGCTTTCGGGAACCCCCAAAAGTACACGGCACAGTACTTTTCTTATTTAACACCGATATTAGACAATTATTGGAGTATTTCGAATGATTTTTTGCACATTTTTTATTTGCGACAAAAATCAATTAAAAATTACGGCTGTTTCAACTGAATTTCGCGAGGAGCGCCACTTGTAAAATGCTTGGAAAAATGAGTGGCGAAAAGTACTTACACAACCGAAAAAAGTAAGCCCTATTTCACCACATCCGTATTTCTTTATTTTTTGGAAAACATTATTAAAAAATGATATTAGAACAAAGCGTAATTAATAACGGATTGACTTTCAGTGAAAAAATATTAAATACTGTACTGCAAAAACATAAAATAATGCAAGACAATTTGTCTGAGCGTTGATATATTTTTTTGGTGACTGTTCACCTTGTCGACAATTTCTTTAATTAACTTGCAAATAATCTAGTCAATGGAGCATCTGATATGGTTTTCTGATTCATTTGGCTAGAGGTCACGAAATAACACTCATTTCCTAGTTCCACGAACTCATAATTTTCTTAAAATGTGATTTTAATTTAGGTGGCGAAAAAGGGCTTATTGGCGAAAAAGGGCTTATTGGCGAAAAAGTACTGACTCTACCCTACGTTTTTTTTCAGTCGAAAACTTTTACATCTAGTTATAACATACTAAAATTTCAGACCAATTCATATCATATAGGCTGAGTTATAGTGCGATCAGATACGAGGGTTCAAGGACCTCAAGGACTTCAAGGTTTATAAGGGTCCTTAAAACTGTCTGCAATGAAAACGATTCTGAAGAGTGTACGGAACTAGATATGGACTGCGGTATTCGGCGAAGGTTAAATATCGGGTGGAAATCATAAGATGATATTGTCAGATCAATTTTTCTTCCATCATTTCGGAATACCATCAAATTTTGTTTGAGTATTCCACCAAACAAAAACTTGAACCCTCTGAGCCATCTGGCCTAAATTTCAGGGGTGATCAAAATTTAATTTTAAAAGCCTTATCGGAATTTCAACATCAACGACGCATATGAGGAATCTCTTGACCCCTGAGACAACTTTTCAGAACATCGAAACTTCATTCGACAAACGCTAGGTGCGCTATAATCGAAATATCGTTTGTTGAATATCTCGAAATACACATTTTCGATTTCTCTAGAATTTTAGAATGTTGTAGCTGACGTGAAAAACTTCCAATATTCAATTGTAAATCTTCTTCGTGAGAGATAAAGAATTTTCTTAAAGGATTGTGTAACTTTATATCAAGAAATTGAATGAGTTTTTAATAACGTTATACTTATGATTTTCTTATGAAAGTCAAGAATTTTGTGAAGAATTCCTTTGTCTTTTGTTAATAATTCAATAAATAATCTGGCTTTATACACGATTTTCACGTTGAATAGGTCCCTCAGAACTTACTCAGAAAAAAAAATTGTCAAAAGATTTGTAGATTTGAAGGTAAATTTGTAACCTTACAAACTTTTTACAAGCAACCGAATTTTTTTCTGGAGCTAAAGGTTTGTAAAACAGGCGACCTACAAACCTTTGACCGCAAAGTTTGTATCTTTACAAACCTTGATTTGTATAATGAAAGAGTTACAAACCTTTATTTCCAAGATTTGTAGCTGTACAAATTTAGTTTGTAATTATGCTAAATTACAAATTCGGCTGAAAAACTACAAATATTTTCAAACTTTGTACCATTTTCATAAAGAAAACTACAAATCTTTAACTCCTTTTCTACAAACTTTTTTTTCTGAGTAGAATTTCATTTTTAATGTAACGAAATATTATCTTTCTTGCAGATTTTAAACGTTAACAGTGACCAGATAATTTCAAATTCCGACTGCGAAATTGATTTAAATTTAGATTTTTGTGATTATGCTCATCCATATTTGCTGACTTGTGCTAAAAAGCAAACAATGTGCGTTTATACAATTGAGGCAAATGGTGTAATAGCCAAAGTGAGGAATTTGCCCAAGAAATGCGATAGTACACCAACATCCATTGCAGTATCTTCAGGAAGAGACTTTTTGGCAGTGGGATTCCGCAATGGGATCATCAATGTATGGAATGGATTTTGGATTAATTTCCCAATCACATTCTAAAAAAGATTTTCTTTTGTTTTCATTTTGACAGATTTACGACATTGGTGGTAACTTCAAATATTTACAAACACTGGAATCTCACAAAAGTACTGTGACCTATTTAGCATTTTCTCCATGGCACGAGGCCAACCGGCCTCAAATTCTTATCAGTTTGGGTGAGCAAATATGTTTTTGGAATATTGGATTTGTGGTTAATAATGTTGCCAATGGCAATAAAGGAAATGAGCGTTGTGAATTGAGTGAAAGAACAAATGGACTGACCATGGACAATAAAAATCCATGGGATGGTAAAATTGGTGCTGCTGAGAAGCCAGAGTTGCTCTCATGCATTAAATTTGTGGGAAATTCCACAAAGAAATTGTATCATGACAGGGAATTTACTAAATTTCTTACAATTGACAATGAAGGTGAGATTCATGTTCTTATTCTCAATGATTGTGAAAATTCATCTTTTAGATGACAACGAATTCTTTTATCAATTCGACTGATTGTATTTTATTCTTTTATTTACATTTTAAGTTCTATACTGTAATAAAGTGAATGTAGTTGATAATTATTCAGGTTGATAACATTGCATTTCTGAGATTGTTTTGTAAATCCTGATAGAGCATTTAGCAAAAAAAAAAAAAACTTACAACGAAAGCAAAAGATCTCTGCTCAAACATTTGTAACTTTATTTAAAAAATGATAAGTTTTTCAACAGTGAGATTTAACATTTTTTTTTTAAATAAATATCTACTCAGATGGTTTGTATTTTGTATACAAAAAGGAAATAATTTTTTTTCCTCATATTTTGCATTTCAAAGAACAATGATTGTGCTTAAAGCATTTATAGCATTATACCAGTATACCAATATTTCTCAATAGCATTTCTTACTTTATACTTTAATCAATTTCTACACATAAAGACAGAACAGACAGTTTAGAACCGTTTTATGCCATTTATTTCTATTTTATCCATGATTTTTGTATGTAAGTCTTACATTTTATTCAATTTAGTAATCTCTAGCAATAATAGATCTAATATATTCTTGAAGAACAATTGTAAACATAACTCAAATATGCCAATTTAATAGAACAATTTTGTACTTTAATAAAATTTTTGTGAATGAACATTGTTATTTTTTTACTGATTGACGAAAATTTTGGTGTATTAAGTTCATATTTTTGCTTTTGAATTATGCTTCTGAGGTTGGTAATCAACGCTAAGGCGGCGGTGGCCGCTAAAAACTGCATTGCTTATGAATAAAAACTATCTATCCTCTTGCTGCCAACGATACATTTTTTAACGTAAAGAGACGTAAGTATTACTGAAATACTTTTATTGATGGTAATTTCCCCAAAAAAAACAAAAATTATAAGACTTGTGGCCTATTTTAAGATTTTCGACTTAAGCTGTCTACACATTAGACAAATTATTGAAATAATAGCATTTCAAAGTGACATTGAAAAGAAACTTCAATATTGAAGCGAATATTGAAACCAATATTTCAATAATTGCCTACACACTGAACAAATTGACTTCAATATTAAAACTTCAATATTAAAAACACCAGTCTAGTCAGGGATTCACAGATCTTCTGGGATTTTCTTCCGTATTTTGTCAAGAACACCCAAAAAATAACCAAGTTGGTCAGAAGACTCCAGCTTCCTCCAGGAAATCCCACATCTTCTGGGATTTTCTTGTTCATTATGCCCAAAGCACTTCAGATACGTTCGATAGTCAGAGGATTCCTGGAGCTTCCTCCAAGAAATCTCAGATCTGGGATTTTTTTTGAATATTATGTCAAAAACCAGTCAGATACGTTCGGTAGTCAGAGGATTCCTGGAATTTCCTCCACAAAATCCCAGATCTTCTGGGATTTTTTTTTGAAAATTATGTCAAAAACACTTCAGATACCTTCTGTGATCAGAGGATTCCTGGAGCTTCCTCCAGGAAATTCCAGATCTTTTGGGATTTTCTTGTTCATTATGCCCAAAGCACTTCATATAAGTATAATTTTATGATACGAATTGGAATCCTACAGAGGGAACGAAGGCTTGTGGCTGTGGCCATCCAGTCCTTTTGCTCGCGATGGTAAACTCTCCTACGGTATGATACGAAGCATAATCCTGAAAGTCTGTGAGAATTCAAGTTATTAATTCTATTTGGCTTTTGTTTCTAATCAGAAGTGTTTTTGACATAATATACAAGAAAATCCCAGAAGATCTGGGATTCTGGAGGAAGCTGGAGAAATCTTCTGACCAACTTGGGTATTTTGGGTGTTCTTGACAAAATACGGAAGAAAATCTCAGAAGATCTATGAATCCCTGACTAGACTGGTGCTTTTAATATTGAAGTTTTAATATTGAAGTCAATTTGTTCAGTGTGTAGGCAATTATTGAAATATTGGTTTCAATATTCGCTTCAATATTGAAGTTTCTTTTCAATGTCACTTTGAAATGCTATTATTTCAATAATTTGTCTAATGTGTAGACAGCTTAACAGAACATCGTAATTCCCATTTCTTACACCCACCCCCTACATTCTGAAGGAAAGCTACATTAAAGAGAAAAAAAAAACGTTTTGTTAAAAGGATAAATGAATCTTCTTAAAATCGCAGCATAATACAGAAGACCAATTTCTTGATTTCTTGATCATAAATATTTCAGCTCAGAAATTAATTGAGGTCCTAATGAAATCCTTGATTACTATTGGTAAAAATAAAAGGGTCACTTGGGATCCTTCTAAAATGGTCATTGTCTGAAAGGATCAATTTCATTAAAGCAAATGGGTTAAATTGATCATTCTTTAAATTTAAAAGATCATTTGAATGATTCAAGTATAGGGTCCCTTACAGTGCCCCCTTAAAGGTTCCTTAACTTGAACCTTTCAAAAAGATCACTGTTTTATTTCTTCCATTAGATTTTCAAAAAAGAAAATCAGTGAGTAACTTTTTTTATTTTCTTTCTTTACAATTTGCGCATGTCTGAAGAACAATATTTTACTCAAAAGAATATTAATTTGCGAGAAAATAGCATGGAAAATTTTTCTACAAATTTTTGACACTTCCAAAAGGATCACAACAGAGATTTTTAAATGGATCAAATTGATCTTTTGGAATGATGATGATTTTCCAGTGAAAGAAAAACAATATCAAACCGGAAAATGAAACCATTTCGTTCGCTTGAATGCAATCACAGTAACACTAGTGATTATTGAGCACTACCGCGCAATTTTTAAGAGAAATTGTTGTGTAAAATCTTCCCTTGAAACGAAAGAGTGATCCTTTGAAAGGATCCTTCAATGACGGAATTTCAAACAAACACTTTGATTTCTGAAAGCATAAGATTTGCTATAAAATAACTCAATAAATTACAGTGGGACCTCGATAGAGTCAACCAATTATTTCCAGGCCTGTTGACTCTATTGGATTCGTTGACTCTATCGGAGCCCGAAAAAATCATTTAAAATGTGAAATATTGATATAAAGGGATACAGTAGAGTCTCGCTATAGGCCATCGCTCTATAGTCCACAATTTATCGACCGTTGATTTCAAAACACTGATTTTAAGTTAGGTTATGTTTTTTAGTATGCGACATGCATAATTATTTTAATATTTTTGGCAAACTTTATTAAGTAGTTGTGATAATTGTGATCCATAATGAAGAGAGCGAGGACAAGTACCACAATCGCAAAGAAAGTGGAAGCCGTGGAGCAATTTCAATACTTAAAATCGTTGATAATTTTAAAAAATTACATGGACTGTGCGACCCAAGTGTCAAATTTGAAACCAAATATGGACTATAGCGAGACTCTACTGTATTATTTTATGTTTGTACTAAATCATTGATAAATTCAACACGATAATAGAATATTTTAATAAATTATTCTATTTATTAAATTAATATCTGGCCCAAAAAAGTCGTGTGTTTAGGCAAAATGGGAGATTAAGGAATGATTTTTAAGAATCATTTTATTATTAGTAAATACACTAAGTCCAGAAATTATGCACATTTTCGGGACCGAAAAAACGCGCGAAATTGCATTATGCATATGCATAATGAAAATTTGCATACCCGCGGGCGATTTCTTTTTAATGAATATGCTTAAAATTTTTTGATTTTCTGTTCCTTATTTTTATTTTTGATCCAAATTTTCTTTTGAGATACTGATATTTTAAATTAAAAATGTAAGTTAAAATAAATTTACACGTTTACTTTAGAAGCGTAATTTGTATGATTGTTTATCATGTACATGTACATTTTTTAAAGAAGAGTAAGGTCTTCAAAAGTTCGAATAAATTTAGAAAAGTTTCTTCACTATGTTATACTCAAAAAATCTAATGTAAGTTTATTTGTAATTCGAGTTCATATTTTTTGTTTTTGCCATAATATTATTCACTTCCAAATTAATGATGGCTCAAAATTCCTTACATTGTGATCATAGATCTAATCAAAAAATCTTTAGAAAAGAGAACTTTTAATCGGTCAAAAAGCTTAAAATCACGTAAAGAAAATTATTTTGTTGGAAAATGATTACACGGTTAATAAACCTACGAATTTATTCACAAAATTACCATGTCCTTACATAAATATTTTTTCTTGTGTTCACAGTGTTAGGGCCTTGACAGACCTGAGGATTAGCCAAGAGATGGCTTAGCGTAATAATGCTCGAAATTATGGTTAAACTGCATTTCCATCATTTTCTACTAAGTCGTCTCTCGGCTTAAGTCGTAAGTGTGTCTAGGGCATTACGTTGATACACAATAAGACTGTTTTTTTTTAAATTTCGAAAAGATCACATTAAACCTTATAATATTATTAGTTCAATAATACAATAAAAGTTGACTCTATCGGAGTCCGTAGAGTAAAAAATACCTGTTGACGACTCTAATGGAGATTGACTCTATCGAGGTCCCACTGTAAGTTAAAATGTTTTCTTTTTTTTTAAACTTCAATCAAAGTCTCAAACTCTTTTGTAAGATCGATTAGGGAATTATGTAGTTTTTTGTTAATTGGTTTTATATTTCTTTTATGTTCGACTGTTTTTTTCCTCATACGCTTTTCCGCAATAGTAGGTATTACGACGAGTTCTCTGAATTCTGAATCATCATCCCTCCTTTCCATACAATCATTAACAAAGTTATTGACTCTTTAAAAAAAATCGAATATCATTATTTTGGCATTTTGCAGTTAAAATGATTTACTATTATTTATATATTATTTGAATTGCAACTATCAAGGTTATCAATTTTCTAATTTACATTTAAAAAATCAGAAATAAAATTTACAACAAAATCCGTTAAATCTTGCTATTTTTCGCTTTATATTTAAACTGACAGCATGTGGAACCTATTCAGCGCGCCATCTGCATGAAGCGAAAATCACAGTGACAGCTCTTTTACTTCCGGTAGTTTGTGAGTGAAATACTTAAAAATGGTACGTGCAGCAAAATAATGCTTTTTCTTGAAAAATAGTGAGATTTTCTCTTGGATTATTCTTTAAAAAGATACATAGAGACGTGTTTGATAAATTAACACCGAAAAGAAGGCAAAAACCGCGTTCTTTATATCGTAAAATCAATGTTGATGTTTTGCTCCATGTGGCTTGTGAATTCCTTTTAATTCTAGTATTAAAATGTGTAAAATCTTATTCGAACATATTCAAAATTGTCCTTCTGCATATGAATGAACCGTTTTAAATTTATAATCCAAGAGATGAGCCTCATTAAATGCCTTATCAATTTTATGTAGAACATAACCTCAAACGCATAACTCATCCGGAACATTTTTTTCTTGCAGACCAAGAAGAGGCGCAACGGAGGACGCTGCAAGCATAACCGTGGCCATGTAAAGCCAGTGCGATGCACTAACTGTGCTCGCTGTGTTCCCAAGGACAAGGCGATTAAGAAATTCGTCATCCGTAATATTGTGGAGGCTGCTGCCGTGAGGGATATCAGTGAGGCGTCCGTGTACACCTCATACATGCTCCCGAAGCTGTATGCTAAGCTGCACTACTGCGTCTCTTGCGCCATCCACAGCAAGGTCGTGCGAAACAGATCCAAGCAGGCCAGACGCATCCGGACACCACCACAGAGATCATTCCCGCGTGGAGACAATGCCCGGCCACAAAATCAAGCCCGCAAGTAGGGAGTAAGGAAGTGAATTGTGAGCAGGTGGTGCAGATGGAAGTGATTCAGTAAATTGAGCATCTCCGGATGCAGATTGAAGAAAAAATAAAGGCACGGCAGAAAAGCACAAAATTTCTTTTTAATTCAATTGGAAGAAGGAAAAATCCTTCTGGGACTTCACTTCAGATTTTGAGATTTTATTATTTGTTTCCTATTTTGATTTGATTTTAATTAACGAAAAAATTTACTGAGGAAAAGGATAAAAATTGAACAAAAAGGGTGTTTTAGCTAGTGGTAAGTGAGATCCTTATTTAGATAACTTGAAATACAACAAGTTTATTTAAAAAAGTTTCTAAAATTTTATTAAAAAAAAACTAAGAGTTTAGATTTAGATAGATTAAAAAACAGAGTGCACTTAAGTTAGCAAGCGATTAGAAGACGCCTAGCCTCTTTAAAAAAGCCCTTGTGTGGGTTTCATTCTGCAGGTTTAGTCCAGTTTCCGAATAGGGGGAAGTGGGGCAGCTTTGAAATTGGGCTTTTTCTTTTATTTTTAAATGAAATTGGACCTTATCGTGATAGCTTCACAAACCAATTGTGAAACTAAATTATATCGTGATAATGTCCAGTTTCATTTAAAAATAGGAGATAAAAGACCAATATCAATGCTTCCCCAATTCAAAGGTACCCCACTTCCCTAAGCAATTTTAGTGATTTTTTTCAAAATTTAATCTAAAATCATTTGCCTTTAATATTTAATCTTAAGCTTTTCTCAAAAATATTGTTTGATAGGAACTTAGAGAACTTAAGCCCCGTGGTATCACACTAGAGTGCAATTTTCGTCAAGAGCTTTTAGAAATGGATTCATTTCATTCATTTAGTGATAAAAAAGTGAACTCGAGTCACAAAAATTGATTTAAATAGCATAAATACGATTGATAATTAATGAGCAAATTAATGAGAATTGAGCAAATTTATAAGCAAAATTTGCTCATTAAATTTTCATCAATTACTACTTTTTTGCAGTCATTCGGGTAGTTTCTGCGCCACAATTTTAAATTGTGATAAAAAGTAATGCTAATACCTACTATTTATCGCGCACGAGATAGAGAAAGGACAAAAGACCTTGAAAAAGATCGGTGCAGAGGATAAGTAAGAAAAAAGCTAAACAAAAATGTGTTCGATCTACATTTTATATTCCTTCATAAACTTCTAGGATTTCGTGGTCAAATGAGATGGTGGCCGAATTAATTGAGGCTCTGCATCAGGAAACTGTCATTTAACAAGCTGTTTTGACACTTGACAAGCTGTTTATTGTCTTTGTTTTTACTAAAAATAGTTTTAATACGGTTAAAAATGAATTGAAATATTTCTCGTAAAAAATTGCTCACACTGAATTTTCAACTAAGAAATTTTAACTCAAAGCATACCCAAAATTTAACTAATTTAGTGTTAAAATCTTCCAAAAAGAACAAATATTTAGATAGAATTCATTATTCATTAAATATTGAAATGAAAATCAATAATTTTAATCAATTTATTATTAGTGTCCAGTTTTACCCTCAAAGTGTCCAAAATTAGAAACTGTCCAAAATTATAAGCTCTTACCCTAAGAGAAAAATTGAAATAATTTAAAGTCATACGTATTCAAAAGTAGGTAACTTTCCCGTAATAAGGTCCAGACATAAAAACCACTGATAAGCCCAGATAAGCTTATGGTAGCTGAGATTCTTTACAGGTGACGTCGAAATACGTGCACCTCGGGGTGTTTGCAACTCGAAATGCGTGAAAATACGATTTTGAGTCGAATTTTAGGAGTTCGTGTCTAGCAAACTGTTCTCAGCGGCCGAAACGGATAAATTTGGCCCGACGCAGTGCTCCGAGTTTGACGCATTTCGAGGTCACCTGTGAAGAATCTCAGCTACCATAAGAAAGGGCAACACAAGAAAAAAAGTTCATTGAAATCTGTTAAGAAACATGAGAGATAGAGTCCGGTCCATTTGAATATAGTTAAGGGTCGGGGTACAGTGGGTAGGAGAGACGAATGGGATCCACCATTGGAAAGGCCTCACTCAAAGGAAATACAATATATTAAAATTTCACCGAAATCGCATCATAAACACCGAAAATGCCAGTCAGGTCAAAACTTTTTTGAGTATAGCTCGGGTCAGGGAATATCGAGAGAGGAATGCTACCCATTGTTGGAAAGGTCTTAACCTCAGCTACAACATACTAAAATTTAAAGAAAAACCATCGTCTAGTTTTCGAAATATTCCATATCGATTTTTCGATTAATCGGACCTTCAATTATATGGGATGAAATTGGGGTGTCATAATAATTGTAGTACTCCACGAGAGCTTTCCAAAACACCAACAAAATCTTCCAAAAAGAACAAATATTGAGATAAAATTCATTAGGGGAGACCGGGGTAGAATTAGCCACGTATAGTATTAGATAGTGTTATCTTAGTTTGCCTGAGAAGAAATACTGAGGAAACCAGTCTTTATTCTAAATATATATTTCCCTTACTACTCATTAAAATATTTATCAGACTTACAGTCAATTGTGCTAATCCGGGCGCTTTGCTATCTGGATCGTTTATAGCCAATCTACTTAAAATAATATTTTTATACATTAAATAAGTGAGTGTAATCGACTCATTTCAATCTTGTGCCAGCTGGATTCTTCACTAAAAATTTTCTAGCAGTGATATTTTCGCTAATGACAGCCAGTTGATTGAAAACATTGTTTTTTCCTTGTGAAAAAAGTATTTTAAATCCAAAGGTTTAATTAAAAGTGAATTAGCGAAAAGGCGACCCAGTTAGTGCATGCTGATTTATTTCAGTATTATCATTATTTTATAAATTTTCTTTAATATTTTTGATAATTTTTTTTATATTATATTTCTGAATGAAACAGTGAATAATTCTATGGATTTTTTTAGTAAAAAAAGAATTTCATCAGTCCAAAAACAAGTGTTTAAGTAGCACTCTTCGGAAAACGATCCATTTACCCCACCTTACTATATGCAAACATTTTTTGTACAAATTATACGCAATCAAATATTTCATTTGGTGGCTAATCTACCCCGGTCTCCCCTATTCATCAAAGATTGGAAAAAAAATCATAATTTTAATCAATTTATTTTTTGGTGTCCAATTTTACCCTCAAATAGTCCAAATTTAGAAACTCTTCAGAATCATGAGCTCTTCTCCTGTATTGATTAATTTAATAAAATCTAATTCTCACGGATGTTCAGTATTCTAAATAATCGTCTAATATGCTTCGTGTCCATGATAGAGGTTACATCAAACACTCCAACAAATAGGCAAAACATGGTAATTCAAAAGCAACAGGTAGTATTATAATTGAAAATTTACTAACGTTCTTATGAAATTCATTTTTTTACAAAAAAAAATATAACCGAAACTTTTACTTACCTCAAAAAAATAAATAAAAGATTCTACAGTGCTTCGTCTGATTCGATGAGAGTTGAAATTTATGCCCAAAATCTAGAAAAGAAAAAGAGGAAAAATAGAAATTTATTGGATCAATTAAATATAAAGTGGATATTACAAAAGAGGGCTACATTTTATCTCATTTATAAGTACAATATTGAATTTTCTTATCACTGTTGTACGTGGAAATTCCATATCGTTTTTGCATGCTGATAGAAAAGATATGGGAAATATCATTTCCTCTATAAAAATCCAAAAAATTATATTAAAATTAACTAAATTTATTCCTTCCTGGCACCGGTTTAGAGCGTTATTTTTTTCTTTATTCCTTCTCATGCTCAAGTAACAATTCAAAATTATTTGATTTTCATTGAGAATCCGTTTAAAATGTGCCTAAAAAACCGCATTTTGCTCACAAAAACAATATAAAAAATCGCATTACGAAAATCCCCCACAAATATGTGTGAGTGTACATCAAATATAGAAGCTTTTAGCAGTATTTGCCTTCCCCATGACTTTCTGCCTCTGCAAGACAATCCACACCGTCCAGTTTCATTTCAACAGCCAATTCAGTCGCAAACGTCTCATCATCAGCATCGCGTCGGTTATTTCATTTTGGTTCTTTCTCCTTTCGCGTGAACACGGGCTCAATTGTATGTGTTTTGAGACGCAAAGAAGAAGGCACGAAGAAAACCAGAGAAAAAGACGTTGAAGAGCGGGTTTTATAAATAAAATCCAACTCTCAAGGCACCAACACAAATTGATCCCAAGAAGTAACAAGAAGTGCAAAAATACGTGATTTGAAAATCCATTGAGAAAAACTATTTTTTTTTGTGCGAAAAAAATCCCAAAAACGATTGAGAACAACTTTGGTAAATCAGATCAATTG
Organism: Phlebotomus papatasi; assembly: GCF_024763615.1. Lineage (NCBI taxonomy): Eukaryota > Metazoa > Arthropoda > Insecta > Diptera > Psychodidae > Phlebotomus > Phlebotomus papatasi. The sequence continues at coordinate 33,897,565 of NC_077223.1, read as the reverse complement.
CTTATTGACCAAAAAAAAAAGTTTGGGTGCAGCAACAAAAAAGAAAAACTGCCTGAAAGTGGTGGAAAAACAAGCAGGAAGAGATTCAGTGACGTGCAGCACAGTATTAAAAAAAAAAACCTCCCGGAAATTGTTCAGAAAAACTCCTTGGAGGCACTTAGAAACATAAGATCGACCAATTTCCCTCATGGTGTATTGAGAGTGACGATATTTAGCAATAATTTAATTGAATTTGTGACCCAAGAGACCGCAAAAAGAGCACGTTGGTTGTTGGAACCTCCAAGTGTGAAAAAAGGAGACAAACAAAAAGAGGTCGTTAACTCTCCTTCTTCTTCATCATTGTTTGCGTCCCAGGTGAGTCACATTTTTTGGTCAAATAATATTTTACAATTCACTCGAGTGCCCCAAATTTTTCTCCCAAGAGATCTCCCTTCAGTCACATCACACGAAAGGCACGGCAGAAGAGTTGGGAAAAATATTTGGTTTTCTTTTTTTTCACTAATTAGTCACAAAAAAATGCATCTTTGATGATTGACGATCAAGATACTTCCTCTTGAGCACTTTTGAGACAGTTTTTTGTGACCCATTTCACAAGAAAATTGAGCTTCTGAAGAAGCTCACGTTATAGTTTGAAATGTGATTCTATAAAATTGAAAGAGAATACAGAGCATTAGGTTTTTTTCGTCTTCTTAAGAAATATCTCTTCTATAAAACCTTATAGAAATTAGAGAAGAATTTCTGTCTCAACTAGAGCTCCAGCAATATGTAATTTAAAAAAAATTGCACATTGATAAGTTTTTCGTATTTATACAACATTTGAAAGGTTTAATTTTAAGAAATTAAAGTGTTTCATTCTTATATTTGAAAAAAAGCTTAAAAATAATTAGTTTATAAATTACTTTAACCCGTTACCGCCAAGATTAACCCTTTAAGGACGATTGGAACACCAGTGTCCCATAAAGAAAATAATTTTTCCTGACTATCTTATTTTTTCCTGATGTTTGTACGTAATTGCAAAGTAGAAGGTAGAAAGAATCTAGAATATTTTTTGCAAGTCTCCAGCTATTTGCTATATAATAAATTTTTAAGCTCAAAAATTACGAATTTTTAAATTCTCATAATGATAATTAATTTTAATTATTTTTTATACTCCCAATTTTTTTTTAAAGCAAAACCGTTTTGGAAAAAGAAACTACAATACTCAAACATAATATTTTTCATTAGAGTTAAAATTATCATTCAGAAAAATTACTTAAATTTTTAGGCTATTTTTGTCCCTATCGCCCATAGAGGTAAAAAATGCATCGAATCAGACACTCCTGGATTTTCTAAGGCTAGATATAAGACCTTTTACTGATTTTGTTTATCGGTCTCATTTTTATTGCTGATTTTCGGTTCGCGAAAACTGTCTCGTTGTTAAAGGGTTAATGTAAAGTTTAAATTAGTTTTTAAGCCAAATTTTTTTGATTTTAAAACATTAGAAGGTACCGGGGCAGAATTAACCAGTAAATGAAATTTTTCTTCACCACAAATTATTGAAAAACATGTTTGATTCAGACTGATAAATATTTTAATGAATAGGGAGGAAAGAAAAGCTATACAGTAAGTGTACTAATTTTCGGTATAGTTGTATGCAAGCGCTGAAGTTTCAATTTTGAAATGTAATATTTTTAATACAAGTAGATTTTTTTGTTACTTCTTTTTAAAAAGTATTGCTTGGAACTTTGTATACAGTTTATCGTCTTTATTTTCTCAAAATCATTATAAACAAAATTTAAAATGAATAAAAAAGTAGATATAGCTTTGGCGGCCTATTTCGGACACCTTCATTCTCATAATTCCTTGCTCTACCGAAATTCTTCCAAAGTCTTTTTCACATGATCTTGTTTCTCCAAGCGACATTTGTTATTTTTTCCATAGTATAATCTTTAGACTATGTAAAACTAAAAATTCATGGAAATTCGAGGAATAAAAAAAGTGGCCGGAATTGCAAGCTGGCCGAAATTTGGTACACTTACTTATTTCTTTGAAACATTAATGCTTGAATGCAAATAACCCATCAATCTGGAGACAAATTACTAAATCTAAAATCTTAAGAATTAGTAAAAATCGTAGATCTATATAAACAGCTATCCATCAAAAAATATCTTTTATTTTAAACTTTAAACCTGAAATTCAAGAAATTTTAAAATTCAATTGAATAATTACAGTAATTGCTCTCTTATCCATATTGAAGTTAGTCGGATGACATAAACGTTTTCATTTAAAATAGTCTATTTAGTTAATTTATCAAACATTTATTGGGAATGCTTTCAGGCTTCGCACATACTCCGACTTCACAACTTTTTAGATTTTTCCTATGTTTTTTTAACTCCTTAAAGGCGATAGGAACACCGGTTTCTCTTTTGCATCTTTTGAGACTTTGAGTTACTAAGGGAAAATATGGACATTTTGGGAAAAAATATAAATTAACCGATAATTTTGTTTTGTGAACGATCAGAAACTATAAAGACGTCCAAATCTAAGATAATTTTCCAGGAATCCGATTAATTTCTGAGCCAAGATAATTTGAAATTGTGAAATTGGCTAATAGAATATAGGGTAAGTATACCAAATTCCGGCCAGTTTGCAATTTCGACCACTCTTTTGTTCCTGAAATTTCCATGAATTTTTAGTTTTTGCATACTCTAGAGATTATGCAATGCAAAAAATAACAAAAAAATGTCGTTTAGATGAAGGAGATGATGTGAAAAAGATTTTGGAAGGGCAAGGAACTATGAGAATGAAGATGGCCGAAATAGACCACCAAAGCTATGTCTATATTTTAATTCATTTTAAAATGCATTAAGAATGATTTCAGATAAAATAAAGACGATAAACTGTCTATATTTGGAACCTTATAAAGAAAAAAACTCCTTATAAAGAAATAACAAAAAAATTAAATTTATATTAGAAATATTACATTTCAAACTTGAGACTTTGGCGCTTGCATTCAACTACGCCGAAATTTGGCACACTTTCCCTGCTGCAGTCCCGAAAGAGTTATAAGGGCTTCAGACCTGAGGGTTAGCTATATGGCTTAAATTTTCTAATTCCTTATCAGGTGAGATTTTTGAATAATTCGTTGTTCCGGATTGGATATTAAGGGTAAATTATCTATTAGGTTTTGAAAAATCAACAAAATTGTTTGTTATTTACATTTTTGATGCCTTCGGGAACTGGACTAAACCTCCAGTCTGAAGCCGGTATTAGGTTAATAAAGCTTTGTTTTTCCCGTGTTTACAGGTTTAAAGATTAAGGATAGAATCACATTGACGAATTATTTCTCTTACAGTTTTTTTGCTTACCGTTTATCGAATTTTCGTTTTATTTCTTCAATTTTCTTATATTATTTTCACCTAGTGCCACCGAGTATGAGATAAGGTGATACGGTAATCGAGAATCTGAGTAAAAATTGCAATGAAAATGCGTAAATTAGCTAAATACGGTGAGCATTTGACTGTCAATGTGATTCTGCCCTAAATAGTAACCCCAGAAAATTAAAATTTTCCGTGTTTACGCGTTTAAAGATTAAATAGTTCTCGTAAGAAGTTTTGAAATTAAAGAAAATTTAAGGAATTTGACATTTAAATTTTAGTTTCATTTTTGTGAAGTTTTTAAATTTCTGTTTAAAGATTTTTTATAATTTAATTTAAACTTAAAGATACTTATCGAGGAATGCGAATCAACGTTAAAAGATGATTTAAGGATCCACCGCTTAAATTATTTATCTCAGAATCAATGGGCAATTCTTAAAAATCTTTAATTTTAACTATAAATAAACTTAAATTTTGCTTTCATTTTATCTTTAAATTCTAGAAGGTATCTCAATCCTCTGGTTTGCGAAAAGAAAATGAAATTTAAGCTTTTCTTCGATATTTGTTCTGAAAGAGATAAACCCTTAAAATTACCTGCACGATATTTATTTTTTAATTCAAAATAATAATAATAAATTGCGAATAGAGTTAAACGTCCAGTTGTTCACGTGAGATTGAAACTTTTACGTTTGATTCTAGAGAAAATAAAGTGTTTTTCTTTCTGAAAGAGATTTTTTTTAACAATTCATGAACTTTCATAAAATTCTAATCTGATAATAATAACAATGCGCTGTATTACTCCTAGTGGCAGTCTAATAAACTTTGAATATATTAAAAGTTCTAGCATGACGAGAAACTGTCTCTTTAGAATGAAATTTGGGAACTCACATTTTTGAGGAGTAAAATTAGAAGTTTGTCCAGTACAGTAGACTCTCGCTCAATCGGCTCTTTCTCAATCGGGCGACAAATTTTGTTGACAATTTTCACGTTTAATTATGAAGCTAATTTGCTCAAATTCGCTGTAGTTCTTCCTATTTTATCGTGATTCTTTATAATTGAGTGCTTTTTGTGGAATTTACAAAGGCTTTGACGCTCAATTCTATCGCTAAAATGGATGACATTTTGCCCCATATTCCCGATTGATAGAGAGTCTACTGTATAACTTCTAAATGGTCAAATTATTTCACTTTGATCGGTCAAATATTTCATTTTGGTCAATGAATAACACAATTCCTTCCAATTTCAAAGAATATTTCACTACTTTTAAGCATTAAAAAATTATGAATATTGTTTCAATTATCACTTACTAAGTTCGATTTTTATTTTATTACATCTACAAAATACTGGAAAAAATATTGGAACTTGGTTCCTTTAAAAAAGATCATTGAGAGCTTAAATCTTTGAAACAACCACATTAAACTAAAATTTTCTTATTAAACTTCCTCTACCAAAATTTCTCGTAAACGAAATCAGAAATTCTCTAGAAATTTCACATTGAGTTCTACATTAATGCTAGCAGAATGCAATTCCATTGACTTTCTGAACTTTACGAGACATCTCAAGAGCAGACGGCTCTTCCACCTACTTTCAGCACTGCAGAATTTCCTTCAACATCTTCCGCGGGACTTATAAAATAATCACAAAAAAAAACTTTTGTGGTTTTCAGCGCGTGTCACTGAAGAAAGCCATTAAGAAAGTGATTTAGCAACCAATTTATTGGTGATATGATGCATTGGTATTAAAAAAAACACGATCTTGAAGCATCCATTTGAGATGTGATCCCCTTTAAGAAAATCACACAAGCCTCCAATTGCCCGGTTTTTTGAATAAGACGAAGTAAAAATCGAAATGTGTTGTCTCGCGAATGGCAAGAAATTAAAATTGGCAGATGGATATAAAATTTGCATATTAAACCAGTGTGTTGGGGCATCACGTCATGTTGATGAAAAAAAAAGAAAAGAACGCAGTCATAAAAACATTGTAATGCGTGAATGTCTCAAGAAATTTCTGACCCTCGCCCATTTCTCATAGTGACTAATCTTATGTCTCTCTGTCACTGGCTTGAGCAAACTTTTTTGGGGGGATCTGGTCGTGAGGGCAGGAGCCGGAGAAATCAATACAAATTGTGACTAAATGATGACTCAACATTCAATCAAATAATCTCTCTCCTATTTGGATGTTAAATTTCCTCCTTTTCCTGGGCGATTCCACAATAAACTGAATTGAGGGGGTTTGCCTCATACTTTTCGCATATTATTCCTCATATCAGATTAAATCTGACACAATTTTATGCAATTAATTAATCTGCTTAATTAAGCATTTCATCCGCAATTTGAACATCGACAATGTAGCTCATTGACAATATTTATAATACTGGATTTTTTTTTAATTCAATTTCTTCAGTGTTAAGTCACAGAAAGACATTCTTGTTTATATGTAAATGTTTACAATGCACTAAGAGATTATAGACTCAAATTGACAAGCTTTAAAATAAGTGTTACACGAGTTTCAGACTGGAGGTTTTGCCCAGTTCCCAAAGGTAGTAAAATTCTAAAAATAAAACTTATTTTGTTAATTCTTCAATATAATAAAGGATTATTATTAACCCCCTGGCAAGTTGCCTGAAATTTTGAAGTCACTTTCTCATACTTCGATTTAAATTTATATGGGAATTTTTTTTTTGCCTTCACTACCGTTATGCTAAATATTTGAAAAGTGAGAAGTTTTTCCGTATTATAAGATACCTTTTTATATGGAGCTATTTGAAGCCAATTCCCTAAATTGATCTCGGACTCAGCTCACAGTGCTCCCAGGAAAAAATGTATTTAAACAAAAATTTAGTATATTTATCCCTCGACGCGGTAAAGGGTCTTATAATACGAAAAAACTTCTTAGTTTTTAGATATTTAGCGTAACGGTCGCGAGTGCAAAAAAAATCCCATATAAATTTAAATCGAAGTATGAGAAAGTGGCTTCAAATTTCAGGCAACTTATCTCAGTGTATGATAGTTTAGGATGAATCATTAGAGCTAAATTTTCCAGGATAAATGTTCATAAGAAATAATATAGGGGAAAGTACACTCCGAACGTCCATGCTTTCGGACGTCCATGTCCATGCCTTCGAATAATGTGAATTTCTTTTACTGTTCCTAAGAGATTTCCACATGATCGTCACATAATTATCAATAATTGATAATAATAGCTATTATTATTATTGTTAGCTATTATTTAATAGAAATGTTTACATAAATCTCTTAGGAAAACTTAAAAAAAAATCACATTATTCGAAGGCATGAACGTTCAAAGAGAGAGTAGTTTCCCCTATATATGGGCCCTGATGTGAGAAGACTGTATTACTTAAGTACGTGCGCTTTGAGGTTTAATTATAAAACTCTGGAGAGTTAGTTTTAAATTTCATGTTTTGTAATGTCAGTATCGACCGTAATCTTAAAAAGACAAAATCACGAACGCCACAATGCTAAAAAATCAAAATTTCGAAAAGACCAAATCCTGAATGGATCGAAATCCCAAAAACCTGAAAAGCCAAAATCCTGTAAGCCATATATCCCAAAAACTACAGAAAATTTACCTTCATTGAGAAAAAAAAGAGGGTGCGATCAACTTTTTTTCCTCGTAACTTTAACACTTTTAGGTGTAAAAATATATCAATATTTTTTCATGTTAATTTTACACCTTCAGGGTAAAATTAACATGAAAACGGGTAGCTTTAACCCACAATATACCTAAAAAGGGTAATATTTACACATTAATGTAAGTTGAAACTTTACTTAAATCGCTGATATTTCTTCAGATAAATAAATTAATAATTATTAATCTTCCACTTGAAGATTCCTTTTCGGAGAATTCGTACAAGACATTTCAAGTGGATTGCGAAATAAATCATTGAGCTTATCAACTCAATCGTCAGGGTATTTTGGATCAATACTGCAGGGTAAAATAAACATTTCCGGAATGTTATTTTAACTTTTTCGGATTTCTCTCAGTGTTTGCTCCAACAAACGCAGGTGTAATCGTGGGAACAGCTATGACAGTTTTAAGAATCCGATATTTTGGCGTTCGAAATTTTGACCTATTCTTTATTTTGTCCGGGACTCTGTAATGTTACATTATAAATTTTATACTTAAAATTAATAATAGGCTTAATGAATCATCCCTTCTTATGTTTGATCTAAGCTACACGAGTATTAGAGTAAGGCACGATAGTGTAAAAATGAAGCCTGTGAATGTATTAATCTAAACAGTATTTTTAGGTTTTTAGGTACATTTTATTACAATATTCATTTTAATTAATTAATAATTTGTACTTAAAAAAAAACCAATCAGTAGCTCAGTAAATAATTCTTTATACCTCCGGCACACCTTTTAGATCAGGAAAATTTCACGAAGTCGAAATTCGGATCCCTTTCTTTCTCACATGTTTTGAATATGTCTATTTCATTCTCTCGCACTCTTCTTCTTCTCTTAAACATCACTCCAAATTCAATTTAGCTCAATCGAATTTGGTATGCGATAGAATGAGATAGTCATATGCCAAACATGTGAGAAAGAAAAGGTTTCGAATTTCCATTGCATGAAATTTTCCTGATCTAAAAGGTGTGCCGGAGCCATTATGTACGATTTTATTCAGTTGCAATTACTGCGATCTATTTTAGTTTAATTTCCTAAATTATTTTCAGCAATAGTCCTTAAAAAATCATCTCTTTTACACTTATAGGTAACTTTGAAAACCTGTTTACAAAACTAAAGTTATTATGCGTTGAATATCACACTATCACATAAAAAAAATAAATTTAAAAATAAATTTTTTAATACAAAATTGCATTGTAAAATTTAGAATTTTTAAACATAAAAAAAATAGAATTGCAGAAAATTTCTGCATAACTTGTAATGAGAATAAAATTCAATATAATAAACTAGTCTCATTCAGATTTAACGCACTTTTCTCGTAGTGTATGTTTAAAATCTCGTGAATCTCGTAAATTTTCCAAACAAATTCCCTCACGAAAAATTTCTTCCCTCCGTCAGCGGAAATTGTGAAATTTGACCGTCTTTCTCGTCCGTGTCTCGCGTCTTTTTTTTTCATGCCACTCTTGCACCTTGTTCAAGGTTTTCGGTTACATTCCAACATATATCTTTTTTCTGCGTATATATTTCTCCCCTTTAGAGTCACCTGGAGCCCAGAAAGAGAGATCAGAATTATGCCCTGCAGCAATTTCAACAAAATTGCACGACTTCAAAATTGTTCCTCATTTCCCGGTCTTGAAATTCAAACACACCGCAAAAAGGGGTGAATAACACAAGATACAGTGTTTTTGATCATAATTTCTGGTTACCCAAATACAACACAATAAACAACACTCGACTTTATAATCAATTTATTAAGTAATAGTGTGCAGAGAGAGAAAGAAATGTTAGATATATTTATACACATAAAAAATGTGAATAATTTCATTCGCCCAACAAATTGATGAAATTTGCAATTTTTCAGCAATTTATGCTTCAATCTTATTTTTTTGTCTATGATTTAATAACTTTCGTGCTTTCACGATGTAACCTCCTGCCTGAGTAAAATTTCTTGCATTCTTTTTTTTTGGCTTGTTGCACTAAAGCACCTCCTTCTACGGAATGTTCAGGAGAATTTTGTTTAAGCAATTGGCGAGAAATCGACAAATTGAATTGCACGAAAGACCAATTAAAGAAACAAATTCAAGATTATTGAAAGTTTTTTTGTTGTAGTTATGGAGTTCTTGCGATAAAGCTTCTGAATGTAGTTTCTCGAAATAGAAAAGAAAAATAATAAAGTGATAACTCTCATATCAACATTAAAAGGAATTGTTACACAGTCTTGATAAAAGACTATCTTACTTTTAAATTATTCGTCATGTATTTCAATTTTTACAATTAAAGCTGTGTCATAATCTTAACTGAAGAAATCTTGCGTAATATAATTATTACGTTGAAAATATTTTATTATTCTAAAAAAAGAATCAAAATTAGATATATCTTTAGCGTATATGAGTTTACTAATCAAATCATGACGGAAGTTTGCAATTTTTCGCAGAAAAGAAAATGAAAAATCGAGGACAAATCAATAAATTGAAACTGAAAACATGAAATACCAATTTCTTATAGCTGATGTTCAGAGTCTTGACAAAACCATTGAAAAAGTTTATTTGAGTTGAAAAATCAAATTGTGAAATATTTAATAATATAAAATTATTCAACTTCTAACTTGAGTCATTTTCTATTCTTTAGTATCATTGATATATTGGAAATATATAATTTAATTTTTACCTAACAAAAAGTTTCGCAAAACATTAAATGATATTCTTAATAATCTCACTTCGGCATTTTTTTTAACAGGCTTAAGATTTCTTTTAAATATACAGAGACTTTCTTGAATTGTGTTATATTTCACTTCTCTGTAAAAATATCAATAATATAGACAAAACATTTATTTTAGTTTCAATTTTTCATAATTATTTTTCTAGTTTATGAAAAATATCAAAGGGAAAATTTTATGTGAGAGCTATTTAGTACAGGCCTGTTCTAAAAAAATCCCCGTTATATGTATTTTAAATTTCTGATTTAATTATTATTGCAGTATAGCTTAATCATAAAACTACAAGTAGAGGAAAGTGGTCTGCCTTATTTATTTTTTCTCTTATTTCCCAAACCAAACATTCTATTTTATTAATCGAAGTTAATAGAAATTAGTTAGTTGTATTGACTATAGTTTAGAGAATAGGGTTCTTGCTTTGGAAAATAAAAGAAAAAATTGAAATATTCGAAGGCTGCCGCATTCAAAGGCAGGCCACTTTCTCCTACATATTTAAAACAAATAAATTATTTGTGGTAAAGATATAAATTTTTTAGAACATGACTGTACTAAATCAGCAGGAGACGAAAAATTGCTTGAGAAAAAATGTAAAAAGCTGTGCTCGTTTTGCATTTATTCAGATGACAATAAATTTGAAAAGCAAATTTAGGGGATAGCTTTTAGGCTCCTCAATCCTCATCCTCATACACTCTGGCTTCGAAAACTTCATATTTGTCTCAATAAATCTAACCTATCTATGTCAATCTATTTTAAAAGCTATAGTCTTAATTTACAAATTTCCTGAAAAAATTAAGTCAGATTTATTAAAAGAATATCAAAAAATATGAAGTGTTCGAAGCCAGAATATGTGCGAAGCCCGAAACCCTTCCCCTATATTATAAGTACAGTTGCACTTACTTAGTTTTTAGATCACAAATCAAGAAAAATCAGTGTAAATAAAGGATAGGAAACAAATACGCAATAGGAGAACTGTATCAAATTTCGACCAGCTTGCAATTTCGGCCACTTCTCTTGTTCCTCAAATTTCCATGAATTCTTGGTTTTGCACACGATAGAGATTATACAATGCAAAAAAAAAACAAAAAAATGTCGCTTTAACGAACAAGATGATGTGAAAAAGATTGGAAGAATTCCGAAAAGTCAAGTAATCATGAGAATTAAGGTAGCCGAAATATTACCCAAAGCTGTGTCTATATATTTTTTCACTTTAAAATTTATAAAATGAATTTAGAGAAAAAAGGATGATAAACTATCTATACGATTCCAAGCAAAACTATTTAAAAAGAATTAATAAAAAATCAATTTGTATTAAAAAAAATATTACATATCAAACTTAAAACTTTGGCGCTTGCATGCAACTATGACGAAATTTGGTACAGTTACCCTACTGATTTTTTATTGTTACTTTTCATGGGTAAGCGGGGCAGTTTTGCGAATCCACGATAATATGAAACATCCTTTTTAGAGAACAAACAATAAATAATAAAGAAATACCTTAAATATTTTCAGATAGCCAATATCAAAGAGAAATAAATATTAGATTTTTTTTTTAAAAAGTGATGTAAAAAAATTGAGTTGTATAATGGCCAGCGCACAATAACTTCTATTTGTAAATATGTTATCAAAATTTCCTATGAGAGTGAGCGAGATGACTAGATCTATATTTCACTCACTCTCATTGAAAAGTCAAAAATATGTTTACAAAAGAAAAGTTATTGTGCGTTGGGCATAAAACTACCCAACACTTTCTTACAAAACACATAAGACCTCTATTTCTGCATTTTTGGAATCAATTAATAGTATAATTCTAATTAATTCTCATACATTATGTAAGTTGAAACTTTACTTGAATCGATGATATTTCTTCAGATAAATAAATTGATAATTATTAATCTGCCACTTGAAGATTCCTTTTCGGAGAATTCGTACAAGACATTTCAAGTGGATTGCGAAATAAATCATTAAACTTATCAACTCAATCGTCAGGGTATTATATCGCTTTGGCTCCAAACGATATCACATAAGCTATCCCTATCACTCGTAACTCTTGAGTGGGTGCGAACCCCATAATGACACATCTCGAAACTTTTGCGCAAATACTCTGAATCCATCTGGATTGGGATTTTCTTTGCACAGTGCAAAAAATCAGCAGGAAGAGGATTAGTTTTAGACGCAAAGGGGTTTTTTTGACGACTGAGAGAAAGAAGATTTTCTCCAAAGTGTGCGTGTATGTTGTCAAAAATAGCACCATCCACCCATCAGGAAGTTCATGCACCCAATAAACTTCTTTGAACTTGAGTCCCGCGAGTGACTCTTCTTGCGCACATCATGGCAAAAATAATTCATGGCATTTGCTACACCAAATTTACATAAAATTGTCACTTGCCTTTATTGTTTATTTTAAAATTGAACTCCTCATTTTCTCTATTATAAACACTCTCTGATGTATAGAATTATTTTTGCATTTTCTGCAAGAAATTACCCAAACACACTAATCCACCAAACAAATCGCTTTCTCCCTCAATTTTGCCTCATCTTCTATTTTTAACAATCCCATTTCTCTTTTTTAATGTCAATTTAACCATTGAAATGGAAATAGTGAAGTGTAAAAAAAATGAGAGTATTATTTCTTGCATCATTAAGATCACCATCAAATTTTCAAGTTGTCTCATTCGACAAATTAATTTTGTTTCTTCATCATTTCTTCTCTGATGCGCATCTTCTCGACACCTTCAAAAGTCGGATGGATTTATAAATAAAAATCTCATTTTTCAATTAATTATCGTACCTCACCTAATTTTACGCCTATATTTTACTAGAATATTGTAAAAGATCATGAGAAAAAGCTTACATTTTAAGTGAAAATATTTTTTGACAATCTCATTTGAAAAATGAAAACCAATTTTCAATTACATCTCTATCATCAAATGATTTTATTATGGTATGAAAAATATATAATTATTTTACAAAATAAGAATTTGTATTGCCGACTTTTTGCGAAAATCTTTTTTTTTCTTTTCAAAACAATACGAATTTAGGAAAACTGCTTGTAATTTTGGACACTTTGAGGGTAAAGTTAAGATACTACTTTGAAAAAAAAAATCTTGTCAAATTAATAAGAAAAGTTTATGAGTTAAGAGTTTGTCAAAAGGATGTTTTCAGCATATAAAATGTAAGAAAAAGTTTTGTCAAGCGGGTAAACAATATCCTTCTGACAAAATTTGAACAGGATCTATTTGTCCGTTTAACAAGACATTTTTTCCGAGTACAAATTGATCAAAATTATGAAATTTTCTTCAAATATTTAATAAATAGTGTATTCAATTCTTTTTTCATTCTTTTTAGTTGTTTTGCTTCTCGAAAGTCTATAAATTTTGGCTATATTGTAAAATGCTTTAAGAAACAAACAATGCAAAGAACAGACATAGGATTTCGGAATAGCAAAGGAACACAGAAAATTGCTAGTGCTTGGAAGGGGAACTGTACCAAATTTTGGCGAGCTTACAATTTCGGCCAGCTTACAATTTCGACCACTTCTCTTGTTCCCCAAATTTCCATAAATTTTTAGTTTTTGGATACTTTGGAGATTACAAAATGCAAAACAAAACAAAAATGCCGTGTCGACGAATGAGATGATTTGAAATAGACTTTGGAAGAATTCCGGAAGGTTAAGGAACTATGAAAATCAAGTTGGTCGAAATATTAGCTAAAGCTGTATCTATATTGTTATTTATTTTAAAATGTATTATGAACGATTTTAGAAAAAAAGACGATAAACTGTCTACAAAGTGCAAAAAATTAAAATCCAATTACAGTAGACTCTCGCTAATTCGGCTCTTTTAAAATCGGGCTACTTTTTAATTCGGGCAGCAGTTAAATTTGAAAAGTTTGTTGTCATTTTTCAAGTTTGAATATGATTATCACATGAATCAAATTCGGCATGGTTTATCTTAGTTTTGATGTGATTTTGCATTATTGAGAAGTTTTAATGCAATTCACAATAAATATGAGTATGTAAATTCAATGTGTGTATGCAGATGAATAAAAAATCGTTGCATTTCAAAAAGTTTGTCGCCCGAATTTCTTCCTAATTCGGGTCACATTTCGGTCCCAAATGCCCGAATTTGACAGAGTCTACTGTAATAAGAAATTGTATAGGGTAAGTGTGCCAAATTTCGGCATAGTTGCAAATAAGCACCGTAGTCGTTAGTTTCAGAGGCGTGTAAGAACCGTTGAAATCGAATAAACGTCAAATGAAACATGTACGTCAATGGTAAAAACGCTACTATAACAAACTTATTTTGACGTAAATTCGGTTTCAACGGTTTTTGCACACCTCTGGTTCAAAATGTAATAATTTTAATACATATTTAAATTTCTTGTTACTACTTTTTCAGGAGTGTTGTTTGGAACCTTGAAAAGTAGTTGAACATCTTTATTTTCTTTAAATATTGAAAAATGAATAATAATATAGACATTGCTTTGGGTAATATTCCGGCCACTGTGAGTATAATTTCGGCCACCTTGTGCGAAATAACAGATAGAAAATTGCAAAACGTCACACGAAACAAGTTAAATGTTTAGTTTGAAATATTTATATGATCCACAAGTTCTAAGATCATACGTATAATTCATCCTGAAGATTTGATCTTGGCATTGGCACCCCAAATTTACGCAATATTCGCGTAGCGACTTGCCCTTCAGGAACTCTTTCAAGGCTTTTTTCACATCATCTTTTTTTATAGACGCGTCGCTTTTTTTTTCTTTGGGAATTTTGCAACCTAGATATTGAAAAGAACTAAAATAAATAAGAAATATCGGGAAGCAAAAGATATTGCCGGAATAGGAAACACTACCTCACTGGAGAGACGTTCACGAAGTATCCACTTTTATGCATGAAATACAGGGTCCAGCTGGAAAATTTCACCGGGAATTTAAAGACTGTTTCACCAATTAACAAAAGCAAAATAATTTTTAATGAAAACTAATCAATTTTCAAGAAAATCATCAAAGGAAAATTCCCTGCACCTCACCACAAACCATAGGACTGTCAGTAACACAGGCGATTTGTCACATTTTATTGTTGGACTCAGATGTTGAACTCCACACTGAGTTTCCACAACACAATTTAAAATATACCTAAAATTTAACAATTATTCTGTTTATACATCCTAAAATGCATAAATACTTAAAACAAAAATAAATTCATTGTTCGGAATTACACTCAAAGTGGCCAAAATTAAAAGCTGGCCGAAATTTGGCACACTTACGCTTTATTTTAATATTTTTATTTTAATATTCCATTAAATAAATTTTGGTATTGCAAATTCCAAATAAAAACTGATTCTTTCTTCTCTGAAACTTTAGACGTAGGGGGGACTGGGGCAAAAAGTCACAAAACGGATATTTTATTTTTTTACAAGCTACTCGAGCGCTTCAAAAATTTCTAATTAGCGCAGTTTTATAGGAAATTTACCACTCTACAACTTTGTGTAAGTAATTTTCCTCTATTCAGAAAGGAAATACGTACATATATCGAGCCAATTTCTAAAAGGTAATTTTGTGACTATTCTCAAAAATGCTGGGGCAAATAGTACCAGACATAATCGTATTTTGATTCGCTTCATGTCCTTTTCATAGAAAATTTATTCATCTACATCTTTGTGAAACACCGTTTTCTCTGCGAGAAAAGTGAGAAAACGAGAAAAGCGCTTTTCAAGCTATTTTAGAAAAAACACATAAAAGACTGCAAATCGTTTGAAAAATGCAAACAACAAGCGGCAAGACATGATAATGACGTTTCTTCTCGCCGTGAGACATTAGAAATTGCTTCGCTTTTTTGTTACTTTTTGCTCTATACCTTTTGTTACTTTTTACCCCAAGTGGCCATTTTTAATAAAAGGATTTCTGGAGAAAAGAACTTTTGTGAAATTCTAAAATATATAGCGGATTCGTATTCAAAAAAATCCAAATTATTTAGAAAATATTCACCAGTGCATCAATTATGAAAAATAAGGACGTAATCATTTTTATCTTCTGCAAGGAAAATATTTCAAAAATAGGGCTAAAAATTTCGATATTTTTTATTTTCTAAATTCCTTGTTCGAATTCTAAGAAACTTACGACTTTGAAGAAGGTCTATGGTGGCTATCTATAGAAAAAAATTTGAACGGCTATCTTTTTTACCTTGAAAGATATTGAATTTTGAATTTTTCGATTTGTGGCTTTTTGCCCCAGTCTCCCCTACTGTCCAATTTCTCACAAATGCGACACATTGTATAAGTTAATTCAAAAACATTTTTTTTAAATAAATTACCATTAGAACAAGTAGTTATTTGCTTATTTATCATCTTATTATCATTATCTGAGTTGTGTACAGCATATACTATCCAAAAACCCATTCTTTTACTGATCTTTTTAAGAAAATCTTGAAAACGTCACTTGAACAGGAAACAATGGTTTGGAAAATCGGGAAAATCTTATGCACAAAATCCTCAGTATACAAATTTTTTGAGATAACCGAATTCTGAAAGAGCACAAAATTCTCTATCGAATTCTGTAATAATTGAAAAATTGAAAAATACTCAAAATGCCACTAAAATAGCGAAAGTGCGATATAATCACACAAGATAAGTATTTTTTCCGAATATCAATTGTATTACTTCTTGGCTATTTTAGGCTATCTTTTGAGTTATTCAATTAATGCAATAAATCGGTTCATATCGGTTGTAACCCGGCAAATGATTCGAAAGTACTTTTGATGTATAGCATCAAAGTCTCAAGTTGAAAAATTTCGCATTTTTTTTTATTTTTACTGTGTTAAAAAAGAACACAAGAAACCATCTGATAGTGTTTGCACTTTAAAAAAAAATCATGCTACATTTGTCCAATAAAATGCTCTACATTTCATGAAGATATCTGTGTGAGCAATAAATGAATTGTCTTTCAATAAAACTCATTATGTACTTAGCGGCGAAATATCAACACTTACATGGCAATTTTTTTTGCCACCAACTTTATCAGAAATATATTGATAATTTCTGTCGTGCTGAGTATTTCATCGTGAAAGAATACAGCAAAACTTAGTGAGTTTGTGGCCTCAAAAGCATTCACAATATTATTTCAAATTAATTCAGTGCGACAGTGTGATTTTTGTGTCTGCCACAGTTTCACCTCAAATTTTAATTACTGGTGGCGTCTCTCAAATCATCATCAACCATGAATAGGTAACACACCGAAAATCGTCAATCATCTTTTAACCATTTTTAATCAAGATCTTCAGTGGAGTTAAGTGCCTTATATTCTTCAAAGTCACACATTTAAGTGGCAGCAGATATTGCAAAAAAAAAATAGATGGAAATGATAATAAGACATGGAAAAGCAACAGACAGAGTCCGACGAAAATTGTCATTTAGTCCAGGAAAACTGATAAACACCACAACTCAGGCAAAAGTGAATCACATAATAATACTTATTCAATTGAAAACATGTTGAGAGAAGAATTACCTCAAGTGGTCACCTGAATTGTTAAGACGAAAAAGAAAAATTCACCGAGTCACTGAATTGTGGAGAGAAGAAGATTGGATAAAAAACAAACATAAAACGTTTACATATACTGAAAATGATAATTTTTCCCAATGAAAAAAGATTTAGCAAAGAATTGCGTAAAGAAAAATTGAGTGATTTTCCAGAAGAAATTGGACTCTTTTGCTTCCTCATCTAACATAATTTCCTCAATCATAATATTTTTTCTTTTTAGTACAAATTTAACAGTTTAGTGATCATTGAATAGTCAAAACACGTCGCATTTCTCCCGTTTTCTTCTTACCCTTCTACTTCTTCAATTGAAAGTGGGAGGAGGTTGAGAAATATTCCACAGTGAATTTATTGAGACACATTGGAATTTTCTTTATTCACAAAGTAATCCCATTACTTGCACTGTTTCTACAAAATTATTATCCAGAAAAATTTCTACAAGTCTTCAGAATTCCAAGTTTATAAATACAAAAAATTAGAGAAATAGGGTAAGTGTGTCAGATTTCGGCATAGTTGCATGCAAGCGCTAAAGTCTCAAGTTTGAAATGTAATATTTTTAATTACAAATTGAATTTCTGTGTTACTTTTTTTATAAGGAGTGTTGCTTGGAACCTTGTAGACAGTTTATCGTCTTTATTTTCTCTAAAATCATTCTTAATGCATTTTAAAATGAATTAAAATGTAGACATAGCATTGGTGGCCTATTCCGGCCACCTTCATTCTCTTCCTTGCCCTTCCGGAATTCTTCCAATGCATTTTTCAGATCATCTTGCTCGTCGAAGCGATATTTTTTGTTATTTTTTGCATTGTATAATCTCTAAAGTTTGCAAAGCTGAAAATTCATGGAAATTTGAGGAACAAAAAATGTGGCCGGAATTGCAAGCTGGCCGGAATTTGGTACACTTACCCTAGTTATAAAATCAAAATATACAGAAACTCTTCAACCACTTAATTCCTAATTTCAAACGGAAAAATTGGTCAAAGATAGCCCACTGTCATCAATAAATAATCCAAAGAGTGAAAGATATTGCAATTTTTCCTGACTTGAGATTTTCTCTAGAAGAAATTAACGAGTCTATTTTTATGTAACTCTTGCTCCCATCACTAACAACAAAAAAAAGGAACACCCAAATGTGTGCTCTGAAAGTGGAACAAGTGCATTTTTACACAATCTCCTCGGAATAATCTTCAAAAGAGTGGCTAAATTGTATATTCATCACGCACGATAAAAAAGCCATAAGCAATTGGCCTTTTCATTGAGAATCCATTTCAAACAACAATAAAAATGATCTCATTGATCTCTTCATTATACCTCTTTTTTTTTCTCTTCACAGAACATCTTACGCCTATCCAACAATGGAGAAAGGTCTTCATGATCGTGACATTGTTGGTCTTCAGGATTTTGTCTTGCTAGAAGACTACCAAAGTGAAGATGCCTTCTTGGATAACCTGAAGAAGCGCTTTCAGGAAAATCTTATTTATGTAAGTCGCCCAAATGCAAAGCCGACGATATAATATTGAATTTCACCTCTTTTTCTACCATCAATATAGACATACATAGGACAGGTATTAATTTCCGTCAATCCCTACAAAGAGTTGCCAATATATTCAGAGGAGGAAATTGGAGTGTACAGGAAGAAGCATTTCTTTGAGGCACCACCTCATATGTGAGTATTCTAAAATCCTAATCTTTATTTATAAATATACCAGTTTTGTGGATTAACTCAACCAGAGAATATGCTAAAAAAATATTCTTTTATAAAATTCATAATTAAATATTCCCAAGGCGAAGTGTTGCGAAAACAAATATGTACACCTCTGAACACCACAATTTTTTTTACAGAAAACTAATTCAATATTCTGTAAGCAATCCACATCATCCTATTAACATTCTAAAGAACTTTTACACCTAGCCACAATTTAGTGAAGCAAATGATAATCGGTGTGCTTAGAGTTGGTGTTTGATTCTCCAAAGGTGTCTCGGCTAAAAAGTAAAATTTCTACAGTGCCCGCTTCGTAATCCGGATGGATTTTTTGAATTTGTTCAACGTCTTGAAAATATAATACAAGGTTTTTTCCGAGAATTAGAATAAAAGTTTTAAAGAAGTTTAAAAGGACAAAATTAGAGAATTCTATGCTATTATACTTCATTTATTGAACAAAAACTTCACAGGATAATTCATTCTCATTGCTGAACACACATGCATACATAACCTCAAAATGATTTTAAAGGTAACCGTCGATAACTCGTCCGGATTACGGCGATCCGGATTAGAGAGCGGGCACTGTATTTGCAAAAAATGTTGTTGATGTTCGAAAAATTCAAACAGTATTTCGAATTTTCATACTAAAACTTTGTGCAAGATTTTTATAAAATTTTATGAAATAACCATAGCAAAAAAGTTGTGAAAAGGAATATTGTGAGCCTCGACTTTCGATTTTTCGCACAACAAAGTGAAAATTTATGCATGTTAGTACTCGAGACCGAGACACTTCGAAATTCGAACAGAAACGGAAGAAACGAGAAGTAAAAGTATCTTTTTTTGGCTTTCGAGATCGATCTTGAATTTGGAATATTTTTTCTCTTGGGGAAACACCGACTGCTAATTAATCGGAATGCCTTTAATTCCCTTACTTTTCTTATTTAGGTAAAAAAAATTTATAAGCGATCGGAGATTACAGTAGACTCTCACTCAATCGGCTCTTTCTCAATCGGGCGTCAAATTTTGTTGACAGTTTTCACGCTTAATTATGAAGCTAATTTGCTCAAATTCGCTGTAGTTCTTCCTATTTTATCGTGATTCTTTATAATTGAGCACTTTTTGTGGAATTTACAAAGGCTTTGACGCTAAATTCAATCGCTAAACCGGATGACATTTTGCCCCATATTCACGATTGAGAGAGAGTCTACTGTATGTTGAACATACCCTTCAAAATTCAATTCAAACTTTGAATTAAACTTCAAACTCCGCCGAAGGTTACAGGTTGTCTGAAAAGTTCGTGTAAAAGATATAAAAGAAACATTAGGGTGAAGTGGCGCACCTTTAAAAATGGGCTTTATTGTCTTATTTTTAAACGAAACTGGACCTTACCGTGATATTATGTAGCTTTAGAAATCCATTGTGATGCTGAATTACATTATAATAAGGCATATTTTTTTTTTAAATAGGAGAAAAAAGTATATTTTCAAAGGGACCACAATTCAAATGTTCCCCACTGCTTCCTACATAATTATGAAACTATTTTTTAATAAATAATCTTCTATAACTTCAATGCTTTTGATCCATTTTCCTTTGAATAATGTTGATGTTTCCGGAAATTCTGCAAAGTATATACTTTTAAGGCTGCTATTGCTTCTTTATTCGATTTAAATAGTTGGTCACGGATGAATTTCTTTAAGTTTCTGGACAAATAAAAGTCCATACGTTCAAGAAAGTCAAATCTAATGGAATTCGTAATTCGAAACTTTATTTTTTCGACATTGTCGAAATGTCTTTGTGAACCGAAACACCTGGCTTAGTAAAATCATTTTTAGCTGAGATTTTTAAGCTGAAATTCAGTTTCTTCTCACAAAATTTCGGGCTTAATTTATTTAAATGTTTGCAATAATATTCAAAATTAATTGTTTTACCTTAGTTCAAGATAATAAAGTAACGAGCATCCTGGAAATTAAAACCAAAACCGTTTTAATTGATATTTCAAGTATTTTCTTTAAAACGAAATATTCAGCACCAGACCTCTGAAATAATTATTTTAACAACTTAGAATTATGCTAATAGATCCAAGATTTATTTAAATTTGAACTACAATATATAAAATCCATTTTAATATACGTAAAACGCGTAAAATTGTTCAAATGGCGCTCAGAAACTGGCACTGGAAAAGGTTTTTCTTGAATTTTTAGCGTGCGCGGTACCACTTATGAAACAGTTTTATTCATAAATAATTTTTTTTAGGTTTGAGAGCGGTGGCAGCCAAAATTCCGAAAGCCAAAATCCCGAATGTTCAAAATCCTGAAAGGGATGAAATTATATGGAGGAAAATGTTTAGAATAATTTTCCAAGACACAGAAGATTTCCATTTGCCTCCAGAAAACTCGGGTGCAATCGTGGGAGTAGCTATGACACCTTTAAGAATTCGGAATTTCGGCTTTCGGGATTTTGGCGTTCGGGATTTTGGCTTTCGGGATTTTGGCTTTCGTTATTTTGACCGGGACCTGATTAACACTAAATAATCGACGCTCATTTTAAAATTTCACCTTTTATTTAATCTTGCTTATACGAAAGCTTTTCAGACAACTTGTAATTGTTTTTTACAATTTTTTTTCATAATGAAAATCAATATAACAATTTGAAATATATTTCAGGTTTCTTTTAAAGTTTCTTTTTAGTCCAAAAAGTATCTTAATATCAGATTTATTTAAAGGCATCTATACATTGGGAGTAATTTCCGTCAAAAATTGCTTTTTGAAGGAAATTGCTTGCAGCATTATGACCTCTACACACTGGAGAAAAATATGTCCATATTTTAGAGTTTTTCCTACGCTAGAGTAGGGAATTTGCTTCAATATGGACATAAATTTCTCTAATCTGTAGAGATCATTATGTCAAACGTCAAAATTCTGTCAAAATTCAATTTTTGACGAAAATTGTTCCCAATGTGTAGAGGCAATACGTTTCAATACGTTTTAATATTCCAAACCTCTCTTTACATAACCCCGAATTACTACAAATTAAAGATTTGTAGAGTAGAACAACTATTTTGTATGTTTTGACATAATTATTATTATATCAGAACAGTAATTATTATGAGACATGGTTATGTAGTCTAAGAAAATTGAACTCGGAACATTAGCAATATAGAACGAGCGCTCTCTCAGCTAGAACTTTGAGCACCCTTGAATTAAATAAATGTTTTAAGTAAATTTCTTATTCTCTATGTATCTCAAATTTGAGATCCTGATTAGAATACTTCGCAATAATTTATTTTATTCTTTGTGAAGTTGAATTAATATGTATGTACAACAAATGCCTAACTTTCCTTCCCTTGTCAGACTTCTATTAATTCTGAGCACGAAGAAAATCTAAAAGTTAAATACTCATAAGAAATTATTTTTCTTGAGGGAATTCACAAGAATTCATTCAGCAAATTGAGTAATTAACGTAAATAATGTGGGATGAAGTATACATGGGAATCTCATTCATTATCTCATAAAATTTCACACTTTTTTCGGTATTCGGTTGATTTTTCGCGGAAAGAAATTAAGAAAAAAAAACGGAAGATACAAACAACAAAAAATTTTGGTTCCATGGAAGTCAAAGAGTCAGCATAACACTTTCTCACATTTTTATTACTATGGATATGATTGAAATTTATATTTACAATCACTGCGAAAATATCAAACAAATAGAGAGATACATCATAAAAAAAGACTTCTCACCTACTTTCATGATGAAAGAAATGAAGATGATTGAATATTTAACCACAACTTGTACTTTTTTTTATTAATGATTAAACGGTATTGTTGAATATGGTAAATTTCTCAGAGCCACGAGGGACTAATTTAAGAAATTTTATTAATATTTTAGTACCCACGAATTGCGAGAAATCCACAAAAAAAACTCTTTCCAATTGATTAAAAATGGAACAGTGTGTTGGTACAGTTGATAAAATAATAATTGTGTATTATCTTATCGGAGGATAGAATTAGAGGTTCTCAGCGTGGACAAAAACAAAAAAAAAACTTTGAGATAATTTTGCTCACAATAAAATACCATAATTTGTGGTCAAAAGGAAAAGTGGAATTTTATCACAAAAAAAAGTTAAGAATGTTGAGGAAAACATTTCTTTTTCTTAGACTTGCATCATCGCCATTTATACCGTACAAGAAATATTGCTTTATGACTAAAAGATTCAAATGGATTTTCAATGATGTGTCACAATTTTATTTGCAGGCTTTATTAGGAAGATAGTGATGTGCTAAATACCTTGGTTTTTACGTCTCTTTTTTCTTACAGATTTGCAATCAGTG
This sequence comes from Phlebotomus papatasi, assembly GCF_024763615.1. Classification (NCBI taxonomy): domain Eukaryota; kingdom Metazoa; phylum Arthropoda; class Insecta; order Diptera; family Psychodidae; genus Phlebotomus; species Phlebotomus papatasi. The sequence goes on along the minus strand of NC_077223.1, from coordinate 33,874,281 downwards.
ACAGTGCATACCGATCACTCACGGGAGAAAATCGAGCCCAGTGTATATTAATTTCAGGTAAAATATGTCTAAAAGTATTTTATTTATTTAAAAAAGTTCGAAATAGCAATTTCAATGACGAAAGAATTTATAAATGTTTATTATATGACTCATACTTTACTCTGCATGTATTTCATGCTTTTACAAAAATGTTCTTTATAATAAAAGAAGCATCAGAACCGTAAAACACTTTATCAAGATTCAAGAAAAAAATCTAATATAAAACTGCATTGAGAAGGTTGACAAACGTTCCGCACAATTTAAACATTAGATATAGAGAATTTAATTCGCAATCTGGTAATTAGAAATGTCTCTTTCACAAAAATCACAAATAAAATTTTCCGAAAAAAAAATATTAATTTCATTACATCACACCGATTGTTCGATTTTCTCAAGTGCTTCTTTTATTTGAACGTGGCAATAGCATCTTATCAATTGATGGCAATCGGTACTATTTCATAATAGCACTTGTGATAATTTTTCTCTTTTTTGTGAACACATGCATTCCAATACAAATGTGAACAATACGATTAGACTTTGGTAAAATTCTTAATTTTTTTTAACTCAAAGATAAGGTGAAAGAGAGTAAATTATATATAATCCGCCTGATATTTAGTTAGTCATATAAAAAATAAAAATCCCCTACAGGGAGTTCCGGCTTAAGTGAAAACGGATTGAAAGAAAGAATTTGATATAAATTGCCTACTATTTGGAGCTCATTTATAAAATAATGTTTGAAATGCCCCTAAATGTAGGGGAAAGTGCTCTCCCTTCGAACGTTCATGCCTTCGAATAATGCGAATTTCTTTTGTTTTTCGTAAGAGATTTATACTAAATTATCATGGAATTATCAACAATTGATGATAAGCCAACTAATATTTAATAGAAATGTGTAGGGTAAGTGTGCCAAATTTCGGCATAGTTGCGTGCAAGCGCAAAAGTCTCAAGTTTGAAATGTAATATCTTTAATAGAAATTGAGTTTTTTTATTCATTTTACTTAAGGAGTGTTGCTTAGAACCTTGCAGACAGTTTATCGTCTTTATTTACTCTAAAATCATTCTTAATACATTTTAAAATGAATAAAAATGTAGATATAGCTTTGGTGCCCTATTTCGGTCACCTTCATTTTTATAGATCCTTGTCCTTCAGGAATCCTTCCAATGCCTTTTTCACGTCATCTCGTTTGTCGAAGCTACATTTTTTGTTATTCTTTTGCATTGTATAATCTCTAGAGTATGTAAAAACTAAAAATTCATGGAAATTCGAGGAACAAAAAAGGTGGCCGAAATTGCAAGCTTTCCGGAATTTGGCACACTTACTCTAAGTCTCTTAGGAAAACTAAAAGAAAATTCACATTATTCGAAGGCATGAACGTTCCAAGGGAGAACACTTTCCCCTATGCAAATATTTTTCAAACGATAAATTTGAAATACGTTTTTTTTATGAACCATTGGCGCTGAAAATAGGCTGAAAAATTGGTGCCAAAAATGTTTTGCATACATCACGGCATTTCCGTAACTTATTTTAAAGATCTCTCCTATGGGTATGCAATTTTTTCTATGCGGAGTGAATTCGCGTGCTTTTTTATGGTCCCGAGAATTTTTTGAAAGTGGAACTCTCTGTATTTTTACAAAAAATCGCATTTTGGTAAAATTATATGAACACGAAACTACTCCCTTAACACGAAAAATATTGCCATATACTTCTTGAACACTTTATTTTCGTCAGAATGCGACAAAAAAAAAAACAAAAAAAGCCAAAAAAATTTACCGTTTACGATTCACTTTCCATTTATTTTTTAAATTTAATTAAATCTGTTGCAAAACCGGCTGTCTAAATTGGTTTAACTTTGACCTAAGAAAGTTCGATTTCTAAACTTTTTTCGATCATAGGTCATAGGTCTCTATGGACGAAATAGTCGTAATGGTCGATATCTCTTACCGTTTATCCTCTAGATCGAAAAATATATACAACCAATTTGTGATTCGAAATAACCGCGTTTTCAAGATAGACGGTTAATCAGTTTTGTAAATTAGTGGAACCGATTAACCGGGTACACAGCGGTTTTCAAATTTCCGATTAGATTATTGAATTTTAAGCAATTTTTCAGAACTTAAACTTTTGTATGATTTGACAGACATCATTTTTTCTCAGATATAGTTTAAATTAAAACTTTATTTCATGATTTAGTTAACCCAATAAATAAGAGTTTTCGAACAAAATAAGTCATTTACCGGAACTTTACCGTACATTTCCGATTGAGTAAGATACAGTTGAATTAAAAATTTCAAGACCTTTTCAAAAATATCCAAATTTAAGCAAATTGGTTAAAAAAATAGGTCCTCCAAAGTGGTTAAACTTTGACCTTCGAAAATTCGTTGTCAAACATTTTTTCGGTCTCAGGTGTCTAATGACGAATGCTCACCCGGGCTCCGTCGAAAACGTATCCGAAAATAAAATTAATCACTGTAGCGGGTTTCGAGGAAAACCAAAAAATCGAAAATTCAATATTAAAATATTTTTCGAACTTCGAAATATTCACCTTGACTACGTCCAAAATGCTTTATTTTTTCATTGAAAAAACAAATAATTTCTTACTTAGAAACGTTTTAGACAGGGGCCTGTCGACATTTTATTATTCCATAAGTTTTTGCACAGAGGCACTGAAGACTATTGGCAAGTTTTTTTCCTAAAGAGAATTGACTTATCAGTCTGAGATATTTCGAAATCGTGCATTAAAAGCTATCTAAAAATACATATTTCATTATGTTCGCCAAAATTATACAAGATCTACGAGCAAATTTGTTTAAGTCGCGGTGCAATAGCTGCAAAATTTTTACAAGGAAAAGTGAAAAATAGCATCAGTTTTTATTAGGCTTGATGGGCCCCTGGTTTTAGAATTATAAATTTTATAAAATTATAGAAATAAATTTTTTATTAACTTGGTTAATTTCTCTTTATTGGGATATTTCCCTTTCAATTTATTTCATTTTAAAATGTTCTAAACTCTAAACTCTTTTAAAATGGCATAAAATTTTAATGATTTTTTATGATTCTCTGAGAAAATTTATTAAATTTCCCATCAGTTTTTTAAATGCCTAATTAAATTCTGCGCGCATTTTAACGATCATGTACAGTGATTTTATTTCGCAAACTCACAAATAATCGTTTTACTTTTCTTTTCTGCCGTTTTTATTCTCTCTGCTGGGAAAACGATGGCAGAATTACTGAGTAATGATCTTCAAGAATTTTTTTTTGCTTCAATCAGAACTAAGAGAAGAAAAAAAAGAACGTATGAGTTCAAGGAAACTCTTCAAGAGATGAGCAATAGATAGGAACTATCTCACTTCATAAGTGTTCGTTGGAAAGTAATTAAAGTTATTATGAAATCAACCATAAATTGATAGGTTATCAAACTCTCAAGATATGAGCATATCTTATCCATTTCGGGACCACAAAATTGCTCTTGAGCTAATTTTAGAAGATTTTTTTTTGATGTTGTTGTTTGTGTTGGCAGGCGAAAGTGGATCAGGCAAGACAGAAGCATCAAAGAAAGTCCTGCAATTCATAGCTGCTGCTTCAGGGCATGTATCAACAGTTGATAATGTCCGAGATAAATTGCTACAGAGCAATCCTGTTCTTGAGGCCTTTGGAAATGCCAAGACTAACCGAAACGATAATTCCAGTCGTTTTGGGAAGTACATGGATGTCCAATTTAATTTTCTTGGTGCTCCAGAGGGTGGTAACATCCTCAATTACCTCTTGGAGAAATCCCGTGTGATCAATCAGAGTTCTGGTGAGAGAAACTTCCATATTTTCTACCAACTTCTCGCAGGAGCCAATGAGGATCTTCTGAGGGAACTTGAGCTCAAAAGAGACCTCGATACCTACTACTACCTAACGGATGGGGTGAGTTAAGAAGCCTAACGTCGTTATCACACTTGCACATTAAAATTTTAATGTGATTCACATTAATTGTCGCTTGTGAGTGCCCAAATATGTTACTTGTGTCTTTGAGTCACTTAATATTTGGGGTTTTTCTATTTATTGATAAAGAAGTGGACTTGGCCTGCAAAAACAAGTTTAAATTTACCTAAAGCATAAATATTTTTCACATTAAAAAATTAAAGAGAAAATCACATTAATTTTTCGCATTAATGCTATAAATCAATTTATATCAAATTTTTCGGGCCAAATCTACCTTTTTATCAACAAATAGATCAAATTTTGAATATAAAATGATTCAAACACACAAATTACACATTTGGACTCTCACCAGCGACAATTAATGTGAATTATATTAAAATTTTAATGTGCAAGTGTGATAACACAGTAAATCAAATAATTTCTACTTTAACTCAGTAAAAAAAATCTCAGGCAAAGGGAATTGTGGACAGAATCCGAGATGGTGATAATTTCCACCAAATTCGTCGAGCAATGTCTGTGATGGAGATCTCTGAGGTGGAACAGAGAGAGATCCTGAACATTGTAGCAAGTGTATTGCATATGGGAAATGTAGGATTCACCGAAGAGGAAGGAAAAGCCACAATTCTAAAGCCCAAATCTGTAGCAGCTATTTCGAAGCTTTTGGGCTGTCCGGAAGACAAATTGAGTCATGCACTTACTCACAGGACAATTGACGCTCAGGGTGATGTAGTTACGAGTCCTTTAAGTCGAGAAATGGCTATTTATGCTCGAGATGCCTTGGCAAAAGCTGTATATGATCGTCTATTTACCTGGTTGGTTAGCCGTATCAATGAATCCCTCAAGAGTGATCAGAGCAGCCGAAAGAACAATGTTATGGGAATTTTGGACATTTATGGCTTTGAGATCTTCAAGAGAAACAGCTTTGAACAATTCTGCATAAATTTCTGCAATGAGAAACTGCAACAATTGTTCATTGAGCTGACACTCAAATCCGAACAGGAAGAGTATTTCAAGGAGGGCATTGAGTGGGAACCAGTGGAATACTTTGACAATCGCATCATTTGCAATTTGATCGAAGAAAAGCACAAGGGAATTATTGCATTGATGGATGAAGAATGCCTTCGTCCTGGTGATCCTACTGATCTCAGTTTCCTGGCCAAAATGACCAATCAATTGGGTAATCACCCTCACTACCTCTGCCACAACAAAGCCTCAGTAGCTGTTCAGAAAATCATGGGACGCGATGAATTTCGTCTCATTCACTATGCTGGCGATGTAACATACAATGTCACGGGATTCCTAGACAAGAACAATGATCTACTCTTCAGGGATCTCAAAGAAGTCATGGCTGAAACTACCAACAGTGTCACCAGGTGAGTAAATTTCCACCTCAAAATATTTATTCCAAATGGAAAAATCCCCATAAAGTGCATCGTTTTATCAAAAAGCTCCAAAGAATTATTTACTTGCACGGTTGCTGATAAAAACTTTGTACTTGACACGAAATGATTAAAAATTTCTCATTTTTTTTTGAAGGTAAAATCATTATATATAATTTTGCTAATCAAGATAATTCGACAAATAATGATATGATTCTAAGTACACATTCTAAGGCGAAGCTACAGAAATTTCTAATTGAATTTCAAATAACAAAAGAAATTAATAGATTAAAAACAATGTAATTATCACTCTGAAATTTTCTTGATCAAAATCTTACAATCAATACTAGGCACAGATAGCTTATTGTATGCGAGATTTCTAATCAGGATCAATGCAAAATGATCTTAAAATCAATTTTAAATTTAAAGTTGACTAAAGTTTTAAAAGTTGTTTAATTTAAAGTTGTTAAAGATTTAATGAGAGTCTTTTACAAAATTTGTGAACGAATGCATTTTAGCCATTTTAGAATTTTTTTTTCATACATCAGGGTATTCTCTTTACCACTTTACTGTTCTCAAATCCTTGTGTATTATCGACTTTTCCTTGAGTTGGTTTCTGTCTCGACTGTTTTTTTCAGCCCTCATCATGTTTTAACCACCAAACAGTCACGATAAGAATCAACTCAACACAAAGAAAAGTCGATACACATAAGCACTTGAGAACTAAAGTGCTTAAAAAAATTTAACTTTGCATTGAAATAACACCGTTATGTCCAAAATTATTAAAAGTATAATAATAAAAAACATTTTTTAGGACTTTACTGTTCTCAAGTGCTTCTGTATTATCTACTTTTCTTCGTATTGGTTCCTGTTGCAGCTGTTTGGTAAGTTTTGAACACAGTGAAGACTGGGGAAAACAGTCGAGACAGGAACCAACACAAAGAAAAGTCGATAATGCAGAAGCACTTGAGAACAGTAAAATGTTAAAAAGATGTTCATGAGGAAGGTTTCTTCTTTTCATTTTTCATTGGAATAGCACCATTAATCACGTGAGAAATTCATCGCTATGAGATCACATTTACATGGTAAAAACTTTTGGACACTGACCAAAATATTGGAATAAGTTTTCCTTGGAACAAGTTTTTTTGGAATCGATTTGTACCTAAACAAGATATTTGTTTGTTCCAAAAAGTTTTCTTTATGGTTTTGCTACGAAATATAGTTACAATTTTGTTAGAGTTTTATTTTGGAACCATTTGGATACAGTGGAATGTCTACAAATTTGAGTTGATTTCGTTTTATACAAATTTGTTCCTGAAATTTGGAACAGAATTTGCTGCACTTGGCTGTTTTGTTCCCACTGTCAGGAACAAATTGGTACATTTTTTATAACATTATTATTCCTACATTTGTAACATAATTGTTCCGAAAATTTTCGGTGTCCATGGACGAGGTAATTTTTGGAACGATATTGTTACTCATATGGGGAATCTTTTTGTTCCCATTGTCGGGAACAAATTCGTGTAAGTAATTTCGTCTTACAGTTAAGGCCTATACTTCAGCCGAGATGGATTTCGATGGCGAAAGTTCATAAGGAAGATCAAATAAAAAACAACTTAAGAGTGTTCTATACAGACGCTTGCATGACGAAATCATATGCGAGTGCCGGCAGCAGGAGGCGAAGGGAATTTCGAATTAAAAAAGTGAAACCATGTAGCACGAGAATTGCCACAGATTTGGCATCCTCCTCGCTTCGTTGGTGACGGGTGACTGAGTGTGAGAGGAAGGGATATACGATTTTATACTAGACAAGCTATTTTTTGGAACAAATTCGTTACTAATTTTAGGTATCTTTTTGTTTTTCCTAGAAGGTACAAATTTGTCCCAAAAATTTTCGGTGTCCGTGGACGAGCTACGTTTTGGAACAAATTCTTTAGTAATATTGATTATCTTTTTGAGTCTCGGAAAATGAACAAGATTGTGCCAAAAATTATGGTGTCCGTGGACGAGCTAATTTTTGAAAACTATCATTCGAATTTCTAAATACTGTAAATTTTAACAAGATACTTTTTGTGAAAAAAAGAAATAATATAAATTCGAGCAAAACTTAATTATCGGTTCATAAACAGTAGGAGCGATTCAGAATTGTCAGGGATTCCAAGACCTTTTCATTAAACCCAAACTTGTCACAATTGGTTGCGAAATAATGTCCTTTTATAGCTGTTTGACTTTTGACCTTTTGAAGACTTTAGGAGTATTTCAAGGTCATTATAGTATATGAACAAAAAAAATCATCTAAGAAAATTCTAAAAACATATTTGAAAATTTAAAAAAAATGCATGATGTCACGATTCAAAAGGCAAAAATTAATTTTGTGGCGCAATCCAATTAATAATTGATCCAAAATCACTTGAAACCGATTCCAACTTGTCCTTGATTTCAAGGCCTTTCAAATGAATCCATAACTGCCACAATCGGTTGAGAAGAATACTTTCTAAAACTCATTTACCCTCTGAGTTTGAAAAAATACCGTTTTTGAAATGATTAGGCAATTTTAGGCAACAAAAAACAAATTCCCAAAAATACATAATTAATTCTGAACTTTTTGTCTCCACCAGGAAATGCTTCCCAGAGGCGGAATTTAAAAACAAAAAACGCCCAGATACTGCAGTGACACAGTTCAAGAACAGCCTCAACAACCTCATGGACATTTTGATGTGCAAGGAACCCTCATACATTCGCTGCATCAAACCAAATGACCTACAGACATCTGATAATTTTGACGATGAACTTGTACGTCATCAGGTTAAATATTTGGGTCTCATGGAGAATCTCCGTGTGAGACGTGCTGGATTTGCCTATCGTCGTCGGTATGAGATGTTTTTGGAGCGCTACAAGTGCCTCAGTAAGGAAACCTGGCCACACTACCGTGGACCAGCTAAGGATGGAGTTCATATCCTAGTGAATACCCTTGGCTACAAACCCGATGAATTCCGCATGGGAAAGACAAAGATATTCATTCGCTACCCAGCTACACTCTTTGCCACTGAAGATGCCTTTCAGGCACAAAAGAATAATTTGGCAGCCATTATTCAAGCCAGATGGAAGGGTATTAGGCAGAGAAGGGCTTTCCTCAAACTCAAGGAACAGACAATTGCACTACAAAAGTACATTAGACGCTACTTGGCCATTCAGAAGGCACAGAGACGTCGGGAAGCCGCCCAGAAGATTAGGGCATTCATCAAGGGCTTTATCACCCGCAATGATCCACCGAATGAATACAACAAAGCCTTTATCGCTCACTCCAAGCGACAATGGCTTCTGCGTCTGTCCAAAAGTTTACCAGAGCAAATACTTAATCACACCTGGCCCAATTATCCAGCTCACTGTTCTGAGGCTTCGCATCATCTGAAAAAGATGCATCGTCTCCATCTGGCTCGCATTTACAGACTCTCCTTGAGTAAGGAGCGCAAACGTCAGTTAGAACTCAAAGTCCTGGCTGAGAGTGTCTTCAAGGGGCACAAGAAGAATTACACGAGGAGTGTGAAAAATTGGTTCCAGGATGAACGAATTGGGAAGGAGCACATGACACAAGTCAATAATTTTGTCACGACGAACTTTGGCGCAGAAACCCTTAAATATGTCACAACAGTGATCAAGTACGATAGACGAGGGTATAAGCCACGTGATAGAATAGTCCTGCTCAGTGAAAAAGCCCTCTATGTCCTAGATGGCAAATCCTACAAGCAGAAACATCGACTACCCTTAGACAAAATTGATTTCTGTGTCTCCAATGAGGCTGACAATGTTCTCATCGTGCGAATTCCGCTTGAGATGAAGAAAGACAAGGGAGATCTCATTGTAACCGTTCCGGAGATCATTGAGTGCTGTATTTGGATTTTGGATGTGACAAAGAGGAGACAGATCCTCACAATTGTTGACACAGGATCGTAAGTATATCGCTTAATCACAGAAAATTAATTAGGGAACTTAAGATCCCATTTGTGAGTTTCGTGTATTTCAAATTTTAGGCCACGCCCCTTTCAAGAAATATACCCAACTTTTAATTGGAATTTTAAAGTTTTCTATAATTTCATTTATGGAAAACTGTAAGCAAATATTCAGGGATATTAAAATAGAAAGATGGGGATGAACAACTAGGATTTTTGAAAATAAACCACGCCCACTATATATTACCTAATTTTAGACCACGCCCTTTTAAGGAAATACACTAAATTTAAATTGGAGGTTTACAGTTTTCTGTCATTCATTTACAAGAAACTGTAAATAAATATTCAGTGAGATTAAAATACGAATGGGAAAGAACAACTCGGCTTTTAAAAAATAAATCACACCCATTATATTTATAGGGGAAAGTACTCTCCCTTCGAACGTTCATGCTTTTAAATAATGTGAATTTTCTTTTAGTTTTTCTAAGAGACTTACACATTTCTATTAAATATTAGTTGGCTTATCATCAAATGTTGATAATTCCGTGTAAAATCTTTTACGAAAAACAAAAGAAATTCACATTATTCAAAGGCATGAACGTTCGAAAGGAGAGCACTTTCCCCTATGTTACTTTATCATATTTTTGGTACAAAAACAAGTTTTAATTAAATTACTATTGCTAAATACGTACAAAATAATAAATCAATTATGTGGAATAGTGTGAAAAATCGAAAACTAAAATAGGGGCAGTTAAAAAGAAAGAATATTGGAATAAGAGTAACCAAGATTTTTCCCTACCTATATTCGCTATAAAGTTTTTTTTGTAAAATATTGTAAAAGTATTGTCAAAATTATTCTTTTTTCAACAAAAAAAATCCATATTTTTCGATAGGAAATGGTTTCTAAAGTCAATGTTTTAGATCATTCTCTAGAGAAAACCTACCGATCCATAGTTTTTGGTATTATATTATCAAGAAAACCATTATTATAATTTACACAAAATTCACAAATAATTTCATAGAAAAAAAATCCATAGGCATTCAAAAAACAAAAAGAAATAAAATAAAAGGAAACCTTTGGAGTTTTCTATTCCATCTGTTAAGAACTATTATATACCAGATTTTAACAAAAATTTACAAGAATCTTGTGTAACAATCTTGGCGAATTTGGGTCTAATTAGATGTGTAGTTAAGATACAGCAAGATTTAATAAAAATCTCTATGAAGACAGGGATAGGTAAACATCTTGTTACTTTTCCACATAAAACAATATTTTACAAGATTGTACTAAATCGTTTGCAAATGTTTTCTCATTAGGGCGAGGTGGGGCTACTGTGTTATACAATTTTTTTGCGTATTTCAAATAGAAGCTGATTTTTAACATGGTGTAATTTGGATACACAAAATAATTGTGGATCTCCATAAAATAATTGTAAGCATCAGCTTCATTTAAAAATAGGCGGAAAAGTCGTATAACAATCTAGCCCCACAGGTCAATGAAGCCCCACCTCCTCCTATGCAATTTATTTTTTAGTCTTGTAAATATTTAACTAAGGTTTAAAAACTAAAATATTTTCAAGTGAAGAAATCCTCAAATAATTTCCGATAACCTTTAAGTAAATAATTCTTTTCAAGAGTGGAAGAAACGTACAGGAAACCCATTACTAATATCCTTAATATATTATTAACATACTACCATTACTACAGATTACAGTTCGAATCATATTGCACTTCAAATTCCCTTCTAAAGTAAATGAAATATTTTGCAGTGCATCTTTAATTTCAAGAAATAAACTTAAGATTCAGAGAAATATTAAAATTTTTGTAAAAAGACGGTTTTAAACCGGTTTCTTCTCTTAAAACCGGTTTTAAAACCGTCTCCAAAATAGGACGGTTAATCGGTTTTTCAAAACCGGTTAACCGTTTTTGGAATCACTAGCTAGCATAAGCTTATCTGGGCTTATCGCTGGTTTTTTTGAATGGAACTAAATTTCTTTTGAAAATAAGAGAAAAAAACCCCAATTCAAAGGTGTTCCACTTCCTTCTAAAAGCCTTTTTAATGGTTTCGTAGGCTGTGATTCTTTCAGTTGAAGATAGTTTTGTATGCTAATTTGATTTAGAAAATTATAACTTTATTTTTATTCGCTTTGTGTTATATTGTTGAAACCTTTTTAAAGGTCTTACTTCTAGTCCTGAGTACGTTTTATGTCACCGCATGTTAGGGGCGTGGCCTATTTTTTTTAGTATGAGTAACTCATGGAATCTCCGCCATAATTGAAATAGTTGTCCCTACTAAACGATTAATGCTCAACGCACAATAACTTTTGTTTTGTAAACACGTTTTCGACATTTCAATGAGAGTGAGTGAGACCTATATCTAGTCATCTTGCTCACTCTCAGAGAAAATTTCGAAAACATGTTTACAAACAAAAGTTATTGTGCGTTGGGCATAATGCCCAGCGCACAATAACTTTTGTTTATAAACATGTTTTCAAAATTTCCCATGAGAATAAGCGAGATCACTAGATCTAGATCTCACTCACTCTCATTGAAATGTCAAAAACATGTTTCCTAAACAAAAGTTATTGTGCGTTGGGCATAACGTTACAAAATATAATCCGCAATTACCCCATGAAGAGGGGCACTCCCTAAAATTATTTTTGGGCGGAGCCTATTGGAGAAGTCACATAAATTCGATTTTCAAAATAATGATTATTTATAAAAAAGTTACTCCAAAATGTATTTATGCCAAACATTCAATTAATTACAAGTATTCGATTTAGATATAAAAGTATTCAATGACCCAGAAAATTTTACGATTCATGAAAAATTTACGCATAGGGCGTGCAAAATATCTTAATTGAGCTCTCTCTTTAAGAATTTCATTCATAGCGCAAGAATCTAAAGAATTCATTCAGAATTTTAGCACGAAATTTAAAGAAAAAAAACAATTCAATGATTTAATTTTCTAGAATCATGCACAATCTGATAAGAGGAAAGACGGGAACAATTGAAATTCAGACAGGTCAACAATCCAGTATTACCAAAGCAAAGAGTGGAAACCTTCTAGTGGTGAGTATCTCATTAGGATAAATTATTTTTCTTAAAAATTCTACAATGAATATATTTTTCTTTTCAGATTGCTGGCCAATAGACATTGATATTCCTGTTTCGTGAACGTGATCAAGTGCCATTAAATGGTTTAAAAGGGTATGTGGAGCAGAGCAGGGCAAATAGACGCCCGCGGGAGCCTAAATTTAAGCCTCAGAGGATTTTTTTTGTAGAAATTGTAAAGATGTACTTACATAGTATCCAAATTTTATGGGAATGTCTTCCTTGATGATTTTTTTTTGAAAATAAACACTATATCCTCATCCATGTGCCTTTATTGTCACCCTTTGACATCCACAATACCAGCGTTATCCGGAACATCCGCGGCAGCCACAGTGAACACACTCCACCACTCTGCCCTCTTCCAGCTTTGACTTTGGGACGCGACAGATGCAATTGGTGCCAAAATTGGTGTCCCTCGTTTGAATACATCGCAGGCAGCAGAGATTCTCATACCCGGACTTTTTCCACTTGGCAATGAGATTCCCATCGGCAATCTTCTCCTTCAGACAATACTCATACAATTCCCGGCTGATGGCCTTTCGGCGGTAGAACAGATCATAGATGTAGCGGGATTTCTGATGATGTATCTTAAATATCGGCCAGAGACTCTCATTGATACGTTTGCCTTCGTGAGGTTCAGTTTCCGCTTCCCTCATCTTCTGCTCCAACTCCTCCAATGTCGGCTCAATCAACTCCCATCCATCAGGCGGTTGTTTGCGACTCCTTCGAATCTTCGGCATGTCCTTTTGGCCAGGAAATTAGCGTGATATAGGTAAAAATCCACAGTGAAAATTACTTTGTTTACCTTCACTTTTTTGAGGTTATGGGCGACTGCTGTCTTTCCGTCTTTCGTTGAGTAAACATAACCTATATCGCGGAGCCCTTTTTCCTTCGTCAAGTTGGCCAGAAAGATGTACCTCCTCAGAAATTCCCTCTGTCGGGAGCTTAAAAGTCTCAGGTAAGATAGTCTTTAGGGATTTGATCAGCAACATCCTAAGGAATTTTTCTTTCAATCTAGAACTACTCTCTGGAAGTCCAGAGTGGGTTTCTGCAGGAAGGCAGGAGCTCCGGAAAAATCCTCTTTTCCCAGGTTAGCGTACGGTGTCACTCTTGGTGGATGTACATTCCTATCTCTACACTGCCTCCGCACACGAAAAGTCAATGTGAAGTGCGAACCTGTGGCTCCCATCAGGGAGATTCCACATCAGTTCGACTGGCGACGGCTGTGGAGTTACCTAAGACCACATTTCCTCAAGCTCTTAGGCGCTGTGATTTCAGCCATAGTAGTAGCGTACCTTAACATCAAAATACCAATTTTTCTGGGTGTTTTCGTCAACACATTGTCCAAGTATGCCGGGATTGGTGGGGCAACTGTAAAGACGACACTTAGAGAATTCCTCGCTGATATCCAGAAACCAGGATTCCATCTCTTCGGTCTCTATGGGCTTCAATCTCTCTTTACCTTCTGCTACATCATCCTTTTGAGTCAGATTGGTGAGGACATGGCTGCCCAGATCAAACAGGATCTCTATCGTCAGATCATTGTTCAGGATTTAGCCTTCTTCGATCGCAATCGAACAGGAGAACTCGTCAATCGTCTCACAACGGATGTTCAAGACTTCAAATCCTCCTTCAAGCAGTGCATCTCGCAGGGATTGCGTTGCGCAGCCCAGTTAATTGGTGGCGGAATATCCCTGGTAACCATTTCTCCTCATATGGCAGGGGTTGCTCTTATCTCAGTTCCCTCAGTCGTACTTATGTTTTCCATGCTTGGCCAATCCCTGCGTGCCATTAGCAAGAAGGCACAACATCAAATGGAAAAAGCCACGAGTGTATGCGAAGAAGCCCTATCGAACATCCGGACAGTGCGCTCCAATGCCTCAGAATATCACGAAATAGAAGTTTTTGAACGTGAAACCAATGAGGCTGCAGTCTTGGCGCAAAATCTCGGATCTGGAATTGCTGTCTTCCAAGCCCTCACCAATTTTATGCTCAATGGAATGGTGGCATCTACTCTTCTTTCTGGTGGCTATCTCATGTCAACCAATCAAATTACTGCCGGTCAATTAATGGCATTCCTGGTGGCAGCTCAGGGTGTTCAGCGATCCCTCACACAAGGTTCCCTACTCCTGGGCTCGATGATTCGCGGTCTGACAGCTGGAACTCGCGTATTTGACTACCTGGCTGTCTCTCCACAAATTCCCCTGGATCGTGGCCTCAGCATCCCTCCGGACGTCCTCAAGGGCCATATACGCTTCCATAAAGTCACTTTCGCTTATCCCACTCGTGAAGAACAAACTGTCCTCAGAGACTTCTCACTGATCCTTGAGCCAGGGAAGACAGTGGCTCTCGTGGGTGCCAGTGGATCAGGAAAATCCACAGTAGCTGCTCTACTTGAGCGTTTCTACGAACCCACTGGAGGATCTATTGAGCTGGATGGCTTCAATCTCTCAGAGATCTCCCCCATGTGGCTTCGAGGGCACGTAATTGGCTTCATTGAGCAGCAACCAATCCTCTTTGCCACCACCATTTTCAATAACATCAAGTATGCCCGGCCAGATGCCACAGATGAGGAGGTTTTCGAGGCAGCTCGTCTGGCTCAGTGCCATGACTTCATTAGACAACTCCCTGATAGCTATGACACGAATGTAGGAGAAAGGGGGGCACAATTGAGTGGAGGGCAGAGGCAGAGGATTGCAATAGCTCGAGCCCTCCTGAAAAAGCCCACAGTCCTGATCCTCGATGAGGCAACAAGGTAAGGATGTCAAATCTTTTCAATTTCAGTCGTTTGCAAATCCAAATCGAAAACTTCAATTTTATTTGTCTGTTACAAGAGCTACAGGCCAAACGGTCAGAGATAGCGACTTGAGTCTTCAGATGACCCCCCTAAGTCGAATTTTATTTTTCCGTTTTATTTCTCTAACTTCACAGAAATACCTGTATATAATCGCCTTGATATTGAATCATATACAGTAGGTGTCAAAAGTTTGTTGCCTCATGTATGTTCGGCAAATCAGGTGCAGAAAATGATTTAACTCTTTCGTCTCCTTTGGGACTCTGGGTACCCATGGAAAAAATAATTTTTTTAGACTATTTAGAATCGATAAAATTCCGATTCTTGTGGATGATTACAGACTATAAGGATGTCCAAATCTAGGATATTTTTTGCAGGATCCCAATTAACTCCTGAGCTAAGATATTCTTGGTCAAAAATCGTGAATTCTCGATTTTCTGCTTCCTTGCACATATTGTGACTTTTTTCATATTTCTAGACCCGAATAAGGAAAAACCTCTCGGGGCCAATAAGTATGATAACTATCAATTACAGATTACATAAATTCGAAAAACAATTTTTTCATAAATTTTCAAAAAACTTGTTCAAAGTTGATGGGAATTCTCGTCCCCAAGAATCTTGAGGTCAAATGTAAGGTTATCCCGCCAGTGCCCGCCATTTGGTTTTTGACACCAACCTTGTAAGAAAATTCAAGCGGGAGCGAAATTTTTGTCAATATGGCCGATAATTTAGACATTTGGCAGCGAAGGAGATTGCTTTCGGGGAAGTTTTTCCTATTCTTCCAGATTTTTGTGAATTCTGATTGTCCAGGAAGTGTTTTTTTGGCTCTTGAGAAAGCTTAATGTGTCTGCAATAACATCCTGTTGAGAGAAATGTGTGTTAAAGTGTTATTCTGTGAAATATTTTGAGGAATCTGTTGGCAAGCAGGAGCTGGGTGTCCCTTTTAGCACTTCCTGGACATCCCACAAGATACTGGTCAATAATTCTTCTTGTTTTAGTGATCAACATTGTAAAGGAGTCATTTGACATGCAAAAATAATTCACAAAATTGATATTATTGGCTTTTGGAAAATTGAAGTTTGTCCAAGTTTGTATCCTTTGCGTTCTTTAGGGGACGAGAGTTCCCATGAGTTTTCCAATTTCCCAGAGGCGGAGAATATTCTTTCTCTACAAAAGTATCATATTTGACCACTAAGACTTACTATAAAGTGAGTTTTACTGAAATTCGTTCGCTGGATATGTTGTGGTCCGGAAAGAGTAAAAAAAAATTACTTTTTCCAATTTTTCTTTTTGCAAAATAATTGCCTGCAATCCGTAGATCTTATTTATGTATTTCGAAAAAATATTTCATTTGATTACATATGAAAAATTATTGTTTTCCAAAGGTTGTTCATTTTTCATGCGTCAAAAGTTTGTTGCCTCATTTGAAAAGTTACTCAAAATGGTCAAAAACATGTAACTAACTTAAAATTACACCGGCTATATTTTGAGTTTATGTCATTTGAGAGGCCAATGGTGTGTTTGGACATTTCTAAAGTTGTCTATGGTAAATAGATGTGTATAAAACTCAAGATAAATAAGAAGAAATAATCTGTTTTTTGATATATCATAATTTTGCTTAAAATAACAAGTTAGAAGGAGTTAAAAGTTGGGAAATCGTCCAGAGATACTGCCGAAATGAATCTGCGCCGTTAATTGCCAAATTTTACGTAAAATTAAGAAAGGTTATAAATAAAATTGTCAAATATTAATTAATTATTTTTTTCGAAATACATAAATAAGATCTACGGATTACAGGAAATTCATTTGCAAAAAGAAAAATTCGAAAAAGCAATTTTTTATCATTTTTGCACCTGGTTTTCCGATCACACATGAGGCAACAAACTTTTGACACCTACTGTATGTGGAATCCTTATCCTCTAATAAGGAATCGTATTTTGATAAAATTTTGGAAACCTGCAGTTTTGAGTTTTCACGTTATGCTGCTTGACCCTCTATCCGTCTAATCCATTGCCCGGCCGTTATGCAATTTAGAGGTCAAACGGTTAGAGATAGCATCTAGAGACTTTTAGGAGACCCCTCCATAAGTCGAATCAAGAATTATACATAGCTTTTTTTCAACTTCTTTATCGTTCTGGAGTTTAAACGGGAAGAGATATCAACTCTCGGTCTTCGGTGACCCTCCGCTAAAAAATATAATTTAAAGACGTTTTTCTCCTATTTTGTTCCCCCCTCTACGGCCCCACAAAAAACAACGTTTTTTGGTTTTTCCCAAAAATCGCTCCAGCGATTACCTTTATTTTCTTCCATAGACCCCTAAGACCGAAAAATGTTCGACAGTGAATTTTCGCAGGTCAACGTTAAACTAAAAGTAAATTTTGATGAACAAAAAATCCTTCGAAAAGACATTTCACGGCGAGCTTTATCTGGTGAGTTCCAGCATTCCACAAAGCTAGAACGATTCTCACAAAGCTAGAACGAGCTCTTCCGGGGAAAGCCTCATAATTTTGTCCAGTTTCTTATTTTGGACACTTTAAGGATAAAATTGGACACTAAAAATAAATTGATTCAAATGATGGATTTTTATGAAAGGCCAGGGAATGAGCGAATGAAAAGAGAGTAACAAAAAAAGTCAATTAGTATCGAAAATATCGAACTTCAAACTTGGAACATCGATGCTTATAAGCAGACTGGACAAAATTATGAGCCCTTACCCTATCGCATTTTCGTTTTATTTCTTCAATTTTCTTATATTATTTTCACCTAGTGCCACCGAGTATGAGATAAGGTAACACGGTAATGGAAAATTTGCGTAAGTATTGCAATGAAAATGCGTAAATTAACGAAATACGGTGAAGCTACGGCGAGCATTTTATTGTCAATGTGATTCTGTCCTAAGTCGTGAGTTTGATCATTTCACATTTTACATGTTTTACATAATTTTTTCAACCCCCGAGATCATTTTTCCCGACGTATCTGCACGTTTCGGATGATTTCTGAGAAATGACGTCACGCTTCACGCAAACGGTACGAGATAGTGACTTGGGATCTTCGGGAGATCCCTTCCCCCAAAATTAGTCGACCCAAGGATTGTTAACACGCTTCTCACCTTTCCCACGGTTTTTCAAGTTCAAAGTTTAAAAAGGCTCTAGAGAGCGTATTTCTTACCCGAATGGTGTCATATTTGGGCTCGTTGGAAAGGTCTTGGAATTCCTGACAAATCTTAACAAGTTCCAGTATATTCCTAAGCTTTTTTGAGCGATCTTTCAAGTGTTTAATGAAAGCGGTTATGAACGTTGTAAATCATACACTGAGAAAAAAGAGGCTGCGATTAACTTTTTTTCGTCATAATTTAACACTTTTTGGGTGTAAAAATATATCAACATTTTTTAATGTTAATTTTACACCTTTTAAGGGTAAAATCAACATTAAAGAAGGGTAACTTTAACCCATAATACACCTAAAAAGGGTAATATTTACACCGATTTCGGACCAATACTGCAGGGTAAAATTAACATTTCCGGAATGTTATTTTAACTCTTTTGGATTTCTCTCAGTGTATTAAAAATACGCAGGGAAACTGCGAGACACTTTTCCCTTTTCTAACTTGCAAAGGGAAATATGTATAAGGTTTTTTTTTGTTATTTATTAAATTAACAGCGCCCTGGACGCCACGAGTGAAGCTGAGGTGCAGAAGGCACTCGATACAGCAGTCCAAAATCGCACCACGCTCGTAATTGCCCACAGATTATCCACCATTCGCAATGCCGATCTCATCGTGGTGCTCAATCAAGGACGAATCGTCGAAGTGGGTACCCATGAACAACTGATATCCCGCAAGGGTCTCTACTTTGCTCTCGTAAGCCACCAGAGTGACTCACGGGCAGCATCTGAAGAGGACTCTCGCCACAGAGGCTAAAGCAAAATTCCCATTGACGCGAGTTTCTTTTAGAACAAAAAACATTAGATATTTTTTTCTCTCTATTCTAACAAAGAGATATCTTCTCAATGAGAATATGAGTGCTATTTATTTTTTTAATTCTTTTTTTTTTGTCAACCTAGAAAAGGAAATGTAACTATACCAGAGAGGAGGTTCATATCGTTGTTACAATAAAGCAATGTTGATCCTAGATGAGAAAATGGCTTTTCATTTTTAGAAAATACCCAAATCAAATGCAGCTATTTAGGCCTTATCCTTAGCTCTTAAATCCCAAAAGTATGTTATTTCAACAGCCTCTAAAAGAGTTGAAGAATGTTTTAGTTTAAATATTAATACCTTTCACCCCTTTCACCATTATCATCCTGCCATGGGCATCGAGAAAGCCTTTTATTATGTCGTTTCAAAAGGCGGAATCCATCCTATCATGGAATTTTCTATCTCTTCAGCCACAGCAAGACACAAACGATCGCAATTGGGACCAGCCACAATTTGCACTCCCAGCGGAAGACCCTTTGAGTCCAATCCCAGAGGCACTTGCGTTACTGGCAAGTGCAGGGAATTGAATAAACTCCAGTAGCTGAATTTGTAAATTTGCACCAATGCAGAATAGTGAAATCCTGCTGTACTTGGAGCACTTGGTATCAAAAGAACTCCATCATCTCCCAAAAGTTCCTTCACATAATTCTTGCAGACCCTCGTGATCGATTCAATTTTGGTCGTATCTCCAAATGGGAGCATGGCATCGATCAACGAATAGATGGAAGCCATTGTGTATTCACTCTGACCCAGTAGCTTCTTCACCAATTCCACAAATCCATTCAAAGGAACCCCATTGCCCAGCAACATATCAAAAGCTTGGGGTTCCTTTCGCATCCAATAACGCCACATTTTGGTAGTCTTCTCTGTGTTTGGAATGACCGTTTCCACACAGGGTTTCTCAGAAATACCATCAAGATGCTGCACAACACGCTTCAGGGCTGCACTCATTTCCCCATTGACACCAGCCACTTTGAGATCCTTAATGTCTCGTACATAGAAGTAACGTAATTTCTTCGGATTCACCTTCACATTGAGTTCCAAGCTTTGAACCATCTTTGGACCCACCAGAACCTTAATGAGAAAGGTTGATTTATCAATTTTATTGATAATGTCGCAAATTTCTCTTTCGTAAGAAATTTTACAGCTAATTTGATAAATAAGACTGAATAAATATTTCATATTATCTTTACAATACAAATAGTGATAACCCCAGATAAGCTTATGGTAGCTGTGATTATTTACAGGCGACCTCAGAGTGATTGCAATTCAAAATGCATGCAAATTCGATTTTGAGTTGAATTTTTTGAGGGTAATGAATTCTGTCGAGAAAATTGTTCTCAAGGCGGAAATAAATAAAATCGTTTCGACGTGATTCTTTATACCTCCAGTCCCTCCAGCACACTTTTTAGATTAGTTTAATAATTATACGAAAATACCGTTGAATCTTTCCTAATAACGGTTTTTCAAGGTCAAAGTTTAAAAAGGCTCTAGAGAGCGTATTTCTTACCCGAATGGTTTCATATTTGGCCTCTTTGGAAAGGTCTTGGAATCCCTAACAAATCTGAACAAGATCCTGAATCTAAACGATTTTTTACGATCCTTCAAGAGTGGGCTATTTTAATAGCGAAATATATAAGGGAAGAGCACCAGCGATCGGCAGTGTTCCTCGGATCGTCAGGTTATTATCAGACTGTCGCACCAATTCAATTGAATTTTTAAAAATTAATAGCTACTTTTTACAATTTAACTCTCACAAAAATGCAGTGCCTTAGCTCAGATTTAATTTATATAACCAATTTTCCGTGAGACACCTGAATAAATTTGTGACGATCCGAGGGACAGTGTACATATAGTTGCAATTACATCTATTTTTTATTATTTTTATTTAAAGAATTTAAAATTCAAATACGCAGACATAGTTAAATGGATCACTAATATACCGATTAGCATTCAGAAAAATACCAAATAGTATTTTGAGGCTTATATTTTCAACTAAATATCGAGCATGTCTCTTAACATTCCGATCCGGGGTACTCTTCCCTTATAAGTCATTAAATTAGGTGAGATTCTTAACAATCTCACCTACTATAATCCTACCAAAATTTCATGTCGTCCGATCGAGCTCAAACTTGGCCAAAATGTGTTTCATCACTTCCTGATCACGAATATGGGCGGCTAAGTTACGTTTCTGGCCGTCCGGCCGTTCTTTGGAGCTTAATAGCTCCCAAACTAAGAAAGATATCGACTTGCGGTTTTCGGCAAAGGTTATATCGTATGAAAATTGCAACTTGGTGTATTGACCCCCCACCCCCCATCCCTCCTTCCGCCATTTTGAATACCCCCCTCTTTTGTTTTCTCAATAGCTCAGCCCCTATGGCATCGATCGGGCCCAAATTTTATTATGTTATAGCTGGGCCTTAGAGCTTTCGTTCAATACCAAACTTAAGGTCCCCGACCCCTCTGACCCTAGCTATAAGGGTCCAAAAAAATTTCTTAAAATGGCCATAATCGCAGTTCTAATTGTCAGAATTTAAAAAGTGAAAGCGTTTTGGAAAGCTCTCGTGAAATGCCACTTCCCCTTCTAACATCGCAAGTTCATAAAACTACCGCTGGGGGCGCTATTTTTAAAAAGAAAAATTTTCAATTTTCTAAGTTACTCAAAAATTCCTTTGTGCATCGGGCTGAACTTTTAGTACGTTGTAGCCGCAGATTATACCTATCAAACAAAAAAATACTTAAGTCGATCGATAACCCCTAACCGAGCTATTAACGGGTCAAATTTCGAAAATTGACCGGCCTCTATCTCGGGTTCGAATTAACATTTTGAGCTAAATTTTGGATTTTTGGATTCGTCTCGATAAGCACTTTCAGATGGAAGTTCAGAAAGTCACCATAGGTGGCGCTGCGATAGCGTCAAAATTCATCAAAATTCAAAGTAATTTTTTTCTCAAAAACGGCATTGTGCAAGTATTGGGGTCGTCGTCAAATCGAGCTGACTGTATTTTTTTGTAAATGCTTTTTATTTGTCGTCGTCTTACAGCCGGCGAGACCCGGCTAATTCTCGAGAAGATCTAGTAGAGCTAATAAGTAAATTGATTAAAAGTCGTCCTAAT
The DNA here is from genome assembly GCF_024763615.1 of Phlebotomus papatasi. NCBI lineage: Eukaryota > Metazoa > Arthropoda > Insecta > Diptera > Psychodidae > Phlebotomus > Phlebotomus papatasi. The sequence continues at coordinate 33,851,985 of NC_077223.1, read as the reverse complement.
TACTAAATAAATCGTCTTTGTCTTTACAGATGTAGAGCTTAAATTTCCCGCCTTATAGCAATAAATGCTCTGCTGAGGCAACCCTAAATATTCGAGACGCAATGTCTCCTTTCTAGGCCAGCGCCTCTGGTGATGGTGGAGACGACTGTAATAGTTTAGTCGATCGTACGATCTCAGTGAGTACGGACGTGAGTTCGTCATGAGTCGTACAAGTGATAGGACATAGTGCGGAGAGCTCGCGACAGTCTGGAGCCCACACCAGTCGATTGCATAAGCAGGTCACCTCCTAAGTATATTAGATTTAAGAGTAGATATTGCTTGCCCCCTATACTAATAAGACTTCAATCTTGTTCTGGATATCACTTAATATCTATTAAATCCGTCTGTCTCTATTTAATCAACCTATCGCAAAGAAAAGAAATATCGTCTTAGATTCAATAATTACATAATTTTACACCATTTTCACAACTTAAAGTCACAAGGCCATTAAAGTCACAAAACGAAAAGACAGAATGCCGGAAGGGCCTAAATTACAATGCCAAAAAATATTAATTCATAAAATTTCCTTCATATTGCGTTCTGTCCACAACAGCAAGTTAATCAAATTTAAAGTGTTATAGTCTCTAGACTATGAGGTTTCCAAAAAGTGGCGTAGGTTATAATAGAACCGGAGATATGAGGAGTCAAAGTTCACGAAATTCAAAAAATCGTATCTCCGATTATATTTGACCGATTTTGACGTGTCAGGGCACAAATGAAAAATCTTACAAAATGCTACAACTTTCTAGAACACTTGAACTGCGTGGCACAAACACTAGGGGCGCCACAGTCGAAAAACCAATTTCAATATCACATAACCTCAATTATCTCGACACGTGCTTAACCGATTTTGATGATTACTTCGACATAATTGTAGAGGACATTTGTGTCTACATTTCGTCCATACATCATTTTTCGATCAGATAATGCGATCTGTCCGATTTTGCCGTTTAAGTGTGAAAAAATTGATTTTTCCCATAATAACGCTTTGAAATCACTCAGATGCCAATTTGACTGCTTCTACTCGACCAAGACACTTAAAATAGGGTTTTAAACAGAAAGTTTCACAAAATACAACAATTCTTTGATATAGTTGAAGTTCATCAAATGCACACTTGGGGCACTCTGGATGAAAAAACGAGTTAAGAAACAAAAAACCTCGATTATCTCGGCTTCCGATTAATCGATGAGATCAAGTTCTACAGCAAAATTATAGAGAACATTCTGGTCTACATTTCACCCATATATCACTTTTCTGTCAGTCCATCCAAATCCTTGATATTTTGGTTTTAATATAAAATTTGTATAATTTCACGAATTTGATTCAAGATAACTGAATGGTGTCCCCCAACTTTAGCTCTAAATCGAATTTGTATGCATTCCGAGTTAGCTCACGTTAAGAATCTCACCTATATAAGCCGGTTAGGATTAACTGTCGCTTTCTGATAAAAATAATTGTGAAATTAATTCACTGGATATTTTGCAGTCGGCGAAAAGTTAGAGAATAAATTAAAATATTAGCTGTATTTTCTGAATTTCGCATGACCTTCAAAAGTAGTGCAATAAACTTGAAGATTTTGAAATCAACTTGCTTAACATTTTGTGACCTCATTTATTCTACTAGCACTTCCAACAGAAATAAAATGTCATAGAAAATCTGAGGATAATGATTATTCAATTGACTACGCGCGTAACAGAAAATTATCTTAAATTGTGCTCTAAGTACACTGAAAATTCAATTTAGATTATATAAGAAATTATTGATTCCCTCTTTGACTTTAATAATATTGTTTCTACTGAAGTGTATTCAATTTACATTTCTCTTGAAACTTGTATTGAAAATTTAGCTTTGAATAAATTATCAATATCGATTCCTCATTCATCATTTTCTGCCCAAAAATAGATTCTTACGCAAGCAACAAAAAAGCAATTTCACATGCAAATATAAACGTCTTTGCTATTTGACAGTCAAATTGACTCACCTTGAAGATTGGAAGCAAATCCTTGGCATATCTGGCCATTGGTCCAGCCACTACCATTGTTGATTTCTCTTTACCCGTCCTAAATGTACATCCGCGAGTATTTACCAGGCCAGAAGTTGGCTTGTGCCCATAGATACCACAATAGAAAGCCGGCATTCTGATAGATCCTCCAATGTCCGTACCTTAAAATAGAGAATAGCTCTTCCTAAATCTCCCTAAAAAAATTTATATCAGCAATCATATTCTTCTCTGGGAATTATTCCAAATTATTCAGTTTGTGGGAAGAGCATCAATTGAAACACTTCCTGCAAATGTACAAGAATTTATTCTTCCATTTCAACTGTGCTCATATAACAATTTCACTTAAACTCTTACTAAACATTAACTGAAGATTTAGAATAATTCATCAGAGTGAATACTTTGCAGATGATTCTCTCCAGAAAAGTAAGTTAGTTCTCCTTTTACGAAAAAGTGTCTTGTAAGTACAGAAAATTGACTATTTAGTGCCATATTCCTGAGAAAAAGAATTGCTTTCTAGGGAAGTAATTTAGACTAGATGCAATATGCAGGAGAATATTCGAAGGCGACAATATGAAGAATATCTAAGTCACGGACGGACTTTCGCGGCAAAAAAAAAATCAAAAAAAAAAATCCTCAAGAAGCGTGATTGAAGAGAAAAATGGTTAAACCTATTCCAAAGGCACTTCCACAGGCGCTAATCAGAGCTGCTTCCCCTCCAGATGATCCCCCAACAGTACGTCGCAAATCATAGGGATTGTTGGTGATTCCGGTAACATTATTGCGTGTCTCTTGCCATCTATTTACTTCTGGCACTGAAGTGACTGCAATAATGATGCCACCAGCCTCCTTCATCAACCTAATACACTCTGCATCCTCCGTGGCACGTTCATTGCGTCGCGAAACGAGTCCCAAAGTGTGTAGAGCCCCCTCAACAGCTGTACTGTCTTTTGTACTAAAGGGAACTCCCAGGAAAGGCTTCTCAGCAAATTCCTTGGCAGTTACTTCGCCCTTCTCCAATCTTTCATCAATTTTTTGCGATTCTTCAAAAGCTTTATCAAAAGGACCATCGACAACAGCATTTATCAGGGGATTAACCTGTAAAAAATGGCATTTTATTAGAGAGATCAATTTTTTTTAAACCCATTAGAACTCATGATAATCATGCGAAAATTAGTGATTATGTCATTTGTTAAGTAATAAATTTAATTAGAAATTTGAATAATCTTATTTAATCTCTCCAACTACATAAGATAACTACATAGTTTCAAATTAAACTAGTGATAAGCCTAGATCAGCTTATAGAGATGCGATTCCTTCATTGCAAATTTGGATTGTGGTAAACTCGAACGATATACATAAATAATGCAAATTTCGTTAAATAATTCTTAAAGGAATGAAAAAAAATTGTATGAGAAATGCATAAAAGTGTCTGAAAATCTTTAAAGTCGATTATATCAGAAAAAATGAGAGATAGGGGCCTCAAACTTGATATTACATTAGAGCCTCCTTTAAGATTGAGATGTGGAAAATTTCACTTGAAAATGAGGGAAATTGGAAGAAAATTGGATAAAAATGTTAAAAACGTCTAAAAAAATTTAAAGTCGATTTTCTCGGAAACCATGAGAGATAGGGGCCTCAAACTTGACATATATTAGAGTCTCTTTTAGGCTTAAGAAGTGCATGATCCGCGAAAACTTTAGCGAGCCGCGAAAATCCGTTAAAAAATTTGCGAGCTACGAAAATCCACGAAAAATTTCGTGAGCCGCGAAAATCCGCGAAAAATTTCGCGATTCGCGAAAATCCGTGAAAAATTTTGCGAGCCGCGAAAATCCGCGAAAAATTTCGCGAGTCACGAAAATCCGCAAAAAATTTCGCGAGCCGCAAAAATCCACGAAAAATTTTGCGAGCCACGAAAATCGACGAAAAATTTCGTGATCCGCGAAAAATTTCGCCAGCCGCGAAAAATTTGGTGAGCCGCGAAAATCCGCAAAAAATTTCGCCAGCCGCGAAAACCCGCGAAAAATTTCGCGAGCTGCGAAAATCCACGAAAAATTTCGCGAGACACGAAAATCCGCGAAAAAAATTGCGAGCCGCGAAAATCCGCGAAAAATTTCGCGAGCCGCGAAAATCCGCGAAAATTTCGCGAGCCGCGAAAGTCCGCGAAAAATTTCGTGAGCCGCAAAAATTTCGCGAGACACGAAAATCCGCGAAAAATTTCGTGAGCTGCGAAAATCCGCAAAAAATTTCGCCAACCGCGAAAATCCGCGAAAAATTTCGCGAGCCGTGAAATTCCACGAATTTTTTCGCGACCCGCGAAATATAATACATATTATACTAAAAAATTTCTTAAAATTGCAATCTTCAACTTGAAATATCTCGAGAAATCATGGGGCAATCTCATTTTTTTTTTTAAATTGGTCTACTAAAGTAGCGCTACAACATGAACATAAAATGGTTCAAATTGCATAGGCCAATTTCGAGAAAACCTAGAAAAACCGGTTTTAAACCAGTTTAAAACCGGGTTTTCAAAAAACTAATAACATAGAAATCGTCACACGCGCGAGTAGAAATATTTAAAAAAAATGTATGAAGACATCTCTTTCCAAACCGGAGATATTGCGTACTACGGACGGCCGGACAAAAAAATGGCGGCTTATCATTTTTGGGAATGTTCTAAACATATACCCTGTGATTTTCAGCTCGATCGGAGTATCACAATAGGTGTGATTATGAAGGAATCACACCTAAAAAGGGGTGGTAAAGCGTCCCAGGCTTTGCAGTGTTCGAACTCGTGACTTAGATGCTGTACCTCAAAAATACTTTCGCGTCATTTATCATTTATCGGTTCTCAACCGATTTGAACCGATTCATAAATCATTCAAAAAATCCTCCAAAATTGTTTTAAAAGTAATAGAATTGATTTCCGGATAAAAAATAGTTATCGACTATGAACCGATTGATTACGGGTTCAGAACCGATTGGAACCAGTTCGGTTTTGTAGGAAATTCCAAGACCTTTCCAACGAGCCCAAACATGACCCTATTCGATTGATAAATGCGTTCTCTATTGTCTTTTCAAACTTTGACCTTGAAAAACCGTTATTAGGAATGATTCAACGGTATTTTCGTATATAGACGTAATATTCGCTTGGATAATCTCTAAAACATATCCAAAAATGAAAAAAATCGCATGACGCGTTTTCGAGCAATTTTAAAAAAACATGGTTTTGGAGGGGAAGGAGAGTTGGGGGAAAAATGAGGGGCATGTTAACGATCCTTGGGTCGACTTATGGGGGGTTCCCCGAAGGTCCCAAGTCGCTATCTCTTTCCGTGTGGCCTCTAGAGCCAGCGACAGCCGAACGGACAGACGGGCAAACAGCGTGACGACATTTCTCATAAATCGTCTGAAACGTGAAGATTTGTTGAGAAAAGTGGTCTCCGGAGGGTGGAAGGTGGAATTTTTGGGGGGTGAAAAAATCGAGGGATTATATACTGCTCTCTTCGTGGAGTTCGAGCCGTATTAAATTGAAGAAGCTAACATTTTCTTTTATATAATATTGTTACGAATATATGTAGAGGAGCCCCCACCCTTGTAACAAATGCACCCTGGCGAAGGGGGTGAAGAAACCGATTCTTCTATGTGGGTGATAATTTATATCAGAGGTGTGCAAGAACCGTTTAAAACCGAAAAAACGTCAAATAAAGCTTGTTCGTCAATGGTCAAAACGCTACCTGAGCAAACTTATTTTGACGTTTTATTCGGTTTCAACAGTTCTTGCACACCTCTGATTTATTTTCTAGCTTGTAGGGGAAAGGCTCATAATTTTGTCCAGTTTCTTATTTTGGACACTTTGAGGATAAAATTGGACACTAAAAATAAATTATTAAAATTATGGATTTTTATTCTAATATTTGATGAATAATGAATTCTATCTAAATATTTGTTATTTTTGGAAGATTTTAACACTAAATACGTTAAATTTTGAATATGATTTGAGTTGAAATTGCTTTGTTGAAAATTCAGTGTGAGCAATTGCTTACGAGAAATATGACAGAACTTCGTATTCACTTTAGTCTGATTTAGCTGTGGTGAAGTACTAACAATGTTTCTTTGCTTTTTTTAGTGATATTATTGAATATTCATTGAATATTGTGTTGATTCACGTTAGTAGTGATTTGTACATTTGACCTGAAGTGAGATTTGCCTTGTGAATTACGTTTTTCGTGTGAAAAATGGGAAATTTTTTAAGACATTTACCAGTGAGGTGATACTCTTTATTTTGGACAGATGTTTTTCTCACGAAATTTCGTGAAGTTTTAGCTTTTGTGATGACTAGGTTGGACAAATGCCTGGAGAAACAAAGGAGCATCATCTCTACGAAAGAGATGTAGCGAGAAATACCTTGAAAGGCTCCCGGAAAGGCCAGGGAATGCACAAATCCTAGCGTACTTGGAGTGCCGATGTCAACTCACTTTAATGAATGAAATGGAAAGTTTCCGGGCTTCTTGTGACATTCTACAATTCCCTTACATGAACAGGAAGAGGACTTGGTAAGATTGGTTCATCAAATGAAGAACAATGGGCATCCTATTGAGGCGGATTAGCTGTCCAAATTTACAGCCAAGTTGTCCAAAATAAGAGTCAAATTCACGTCTACATATCAATTCATTTTTAAACGTATTAAAACTAATTTTAGTAAAAATAAGACGATAAATAGCTTGACAAGTTTCTAAACAACCCTTCTGAAAAAAGAGTAACAAAAAAATCAATTGGTATTGAAAATATCGCACGTCAAACTTGGAACATCTATGCTTATAAGCAGACTGGACCAAATTATGAGCCCTTACCCTATCTTTATCTGGCTATAATACCCGTGAATTCCTATCCCGGGGCCGCTGCAGAAGTAATTATTAGGGGTTGATATGGCATCAGATTGGTTCGTGTTTGAGCAAATGTTTGACTTAAAACAGCTCATAACGACCACTGGGAGGGATATTTTAAAAGCCATTCAGGAGGCATTAACCACTGTCGGAGGTGAGAGGGGACTGGAGCAAAAATTGGCTGCTATAACTACGGATCGAGCATTCGCCATGACCGGCTCCATCAAGGGTTTTTTGGGGCCGCATGGCAAACAATATACCTCACGTAAAGTTTTACCATTGTATTATACATGAGCAGGTCCTTTGAGTTGAATGAAGGCAGCCCCCTCCCTCCATGACACCCTTAATCAGATTGTTAAAATCATAAACAAGCTAAGAAGTGGTAAATATGCCCAAACACATCGACAATTATGGGAATTCCTGAAGGACATCGGAGCGCAATTCCCGGACTTGAAGATGTTCACGGAAGTCCGGTGGCTGTCTAAGAGGCAGGTACTTTACCGCTTCTTCAAGTAGCGTCGGGAGGTGCCCCTCTTAATGGAACGCATTCCGGTAAGGCATTACATTAATTCCATTTATTATCATATTATTATCATTATGCGGTTGATCCGGTTGATCAATTAAAAAATGTATAATATGGAATTTTCAAGAACATTTTTACCTCTATTTTAGGATTGAATTTTATTTTAAACTTTTCTTGTATAAATTACTATTCCCCAATTTTTGTGGTTTTACTTTCAAGGATGAAGTTTATTAACCAGATATATTTTTCTTAATATGAGTTGAAAAATAATTCAATTTAATTAAGCCAAATCACAAAGAAATTTGATAGAAAAATGTTATAAAACATATGCATAAACTCATTGTATGGAGTCTGGACATATAGAGAAAGTTGAAAAGAACTTGTTTTAGAATTTAGGTACCAGGAAGAAATAATACGATAAAAGTGGAGCCTCCACAGCCTCCAAAATAATAATCAAATGAATCAAATATGGTCAAATTTAGCATGGTTTGTCTTAGTTTTGATGTAATTTTGCATTATTAAGGGATTTTCATCAAATTTACGATATAAATGATAGTGTGTAAACTTAATATGTGTATACAGATGATACAGAAGAATAAAAAATCATTGCATTTCAAAAAGTTTGTCGCCCGAATTTCTCTCTACTTCGGGTGACATTTCGATCCCAAATGCCCGAATTTGAGAGAGTCTACTGTAATGTCGATACTCTCGAACAGGGCCGTAGTTGAACTTAAGGTAGGGCATCAGTAGTTAAAGGTAGGGCATTAATCAAAATTTTTGATTGATTTATTTTGGTTAGTCGGTTAGTCGATTTCCGTCCACTTCACTTGAATGTAAGTGAATGAGGTAAACCAAAAAAATATTCAAAAAGACAAATTAAAAAATATTATATATTATTCTAATTCTTCGATACATATACTTACGGTGTTACGTGGGTCAAAATTGACAAAAAAAACAGAAGATTTTGTTCTAATTTCTTTTCAATATAATAAAAAAAATATATAATTAATTAAAGCTCTTAGGCATATAAAAGTACAACATTCAAACTATATTTACTGAAATTTTCAATTTAAAATTTATCCTGTGGGTCTTGATTTTTGGAGACAGTTTTGAAAAAAAACATACTTTTCGGTAGACAAGATTTCTCGGAATTGGTTCATCTGGAAATCAAAAACCAAATATTTCCTGCTACCTGATGAGTTAAACTAGTCTTTGAAAGAAGGATTTTTTAAAAAATGAAATTTCAATTTTTAAGAAAATTTAATAAGCACAAAAATACCACTTTTGACGTGTTTTACACTATGTTTCGTTTTGTAGAATGTAGAATACGTTTTGATCAAGTGAACATAAAATCTCTCGTTCAAGAATTACTTTCACTTATCAACTAACAGGAAATATTTGTTTTTTGGACTTTAGATGGACCAATTCCGAAAAAAATTTTCACCGAAAAGTATGTCTTTTTAAAAAAAAAAAACAAAAAAAAATCTCCAAAAATAAAGTTGCAATGACTAAATTTTTAAAAATTTAAAATGAAAAATTTAGAAAATATAGGTTATGTTAATGTTGTACTTTTATATACCTAAGAGCTTTAAATTATTTTTTTTTAATATGCCCAAAAAGTTGAGAAATTATTATATTTTTAGTCTTCTTGATCCACGTAATCCTTTAACTATCTTGAGAATGCGTAAATTAGAAAAGGAAATATACTGAGTTTTTTACGTAAGAAATGTAAGAATCTTTACGCTCGATTTGCTCAGAACCATTGAAAAGCGTTAGAGAAAATATTTAAATTTTTCACAAAATTATCGTTTGACTTTCAATACGATTTTAATCAATTGCATTAAGCACTTCAATCGATAACTCTATGAGATTAGATGTATTCGGGGGATCCCCCCCCCATAAGTCGACTAAAGGATCGTCAACATGCCCTTCATTTTTCCCCCACCCCTCCCCTTCCCCTCTAAAACCATGTTTTTTGGGATTGCTCGAAAACGCATCGTGCGATTTTTTTCATTAGACGAAAATCCCGTTGAATCATTCCTAATAACGGTTTTTCAAAGTCAAAAGTTAAAAAGACACTTAGAGAGCGCATTTATCAGCGAATGGGGTCATGTTTGGGCTCGTTGGAAAGGTCTTGGAATTTTCTGTAAAACTGAGCCAGTTCCAATCGGCCTCGAATCGGTAATTAACCGGTTCATAACCGATAAATAATTTTTATATGAAATTTAATTAAATTACTCCTGGGGTGTATTTTGGGAAATATTTTAAGTGATTTATAAATCTGTTTAAATCAGCTGTGAACCGGTTATTTACCGATAAGTAATTTTTGTTAGAATATAATTTTTATTACTCTCTAAACTATTTTGTGGAATCAATTGAGTGATTTAAGAATCCATTCCAATCGGTTGAGTATACATTTTTTTATTTTCAAAATGTTTCAATAATTTCTTTTAATTTTGGGGATTTAACCGGACAATGCTTAAAAATATTTTTTAATCCAAAAAAGCTAGAAGGAGTAGAAATTTGAACAATTAATTAGTGGATGAGAAGGATTTGTTATCCGATGTCCGATGGGTTAACTCGCTAGCTTTCTCTATAAGACAACTTTCTTTTATAGTAATATTTTTTATATTTTTAGTATATCTATTATTTTGAAAAAGAACTGTCTGATTTTAGAGAATGTTCTAAAATTAATATAAGGCAATAGTATCACAAGGGGAAATTAATTCCATCGAATAAGAAGTGGGGCAGTTTTGAAATTGGACTTTTTTCTCCTATTTTTAAATGGAATTGAAAAAAGCCCAATTTCAAGGCTGCCCCACTTCCCTCTATGTGTAGCAATTTAGAAAGTTCTGTTAGTAATTTTAAAAATTGCTTGTTTAATATCAAAGAAGATTATGTCCTCATAAGATTATACGTAGTCATATTGATAAAAGATTATACTGTAGCATATCAAATAAGATTAGATTAATTTTATGATAGTTAGTTTTGTTTAAAAATTCTGTTATAATTTTTTCCTTCAACTTTTTAGTCATTTATTTGGAAACCGTTAATTATTAGTCTTCCTTTTAGTTAGATATAATTACTTCTTAAAAATGTTCACTCACCTCCTTCAAGCGATCAGTGTATGCCTTAACCACTTGATAAGATGTAAGTTCCCCTTTCCGGATGAGACTAGCAATCTCAGTGGCACTTTTGGTAATGAAGAAATTTTCCCTGAGTGAACTGCATGTTTTCTTCTCCTTCCAATACCACTCCAGGACAGTCTCTAGTATTTTATCAATTAGAATATGAAGGATAAGGATGATCTGAGTAAAAATGCCCCAGGCGATTCCGCGGAATATTTCTCCAGCTTTGCTCTGTAATATCAAGTCCCGTTAGAGATATTCTGCCAGAAATGAATGCTAAAATCCACCCACTGAAAGCCCTTCTTACCTGGCCCTGGGCAGCATCTCGATGGCGAGGCATTCTTGGACACACGATGGCAACAAAAGCAACTACGTAAATGAGGAAACAAATGGGATAATGGTGTAAAAATGCTTTTTCGGGTGACTTTCACAAAATTTCCATTTTTGTGACAGAGTCAACTGAGATACACTGCTAAAAATCTGAAATGGAAAGTAAACTTGACGAAGAATTGTGGCGCCAATTATGCCGACACCAAAAATAAAATGTCACATAACCTCACATAGAGAAATTTCTTGGAAAAAAATCTACAACAAGTTTTAAAACATTTCCGGATCTATTTTGGATTCTTTCCAGAAGCACCTCCCTTCGATTGAGCTTCCTTGAATTTTCTCAGCTGTTCTTGTTGCTAAATTCAAAAAAATTGTATATTAATGGTAGGAAAATCATTTTTGGTCAATAGAGCTGGAGATTTACTTTTCTGTAGAAATATTCTTCTTCTTTGGCAGCCTCCATTTTTCCCATAGCTCCTCCAGCTTCTCTAATGCTTCCGCCTCCACCGCCACCTTTACCAGCTCCGCTTCCTAAATCTCCCAACTGACTCATTCTGGCCACTCTAGTTGGTAATTTGCCGGTTGCAAATAAAAGAAATTAAGATTTATGTAAGAGATGTAAGAACTTCTATAAAGTAACGAATTTCAACATCTCGCAATTAATTCCCTTTCAAAAATAATAGCTTGTATTCTTACCTGTTGAAATTTGGAGTATTTCTGAACAATTTCAAAGTATTTTTAAACATTTTTTTGGAAAATATCCCACAAATGCTAGAGAGTTTTCTAGAGAAAAACAAAGTTCATTGAACTTAGAACAGTTCCGATGAAAATAAGGTAAAAAGTCCTATGAGTGCTATGATTGATCTGTTAGCACAGGAAAACTTGATTAATGAGACTGGATTGTGGGAATTACGCCCAGGAGTAAAGTCTCCCATACGTGCAAATGTTGATATCCGTATTATCAAATGGTTTCAGTTTCAGAGCATGAAGAACATGTTTTTGATGAATATTTTTTTATGCTTGGTAGGGTACCACTACCACCTGGGTAGGGATTCCCTAACTATTACAAAATTCACCAGTTCACCAGGAAAATGAACGATTCACCAAGTTGATAAAAATTATATTATGATAATATTATTTAACTTATTAAACCGATCACTTTACATACAGAGTCCTTACCCTAGTGATAATATTTGGACCTCATCATCAATTGAAACTTGAGGAATAAAAATTTACTATATTTTTAGAAGTTTCCTTAATTATTTAAATCTTGAATTTAATTTATTAAATAATTTTCAATGCCTTGTCCATCTCTCGTGAGGTTGGGAGATTAGAATACTTTCTCTCTCTTCGATCCTCCACCATATCAAGAAAGTATTCTAGATCGGATCGATTATAAAGAAAGCTTAAAATAAAGCTCCTGACAAATCTCCTTGACTTAGGATAGAAAGATATACTATGGAGAAGGCACTAGAAAATAAATCTGATGTTACATTTTATGATCTTTTTTTTCTGAAAAGCAATTAGATTATTTTTAGCAAATGGCTAATTTCCTAAATTTCCTAAAATATTTTGGACTTTCCACTCGATATAGAAAATTATTATTCCACTTACTAGAACTGCTCAATATCTCATTTCGAATATTGCGAAAATATAAAAAAAATCAAATGCTTTGGCACTGCACTGTTGGATTCGCACTGTATACTGAAATTGATTACTGTACCACCTTTGTCGCCATTGCTTTTCAATAGGCTACGGCTACAGTATCTTCACTTCGTATACAGTATAAAGACAGAAACTCTCAAATTCTGGCATTTAGGACCAAAATGTCACCCGAATTAGAGAGAAATTCGAGCGAGAAACTTTTGAAACGCAACGATTTTGTATTTATCTGCATACACATATACTCAGTCCCGGCATTATGAACTTCGAGATTATGCACCTGACGAGATTATGCACATATAATTATGCAAGTTTGCCTACTTTTGGGAGTCAATTTGTGAAATAATTTTTGAAATATACCTGAATGTATACTATTTTGTGACGCGGGAAATTTGTAGACACTATTCTTATTTTAGTATATAAAACTTTAATGTCTTTTATTAAGATATTAAGGTAAAAATTTTAAATATTCTAACAATTTATTGAAGAACTCTGGCCAAAAAGTACTGTTTGTTGATGAATTTCTTTTAAACAGTTGAATCTTTTGCTCTGGCTAATTTTACTCCGTGCGAAATTTGTTCTCTGGCCGATTCATTCAAAAGAAATCTCCAACGGGTATGCAAATTTTCTCGATGCCATGAACATTTGAAGCCTGGATGCCGTCTGTAACCAGCCGACTCTGAATTTTTGAAGCAAACATCATGGGGTTACTATTAGAGATACCTAGAATGCGGTTATCGACTTTCTGAGTCGAAACCCTGGGTCTACCAGTAGCGTTTTTCAGATGTACTCGTGCCTCATAACTATAATATTTGACCATTTTATGTATAACTTTTCATGAATTTCCATAAAATTTGGCAATTAAGCGACGCCGATTCCTTCCAGCAGTATCTCTGGACAATATCCCACCTTTCAACTTTTTGTAATTTGCCATTATAATCTAAATTATGAATTATGAAAAAACTGATTATTTCTTGTTATTTATCAACACTTTTACACCTATATATTTAACATTGACAGCCTTAAAAATGTACAAATGCACCATTTGCCTATCAAATGACATAAGCTCAAAATGTAACCGGTTTACATAAAGTTGGTTGCACGTTTTCACCATTTTGAATTAGTTTTTTTAATGAGGCAACAAACTTTTGATTTTTCAAAAATGACCAACTTTTGGAAAACAATTATTTTTGATATGAAATAAAATTAATTATTTTTTTTTGAAAACTATAAACAATATCTGCGGATTACAAGGAACTCATCTGCAAAAAGAAAAATTTGGAAAAGTATTTTTTTCTATCATTTTTTTCACTTGATTTCTCAAACATCCATTAGGCAACAAACTATTGACACTCACTGTACACCAAAACTAAGACAAACAATGGCAAATTTGAGCATATTAGCTTCATTTGATAATCATAATCAAACTTGAAAAATGACAAACAAACTTTTTTCAAATGTAACTGCTACCTGAAGTGCCTGAATTAAAAAGTACCCCGATCTTATAAGAGCCGAATTAGCAAATAAGTCTACTGTATTCCCATCAGATCTGCATTGTTTAAAGATGATCAACTGGAAAAAGCGACGATGACTATATTCTTTTAAGAAATATTCTTTAAAATAATCGAGTTTGAACCAAAGTGGCGAAATGTGGTAAAAAGTGGCTGGGAAGTGGTTATTTTTCCATAGTTAAGAAAAATAATTTTTTAGGTAGTCCAGCGATAAATTGCAGAACTAATAGTTTAGAGAGTCTGTAGAGCCAAAGCATGTAATTTGAGTGACTTTGTAATAAAGATTCAAAAGTTATAATTAAATTAAATTCACTTTTTCCTAAAAATGTCGATAAGTGCTCATACAGTGAGCGAAATTCAAATAGGTATTTTTAATCCAAACCTTCAATATAGTAGGAAACTTTTATTAGAAAACTAGAGTTTGTGATTGATAGAGGGGATAGAGGCTATAAGCTTTTAAGTGACAAGAACAGCCTAATCAAGGTCTCTAGGAAATCAATTTTTTTTTAGTGTCCAATTTTACCTTCAGTATCCAAAACTTAGAAGTTGTGCAAAATTAAAGTAGACTCTCGCTCAATCGGCTCTTTTTCAATAGGGCGACAAATTTTGTTGACAATTTTCACGTTTCATTATGAAGCTAATTCGCTCAAATTCGCTGTAGTTCTTCCTATTTTATAGTGATTCTTTATAATTGAGCGCTTTTTGTGGAATTTACAAAGGCTTTGACGCCCAAATCTATCGATAAACTGGATGACATTTCGCCCCCCCAATTGAGAGAGAGTCTACTGTATGAGCACTTCCCGTAAAATACAAAAAGCTTGTTTGTATATTCAAAGACGAAATAGTTAGTCTTTTAGATCAGCATTTGCTGTAATTTTCTCACACTTAAGGTAAAGTACCCTAAGTCGACCACTTATGGATAGATTTTGTAAAAAAAACTTATGAAAAAACAGTTATAATTTGTATTTTTTTTTTATAGGATTTTTACCTAAAACTATAGAATAGATCTTTATCTATCTTACTGTGAACTTCATTTAGCCATAATATAATTTAAAATTCGAAAGAAAAATGTTTCAAAAATGTGAAGTGTTCCTCTATTCGACCACTTTGATATCAGAGTGCCTCTACTCGACCACCCATTTTTTCTTAAAATGAAATAAACCACAAAACTTAAGCTTTTTGTACACTTCACGGATAACACTTAAAATTAAGAATTCATTAAAATAAAATAGGAAAACACATTTTTAAGAATTTTTGTAAAGTAAAACAATATTTCAGTGAAAAAAGCTTCAATTTTAAGAGTAAAAATTTAATATTTAACTTAATCATAGATCTAAAATTGATGCACAGTAACATAGATAAAGTCCTTGACTTGCGATTAGACTAAAAATATAAATTTTCTAGTAATTTTTAAGGACGTCAAGGACATCAAGGATATCAAAAAGCATGCCATAATTTACTGGAAAATTGCGAACTTTTTTTTTAAGAAATTACTTTCACGCTTCGCATATTCATTATTTTTTCAGTCTTTATTATGGTAAATTTTTACAAATTTCCAACTGATTCGTATTATTTATGAAATAATTAACTCAATGATGTTAGACCATTCGCTAAATATTATTGCAAAAATAAATTGAATAAATATTTCCACCGGTCGACTTATTAATGAACCCCAGGGCGGTCGAGTCGACTCGAGGATACTTTACCTTATATTAACAATTCTTTTAATTAAAATGGAGACTACAAAAATTGCTGATATAAGTGATGAATAAGATAACTGATTTGGTGATTCAACATTCAAGCAACAAGCTCTAATTTGATATTAATCTCTGCATATAATTGGGTCAGTTTCAATATCTGTGCAATCTTATTGCACGAGCAAACTGTTCCCAAAACTCCTAAAATACCATTTATCCTGCGCAAAATTTCGTATTTGCAGCAGTTGCCAAGAGCACCATCCAATAAAATTCAATCATATTTAATTTTCATTGTTAATTAAAAAAAACTTTATTATTTTTCCACATGATATGACAGAAAGTGAATCTCAATAACTGAACATTTCATTGTGGTCGTGTTGAGAAAAAAAATTTAAACGCGAATTATAATCTCCCGGATATCAGGAATGTGTGATGTTCTCAAAGCCGTATCGCGTTTATTTTTTTTTCCTGTTTTACATAAGAGAATAAACCAAAAAAAGAGAAATGGAAGTGACAGGAGAGAAAATTAAAAAAAAATTGACCCACAAATTTTTGTTTTTTTTTTGTTGCTGCAAAAAAGCTGGTTGAGACATGGTTGGATGTCGGCGGCATGAATCTACCTTACATCCTTTCTTACTGTTGTCTGCATTCTGGTGGATTTTCTTTCTTGGAACCACCAATTTTCTCGATGTACTTATCACACTCACCCCCCTCGAGATCGTCATCCTCATCCTCGGCATCTTCCTCTTCCTCCTCTTCAAGATCATCATCATCATCATCCACCACGTCTCCAGTGAAGTAGAGCACCGCCTTGGGAATGACACGGGAACGGAGGAAGTGACCAATTTCAAAGTCACTCGCCAGTAAATTCTCATTCTCCGAATCAATCTTTGTGTCATCCTCGGGAACTTCAGGTGGAGTGAAGAAATTGAAGAAGGAATCATTGGGCACCTGTTTGGTGATGGTACGTACAGCTCCGCGAGCCTTGTGCTTCTGCTTCTTCCGAATTGTCTTCACTGTCAGATTCATTCCCTTGTTCCAGTTGATCACACAACCAAAACACTTGTAGATCTCTGTTCCCTCAAAACTGAACGGATCATCCTTCTCGATAGCCGCCTTCAGGAAGTACTGCTTAGTTAGAATCTCATTTGTGAAGTGTTCATTTGGTTCAAAATAGAACTCCAATGTGTAACTCATTCCGTCATCGGCATATTTTATGCAGACATCTTTGAGCTTCTTCAGCACCACCTCATCGTGTTCTTGCACCATATCAGAGATTAGAGTCACATTCCGGAAGATTTTGAGCCAAAAATCAGGAACACCCTTTACATCGGGCGCATAATCTTGCTTTGTATTCTTAAATTCCGCACTCAATTCATTCATCCTCTCAGCTAGCTCATCATCCTCCTCATGATCTGATTGGAATTCAATTTCTGCTCCCGATGGCTCATACGTACCATTGACAATGTCACGTCTCTTCTCGAGAATTGGGGTATACAGGGCCTGATACTTCTTCTCCAACTCATACACTTCCTCATAGAATTTTGTCTCAATGCCAAAATAATCAAGCTGGAGATTCTTAAGGGCTTTAAGACGCTTCTGGACAGTGTCTGGCAGTGATTTCACCATTGACTTAAGCACCTGGCGACGCATAATGCCGCTCAGGAAAGCGGGACTACGCATCCGGAAAGAAAGTTTGGTTATGTATCCCTTCAAAACCTACTAAAAAAATGAACACTCGAGTAATTTACTTACGATTGCATGTAGCTGTTGAATCCACCCTTCTCCTCGGCTTCTCCATCAGACTCCTGGCCAGCGTCAACGAGAGCTTTCTCCTGATTCTCCTCAGACATTGTGTTTTACTAATTTCACGCAAAAACTGCAGACAAACGGAAAATTACCCAAAATTGAAAATGCCCTAGATTTTCACAGAACAAAAGCCCAAGCGATCAAACAAAAGCCCTCATGGACATAGCGATTTATGGAAAATTCCCTCAGACACCCAGGCAAATCTCCCCACCGGCAATTGCTGGCATTGAGCAAAAAAATTCACCGCGAAATTGCCGACAAATACGAAATGCGCAATTAAATTGTTGGGATTCCTACGCCGCAGAAGCACATGTCGGTTGAGAGGCCAAACGAGGGTCAGTGAAAAAGATCAAATACCCACCCCAGGGAGCAAATTTCTGCCAATATTTCAAATGCCACGAATACAGGATAGTATGGGGGATCGCAAGAGTTGCCAAATAGACAAATTGGGGATGGGATTGAGGGTGAAAATAGCTGTTCAAACCTCGAGAAATCGGCGACGCTCTCCACTGAAGTCGTGACAACTGAACGAAGTGAACGAAAGTACCGCTCCGGAAGAAGTATTTTGCATTTTCAAATACGATTCTGCTAAATTTTTAAAATGGCAGTTGGAAATACTTCCGGACTCTCTGAACTTCCACAGGGTTTCTGTTTAAAATTTCTTATGAAATAAGATTTATTTTTTTATTCATAAATTAAATAAATTAACCCTGTAGCTTCACAGATTCAACTGAAAGCTGAGCAGTTAAAATAATTAATTTTATCGAAAATATGAAAATTGCAGAATTCTGCTAAATATCCCCCCACTTTCACAATTTTTCCCAAGGGGGAGAATTAGTGAAAATGTGTACACCACTTCCAGGCACTTCCACAATTTGTATGGAATAGCCCTACGCACTTCCAAAATTTCGCAACATCGAAAATGCTGCATTACAGTAGAGTTCCTCAAATTTGAACATTTGGGAGGTGCAGATGACTTCTCACTCTCACTCTCAAATTTGACAATATTTTCAAAAACGTAACGGAATTCACATGAAATGCACTTTCCCTAGATTAAGAAAAATAACTTTAGATTAGAGAATATATCAATGTAATTTGTTGTGAAATATATGGAATTTGTTGCGGAAGTTAATATAATACGATAATAATAAGAAAACACCAGAGAAAAATAGTTCTAATTCAGACTCCATCGCACGCAAAAATTTCTTCATATCCTCAAATTTTAAATTTTGAACTCAACCGTCGTTCAAATTTGAGGAGTTCAAATTTGAGGAACTCGACTGTACTTCCAGCACTTCATGCACTTCTCATACTTAGAAATAAATGGTTTATTTAATCTGATGAGAAATCTAGTCAAGAAAACTTAAAAAAATATCTCAAGAAATTTATTATTAGGGTCATTTGCCTAAAGCGAGGCAGTTTGGAAAGTTGGACAAAGCAGTGTGGAATGTGAGACACCTTCTTAAAAACTTGATAATAAATCAATTAAATATTTAAATTTTCGATAAAAAGATCATTAAATCTAATTTTGTGATTGTTTGAGAAGTTAAAAATGCAAAAGTCGTTAATAAACAATCAAAGGGTAACTTGTACGACTTGCAAGAAGAATTTAAAAATGTATTGCATGCGTGATATTCATAACCTTGACACGGTAGTTGTCATTTTCTCTGACTTATGGAAGTTGCTAGGAAAATATCAAAGTGTTTTGCTTGATTTTTCGGCATAATTTGTCAAATATTGTTAAGTCTGCAGTGAAAATCGAAGGACATACATCCATTTACGGCGTTATCACACTTGCACATTAAAATTTTAATTTGATTCACATTCATTGTCACTTGTAAGCGTCCAAATATGTTATTTGTGTCTTTGAGTCACTTAATATTTGGGGTTTTTCTATTTATTGATAAAAAAGTGGACTTGGCCTGCAAAAATAAGTTTAAATTTACCTAAAGCATAAATATTTTTCACATTAAAAAATTAAATTAAAAATTAAAGATGTTCAGCCGGGTTCAGGCAAGTACAAACATACACTTTTGTTGTGCTCCTGAGAATTTTGCATTATTCTTACCAAAATTTGCTTTGAGCCAAACTTGGCTGATTTTCTAGGGTGCAGGGGGTTCACGGACACAAACCGAGCGTGAAGAACCCTATTTCCCGTGAACTCTTTGTGCCAAAATACATTTTTTCACTATGCCTGAGAACGAGAGGCTGTTGACACATAATGACGAATCTTCGCTGATGACAACTGTCATTCGTATGGAAGAGGATGTTGGCTCTGGCTCACAATGGCAACAAGCTTCTGGGAAGAGAAATCGGTCCAGCCCGCTACGAAAAGGTGAGAAGCCACCAAAACAGACCAAATTGGGTGATTACTGGCTAGGAGTACCCACGGCCAATAAATTTGATGACCTGGAGGTTGAAGAGACCACCGGCAAGTCTCCAAGTGGAGAACAATTGACTGGCTCAAAAAGCTCCGAGCCAAGACCCCCTCCAATATTTGTATACAATGTAGAACAGATTCAGCCGTTAACATCTCTTTTAAATGAAATTGCCCCAAATAAGTACACTGTAAAAATCCTTGGCAACTTTCAAGTGAAATTGCAGTTACAGACTGTTGATGCGTATCGAGCTGTGATGAAAGCATTGCAAGATAGAAATACTGAGTTACATTCCTATCAAATAAAAGGAGAACGAACTTTTAGGGTGGTTCTCAGGAATCTTCATCACTCAACTGATCACGAGGAGCTCAAGAGGGAATTACTTGTGAAAGGCCACACAGCTGTGAACATATTTAATGTAAAGCACAGAGTCACAAAGCAACCTCTTTCTATGTTTTATGTGAACCTTGCGCCGAAAGCAAATAATAAGGAAATTTACAACGTAACAAGATTGATGCACTGTGTTGTCAAATTTGAAGCTCCTAATACAAAAAGAGTGATTCCGCAATGCACTAGATGTCAAAGTTTTTTGCACACAAAGGCTTTTTGTGGAAGATCCCCGAAATGTGTAAAATGCCTTGGAAGTCACCTCACTAAAGACTGTGATAGGTCCGAAAGAAACGACTCTGTTAAATGCGTTAATTGCGGGCAAAATCATCCAGCCAATTATAAGGGTTGCCAAGTCTATAAGGAACTCCAAAAGAAACTTCATACAAGGATCAGACAAAGAAGAACTGATGTTCCTAATAATATTGGGAATGATCGTGTTCCGAGGGATGCTGCTGGAGAAAATATGAGTTATGCTGATGCTTTGACCAGATCAGGAGCTGATCGGAGTAATGTAAACACAGGACAACCAAGAGTGTCTCCACCATCGGTACAAGGTTCCAATGATATGCATGAGCTGAAGGAGATGATGAGGCAGCTGATGACTCAAATGTCTACAATGTTAAATCTTTTAACATCAGTCGTGTCCAAGTTAAAGTAATGATAGAAACTCTTAAAATTGCTTCTTGGAACGCCAATGGCTTGTGTAATCATACACAAGAAATTAAAACTTTTATCTCCCTTCATAATATAGATGTCCTATTAATCTCAGAAACACATTTTACAAGTAAAAGTTATTTCAGAATTCCTAAGTACAGTCTGTATCACACAAATCATCCCAGTGGTCGTGGCCATGGGGGAACTGCAATTCTGGTCCGTAACTCTATTAGGCATTTTGAGAATGAAAAATATGAACATGAAAATATTCAAGCCACATCTGTCACAATAGACGACTATGCAGGGAAATTGACTGTATCTGCTGCTTATTGTCCTCCCCGGCATAACAACAAAGCTGAACACTACACTGACTTCTTTAAGTCACTTGGAGAGAGATTTATATGCGGGGGCGACTTTAATGCCAAACATACCTACTGGGGCTCGAGACTTGTTACGGCTAAAGGGCGTGAGCTTTTTAAGGTAATGAACACTATGTGTCTTCAGCCTCAATCTTCCGGTGAACCTACATATTGGCCGTCTGATAGATCAAAAATTCCGGATATTATTGATATCTTCGTCACCAGGGGCTTTGATCAAAAACGTTGTGTAGTTAAATCTTGCCTTGATATGTCCTCAGACCATACACCTATTATAATGACCGTGCATTCATCAGTTCAGAGAGCCACCAGGCCGCCCACTCTCTGCGGTTCTCGTACCAATTGGGAAATATTCAGAAACACACTGAACGATGACGTCTCACTTCAAGTTTCACTGAAAAATGAGTCTGAGCTTGAAGAAGCAGTGGAGAATTTCACTTGCATTGTGCAGAGAGCTGCATGGACAGCAACCCCGTCTTACCAAATTAAAGAGACCAAAGATCTACCTCCGATCAATGTCAGACAGAAAATTTCTCTGAAGAGAAAGCTCAGAAAACGTTGGCAGAAGACGAGAAGCCCAGAAGATAAAAGAATTCTCAACAAATGTACTGAAGAACTGAAGGAATTATTGAGAGAGGTGAGGAATGACTCTTTTCAGAAATACCTCTCTGAGCTATCCCCTTGGAGGGATACGGATTACAGTCTATGGAAGGCAGCCAAAGGTATTAGACGGCCCCAGCAAAGTAACCCTCCTATCAGAGATCAGAGTGGCGATTGGGCTAGGAGTAGTGAGGAAAAGGCTGAAGTTTTCAGCAAACACTTGGGGGAAGTGTTCCAGCCCTGGGATATGCCCCATGATGATCTTTTCGTAGCTTCAATGGAAGAGTCTCTTGATATCCCTTTTCAACTGGAACTACCATTAGCAAATTTTACTTCTTCAGAAATAATTGATGCAATTTTTGAAATTAATCCCTCCAAAGCTCCTGGTTTCGATTTGCTAACGGGAAGAATTCTTCGTGAATTGCCTGTCAAATGCATTAAGCTCCTTCGCCTCTTGCTAAACGCTATACTACGCCTGCAGTACGTCCCTAGACAATGGAAAGTCGCCCAGGTGGTCATGTGTCCGAAGCCTGGGAAAAAACCTGAAGATTGTACTTCTTATAGACCAATAAGCCTTCTGCCTATCCTATCAAAGCTGTTTGAAAAGCTACTACTTGCGAAGCTAATGCCAATTCTTGAACAAAAGAAAGTGATACCAAATCACCAGTTTGGTTTCAGAAGTGATCACTCAACAGTCCAACAGGTTCACAGAGTTGTCAGCAAAGTTAACAGTGCCTTAGAAAATAGATTGTATTGTTCGGCACTTTCCCTGGATGTCAGTCAGGCTTTTGATCGGGTGTGGCACTTGGGACTCTTTCACAAATTAAGGAATATATTCCCGTATCAGTTGTACTTGGTGCTTAAATCCTACTTGGAGGACAGATTCTTTTTCGTTAAAATTCAAGACAGAACCACCAGTTTGAGGCCAATTTGTTCTGGAGTGCCGCAGGGTAGCGTGATTGGACCTGTTCTATTCTCTGTCTATACATCTGATTTGCCTTTGAATGATGAAGTCATGGTCGCCGCATATGCTGATGACACGATCCTGTTGTCCTCAGATATTTCTTCAGAGGTTGCCTCGGCAAAATTGCAAAGATGTGCCAACATGGTTGTAGACTGGATGCACAAATGGAAAATTAAGATAAATGGATCTAAATCCATACACATGACTTTTTCCACGAGAAAAGGTCAATGTCCTCCAATTTCTATCAATAATGAACTCGTGCCTTCATCGGACACTATAAAGTACTTAGGTTTTCACTTGGACAGAAGACTGACATGGAGGAAGCATTTGTGGAGCAAAAGATTGCACTTGAGTGATGTCCTGCGGAGAATGTATTGGCTCATTGGCCGTAATTCCCAACTCTCTGTTGAAAGCAAGCTTATGTTGTACAAGGCTGTTATGAAGCCCAAATGGCTTTATGGAGTTCAAATATGGGGCTCAGCTGCTCCTTCTAATATCGACATCATTCAGCGCTTCGAGAATAAGATGCTCAGAATGATCGTTGATGCTCCGTGGTATGTCCCCAATTCTGTTATAAGAAACGATCTGCAGATGCCTACAGTCAGAGAGGAAATTCTTCGATTCGCCATAAAACATCGAGAAAAACTTTCTGTGCATCCTAATGCATTAGCGTCAAATTTAGTCAAGATAAAAGCAAGGAGACGCCTTAAAAGGGAAAGATTACTTGATTTTGCCAACATGTGAGATTTTTCTTTGTTTGTTAAGTCGCGTTTTTTTATTGAAGGCATACCAATGGGTATGTGCTTTTCATGTCATTTCATTCTAATATTGTCAAAAAAATTACTTATTGTATATAATACAGATTGTAATAAAAATGAGGGAGTCAAAAAAAAAAAAAAAAAAAATTAAAGAGAAAATCGCATTAATTTTTCGCATTAATGCTATAAATCAATTTATATCAAATTTTGCGGGTCAAGTCTACCTTTTTATCAACAAATAGATAAAATTTTGAATATAAAATGATTCAAACACACAAATTACAGATTTGACCTCTCACCAGCGACAATTAATGTGAATCATATTAAAATTTTAATGTGGAAGTGTAATAACACAGTTAAAAGGTGAATAAAAAATATTTGTGAAATATTACATTTAAAAAGGATAGAAAAGTGATTTAATTTTGCTCACTTTCAAAACAAGTTTTATGAAATCTTGATCAAGTTGATTTTGTGAATGAATTTGATGGTTTTGTGCAGTGAAATCATGTTAACAAGAACGACAAAAATCCTTAAGTATCCGAAGAAATAGTTGCAACAGCAGTTAGCAGCTGATAAGGACAAAATCTCCTGGAAAAGGCTGCAAAGATTTCCAGATTCCGAAGACCACTTTTTCTGACAGAATGGTAAATAGCGCAAAAACTCCTGGAGAAAGACAAATAGGAGCCTCTACAGAACTCCCAAAGCAAGTGGAAAACGATTTGGCCGGATGGGGAATTGGAATGTGCTAAAAATTGCATCCGCTTTGAAACTATAACTGCTGGACAGCGCGAGGCATCTGTGAAATTTACAGAACCTCTTTTTGGTTGGACGTCCAGGAAGTTCTTGGTAATTAGCGTTCCTCAACTGTTACCCGGACATAAAGAAGGGATTTGCATAACCATCACATGTGCAAGTATACAGAGAAAACCCTCAACATTTGATTTTCTACATATTTTGTCATTAATATCACTATGTCCAACTTTCCAAAAGTTTTTGTCCAACTTTCCAAAATTTTGTCTATCTTTTCAAAATGTGTTATTTTATAATTTTCGTGAATTTTCCGATTATTCGGTTGCAATATTTAATAACAACTGTTAAGATTCTGTTAAAATATTTGTCAAAGAATCCCATGATACAAATAATGGTAAAAAATAATTATTTATTCAGTTTAAAAAAGCATTTGAAATTGATTTTTTTTCTTAAGTGTCTCGCTTTCCACCATTCACCGTACGCATATTAATAATATTTTGCTTATATTTAAAATTTCTAGCGACAGATATTATTGCATACTTATTTTGAATTTTCATAAGAGACCAGTGAAGCTACTTTAGGAAAAGAGAGTTTTTTTTTAAAATTTATTGTAGTTTGTAACAATTGAAACTGCGTTTGAAAGTCGGTAAGAGACCAAAAGTACGAGTACAACAACTAATTCAGCACTTTAGAAGTGTCTTCATTTTTTTATTAAACTTGATTCTCTCTTTGGCTTCAAAATCCTTTAAAATTAAAACATTTTGTATTCTTGGGTAAGGTTTTTAATGTTTGCTAACATTACAGCAATGTTTGTTTTGCAACAAACTTGGCTATTTTGTCCAGGACCTTTTCCGTTATTATTATATAATAATAATAATTTATTGATTGATGCCCAAGTTACATAATATAACAAACAGGACTATACAATATAGTAGACTCTCGCTAATTCGGCTCTTTCAAGATCTGGCTACTTTTTAATACGGGTAGCAGTTACATTTGAAAAAAGTTTGTTGTCATTTTTCAAGTGCGACTATGATTATCAATTGAATGAAATATGCCTAAAATTGGCATGGTTTGTCTTAGTTTTGATGTGATTGATGAACAGGCCAAAATTTTCACAAAACAGTCTCTCACGGACAATTTTTTTTTCTTTGACATGAAAAACAACACAAAAGTGAGGTTATGTCAAAGATTGTCAAAAACCAGTTGTAAACTGTGTGAGCTTATTGTAGATGTGATTCTTTCATTGCACATTCAGTTTGTGCAAGCTTGAAAAATATTTTTACATCAAAGAAATGCAAAATTGCTTAAAAATTACTCAACTGCGGCCTATTTGAGTCAAATTATTTCCTGTTTATCAACTTTAAGATTTTTAAGTTTTACTTTTTAGTGGTGGATCAAATCGGTAGATTACAATAGATGTGAATATGAGGGAGAGATCGAATCTAAAATGAAGTTTCCTGGAAAATGTGCGAAGAAGCCATGTCTTCGATGTGCGATCGATGAATGTGTGTCAAGTTTGTGAAATTTCTTTCACCCAGAAAAGCGGCCTTCTTCAACCCAAAAGATTTTTACATAAATATAAACCCTAATAACCCCTCTCCCTCCTGTGATAGTCATTTTCAGAAAAGTGATATTAATTGTGCAAAATCGTATGAAGTATAACACATCAAAATTACAATTTTAGACCTGTTTTTAATGTTTGCTTTCTGAAACCAGGAAAAGGAGCTAGACCCCCAATTTTTTCAGGAAAGGTAGGATTTAAGGCTAGCGAGGCTAGCTTTTACAATATATAGTCATATGTGAGATTCATAAAGGAATATAGGAGAAATATGAAGTGTTTGAAGGTAGCGTATGTGCGAACGATCAAAGCTTTCCCCTAATAAATTTGAGCATATTTGCTCCATTTCATTGTCATAACCGAACTTATAAAATGTCAAAAAAATCTTTTCAAATTACACTGCCGTTCGAATTAAAAATCTCTACTAAAATTACCGTAGTCCGAAAAATACGGAATTAGGCAGTCGGGCACTTCCACTTCCAAAGACTTCCAAGCACTTCATTTCAACCGTACACCACTTCCAATTTCAACCCTAATATCTCCCCCTTGATTTTTCCGGAAAACGCACATTGCACAAAAGGGACAACATGTTGTTTATGTCTGAGCAAGAGCAAGAGGGAGCATCCCTCCCACTGACAGCTGCACTTGGGTAAATAAATAAATTACGCTGCCCAGGAAGTGGTCATAAAATCATTGAAAAATTGTCCTGACGCCGTGGAAAAGATGATGAAAGTGCAATTAGATGGTCTGCTCCAATGGGGTGTGTGATAATTTGGGCATGAGATGATTCCCTGGGTGCGTGAGAAGTTCGCTGAACGTCGTGCCAGGTGGCTGGCATCGCGAAAACGAGAGGACACAGCCAGCAATCCAGGAGCCATTGACAAACAAAATGACAATAAAAGGTGAGTTCGTAGAAAATGGTCAGGCAATGGAATCCTTAATCTGGTGGATTTTGTGGCATTTCAGTGGGCTGAGTGACGATGTTGCTACCAGGGATAAATCCCTTGGACTTCCTGCTACCAAACATCCCGGAGATCCAGACACTGATGATGATATTCAGCTGAGGATTCTCACCACAAGGGGAGCCTCTGTGGAAGTGTCAGTGGCACGTGGAAGCAATGGCAATGCAGTCAAGAAGGAAGCATTGAAGCAACTGGCCCTGGGAGCTCATTCTCTGCCTTTCTATGCTGCCAATCTGGACACAGTTCTGCACAGGTACAAACTCGTGCGAACTGAACATCGTCTGGTGCTGCCTTCCCATGAAAATCTCGAAAAGGCTGGCCTGCATGACGGCGAGGAACTCCTTTTGACTGCCAAGAGATCCTCTCCGACACACTCAGCTCCTGAAATCCTCAAAGGACCAACTCTGGCCGAAGTCGTAG
Organism: Phlebotomus papatasi; assembly: GCF_024763615.1. Lineage (NCBI taxonomy): Eukaryota > Metazoa > Arthropoda > Insecta > Diptera > Psychodidae > Phlebotomus > Phlebotomus papatasi. The sequence continues at coordinate 33,824,589 of NC_077223.1, read as the reverse complement.
CTGCCACCAGAGACATTCCCGCCACTCAGCCCAGTCCACCTGCCGTCAACATCTACGACATGGTCCTCCAGACTGATCTGCAATACGACATCCGGAAGATCCTCATATCCCTCGCTCAGAGCTCAGCCTATGTCATAGGAGCGGGCCCATTTGCAGATCGCCTGATTGGGATTCTCAAGCAGAGGCTCCTCAATCGACGTCGTCATGAGGCCAGTGCTCTGGATAGTCTACTGGCAATGGGATTCGCTCCCTCGAAGGTTCATCGAGCTCTCAAATTAAAAAAGTATGTCAATCTTCATCACAAGTTACGATATAAACCTCATAATTGTCCTTTTTTGTCTTAAAATAGCAATGTCTATTCAGCTGCCCTGGAGTGGCTGATTGAGAATCCCAGTGTATCAGGACAGAATTCTCTGGATACACCAGTATCACCATCACCAATGACTTCCTCCCTCACTCTCAGCACTGGCACCTTTACGTCCCGACGCGACAAAATTGAGATTCTGCTGGAGATTGTGCGTTTGCACGCCCAGCGAGATCTTCCAGCGCCCCCGGAAACCGTCACGAAGATCATCGAGATGGGCTTTGCGGAGTCCGAGGTGCGCGAGGCACTCAAACGGACACAGAACAATCAGGCGGCGGCCTGTGAATGGCTCGTGGGCAGTCGCAGCCGGAGTTTGACTGATTTGCGAGATGGTCTGCCGGTGGACTCACCAGTTCTGCAGGCGCTTCTCACATCGCCTCAAGTACAAATAAGTTTGGGCAACCCGAAGATGTTTGTGGGTGAGTATTATATCAGAAAGAAAACAGTGTTTATGGTGCTATTCCAATAAGAAATGAGGAAATCTTTCTCTTGAACATTTTTTCTTAGCACTTTACTGTTCTCAAGTGCTTCTGCATTATCGACTTTTCTTTGTGTTGGGTCCTATCTCGATTGTATTTTACAGTTCTCATTTGTGTTTCAAAGTCACGAAACAGTCGTAAAAGGAACCAATATAAAGAAAAATCGATAATGCAGAAGCACTTGAGAACAGTAAAGTGCTAAAAAACATGTTAATTCTTAATTGGAACAGCATTATTATTTCTGACTACTTTTTAACTCCTCAAAATATCTACCTGCCATTCCCTTGGAGACCACTTTTCTCAACATATCTTCGCGTTACACACAATTTTAGAGAAATGATGACACTCAGTTTTTCCGTCTGGCCGTTATCAAATCTAAAGACCAAACGATTAGAGATAGCGACTTAACACCTTCGGGGACCTCCCTCATAAGTCACCCCAAAAGTCATTAACATGGCCTTAATTTTTCCCAGTTTTTTTAGAACTTGCTTAGATAAACATTTCGTTCATGACGAAAATATCATTGACTGATTCTTGATAATGGTTTTTAAGGGCTCTAGAAAGTGTATTTCTAAGCCGAATGTAAGGTAACGTTTGGGCTAGTTGGAAAGGTCTTGGAATTTATGACAAGTCTCGATGGATTCCAACTAGATATCAACCTTATCAATCAGTAATGAACCGATAAAAAATTTTATTCGAAATTCAATTTTATTTTTTCTAATCTATTTTAGGCCATATTTTTAGTGATTTAGGGGGAACTGGGGCAGTAGTAAACTGGGGTAGTTGTAAACACTGTATTTTTTTTAATTAATTTTAATACTCCAGAGGATAAAACCCATAAGCATTCATAGATACCATGGGGATGTATGTCCACAGATGAATTGGTCAATAAAATCCTAATACTTTAAAAATAAAAATCATTTTTCCTGAAAATGTTGATATTTCGATTATTTTGGTCATTTGGATTTCCACCTGGAAATTAAAAACTGTGTAAAATAATCGAAATGTAGCAATACCAGTTCTTTTCTACATCTTTTAGGATTATATAATATTTATGCATTTACAAGAGAAATTGAGATTCACATTATTTCAAAAGAATTAATATTTGTTCAGAAAACAGCATTTGGGGTAGATGTAAACAGGCAATTTCAATTTCACAAAATGAGTAGGTAAAAGAGTGGGAAATTTGATCTTCATGCGAAATGTCTAATTCATTGACTAAAAAACAAATTGGTCGCGCTGTGTTCAATAAGAAGTCACATGATGTCAAAATATGGGGAAACTCCATTGAAAAATGCCTTTGATATGCATGCTTTTAGTTTTTTTGCTATTTTAATTATTCTTTGTAAAAAGTGTCATGATTTTTTGAAAAATATACAGTCTTTATATATCTCTTAAGTAATTAAAATAATCGAAAGTGGTGCAAAGTTAATTTCAAGGGTGGAAAAAAGGGTGTTTACATCCTCCCCAGAAAGTGTTTACTTCTACCCAAGGTATTTTGTGAAAAGAGAAAAATGCACAGTGACACAAATTTTATTTTTATGGAAAACTCAATTGTTTTCCAGCATCCGCATTACCTTCGATGTATTGCCTATACCCAAGGGTAAAACATTAGCTAGGAAAGATTTTCCAAAAAATTACGGTGTCCTTGGAAAATCACCTCAAATTCGCATCTATCGAAAATGGTTACATGTGCCCCAGTCTCCCCTATAAACTTCGCGAAATTCAGATATGCCCAGTTCATTTAAAGGTAATTTCATGAAGAAAGCATAACAGAATTTCGCAGGATGTATAGTGGGGTCCAGGTCGACATCCCAAAAGCTCAAATCTGGTCTCGAATAAGTCGAAATACCGAATAAATAAAATCCTAAATGGGCCAAAATCCTGAAAAGCTCTTAATTCCTAAAAACGAAAATTTCGAATGGGTTTAAATCACGAATTGGTCGAAATCCCAAATAGCCAATTTTCCGAAGAGCCATATTTTACACAAGCATCAACCAATAAATAAATGGAATTGCAGCTATATAAGCAAAGCGTTATGCGTTTCGGGTCTCAGTCCAATTAGAGTCCAACATTTAGCTTTTTAATTATTGGATCTGAAGTTGGGAGACGTTTGACCCATTCGGGATTTTGGACAACTCGGGAATTTGGCTTTACGGAATTTCGATTCATTCGAGATTTAATTATTCGGTATTTTGGGTTTTCAAAATTTTGAACCATTCGGGATTTTGGCATTCAGGATATTGGCTGGCATCAGTAGGTATATCGATTCTACTCGGTTGTGAAGAATAACTGGAAATTACTCTATTTTGAATTTTTGAAGGTCACATTTTTGAATTTTTGAAGGATCAATTTGGCGGACCTATTTTTCAACATATTTCCTTACATTTGATTTGTTTTGGAAAGTTTCAAAATTTCCACCCCGACTGCATCGATGTTAATTGGTAATAAATCAGTTAAGAACCGAAAACTGATTCATTTTTTTAGGAAATTATTTATTTACTTGACCTCCTTGACCTTATGTTTGTTAAACGGTGAGAGATCTCAATTTCCGATCTTCGATGACCCCCGACAAGTGGGCATTTATTTCGGACGATCTTTTTTCCTTTTTTCCACTAATCCCTTCCAAAATCATGTTTTTTGTTTTATTTCGAAAACGTCACTATAGATTTCCTTTATTTTCCGATTTGTTTTGGAGGTAGCCTAGACAAACATTTCGAAAAAATCTTTCGGAATATTCTCGAAAGATCGGAAAATTCTATCTAAAGTGTTTGTACCACAGTACGACTCCAATGAGTCAACACATTTGTTTCTTATATACCCTATATACCTGATATACATATTTTAAGGTATTAATTGCTGTAGTTACTATTTCACTCGTTAAAAATTGTCTCTGATGATTACTTAATAAAATTTGTTAAAAAGTTTAACATTAAACCCGGAATTTTACATAATTTTTCACGGTGTTTAAAATTTTCTGGGGTTGACTCTATCGGAGTCGTACTTTACATAGTATATTATAGTTGATAGGATTGCTTAAAATAATTTTTTAATTGAAATTGGACATTTCTGTAAAACGACCACAAGTATTTTAATCAACAATAGGGAAATCCGGATGTCGTCGGGAAGAGACAATCACTCAGGGAAACACATCAACTATCTCCAGAGCTTTCGGCTCGGTCTCCAAGCCTTCATCAGAGGTCAAGCCTTGCAATCTTTCTCTGTGCTAACAAAGAGAAATCCCAGAAAAACCCAAGACGAAGAAGATATGAAATTGTACCAACAATGAGAAAAAAGAGGGTGCGATTAGCATTTTTTCCTCAGAAATTTAACACTTTATGGGTGTAAAAATATATTAACATTTTTAATGTTAATTTTACACCTTATTAAGGGTAAAATTAACATGAACAAGGGTACCTTTAACCCATAATACACCTAAAAAGGGTAATATTTACACTGGTTTTGGATCAATACTGCAGGGTAAAATAAACATTTCCGGAATGTTATTTTAACTTTTTCGGATTTCTCTCAGTGAAGTTATACAAAAATTGTAAAAGACAGTGTAAGGATAGTGCCCCCGTTCCCTCTTATGCCCTGTTATAATCCTGACCAAAGCCCTGAACGAGTCTCAGAGAAAAATTGCAAGACTTGACCACTGATGAAGGCTTGGAGACCGCGCCGAAAGCTCTGGAGATAGTTGATGTGTTTCCCTGAGTGACTATCTCTTCCCGACGACTTCTGGATTTCCCTATTGTTGATTGCAATTAACGTCGGCTTATTCTCACATCAAGTATTTTAATTGGCCATAAAACATGCTAAACTGACATTAACCACTTTATAGCCTATTAAAAAAAAATCATCTGTATTTCTTCTTTTCTGATAACAGCCTACCTCTCTATGCTGGACAACTACTCGTCCATGAGCATGTGGCTCAGTGATACAGATACTTCGGGTGTTTTGGGACACATTCTGCGAACATACCACGAGGAGAAGCACATTGTGGCCATCAATCAATTCAGCAATCTCATCTAAAAATGTCAATTACTTAATTCGCAGGAGCGAAATTATTTCCAAATCCGTGCAATGCTTTTAGTTGAAAAAGAAAACAAAAATCATGGGTGAGTTTTCTTCAATCAAAAAAAAAATCTTGCTGAAAATTGCTTCCCAAATGATTTTCCTTCCCTCCAAAAGATAAATATTTTGAGCATGAAGTAAATTTCTAGTCAAAATGTACCAAAATGAAAGCTCCCCAAATCTTGTTAGATCTCTATTTGATTAGGCTAAGAAATTGTTAGTGAAAAAAAAGAAAAAAAATATTTGTCACAAATCAATGCTTAAAGTCGGTTGTGCAACGAATAATTCCTCCCTCATTCACATTGAACTTTTCTTTAAGCTCTGCGGACAGACACTTTTTTGCTCACATACTTTAAGAAAGGAACTTTTACCAAAAGCTGGGGCAGAACTTCAGCCAATTTTGGGGAAATGGATTGTCAAAAAATAGTTCAATATTAATTTGTTTCTCTTCATATTTTGCAAGGAGGTACTGTCGAGCATCTGGAGGAAGATCCGCCCTTTTATAATTTTAGGTCACGCCTTTTAAGATAATGTGATTTATTTAAAACCCCATTTTTAATCAGAAAGTATTAATTATTGGCCATAAAATGGTTTAGGATTCTTGAGAATTTTTAAATTTTATTTGACTAAAATTGGCTTAAAAATATCCATTTGAGAAGTTGACCTTTTTCAAAAACAATTTGAAATAATTTAGAAAGCTTTGGCAATTTTTGAGAATGAATTTTTTAAATTTACAGAGGTCGGTCAAAATATGTTAGGGTAACTGTGCCAAATTCCGGCCAGCTTGCAATTTCGGCCACCTTTTTTGTTCCTCGAATTTCCATGAACTTTTAGATTTTACGTACTCTAGAGATTATACAATGCAAAAGAATAACAAAAGATGAAGCTTCGATAAACGAGATGACATGAAAATGATATTGGAAGAATTCCCAAAGGGAAAAGAACTATGAGAATGAAGGTGGCCGAAATAGGGCACCAAAGCTATGTCTACATTTTTATTCTTTTTAAAATGTATTAAGAATGATTTTAGAGTAAATAAAGACGATAAACGGTTTACAAGTTTCCAAGCAACACTCCTTAAGAAGAAGGAATAAAAATAATCAATTTTTATTAAAAAATATTACATTTCAAACTTGAGATTTTGACGCTTGCATGCAACTATGCCGAAATTTGGCACACTTACCCTATTACATTTCAAACTTAAGACTTTGACGATTGCATGCAACTATGCCGAAATTTGGCACACTTAACCTAATACTTTTAAAAAATATTCTATCAGAACAGACTTTAAATGTTTTGCCTAATTTATTGTGTAGAAATAAGTGATTTTATTAAATTTAAGCATCATCCATATTAAGTAAAATATTTCATTTCATAAAACATTTCCGTCCCATCGCGCGTTCTGATTGGCTGAAGCTTGAACACAGTCAAATTCTGGCCAATCAGAGTTCACAATGGTATTCAAATATTCATTTTCAAGTGGATAAGACTTTGCTGAAACGATTTGCCTCATCTCTGTATCAAATTATATTTGTGAAGAGTTCCGCAAATTTCTGGCCTTGAGTGTCTGTTCCGAGCTGAAGAAAAGATGTAGCTTTAGCCGCGCCAAAGACAGAATTATTGAAGTAAAATATTTAAGGAAAAAAATAGTATTAACAGAAAAAAAGAAGATTAAACATTCAGTAGGAGAAAATCTCGAGTATTAGGAGTAGTGTTCTAAAAAAAAAGAGAACAATTTACTTGCACAAATTTTGTATTTTTTCGTTTACTTATTAAACAAAATAAAGATATTTCTATGATCTCACAAAAAAAAAACAAATTGAGTTTTTAAATTACTGATTACTACCTTCGAACGCAGTACCTTGGCCTGCTCTGGAACTATACTTGAACATACAAAAAATCTGACCATCTAGTTTTAGAACACGGCGAGGAGAGGACTGAGGAAAACAGTCGAGATACTAACCAACACAAAGACATGTCGATAATGCAGAAACACTTCAGAACAGTGAAATGCTAAAAAAATTTACAGGATAAAGATTTTCTTTTTTTAGTTAGATAGTCAGATCTGCAGGGGAATTCTGTAATTTTCGTGGCATTGTCACGCGTAAGTTCAAAACTTGACAATGCCATTCAACCTTTTTTTGTCATATCATATGAGTTCGAAAATGCAATTAATTGATATTTTAATGAAATCCTTTTACTTGATGATTTTATGAAAATACAGTTACGTCTTGGTTGATTTATTTAACAAAATTCATTGTCATTTGAATTGAGCCAGACATCCCAAATACAGTGGCGACAATATAAATAGCACAATTTCGGACACTGTGATATATGCTTTGTTTTTCCAAAAATTATGCTTTTAAGTGATGAAAGTAATAATAATAAATGAACTTGCATATAAATACATTTTGAATATGAAGAAAAAACCTGAAAGTTCTATCAATAAATTTAGTACGATCAAAAAATTCTTGAAATGGCACATATTGAGAAGACAATATAAATAGCACACCCTATAAGAAGTGATAGTTTTCGGCTTCTACTACAATTAACAACTTACAAATTCTATTTGAAAATTAAATTTGGATTAATTATTACTTAGTTAAGTGACTTTTTGAAAAAATGAGCACTTGACAACGAAATATCATAAAAGAAATCAGGATTTGACACTATTCTAATGTCATTGTATTTCATATAGTATGGATATTTACTTAAAACTATTCAAAATTAGTCACATTCGAGAGATTTATCTCGTGATCAATCTTTTTCCTTTAAATTCAACAGGATTGAGGTCCTTAGTCCGTCCCGGCCATTCCAGAAGGTCAATTTTGTTCTGATTGAACCACTTTTTAAAACTCTTGGCAGTGTGTTTGGGATTATTAACTTGGTTAAAACTTAAAAACAAAAAGCAAATTCTTTTCAATATTGAAGTACATGTCTTATCCAAAGATATCCTTGTAAACAAATTGGTTTATATTGCCTGATATTCCATTTACAAACCACTAAGTTACCGCTAAGTTTTACGTTCTTAGTTATGTATCAAGGACAAAATTCATGACTTTTGGGACATCTAATATTTTGGTGTGTCATATCCTGTGATATTAAACAGGAATACATCTGTTCAAAGAATATTATTCCAGAATTACAGGTCCTTTTGCATATGCTTTTTAACAAAAATCAAACAATATTTACGGTTTCGTTTGAATACTAACATTCTACGTCTGGCAACACTTCTAAACCGGGTATTTTTACATATTTGACTTTTAGTAATGCTCACATTACTTCAAATTTTGTTCAATTTGTTTCTTTATTTTCGGTACGGCAGCAAATAAATTCAGTTTTACTATAAGAACAATGGCAGAATCTTCTCTAGAAATCGTAATTCTTTCTCGAAATTTTCGAGTTTTTGCCTGATTTGTAAGTTTGATCATAAAAATTATTGAATTGATGGTTATCTTTTTTGAACAATATAATTAAAAAAAAATTCTTAGTTCGTTATCCTAAACTTTTTTACGTAAAGCCTGGAAATCTGCACCAAAGGCTCTATTTACATGATTTTTCAGTTCTCATAACTTTATTTTACGAAAATTTGTGGCATTAATGGCTATAAATTAATGATCAATAATACAGAAATATAATGAATTTTAAAATAAAAATAAATTTCAGGTAATATTTTCAGAGAAAATGAAGGTGTGCTATTTAAATTGGCCGCGCGTATTATACCTAAACTCATAAAATGACAAAACACATGGGTTTAATAGGTACAAATATTAAATAATTATCATTTTTATTTATAATGGGCATTATATTAGATGAGCACATATATTCTGTCAGTAGAAGAGGTCTAAAGTTTGGAGTGGTATATCTCAGCTCCTGATGAACATAATTGGATGAGTGAACTATTGTCGGAAAGCTTGGTTCATTAGCTTTTAGAATCTGGTATACTTAATCTGCTATGGATAAACTATGGTCATCCAGAACCATTTCTGTCGAAGAAGACACATTTTGCAACATCTTTTTTGGCCATCTTCTGCTGGGACCAGGAGTGACCCACGATTCTCGCACATGGACTGTTTGTTAGAGAAACCCAAAGGGTATAATTTGTGGAAGAAACTTTTTTCTTGGACATCTTACTTTTTTTTATTCATCGACTTTTGCAAGAATTTTGAAGTGTTAAACGCAAGGAAAAAATTGCAGAAACCCTGAAAGAGTGGTTTCTGGAGGGGAAGGATAGACGTAGGGATGAAATTTATGTGATATTTGGATTCCTTGGATCAACTTATGGGGGAGTACTTAGAACATTCCAAGTCGATATCTCCATTAGTTTGTCCAAAAAATGAGATAGAAGGATTTCTGTCATTTTTTCTATGCGTGTAAAATGTTTAAATTCTTGCAAAAGTCGCTGAATAGAAAAAGCAAGATGTCCATAAAAAAAGTTTCTTCCACAAATTGTACCATTTGAGTTCCTCTAACGAACAGTCCATGTGCGAGAAAAGTGGGTCACTCCTGGTCCCAGAAGTAGATGGCCAAAAAAGACGTTGCAAAATGTGTCTTCCTCGACATAAATGGTTCTGGATTACCATGGTTTATCCATAACAGATTAAGTATACCAGATTCTAAAAGCTAATGAACCAAGCTTTCCAACAATAGTTTACTCATCCAATTATATTCATCAGGAGCTGAGATATACCACTCCAAACTTTCAACCTCTTCTACTGACAGAATATATGTGCTCATCTAATATTTCTAAAAAATAAAGCATGATCAGGTATAAAGATTGCTAGGGGAGACTGGGGCAAAGTCACAAATTGAAAATTCAATATCTTCCAAGATAAAAGAGATAGCGGCTTAAAATTTTTTTCCATAGATAGCCTCCATAGACCTTCTTCAATGTCGTGTTTCTTAGAATTCGAACAAGGATTTCAGAAAATAAAAGATATTGAAATTTTTAGCACTATTTTTAAAATATTTTCCTTGCAACAGATATCAATTTTTACCTATTTATTTTCCAAAACTGATGCACTCGTAAGTATTTCCTAAACGATTTGGATTCTTTGAATACGAATCCGCCATCTATTTTAGAATTTTACAAAATCCAGCAGAAATCCTTTTATTAAAAATGGCCATTTGGGGTAAAAAGTAACAAAAGGTATACAGCAAAAAGTAACAAAAAAGCGAAGCAATTTCTGATGTCTCACGACGGCGAAAAGAAACGTCATTTCCATGTTTTGCCGCTTGTTGTTTCCATTGGTCAAACGATTAGCAGTCTCTTGTGTGTGGTTTTTTTTAAATAGCTTGAAAAGCATTTTTCTCGTTCAAATAGAGAAAATTGTGTTTTACAAAGATGTAGAGGAATAAATTTTCTATAAAAATATGTCACTTGGCTAGTTTTTAAATTTACGAAAGCCCGTAATAAAGCAAATCAAAATATGATAATATCCCATACCTGGTACTATTTGCCTCAGCATTTTTAATAATAATAATAATAATATTTATTAATCACAAAAATAGGGTCATTCCTTTTATGTCCAACGCACAATAACTTTTGTTTAGTAAACATGTTTTTGAGATTTCAGTGAGAGTGAGTGAGATCTAAATCTAGTCATCTCGCTCATTTTCATAGAAATTTTGAAAACATGTTTACAAAGCAAAAGTTATTGTGCGCTGGACATTACAATTGTGACAAGATAAATAAATAAAAAAAATTAAAAGAAATAACAAAAACAACAAAAGTTAAGAAAATAGAAAAAAAATAAAGAGTTTCTAGGAATCACTTTTGAGAATGGTCACAAAATTACCTTTTAGAAAACAACTCGATAAATGTATTTCCTTACACAATAGAGGAAAATTATTTTCACAAAGTTGTAGAGCAGTAAATTTCCTATAAAACTGCACTAATCAGAAATTTCTGGGAGACTAGGGTAGCTTTTAAAAAAATAAAATATCCGTTTTGTGACTTTTTACCCCAGTCTCCGCTATTGTATCATAAAACATCAAAATAGGAAAATCGCTGAAGGTGTGCTATTTATCTTGTCGCCACTGTAAGACAAGAGCAGACGTACGCATCAGTTTCGACTGAACTCCTCACTGAGCATTGAAGAGTCTCCGCAGAGTAAATAATTTCGTGTTTTGACCTTGTTCCTAACATTACTGCAGTGAGACTTGGCGAGCTTAGCTGAGGACCTAGTACTTTACCTTTTTCGAAATTTCCTTGACGATTTTTAACCGCTGAAAATTGATTTGTTTTCACTGTTTGAAAAATCGCTGTTCAATTGAAACACCTTTCTTGCAAAAACAATCATCTCCTTTATTCGGTCTTACAAAATACTCTTCACAGGAAAAAAAGTTTTCATAATTCATTCGCATTCGAAATTCGAAATTGAGGAGAGAAAATATTCGATCGTTTTCTTATACCGAAAAAACACATTCAATATGAATGTTTCGTTTGGGAAGGATATATTTATTATCTCTCTCTTTCTCTTTGTAAATTACTAAAACCTAGTTCTCCTTTTATTATCTTTATCAGTTATTTACATCAGGTGCTTTGTTAACTCGTTGATCGTTCGCGATATTTTTAATTTGAAGATTTTACAAAATGCTGCTCTTTTTTTGTGCCATTAAAAATAAATGTAATTTTCGTAAAAGTGAAACATGAATGAAACCCGGAAAACAAAAACGAAACATAGAAACACAAAATGGGAATATTTTGATGAAAATGCACCGCTGAAAACGCTCGATGGAAAGTTTGAAAAAAAAAAAACAAAAAGGAAAGAAAAGATGAAAAATTAATTATTACCTTCGGACGGACGTGGAGGAAGTGGAATATTCCTCTTTTCTGCCTCAGTCTCCATATTGGAGCGGACTTGCTTGAGGACACTGTGAGTCTTGAGTATTTGTGTTTGGATATCTCGTTCAATTTGCTCTTTATGCTTATTTGACTGCTTCAAACGCTGAACTGTCTCCTCCAATTGACGCTTCGTGCGCACCAGACGCTTTTTCAGCTCAATATTCTCCTCCTTGATCACCTGACAATTGTTTTTGTGATCACAAAGGGACTCTCCACTTGCATCACTCTTTCGCATTTCGACCGTTGATGCTGAACTCAATCTCGCTGGCTTGGTTTCTCCTGCAGATTTCTTGCCTCCTGCATCACTACTGGATACCCTTGCTACATCACTATCGATGCCCAAATCCGGAGAAGAATTATCCAAGCGGCCTCCATCATCTGAAGATCTCTCACGACTCTCTTCTCTTTTGACCGTTGCTTTTACCAATTGATTCTGCAGCGTTGCCGTTAGACTCTCCAGATGGGCAATTCTTCCATTGAGATCCACCTTCTCTCTCGCCAGTCCACTACAGCGCTCCTGCAGATCCTTGAGAGCAGCCTCCATCTGTCCACATTCATTCACAGCCCGACTCCGTTCCAGTACAGCTCGACTTGCCTGCATTGTGGCATCATCCAGACACTTCTGAACATCCCTGGATTTCCTCTCATACTCAGCCAATAGGGCACGTAGTTCAATTTCCGCCTCGGACATACCATCGATAGTGGCCTGAGCATCATCCAGACGTCGCCTGAGAACATCCAGCTCCTCCCTCTTCTGCTGAAATGTGCTGCGTGAGACAAAGTCACGATTCAGAATCTCCTGATACTCCAAATCCTTACGCTGCAATTGACCCTCCAATTCCACTTCTAACTCCTTTCGCATCTTTTCCATTCGGAAATTCACCTCTTTGATATGCTTCTCCCTCATATACTCAGCATCTTTTGTCATCTCTTGCATCTTTAGCTCCAGCACACGAACATCCACAGCTGCCCGATCTCTCTCCTTCATCAGACTCTCCAGATTCTCTCTTTTCTCCTCCAATTCACTCTCAAGTCGCTCAATTTGCTCCCTAACGCCCTCCTGAGCTCCAAGACTTCCCCGGAGATGCTCCACTTCCTCCTGAAGCTTCCCATTAATCACCTTTTGAGCCTCAAGATCCTTCTGAGCCGCCTGAAGTTGATCAGTAACTCGTAGACGTTCCTCCTTCAATTGATTCTCCCTCTCAACGAATGCCATCTGCAATTCTAGCAATTTATTCTCCTTCTCCGTGGCCAGTGTCTCAAGTTGGGCAATCTTCTCAGCAGCCAGGGTCTTTTTGACCGGTGTCACAGCCGTTGCATCTTCATCCGTGGAACTATTGTACGGTTTTCCCTGAACAACTTTCGTAACACGTTCATCGAGACCAATTCTGGCTGCTGATACATTCCTATCAGGCTCTGACCATGATTCTGACTCTGAATGACCATCAACACGATGAGAACGCTTCTTGGCCTCAGCCACTTGCTCCTTGCGCTTATACGTCTTCTCCAACTCAGTCCTCAGTGTCAGAATTTCAGCTTTCAGCGCCTCAATCACCTTAGCACTTTCCACACGTTCCACATGTTCCACACTCTCACGCATGCTACAATTCCCAGGTAGATTCTCCTTGTTGCTCAACACACTCTCGGGGAAACTCTCATCGAGAATACCCGATATACCGGTCATCTGCATGAGACTCTGCTCACTGAGGGTTATCCCGAGATTGAGGGAGCTGTTGTTGATGCTGCGCGACAGATCGAGACTCCGATCGATGGCTTTTCGCATGGCATGTCGACGATCAGCACAGAGAGCACCGAGGACATCCTTGTGCTTCAACAGTGAATCCAGGAAGCCAGCCAATTCCTCCAGGCGCAGTGTCAGTATTGAACATACCTCAGCACATTCCTTTCGCCATTTATTGGCATTCTCAGCATCAGTCTGAGCCATCTTCAGCTCCTGCTTCAGTTCACTCACTGTCTTTTCATTAACATCCGGATTGAGGCTGAAAATATTTCCGACAAACATTGGAACATGATAAGACATCCTCTTAAATATCGCCCTTTTGCAATCGAAGAGACATAAGTCATATTTAAAAAAATCCAATGTGACTTTTAATTTAGTTAATAATCTTTTTAAAAATTGATTCAAAAATGCATCTATTTAAATCAAATTATTTTAGTATTTTTTTTTCGTAAGTTCCATTATGCCCAACGCACAATAACATTTCTTTTGTAAACATGTTTTCGAAACTGCCTATGAGAGTGAAATAAAATTTTCATTATTGTTAGCACGTGTTTTGACGCATAAAAAATGACCAACTTTTGGAAAACATTTTTTTTTAAATCCATTCGCAAAAAGAAAAATGAAAAAAGAACCTTGGTTTTCCGAACATACCTTCATCCCAATGGTAAAACCCCCCGTTGGTATTTGAATTGACATCATAGATGTCTCTCTAAGCGGCGCCGATTCCCTCTAACCTGTGACTTACGTATTCAGGAGGGGTATCGTGAAATGCATATTAGTATTGAGAGTTAGTTCATGTTCGATCGTAGTAGGGAGCAGATCAATAGAAGCAATGCTGAAGATTCTGGAGAAACCTATGGCGTCCAAGGCGCTCATTCAAAAGATGATTTGAGGGCTTCCGCCTTTTAATCTTATTAATGATTTACGTTCGTTTCTAATTGTTTTCTTATTAGAATAATTAGCTTGTTCATTTATGAACCTATTTGTGTAATGTATAAAAAATAAAGTGAAACCGAGCCAGAATCAAAAGACAGATTCATTACATTTATGCCCAGCGCGCAATAACTTTTGTTTGTAAACATATTTTCAATATTTCCTATAAGTGTGAGCGAGATGACTAGATCAAGATCTCACACATTCTCATTAATATGTCAAAAACATGTTTACAAAATAAAAATTATTCTGCTCTGGGCATTATTCAGTAACTCCTGATTTTTATTTGGATTAGTAGCAGTGAATATTTGATCAAGTACCACCGTCGAAATTTGTTTTGTACCAGTCACAATTATATTTCAGCTGTACATTTTTTATTGTGCAAACTCAACCGAGAGAGCGGTATAGGCACTATACAGTGGCTTATTTCACTGCCGGAGTTTAAAAAAAAATAAAGATTGGATTCGAAAGACAAAGAAAATGCATTTAATAAAAGAGATTTGGATTTTTCAAGAAGTACCAAGTCTGGAATGAAGATAATCACTAGAGTCTCTTTTTTGATGAAACTACGTTTAACAGTTTTTCGAGATAAAACGCTGTGGCTCCTCTCGGACAAAATTTTTGACTCATCAAAAATTTTTCTATGTTTTCAAGGATATTAACACTGTATTATCATGATTATCCTTCCAAGTGATTTATTTGATTTAAATTTATTACCAACTTAGCCATAAATTATCTGAGGACCCTTACAACTCCCATAAAATACCTTGCGATGAAATGCTAGGTTAATCTTAAATTGAACAATTCGAATATCCTGAATTGTTGTTTTCTTAATATCATTGGCCTGTGGAACCAATACCAGCCGAAATTCCAAGTCTTATGATTACGTAAACACTATATTGTGTTATGAATTATTAATTTTCGTAATTTACTGTGGTCAGCTATGACTTACGACCATTCCATGCTGTCGTATCCTCAAAAATCTAATAAAGCCTCTAACGAGAAAGTCCCACATTTTTCTCCAATTTCTCATAGTTTCCTTTATGCAAATTTGAAGAAAATAATTGTCAACACATTAAATAATAATTGACATTACACTAAAATTTTGTTATTTTTGAAATACTCAAAATGGAATACTCAAGTTTATGAAAAATTCAAAAAAGTTTTTAAAAAATCAGGTTTTTCACAAACCATTTTATTATTTTGGCCGCCACTGTGTGTAATTTTCACCAATGAATCCTTTGGATACAAATTACAACACTGAGAAAAAATGGGGGTGCGATTAACTTTTTTTCCTCATAACTGTGACACTTTTAAGTGTAAAAATATATCAACATATTTTAATGTTAATTTTACACCTTTTTAAGGGTAAAATTAACACGAAAAGGGGTAATTTTAACCACTAATACACCTAAAAAGCATAATATTTACACCGATTTCGGATCAACACTGCAAGGTAAAATTAACATTTCCGGAATGTTATTTTAACTTTTTCGGATTTCATTCAGTTAAGGTATGCAAAGTAGCCTTAAGAATTTCGATTTTGAATTGAAAAACTTTTTTTCTACTAAGGTTCCGAATGTTATTAACATTTTTCTACTTTTTTAAATCTTTTTTAAATAAAACAATTTTTGGAATATCATTTTCGAAATGCATAACGTGAAATACCATCAAATTTGCAGTGAAGAACGACAGAATTCAGCATTGCATTTACCAAAATTCGAAAAAATTAAATTATTGCAATTTTTCTTATAGACTAGGGGGAACCGGAGCACCACCAAACACTAATTTTTATTTCTTTACTACTTGGACTATCTCGACCATTCCTTCAGTGGACAAGCATCCCTATAGTGCCTATAAATTCCTATAGGTCTTATCTTCTGAAGTCGAATATTCGATTAAAAAATCGCAGTGTTTGGTGGTACCCCGTGTTTGGTGGTGCCCCAGTTTTCCCTATGGTAAAACTCTGAGTTGTGCTATATTTTATAATTAATAAAAAAAAGTCAAAGAGCTAATCAAATGTTTAATTTTCTTTTAAAAAATCGGTAAATAGTTAAATTAATTAGATCTTATCCGAATCTATAAGAAATTGAAATTTGCAAAAATAAAACGCGATTCGTCATTTCGATTGCAAAAGTGCGATTTTGAAGTAACATCAAAAATGCATTGGAATTCACAAAAAAAAGTTTAGAATGAAATGTCTTCAAAATATAAAAAAAAAAACAGAAAATTAAACTTACCACAATTTCTGCCTCAAAGCGTCTAATTTTCTTTGCAAGTACACATTCCTCTCAACTGCCTCATTGTACTGTGCATCCGTGAATTGACTGTGCAGCTGATCCATCTCAGCCACCTTGACAGGACTCTCAATCTCCCCACAGACACCATTTCTCTCACTGAGTAACTGCGTAAGACGTTCAATTTCTCGATTCTTATCCCAAAGATCCTTGTTGATTAATCTCTGGAGATTTGTTGTCTTTCTTTTCACTTCAGTCTTCAAATCGTAAATTTC
Source organism: Phlebotomus papatasi (assembly GCF_024763615.1). Lineage (NCBI taxonomy): Eukaryota > Metazoa > Arthropoda > Insecta > Diptera > Psychodidae > Phlebotomus > Phlebotomus papatasi. Next base: position 33,807,639 of record NC_077223.1, on the reverse strand, counting down.
GGCATTTTTCTGCTCCATTGTGCGCAGGATTTCAGCACGGAGATTCGTGATTTCAACGTCTTTGCTCTCCAGCTGAGACCTAATTGTCTCTATGTCCTCAGGCTTCTTTTGATTATTAAGATCACCGTTCTTTGTAATTTTCAAAGCACAATTGTTCTCGTTAATTTTGCGAATTAATTTTAAAAAAATCAGGAAATAAAGAATAACTTAAAGACACTTACCTCACGATTTCTGGCTTGTTCATATTCCTCCTGAAGATCCTTGTAATTTTTCACCAGTTTCTGAATAGCCTACAATAGGGAAATTACACATTTGTTCAAACTTGATTCATTTTCTGCTATTTTTAAATAAATATATGGAGGTCAAATTAAAATCTGGTTTTTCATTTATGAGTTGGTCTTTAAATGAATCACAGCAAAGTGTTCCAAATAAAATCGCTGTCTTAAATAAACTTTCGTTATGTTAAGCAAATAAATAATTTTTTGTGGTGCAGTTTCTGGACTCACAAGTGAATTTGCCTTATCCTCTTCTAATTCCTCGTGATTTACTAGACTTTTCACTTAATTCTCCATGTTTTGACGAAAGATATTTATTTAATATTAGGTTAGATTCTTAACAATCTCACCTACTATAATCCTAACAAAATTCCATGTCCTCCGATCACGCCCAAACTTCGCTAAAACGTGTTTTGATACTTCCTGATCACGAATATATCGCTCCTTGGAAATTACAAGGGGCCAACTCACTTTTTGGCGATTTTGAGGTTTTAATGCACTCAGACAGAGAATTTAATAAAATTTCAGACGATATGAGTCAATAAATTTCGTTATTAGAAAAGTTTTTCAAAATTTTACTCTTTATGATTGCTTGCGCGGTTTTGTTTGAAGTCAAGGGACACAAAATAGATTTATCGTTCAAATTTTTGTGAAACAAGGGACTAACTCAAGCAAGTTGATCCCGACCACAGGTGGCGCTGCGATAGCGTCAAAATTCATCAAAATTTAAACTAATTTTTCTCAAAAACGCCTTTGTGCAAGTTAATCAAATTTTAGAGTATTGTAGTCTAGGCTATGGGGGTTTCCAAAAAGGGCGTGGGTTCGCTGAGGTTATAAAAGAACCAAAGATATGAGGGGTCAAAGTTCACGAAATTCAAAAATTAATATCTCCGGTGCTATTTGACCGAATTTGATGAGTGAGGCCTCAAACGAAAGATCTCTTTGTCTAGGCTTATCACTAGCTTTTAATAATTAATGAAAAAATCAACTCGTCCCACACTACCCCTGTCCCAAACCTCCCCGGTCTTCCCTATTATAAAAAATCTAATGGGATATCAATACGGAGAAATTCTGAATAAAGAATCACAGCTAATTATATTGCAACAATTGTGCTATTTTTAAAGTTTCACTAAAAGAATAAAAGCCAACTGTCTTATGAACTCCAGAGTGTTTAAATGTACCACAACAATTTATCAATTCACGATGGTTTGTTTAGGAATTTCTCAAATTTCCCAATAGCGAAAATTTCCCCATGAGATTTATTTGCTGTGAGAGCATAGTTTGAGCATGTTATTCATGTGTGGGGATCTTTTGATGTATATTTCAGTCCTGTTACATCTCCCAAATTAGACACACCAGCAACGGGGAAAATTGGTAGGGGGAACAGGAGAGATGTGTGTGAGATAAAAATATTGGAGGGAAAAAAATAGAAAATTGCAACTTACCGCACGAGCATCTTCATGGGCTTGAGTCTTCTCTTGAAGACGTGCAACAAGATCCTGTTGATCGCACATTTTCTCAGCCAATTGCTCTCGCGCTTCAAACAACTGCACTTTGAGTTCCTGCAAAGAGGAGTGTGTTTCAGTACATAATTTACACTATTCTAATGAATACCTTCTTTTTCTCTCAATTAAATCATGTAAACAAAATCCATCGGGAAATGGTTTTCCTCAGGCTTAAAATGCTCTCAAATAATGAAAAATCCAATGTTTTGAGACATTCTTGTTTAAATTTTGTTGAGAAAATGTTGAAAAGGGAAGTAGGTAATATGTTTATTTTTGGGGAACATTTTCTGTTATAGAAGTTCTAATTTAAAAATCATCTCCCCTTTTTCTCGTAAAAATCCTCTTACAAATATAATTGTGCTCTTCAATGACAAATTCTTCATCTGTCTCATTCTCAGCTTCAGCTACATCATCCTCATTTGGCCAGGATAATTCTTTTGACTGATCCTCACCCAAAAAGTAATTCAATTGAGAAAATTTCTCATATGACACTGAATTTTCGAGACTCTTTTGTCCATTAATGAGACAACTTTTGGAATTTCCTCTAAAATTTTCCAGTTGAGTAAGCAATTGATTTTCCCGCTTCTTGAAATTCTTCGACAAAAGGACATATTCTTTCTTCAAACAAATATCAAAGAAAACAACTTTATAAGAAAGATTTCCATTAAAAAACAAAAGCCCACAAAAACTAAAACCAAAAGAAAGAAGAAAATTTCACTAACCTCAGTCATTTTCGTAGTCTTTTCGAGACTCTCAATCTTCTCTCGCAATTGTGCATTTTGTGCTGAAAGTTGTTCTGTTTTGCTCTCAAATTCCTTTATCTTGAGACCCTTCTCTTGATGCATCGCCTCCAACTGAGCCATGGCTTCCTTCATATCCTCATTGCTACGATTCAGCTGATCAACTTTCCCCTGAAGCTCCTTCATTCTCATCTCAGCATCACCATCAGAATACCTTCTCATACCACCACAATCACCCTCCACGAGGGAAATGAGATTATTTTTCGGTGATGATGGTCCATAAATCTTCTGCATCTCACTGATCTCCAACTCAAGCAAATCAATTCGACTCCTCAATTCACTCTCAGTCGCTTTTGTATCTTCTTCCATCTTTTTCTGCATATCTTCCATGTATTTCATGACATTGGCTGCTTGCGTCAGAAGTTCATTCTTCTCCTGCAGTTCCTTCTTCTGCGCCTCAATCTCCACCTTCAAACACAATCAACAAATGAATTTCCTTGCTTAGTTTGACATGGAAATGAGCTGGAAAAATTGCTATATCTAGTAATTAAGTTAAAATCTTCTGTAGCTTTTGTATCATATAATTTTAGTCTGCTTATTAAAATAATTATTAAATTATTCAACTATTTTGTTCCAAATAGCGTTTCAAAATTCCAGGGTTTTTCAAATTTCGAAATACTGGGATTTGCGGCAAACACTAAGAGAAAAACTTATTAAAAAACTGAGAAATGGATTGAAAGGAGAATGGTTAAATCCGGTCCCGGAATCGCCACGCACGGGACCTATGTCAATGGATAGACATTGGTATAGGTAAGAACTTTTGTTCTGGTACCAATGTTCTAAACCTAAACTATGGAGGAAAAATTCTAGAGCATAAAAACAATTTCTTAGAAGGAAGAATGGTCAAAAGTATATAGGGACATCGATTCATCTTTATACAGCGTTGAGAGTAGGCTCATTTCACAGATACTGGTATAAGATTAAAACAATTCTCGGGACCCAGGACGATAAACGCTGGGAGTCCTTGTAAAAAAGCCTCTATCTTTCTGATAAATCACTATTTTGACAACAAATTACGCAAGAACTGCTAAAGCGATCTTTATGAAATTCTGTAATAGGGTCAGTGTATCACTTAAATTTTTTATCCATGCATACCACACCCTCCCCCAACCCTCCATTCTGATAACCCCCATACAAAATGAGGCCATTTTATCTTACGACTTCTTTCTGAGAAGAGGTATTTTCAACAATCCTCACGAAGAACTTTTTGATCGAGCTTGATTGAATGAAAAAAAAAGTAATAACGGTAACAATCATTTTCCAGATTTTTTATATTTCGTTTTTCGCCTCATTAAGATCTGTTGATACGTGAAAGATAGAAATATATCCTCATATAATCTAATTGGCATTAGTGGTGATTTTTTTTGATATTGTAACCAAGGTTTTGGAGTTGGTTCTTGATTTATTGTCTATATAAGTAGTACTAATATGCAATTCAGTGGATTAATAACAATTTGTGCGAAAGAATTCTTTCTATATTGGGACTATCAGGCAGGTGGGTGTTGAGGTGTTATGCTAGTTAAAGAGTCTTCCTTAAGCTTTGTTTCCATGTCGAATTTCAGCTTTTTACCTCTTCTCAGATAGGAATTATAAGGTAAAATACTCTCATTTTGTATGGGGGCTACCAGAAGCGATGATGGAAGAAGGGTTCGGTATGTATGGTTAAAAAGTTTTCTTTAAGCCTTGTTCGCATGCCGTATTTCAGCATTGTACCTCTTCTCAGAAAGAAGTCGTAAGATAAAATGTCCTCATTTTGGAACATATCGGAACTCCAAAATCCAGGGTCCCCACAACCCCGGAATCCTGAAATTGCAAGACACGGAATACCCCGGTATCCTAAAAATCGCGAGACAGAAAATCCTATACGAGATCCTGAGATTTCGACATTGCAATATTTCAGAATCCCGGAATTCGTAACCCTGTTATATTAAATATTCTAATCCTAAAGCGGTCTTCAGACTAGAGGATTAGCCCAGTTCCCGAAGGTCTCAAAATCTTAAATAGAAACCAATTTTATTGATTTTTCAAAATCTAACAGAAAATTTGTCCTTAATTCAATCTTAAGCATTTTTTTAATAATCTTGACTGATAAGAAATTATAGCAGTTAAACCATTATGGCTAAGCCTTAGGTCAGAAATCTGTATAAGATTAATCTCGATCCTAAAAATAGTTGAAATTCCAGGATCTCGTATTGGAAATCCTTTAACCTTTCAAGGACGAGAGACTCAAAAATTGGCGGTCAAAAATATAAATTCTTTTGGCTTTTTAGTGCAAAACTAGGACTGTAGGTGGTTATTGAAAAAAAATTAATTTTTCTGTCACCGGTGACCCAATCGTCCTTAAAAGGTTAATTTAACCCAGTCAATGTACTAGAAATACTTGAGATATAATATTCATATTTTGGAATTAGTTTCTTACAGATTAAAAATTGTTTTGTCTGAAAAGAAAAAAAAATCTATTATTGTGGTGTGGGGAGCCGCTCTAAAACACATGTCTCAACGGTCACTAAATTTAAATTCTTTACACTACTTCATTACAGACTCCATTGATTTAGATAGAGTAACTATCCAAGAATACAAATTGGTAGTCCAGGAAAGAGGATGAAGGCCAATTTCAACAAATTCGATGGGATGTCGTATTTTCATTCGCCATTTTGAGCAAAAATTTTGCATGACATTTCGCGAAGCGGAAAACAATAACAAAATGTATTTTCATATCTGTCGGATTATTTTTTCCAAGTAATTGAAGGACTAAAGTAACTAAAAATCCATTCCCGACAGCAATTCGAATATTAATTGCCCAGAAATAAATCATCTAAAATCACTCAATTTGCGTATGATGTGTAAGAGCACTTAATAATTCTTTAAGAATTCGAATTAATTTAAGGTTACCGATGAGCGGTAAACTATAGGAAAACTATTTATTTAAGATTATTTATTTTTATCATTTGTTTAATTTGTGAATGATTTAATAAGTTCGTAATTCGTGTACGATTTTTATTGATCTATTGGAAGTAAACAATTGTTTACTTTCACAGTGCCTTTAAAACAAATCTATTTGTTTTTTGGGGAATATTCGCAAAATCGAAAGCGAAAACATCAATTTTTAGTGTTGAACTTGCACAAAAGATAAAAACATTTAGGGAAGTTATTTGGAACCTGTTCAGCTCATGTTCTCCGGACAAATAAGAGCTGATTTGGGGCATTTTAAAATAGAGATACATTTTCATAAATCCACAGCTTTATAGAGGGTCTTTAATATTGGTGACGATACTGCGCAATCATTTGTGGAGTTTAATAAATAAGTATTATTTTTAAGGGTTTAAAACTTACATATAGAACAAATTTTGTCTTTTTTAAACCCCTAACTAAACTGATTTTTGTGAATAATCGAATTGTAAGAAGCGTCGTCTATTGTAAAATTAGGTAAATGATTTTTCCAAATCCCGAAAAGCCAAAATGCCGAAACCCGAAATCTCGAAAAACCAAAATTCAGAAAATCAAAATTTTGAATGATCAAAATCCCGAAAGGTACAGAATAATACGGATAAGATGTAGAATATTTTTTTTACTTCCCTTAAACCAGCTTCAGACCTAAAGCCCAAAATAGACACAGGGATTGGCTCAGGAATCAGTTCGAAAAATGAGGATTGGTGGATCAGCCCATAATTTGGAGGATCAGGCTGATCTTCTAAATTCATGAGGTCTAGTGAAATTACGAGGATTAGACGACATCAGTGCCAGTACTGAAAATAAAAAGCTTCACTTTGGGGGTTTTTGGGTGCTTTTCGAAATGTCAATTGGATTAAAAAACATGGAGTAATGGTACGTAATGTCGTAAAATCTTAAAATGCATTACGATTGGAGTAATGGGAAAGACAGAGTGCTCCTTTCTGTACGAAAAATCCATTGATATTGCACTTAAGAAGTCTTTCAAATATCAAAGTGTGCACATTTAATAGAAATTAACTCTGAAAACGCTGATGCTTAATCCTAAATCCTCAGTGTATAATAGTTTGGGCTGATCCTTTACCGCCAAATTTTTCGAGCTGACTATTCTCCAGGATCAGTCTGTATCTATTTTCGGCATAAGACTTAACCATATGGCTTAACTGCTCTAATTTCTTACCTATCACAATTCTTTGCAAAATTTTGCTTAGGATGGGATTATCAAAGATGAAAAACCTATTAGGTTCTCAAATAGCGTTAAAATTGCTCGTTATTTAAGATTTTGAGACCTTCGTTAACAGGGCTAAACCTCTAGTCTGAAGATCGCTTTAGCCTCCAAGAAGCCCGAATGCAATCGCGGAAGTAGCTAACACTTTAAAAAATACGGACGTTTGACTTTCGGGATTTTGGCGTTCTGAATTTTGACATTTTTGAATTTTGGTGTTCTGAATTTTGGCTTTCGGGATTTTGACTAGGACCACCTTTACTGGGTTAAAAACTTCATAGGAGGAGCTATATTGAGCTAGGGCTATATTGAAAACGCTATTTTATGCATATTTCTTAAGGAAGCTGGACCTAGCCATAATTTAAATTAGATTTATTTGTTTTGTCTGACCTGTCTGACATTAAATTACATTACGTTTAAGCCTAGCTTCCTTTAGAAATATGCGAAAAAAGCGCTTTATATGTTACTCCTAGGCCACCTAGGTCATTGTCTCTCAGGGCAAAAAATAACTTGGTTGATAAAATATGTAAGGCTTTATAAAAATGCGTCTAATTCACGTTTCGATTGAGAATCTCAGATAGAAGCAATTAAAAACTTTTAATTTTATCTTTGCCAAAATTTGCATGTTTTCTTTGACTTTAAAATTTTAATTAAAAATTTAATTTTCCTGTATCAATGGTAAAATTCTATTTTCAATAAAATCTCAATTCTTAGCAGAGATTTTTTACCACCTCATTGTAGTTTCAATTTCTTGCCTATGAAAATATTTTCAATGCACAAATTACGTATAGAAATTAACATATCGATCCCAAAAAAAGTCAATTGAGAAAATCCCACCTATATTTTTCCATAAGAAGCATCTCAAGAACTCAGATTTATTATATTGAAAGAAAAATGGGTCATGAATTTAATGGATGATAAAAAAAATTGAGCCTCACCTTTAGATCGACGTTCTGCTTGAAAAGAGATTCAGTTCCCTGACCCATAGCACTCCCATTGAGTTTCTCCTCCAGAAAATAGATCCTCAGTCTCAAGTTAAAATTCTCTCGCTGTAGCGTCGTCATCTGCTCCTCGTAGTCCCGGACAGTTCTTCCCTGACCCGGTGACCCTTGTCCACAGACACTAAATGACGGTGATCGGAATCCATAGGAATCTGTGTTAGAGAAAATGTGGAGTCAAATTTTTCAGAGAGCCAAAAATAGTAGGAAAAATCTTATTATAAAATGGAAGAAAATCTCTTGTGAGTCATACAACTGCATGAAGAAATTGAGCGACATTCGTAGAGAGTGTTAGCTAGTGATCTCCTGAACGTCAACATGCAGCGCAGCTTCTTCGCACTTTAAGAACTTTTATTTGCCAATTTTAAACCACCGCTTCACAGTTATTTTATTTGTTTTCTAATTTCACTGCGCCAAGAAGCAAAACAGAAAAAAAACCGTCCACACACAAGACAAAATCAGCACGAGACTAAAATTGTACAGTGTAGGTTGATGAACCTTTTACTTTTAGCATAGCCATCCAGGTAAAATTAGTAAGAAATCATCCCTCTCTAAACTCTGTCTCCCAAGGAAACTTGCCAAAATGCCCTGTCTCTAAATCCGTAAGGGAGAAAGAGTGAGAAAGGGAGAGAGAGAGAGAAAGGAAAGAAAATGTGCAAAAAGTAAACTATGTAATAAATGCAAATAAACTTAGAAAGACAGACTGAAAAACACAGAGAGAAATTTTCAAGATGATGTGAAAAAGATCATGGGGCATGTCTAAAGGAATTGCAGTTAGATTCAATTTTTTGGCCAAGAGCCCGGAAAGATGTGTTATTTTTGGGATTATATTTATCTATTACACTACAAAACTTTCTTTTCACATTTCTTCAAAGGAAAAATTCACTCAATGGATGGGAAATTGTGTGAAAAACCTCTCTTGCTTTTCCTTATTTTCCCACATTAATATTCTTCATTCAAAATTCAAAATTTTACTCACATGAATTATCCATTGTGACATCTTGAAGTTGTCCAGGAGTTGTACTGAAATGAAGATTAAAAAAAAAAGAGTTGATATCAGACAAAATACGTAACTCTATCCACTTCCTCTCAAATTATCACTCTAAAAAAAATTTATAATAAAGAAAACTACAGTGAGATGAATGGAGGATTTCACTGAAATTTCGAAACACCCTCATTATATTTCCCTCCTTTTTTTCTGCGTTAAAACTCAACGATATTGAATAACATGACGCACTATTTTTAGATTGAAAGATGAAGATTGTTGAAAAAATAATTGAATGAAAACCCTTCGCATAGGAGGAAATTTCTTCTCTTCAGTCTCTTCTTTTTTTTTGCTCACCCACGTGGCTTTCAGAGAATTCATCCTGAAATTATATTGATGCAATGGAGCTTCACGAGGAAATTCCCTCTGCTGACAGACAATGAAGAATCTTGGTTGAGAAGAGATTCTCAATCTTTGTGTTTTACAGAGGACTAAATACTCTCCTAATAATGATCTTGAATCTCACAATCCCTCTTGGTTTTATAATGAGAAAAAAAATGATTGATTTTTAATAGCTCCTAAAACTCTTCCCATGATCTTAGACATAATTTGAAATAAATTGCCAGAAAAATCTTAAGGATATTTCCAGGTAAAAATAATATCACAGGAAGTATTGTAAAAAAAACCTGTCCACAAGATTTAAAGACATCTGCAAATTTTAATTTTAACATTGTATTCAGGGGACTACATCCATTTTTGCCACTTCAATTGAATTAAACTACAAAGTAAAAAAATTTGCCTGAAAACTGTAATTCTTACACATTTTACCTGAAGACTGTGTAATTTTATACGAAATAATGTAAGAAAATGTACACAACTGTGTAATCATTCGCAGTTGGTTACACAGTTTACCATTACATAAAATTTATATTACACATTTTTAGATTGTGCGTTTTGCTGAAATACATATTTGAGTAACTTTACTAGAATAATCGTCGTAAAAAAGTAAATCAACGATTATCCTTGTAATCTTTTTTTACGGTGTAAATTAAAAGAGGTAAAATGTTTGCTTATTTCTGCTGAATTTTAAGCAGTATTCACGATTGCAACAGCGATTACACAAAACACATACAATGTTTTGTCTTATTTCAATTATTTTAAATCAAATCGAAAACTGCGGTGAAATAATAACTTCTTTTCAATAATATCGACTATCTTTATATCGACTATCTTATCAGTTTGTAACTGATATAAATATTTATCAACAATCCTGCTCTTCTAAGAATGTCACAATAATCGGTAAAAGGTCGACATTCATTATATCCAACAGATATAGATTTATCGATACTATAGATCCGATAGTACCAAAAAGTTATCATTCCATCCCTGCGCTTATCATATTTTCATTTTCCTTTTGCCAAGAATATTTCAGTATTTTTGAGCATTTCCAATTCATCATGTTTATATTATCCAACCCGTGCGGTTATGCCGGCTTCAGACTGAAGGTTTAGCCTAGTTACTTATTTTTCAAAACCTAATGGATCACTTGCCCTTAATATCCACTCGTACACTGAGAAAAAAGAGGGTGCGATTAACTTTTTTTCCTCAGAACTTTAACACTTTTTAGGTGTAAAAAAAATATATCAACATTTTTTAATGTTAAATTTACAACTTTTTAAGGGTAAAATTAACATGAAAAAGGGTAACTTTAACCTTTAATACACCTAAAGAGGGTAATATTTACACCGATTTTGGATCAATAATGCAGGGTAAAATTAACATGAAAAAGGGTAACTTTAACCCCTAATACACCTAAAAAGGGTAATATTTACACCGATTTTGGATCAATACTGCAGGGTAAAATTAACATTTCCGGAATGGTATTTTAACTTTTTCGGATTTCCCTCACAGTGTAAACAATAATTTCCTAAAAAAGCATTCCTGCATAAGGAATTAGAGGAGTTAAGCCAGTTGGGTAAGCCTTAAGTCTGAAGCCCGTATTAGGGTATCCATCGGGCGCGTCCCAGGTAGCAGATAAGGAAATGTTGTAATTGGTCTTATGCCCAACGCACAATAACTTTTGTTTAGTAAATATGTTTTTGACATATCAATGAGAATGAGTGAGATCTAGATATAGTCATCTCGCTCATTCTCGTGGGAAATTTTGAAAACATTTACAAACGAAAGTTATTGTGCGCTCAATAAATTCAATTTTGGTAAAAGTACTTTAAAAAAAATTGGTTAGAGGAGAAAAGGGACAAATCCCTGAATTTGAAAAAGAGATGGCTTAATGAAAAACACTTTCCAGAATACTCAAATGTATCACTTAGATAATATGCTATTAAAAAGGAGTGGAAAACCACCCAATGCTTTGCGAAATTCTTGAGTTTATGACTTAGCTTAGATGCTATACCTAAAAAGTATTTTCGCATCATTTACCGTTGACCAGTTCTTAACCGATTTAAACCGATTCATAAATTACTCAAAAGATCGCCCAAAATAGTTTAGGAGTAATATAATTAACTTTCGGACAAAAATTACTTATTGGTTCATAACCGATTCAAAACCAGTTTATAACCGATTGGAAGAGGTTAAGTATTATCAGAAATTCCAAGACCTTTCCAACGAGCCCAAACCTGACCCATTCGATTGAGAAATACGCTCTCTATGGTTTTCTTAATTTTTGACCTTGGAAAATCGTTATAAAGAATGATTCAACGGTATTTTCGTATAAGGACGAAATATCCACCTAGATATCCTCTAAAACAGAGGTGTGCAAGAAATCGTTGAAACCGAATTAACGTCAAATGAAACATGTATGTCAATGGTTAAAACGCTACTATAACAAACTTATTTTGACGTTAATTCGGTTTCAACGGTTTCTTGCACACCTCTGCTCTAAAACATATTCTAAAACAAAAAAAAATCTCATAGCGTGTTTTCAAACAATTTCAAAAAAAACATGGTTTTGTGGAGTAGTGGGAATAAAATGGCCCTTTTTTATATGCAGTTGTAACAAGAAACAACTTATTTACGACTCCTTTAGGCTTATATGTAAAACATTTTATAATACTTGGAAATTGTTGCATACTAATAGTCCTAATAGTATAAATTCTCTGACAAAAAGCCGTTTGATATTTTACTTTAAAAATTTTAAGATAAAATTTAAAATTTAAGATAAAATAAAAAAGAGAAGTAACCACAAGAATCGGTTTAGGCTTTGAATCTAGGATAATTGGATGAATTCACGAACAAACGAAAAATGGAAAAACAGATAAATGTTCGATCTTAAAAATCCAAGCAATTTATAAAAAAAGTCTTTGGAGTTCTAGTGATAAAGTATCTCAAAATATAGAAAGTGAGCAATAAAAAAATGAGAATCTCTGGTTCTTCCTAACACCATCATATTGTCATCCTAAATTTTTCTACTCATTCCACGAAGAAAACAACCAATAATAAATTTTTTTACCACCTCATTTGGTGAGAAAAGTGTGAAAAATGAGACTCTCCACAGAATTCATTCTCAAACACAAATTCCAACATCTAATTAAATCCCATTTAGTTTCACACCAAAGTATCTTTTCCTTATTTCGAGCAATATAAAAAAGAATTATGTAGGGGAGACCGGGGAGGTTTGGGACAGGGGTAGTGTGGGACAAGGCGATTTTTTCAATTTATTTTTTAAATAAATGGGATTTAACCATTACTGTATCGTAGGCAATATTAAGATGTATCTTGACTAAAAGAATGGATATCCTCAGTTTTATTGTTTTATTTCTATGAACATTTTTTAAAAAAATGATAAAAATCGTATATTTTGACGTCTCAGTTTTCCTCTTTGTATTTTATATCAGCGATATATAATCAAAACTTTTTTATCTCATTAGGTAGCAGAGTAATCTGGGAACATATTGTTATAAAAGTTTCAGAGATTATACGCTCTTGTTTTTTACATAAAGGTTTTAAATACCAAAAATACACGTGGGGATGTTTGGGACACCTGAAAGGGGATGAATGGGACGTTGATTTTCGACAAGATTGTAGGTGGTATGCAATTGTTTATTGTCAAAATGAAGAGTAATGCCCAGTTTCTACTGGAAATCTCCCTCTTGTGCAAAGTTTATCAGCGCAGCAGATTTCTCTAACTACAGGGACAATTAAACCATCATTGTCTTGGGAATCAATAATTCCTTCTCGGAGAATATTCTATCTTTGCCCAATTTAGTTAAAAACGATTTTTTTTCGAAAATTTCTCGAACAAGTTTTCCAGAAAAGGCAAGGCGAGTGATAATTCAGAGAAATAATGAGAAAACAGGTACAATGCAGTTGTCGTAAAATCAAACAGGAATCCATCAATGAGTTCAAAACTAAGAGTTGCAAGAAAATCTACTCGCCTGAGGAATTTGATAATCATGATTGCAATATTAAGAATAAAAAAAGAAAAGAAAAGTAAATGGAAAATAAGAAGAAAATATTTTAAATAATTGATTGACAATAAATGACTCAACTGTACAAATAAAATTGATATTAATTTCTAAGTGTAAATAAAAGATGAAACATTTTTATTTCTATCAGAAATAATTTTAATCTGGTATTTAAAATTAATTAACGTGTTCCAGTAATACAAATTGTGCGTAAAAAACGCGTCCCAAACATCACCTTTTGCGTCCCATACTGCCCCACATCGGGGAGGTTTGGGACAAAGCGTCAAGTAAAATGTTTTATCTTCTTCAAGAAAACTCAGTTGTTTTCCAAGTTCTATCGAGTACTTTTTATAAAGTCAATACCCATAAGTATCCTATAGACCGCATAAAATTGTAATACACTATCGTGGTTTTTTGGAATAGTGTCTCAAAGTCAAAACATGAAAAAGTGTCCCAAACCTCCCCGGTCTCCCCTAGGGGAGAAAATAGGTAAATTCACGAAAATAGCTCTGGTTTTCCTTCTTCTGCATTTGTGTTAAAAGTGAATGAATTGAGCAAGAAAATTGACCTCATTGTGTCTCAAAGAAATTTCCGCATGGATTAGACACTCTTGCAAGTCAATTTGTCTTTATTAATAGAGATTCTCTCCTTGGGCATCCTCTCTCTTTGGAGGTCTCACATGCGATCACCATCAAGATTAATTACTCAACAATTATCTCTTTGACTGTATGTGTTTTTTCGGGTAGGCGGAAAAGGGTTAGAGGTCAATTTGATAAGATTGCGCGTCGTCTCATCTTTTCTTTTTGACACAGGTCAATCATCCCAAAAAGTAGGCCAGAGTGACAAAATTTTTCCGTCAAGATGAAAAAATTGCCTAGCAAGAAGATTCTTCAAGATCGTGTGAAATTTGCCAATAGAATGATCCAGGAAAACAATTTGGGGCAATATCTATTTTGTTGCGAAGGAAGGATTAACAGAGGAAATTTCAAAAGTATCTTTCTAATTGTATCTTTTGAAAAACCACCCAAAATTTTTCTAGTCAACGGATTTTGGACAAAAAAGAAGCTTTTACAAATTTTTAGAAATCTCAAAATACCTCAGGGTAATTTTAAAATAATCCTTAGCAATTCTACAGTGACTAAAAGTGAAGAAATATTGGATATTTTATGCAAAAAACAACTTCAAGTAGTTCGTCTGCCGTTACAAAGTCGTTATTTAAATATTGCTGCACATTTTTGGACATTTACGAGGAAGACTGTGATCGTTCATCAAACAACAGACCTCCGGACATTAAGGAATGCAATTTCAAAAGTATGGAAAATTGCTCAGAGAACGCAATGGTTGGAAAAAATAAAAACAAACTTCCAGAGTAAACTCGAAGAAATACTTCATATCGATAGAATTCAATATTTAATGTACACATGAAGACTCAATAAATCATCGCTTGTATCATTCCTTGTTGTATTTTAATTGGAAGATAATTTTTTAATATTGTTTAACTTTGGTTCTTCAATAAACAATAAGCACAGCTATTGTAATTCAACATCGGTCAATCAATTCAGGTCGATCTTATATTTTCAGGGTCCGAAAATAATAAATCGCAAAACCAAGTCCAGCTGGATGTAGTCCGAAACATATACAGTTTGGAAAAATATATCTTCTTAACTATTTCTTTAAACATGTTAATTTTTTCTTACACACGTTTTCGACTTACAAGTCTTATGCCTTTAAAAAACAGCGATTGAAACATTATTTTTTACAATTGAAACACAACATTTCAAAAATTGTTAAAAAAAAAACTTAGTCAAGTTTTTTTCTACATTCGAAAATAGTAAACGAATTGGTTGATCATTCGCCTTATTCGGCCTATTTGAAAAGTCATCTACAGGCGAAGGTAGCTGAAGCAAGTGATTCCGAATATTTATATTCCAGAAGTGGCAGAGTACCGAGAGGTATGAAAGGCTTTGTGCATTAAATATATTCGATTATATTTAATTTTGGATAGGCATATAGGGGAGACTGGGGCAAAACTTGTCAAAATGCATATTTAATTCTTTCACGAGCTCTGAGAAAACTTAAACGTTTAGTAATGAGCATATTCTTATAGCAAATTTACTGCTCTACAACATTGCAGAAGACTATTTTCCTCTATCTCGAAAGAAATGTGATTTTCGGATCATTTTCTAAAAGTCCGATTTTGTGGAGATTCTCAAAATTGCTGGGGCAAATTTTGTCAGTTTTTAGATAATTTGTGACGTTTTACTCTAGCAAACGTTAAAAATATAAAATAGACATATTTTTATAGGAAATTTATTACTCCACAACTTTGTTTAAGATAATTTTTCTCTATCTTTACGAGAAATGTGGTTAAATTGAGCTAATCAGTATTGATATTTTCTGTAAGCCAAATATTCCAAAAATAGGGCTCAAAATTTCATTATTTTTTATTTTACATAATCATTCCTCGAATACCTTGAATCTTTGTATGTTTAAGAAGGTTCATGAAGGCTATCTATAATAAAAATTTCAAGCTTCAGTCTCTTTTATTTTAGAAAATAGTAAATATTGAAATTATCGTTTTGACAAATTTTACCCCAGTCTCCCCTACTTGGACTTATACTACCTGGAAAGGAGCCTTCCCACAGTTTTACTGTGAAGGCTGATCACCAAAGCTAAGACGGCGACAGACGCTAAAAACTACACAGTCTTTCATTATAACCAAATTGTATTTGTTGAAATTCGGGTCTTGTAGATAGTTGTAAACTAGGTCATCCAAATCTAAGATTATTTTTGCAGAATACTTTCTGTGATTTTTCCGAAACTACGCAAAAAATTTTTACGGCCATTAGATGACCGGTGGGACATAACTCTCTTAGCAAGGTGTTAGGTAATGAGGCCTATTGGCTCCATTAAGTAATAACTTTTTGAAGAGACAAAGGTATTCGAAAATCTAACGAAAGCCTAAAATGTAAGTTCACGTACTCGTCGCTTTAGCGCTGATTGTTCTACAATTTAGAATTTCGGTATTCTCGACACTTCTTGCGTCTTAACGATCACTGAATTTAAATTCCTTACATTACAGGGGGTCCCGGGATTATGCACTTCGAAACTATGCATCTTACGGGAATGTGCACACTCAACTACAGTAGACTCTCTCAAATTCGGGCATTTGGGACCGAAATGTCACTCGAATTAGAGAGAAATTCGGGCGTCAAATTGTTTGAAATGCAACGATTTTTTGTTCATCTGCATGAATATATTGCGTTTACATAACTCGTATTTATTGTAAGTTTCATGAAAACTCATTAGTAATACAAAATCACATTATAACTACGACAAATCATGGCAAATTTAAGGATATTTGATTCATTCGATAATCATAATCAAACTTGAAATATGTCAACAAACTTTTTTCGAATTTAACTGCCGCCCGAATTAAAAGGTAGCCCGATCTTAAAACAGCCGAATTAGCAAGAGTCTACTGTATGCATTAATGCCTATCATAGGAAGTCAATTTGTGATTTTTTTTTAAATACGCCTTTATGTATACTATTGTGTTACACAGGGAAGAAATAATTTCTTTTATTAAGGTAAATTTTTGAATATTTTAATAAATTATTGAAGAACTAAGGCCAAAAAAATCTGTAATGCAAGTCTTTTGGATACCTTCTGGCGCAAAACGCAATTACTCGTCAAGATCGAGTAAGCAATGTAGACCTTCGTGAGGAGCTAAGAGTCGAGGAATTGCTTCTTTGAGTTCTTTGAGATCACAATTTCGATGGTATGGGCATGTTCAACGCATGAATAAAGAAAGATTCCCCAGAAAAGCTATATGAAGCCATTGTGAGAAGACCTTGACCTCGCGGCGGACCTAGGACAAAGTGACTGAATCAAATTCAGGATCTTGTATGGGAGCGCCTTCAGATCGAACCGGAATATCTTCCTGAAGTGTCGGATGAATATGTAGTGACTTAGTTCCATTTAATTTGATAATCAATTAAGAAATCGCTTTGGTTCACGCTACCACTATTCTAAACATTCCCGGGTTCCCCTACTGATCATTTTTTGATGCTTTTAATGCCAATTTTTAATTTTTTACTGCTTATTTGTTTTTGGCTCTTTCAACTTTGAGTAATTTTGACCATTTGCCCAGTGGACAAGCATATCCATAGTATCTATGAATACATATAGATTTTGTTCACTGAAGATTTTTATTTAATGATAAAATTGCGGAGTACGGAAATGTTCTTGTATTGATCTACTCTAGTTTCCACTGTAAAGGTCTTATTCACTTTACTATAAATGTCAACCAAGTTTGCAGACAAACCAAAATTAAAAAAAAGAATCTCAGCTCCCATAAGTTCATATATCTTTGTAACTTCCAAAATTTCTAATTTCTAATGAAAGAATCACAGGTTTCTTTTTGTTTTAATTTATAATATGTAATGTTGTTTTTTTTAACTTTGCAATATTGTTAATAACGATTCAAATCACAGAATTGTAAAATTAGCGCGATTGTTGATACAAGCGACGATGTGTAAGAACATTTTAAATAGAAGAATATGATGTTTTTCTTACCGGAAACTCCTCATGGGTGTTCGACGTTGAGGCGTAGTCGAATTTGAATTGTATCTAAATAATCCAGACATTTTTCCTATAGCAAATTTTTCACATGCACTCAAACTAATATGTAGCCTCTTGCTCTTTCTCTGGTTTACCAGAAATCTATGTGATAAAACTAAGTCTTTGGTATAGAGAGACTTCTTCCGTGAAGATTTTGCCTTGAGACCTTTGGGAAAATCAATGCACTTTTCCCAACACAGAGACACCACAAAATAAAATGTGATAAAATAACAGAAAATTTTATCAGTTTACTTTAATGTGCATTCTCAAATGCACTTTTACACACTTTCTTCACATAGTTTTTCACGTAGATTTTCACCATAAAATACACATATTAAGTTCTTTTTCCTCATTCTAAAATGAGTATTTTGATAAACTTGCACCGAATTATCTGAAAAGATTTTGTTCAAATGAATGGTAATGTACTGCAAAATTCATCCAACTACTGTCTTGCGGCCATTTCTTAATTTCTTATCAGTCCAAAAGCCACTTTATCAGTCAACAAACTTCCCTCACGCGCGATTCATCGTCGCAAAGTCTAATTTTTCCAATTGGAAAAGTTTATGGAAAAGTCTTGTGTTGTGGTTACAAGGAAAACTATGGAAACCACATTTTGGTGTAGGATTCGCATTAAAAATAATCCCTCAAGCACGTGGTGGCAAATAAACCCAATGCAAAACCACGTGGACTCTTTTATTTAATTATGAACTATTTCAACCATCCTCAAAAAGCGGTTGGTGAGCAAAATATCTCGTTCCTTGATTGAAGTGAATTGTGTTTATTTCAATTCAGCAAAATTTTTCATTACAATTTCCTCCTCTTTTATCTCTCTCTCATGCACACACTTTATTATACAAAATAGTCGACCAAACCCATTGCTAAGTGAACTTTATCATCACTCAGCTCTGGCCATTTGCCCATTACAAACAGAACTCAGAATATAAAGTGAGAGAAAAAATTAATTTCATACCAATTAGTTGGTTTAAATTGAAGATAAAAAAACTAGTCATTTTCTCCACTCAAAATTCATTTCTTTTTCGATAAGAAAAATACCATACAGTAAGAAAATGAACTAGTAATTGAGAAAAGTTGTGGGAGAGAAGAATTACAAATTAAAAATTATTCATTGCTCATGGTCTCTGTGATTCTATTAATAAATTTGTAGAAGAAAATTGCGTCTCAGAATCACATTTGTGTGATCACAATCAATGGCAAAAAAATTAACAGAAAATTGCAAAGAAAAATGTGTCGCAATTGAAAATTTTGCGCCCACATTTTTTCTTTCAATAAGAATTTCTGATGCATTTTAATTTAAGTGTCTCTTAACATGAAGACTTTTTATCAGTTAAATGAATCATTTTCTTTATCTTGAGTGCAATCACCAAATTCAACTAAAATTTCAGAGAAATTGAAAGCTTCCTGAACAATAAAGTGAGACAATAAAGTGGCTAAGATTACGCAGAATGTTCAATCATCTGAATTTGATTCATTCCATTGAAAGTAGGTTTTGTCAATTTTAATGAATAAGGACAATATCACCAATTTAGAATACAATAAATGTGATATTTTTGAACAGGAGGGTTCATCGAAGATTGAAAGTCGATATCTAATACCGTTTGATTTACATATGGATCAGAGGAAAGACAACAAAAAATCTGCAAAAAACTGTATTTTTAGAATAAATTCATAAGGGAGACTGGGGCAGAATTATCCAGCAAATGAAATTTTTCATTGCGTATAATTTGTAAGAAAAATGTTTGTAACAGGCTGATAAATATTTCAATGAATTGGAAGGTATGTGTTTTCTTCAAATAAGTACAGTAGAGTTCCTCAAATTTGAACATTTGGGGGGTATAGATGACATTTCTCACTCTTCAAATTTGAACAATATTTTCAAAAACATAACGGAATTCATGTAAAATTCAATTTTCCTAAATTAAGATGAACAATTTTAGAGAATATATAAATGTAATTTATTGTGAAATAGATGGAATTTGTTGCGGAAGTTAATATAATATCATAATATTGAGGAAACATCAGAGAAAAATGGCACTCCACGCAAAACTTTCTTCACATAACCTCAAATTTTACATTTTGAACTCAACCGTCGTTCAAATTTGAGGAGTTCAAATTTGAGGAATTCTACTGTAGTGGTTTATTCAATATTCCGTCTACGGCAGGCTAGAACATCCCACTGTCTAATACCATGCGTGGCTACTTCTGCCCCGCCTCCCCTACCCATATGTTACCGATTAAGCTCGATGTAGTTTGGTTTTAAATTTCAAAACCCAGCGAGCACAGTTATGGCCAGTAGCGCACAATAACTTTTGTTTGTAAACATGTTTTCAAAATTTCCCATGAGAATGAGCGAGATGGCTAGATAGATCTCACTCACTCTCATTTAAATGTCAAAAACATGTTTACTAAACAAAAGTTATTGTGCGTTGGACATTAGCTAAAATAGGCAGCGTTTTCAGTAAAAATATGCTGAAAACGCTGCCTATTTTAACTAACTGTACTCGCTAGGAACCTTTGAATTTCAAATTCAGATTTGATCAAATTGATTAAAAAATAGTCCCTACAGATTGGTTAACCATTCTGCTAATATATTTGAGAACGTTCCCTGAAAAGTGAAATAAAATTTCCATTGAATATTCCAAGTAGATTTTCCGATATCTTTCGGGCCAAGACTACATGGATGTAAACGCTAAAATTCCGCACTTGTTTTTCGCTCTAACGCTATAATTCTTGCGAACTAGACATACTCAAATGTACGATATGGTAGCCATATTTATATAATTCTATTCCCCCAAATGCCAGACTATCCGTTGACGGAATAACAGGCTACTTCCAGTCTCAGTCCTAATAATTTAATTTACTTTTTTTCTCAATATTGCCTTTACCTTATATCCACTTACTTAAATTTTAATAGTAACTTTTTTTATTCTTTTGCCAAACATTGTAAGAGGGGCGAACCCTATTTGAGAAATTAATAAATATAATAAATAAATAATTTTCAACTCAAAAGTAGAACAACTGAGTGTTCGTCTGATAGATGAATTCTCCAAGTTCCAATTTATCAATTGACACTAATATTTGTGGATATTTTTTTCGTAGAAATTTTCTATGAAAATTCCACGCCATTTTTAATGAATTTTAGGTATTATTTTGAAGAAAAATGTAAAAAAAAATCCATTGGAAAAATCGTGGAATTCCGTAATATTAAACCATGGAAGCCTCTAAGGTCGTTACATAGAAAATTCCGCGGAAAATGTCGTGGAAATAAACAGGATATTTCCGATTTGTGAAAGGACTAACTGCTGATTATACCGCTAATAATCCATAGGAAAAGAGGTACAGTAGAGTCTCGCTATAGTCCATATTTGGTTTCAAATTTGACACTTGGGTCGCACTATAGTCCATGTAATTTTTTAAAATTATCAACGATTTTTAGTATTGAAATTGCTCGACGGCTTCCACTTTCTTTGCGATTGTGGTACTTGTCCTTGCTCTCTTCATTGTGGATCACAATTACCACAACTACTTAATAAAGTTTGCCAAAAATATTAAAATAATTATGCATGTCGCATACTAAAAAACATAACCTAACTTAAAATCAGTGTTTTGAAATCAACGGTCGATAAATTGTGGACTATAGAGCGATGGCCTATAGCGAGACTCTACTGTAGAAATATTCGTCGGTAAAGTCCATGGAAACTCACGGACATTTCGTATTAGACGATCCTATACAGGTCCAACTCCATATCTGTTATTCCTTTATTTATTTATTTTTACCAGATGATAAGAACAAATTTTTATTGATTGATGATTTGGTATTTTTGAATACATATAGGTGAATTTATTTCGGATCTCCCAACATTTGATTTTGGTCAAAATAGGCCTAAGACCTTGGTAAGGGGGTTAGATAAGGGGGGAAACAAAAAAAAACGGTCCTATACAGAGTTCCGCAAAGTTCATGGAACCTAGAAGGAAATTTAGCGTCAAATTCCTCCTCGGAAGCCCACCCGGATTTTGAACAGTAAAATCCAGAGAACTTCACGCGGCTATTTAGCGGTAAAATCTTCAGAAATGGCAGAAAAGACTGCTGGAAATCCAATGGAATTGCCGCGGCCGTTGGCTATAGGGTAACAACATTCTTAGGTGTTAATTGTAGGGATTCGATGAATTTTTATAAATATTTAAGTTTTGTTAAACAAAAATTAATAATTTTACTGATAAAATATATTTTTTTTACTATTTTATTTTTTGCTTATTTAAAATAAATTGAAGAAACGTAAAAGAATTTTATCAATAGTATTTTAGAGTCACAGTTTTTCAAAAACCCCAAATCGATATCACTTGTTGTTTGGTCTTTAAGATTCAATAGATTTACAAATTGTATTAGGACTGAGAAAGCCTGTCCTGACGAAGACTCTTCTAATAGCCAACGGTACCAATCACTGTTCAGCTGTGGTGGTATCTTTGAGGAGTGCTATAACGGCGGCTAACTTCAAGTTACGATATCGCTATAGTTCCGTTAGATGGGGTCGATAGGGTTGTTCAACGAGATATTCTGGAGGCACAATCGAATTGGCTCCTCAGTCGGTCTTCACCAATGAAGCGAGGAGGACCCCCGATTCGTAGCTGTCTTAGAATGGGTAATGGGGCTCAATTCCGGGAGGCTAGCGATGAAGGGTGCTCCAGCATGTTGTGGTATGGGTGTGTAGCATTCGTTGCTACAAAATGGGGCGTCATTTTAATTTCTCATGAATGAAGCTGTCTTTTGAATCTGGGTTTTTAATACGAGTGCAAGGGATTAAAATAATATACGGGAAACTGGGCACCACCGAACACGGAGTAGCACCGAACATTGCGATTTTTTAATCAGATATTAGGCTTCAGAGGAAGTGACCTGTATGAATTTATAGATATTATAGGGATGCTGGTTAACTGAATGAATGGTCGTCATCGTTCAAGTAGTTTATAAACAAAAATCAGTGTTCGGTACTACCCCATGTTTAGTGGTGCCCCAGTATCCTTCATACTTTTCTTCTTCTATTTTATGTAAGGCTGTCGGACTCATTCGGGTCCATATAGCCAATTCATTCACTCAGTTTTAATTTGGAATTTTCTGTTTATCACATGTAATTCACTTTTTTATCACTTTTTTTTCAAAATCACTTTTCATTATTATTATTTTGCGTTAACTACCCAGTATCCCCTATAGCTGTTAAAATGCAAACCATGCATTTTTTGAGCCTACCGCAATGGGCAGCGCCTCTTATCAATCATTTTTAAAAGCTTGCATATTCAGTAAGTTGTAAAAGTCGCAACTACCACCACGATAAATTTTAAAAAGTATTCATCACTCAATTATTGCTTATAAACGGCAAAGTCTGATGACAAACGACTGAAAATTATGCCAATGAACAAATTATCCTCTTCTCTATTCCGCATTGAGATACAAATTAATTCAATTTGACACGATAACTTCCCTGGAATTTGTAGCACTATCTTTTCTCTCTGTAAACAATGAGAAACCTTTGTGCTTTGTCCATCTCAGACGGATTTTTATCCCAGAAATCAGTGTGAATAGAGCGACAGATTCACTCGCAGAAGCCCACAATTGCGTTCAATTCAGAGATGATGTATTTTTTATTGAGTGTCACGGTCAGAAATCCCCCTCGATGCATTTTTTTTACCCAAATGAGGGTAGAAGCATCTGTGTGGGTGGGATCAGTGCTCATGATGACTCATTTTGAGCCCTAAGAGAAAACTTAGGAAATGAACTCTTCCCAACACGTGGACAACACAAAAGGATTTCTGAGACCACATTTTTTGTTCTTTAAATAAAGTTTTAGAGCAGCTCCAAAAATTACTGAAAAAAATATGCCTATTGCACAATCTATGGCACAAAGTCATGCCCTTTTGGGTGAAAAGTGTGACAAACTGATAAGAAATTATCGCTGAAGCCAGCTGCAGAAGAAACTTTACACAAGAAGTCACTTTTATAGCTGTGATTAAAATGCTCTAATGGTATTCTCTGTCTCTCCACTCAGAGAAACTGTCTAGTCTAGGAGGAAAATATGTGAAAATTTCCTTCTTTAAAAACACTTTTGCTAACTTTTTCGTCTTTTCAACACAATTGCACAAAAATTTCCTTAAAATTGAACACAAATTGACTTTCTTTTCTAAGACTTCCTGTTCACTTTTCAACACAACCTATGATGTCCTCCTGCATCCCACACTAACACGCAATTTACACTTTTGTGAGAAAGTGAAGGATGCTGGAAAATTTCCCTTTCACTCCAGCTGTGGCCTCAATCTCTCCCTCACTCCGGGAAATTTTCTTTCTTCACTCTCGCCACCCGAAATGCCAAAGATGTGCTCACAAAACGCATGCTCGGAGAATTCTGTGTTTTCAGGAGCGATCACAGTGCTGAACTAAAATCTCTCCTCGAGAGAATCTCATATCGAATTGACGATTCTTTAGTGAACACAAATAGAAGAGCGCCAGAGTGGGATTTCGGGGTGGAAGGCACCCATAGTTTACAAACAGTACCGTAACCCATGTGCTTATACTTTTTTTTTAACAAATTGAATAAATTTTGGTGGTATATTTTCTTGATTTTTTGAACTCCCGGACCTCCCAAAATTTCCACCTTCTAACCCCCCCCCCCCCCCCTCCGGAAAATTTCTTTTATCAAACAGCTTCGCGAATTCGAAACTTGATGCCAGCCTGTATCCAGAGCTAGAGGCTAAACGGTTAGAGATAGCAACTTGGGACCTTTTGGGGGACCCCTATCATAAGTTGATCCGATGAATATGAACCTTCAGTTTTTCGCCACTTCTTGTCGTCCCCTCCAAACCACGTTTTTAGACGTTGACTACACTGGTAAAAATAAAAGGGTCACTTGGGATCCTTTCAAAAGGGTCACGGCTTAAAAGAGTCATTTTCATCAAAGAAAAAGGGTGAAATTGATCATTCATTAAAGGATGCCTTCAGGGACCCATTGAAAGGATCACATGCAGTGACCCTTTCAAAGGTTCCTTGATTCGATCTTTTCAAAAAGGTCGACATTCTTCATGATTTTCCAGCCAAATTATTAAAGAAAAATAGTCCAAAAAGTATTTTCTGTGTTTGCTCAACAGAAATATAAAGCTAAACACCAAAATTTGTGTACTGCACTTCTTTTATATAGAGAAAATTGCGTGAAAAAAAAATCATTGAAATAAGACCCTTTCAAAAGGTTCAAAAATTTTACCCTTTTAATTTGATCAATTCTTCTGCGATTTTTTCATCAATTCTTCTACGTCATTTAAATAAAAAAAGCAGACGAAAATGTTTTTCGAGGATTTACTCGAGCGATAAAATATTGCTGCAAATGAAAATTTATTAGTTTTTGCATTGTGTCATGAGATATTATTGATTGAAATTCACATCAGAAAGTGAACATTTGAACATTTGAAAGGGTCACTTGAATTGCCTATCGACCGTTAGAGGTTTTCCTCTCCCACCACTATGTCAAAAGTCACGCCACCTCCATACGTCAGTCAGTGTCAAACAACGCGCAATAAGAGTCGGCAGTGAAAAAAATTATTCAGTTCGAGTGACAAAATTAGTGGCTCAAGTGATATTGGAGGTAAGTAAAAGTGATTATCGATGAAGAAATCAAAGAAAATTTAATGAAAAAGTGTAAAATTGTGCGGCAATTGACTAGAAACAACACAGTTGAGTGAAATACAGAAACATGAACTGACACGAAATAGACGCTGTGTTTTGTGTTTTGCTGTGAAAATTATTAGCTTTATTGTAGGAAAAATCTCCGTGTTTATCAGTCATCATCCTAAATTGATCGAAACCCAAAGGATATTGACTGATAAACGCGGTGCAATTGAGAAAAATGCAAACAACAAAAATCTTGTTGAGGGAATCCGGAGATGTGAAATGAATATTCCCGGAAACCCTTGCGCTGTGTATTTTAATCGTTTTGTTTTCTTTTTAGATCATTCCAGGCGAATTCAGAGATTATTTTCATCACTTCTGATTATCACCATTATCACTGATATCCAGGGATTATCAGGGTAAGTTTCTAAAAAAAAAGGGAAAAACTAAAATAAAATTACCTCACATATTAACGACTGTATTTCATTTACATTTTTGTATAATAATTATAATTTCAGCTACTTTTGGACTTCGAGTCAAAATATGGATCTAAAAATGTCCGTTCAAGTCTCACAGCAATGTTGGGAAATATTGATCAAGAGTACGAGATGCTTCCGGAAAACAGAAAGAAAAATAATAATGAATATATTGAGGGTAACTCAGTTGAAAAATTTACATAATATTTTTTTTAATCCACGTTTTTCTTTTTTTCTAGAATGGCCCCCAACAATTCGAGGATTTCTCAAAATTCTCTCCTTCTTCCCTCCGGTAAATACAGACAAAGAAAACAAAAGGGCGACTATTAAACAATCTCTTCAATCCTTCCTGATGTTTTATCCACTGGGAACCCCCCCGTCTGAGATTATCACAGAAATTAATAACACTGGACGAGAGATTCCAGTCAATCTCCAATTTTTACGTGAAAGTCAACAACACAATCTTAAAAGTTAAAGCTGTCGACTTCATCGATGCTTTTGATTTTTATTTCAAAATTCATTTTTCTTTAAAAAATATTGAGTATAAGAAATGTCATGTTTCTTTCTTTAAGTTCTTCCAAAAATATGTATATATAAAATTGAAATCGAAAAAGTCTCACCAACAATGAAGAATTTGGCAATACGCCTACGATTGGATTAAAAAAACAACAAGATAAAAAACTTCGATTTAAAAAAAAGGACTTTATTTACAATTAAAAAAATATTCATTTTTTTTCAGTAAAATAAAATTTGGAAAAATGACAAATTGTTTTTTTATTTTTATATTCAAGGAGAAGTTCGAATTACACAATAATGGTATAATTCGCAAAAAATACAAATTTTGCAGCAGATTTTATTCCTCTTAAAATTATTTTAAGGAGATAAATGCTCTACCAAAATATTTTTACAATTCCAGAACCTTATTTCGAAAAAGAAAAGAAAAATGTGAGTAATGATATATTGTTAAAAGTGACCATATTAAAAGTTCCATTTAACCCATTTAAAAGCGTCATTAGATGACCCTTTTGAAAAGGATCCCCAAAGTGACTCTTTCAAAGTCTCAAAATTTGACCCTTTCGCAAATGGTCAATTTGATCTTTCAAAGAAAGATCAAATTGAACAATTTGAAATGGTGGATCGTATTTGACCCCCCAAAAGGATCGCGAAAGGGTCAATTTGACACTTTTTTTTTTACCAGTGTATATTGTTAAAAGTGACCATATTAAAAGTTCCATTTAACCCATTTAAAAGCGTCATTAGATGACCCTTTTGAAAAGGATCCCCAAAGTGACTCTTTCAAAGTCTCAAAATTTGACCCTTTCGCAAATGGTCAATTTGATCTTTCAAAGAAAGATCAAATTGAACAATTTGAAATGGTGGATCGTATTTGACCCCCCAAAAGGATCGCGAAAGGGTCAATTTGACACTTTTTTTTTTACCAGTGTAGGTGGACGTTTCGAACGTTTCGTCCATATACGAATATACGTTAAATCATTCTTAATAACGGTTTTATAAGGTCAAATGTTAAAAACTCTCCAAACAGTACAGTAGAGTTTTCTAAATTCGAAAGCTCGGGGCGTATTTTTGACATTTCTTACCTCCCAAAATTCGAACGATTTTTTCAAAACTAACGGAATTTATGTGAGATTAAATTGTACTTTGAATCGAATTCCCATGCTTTCTTACAGGTTTTAGTGGTAACATAGTTGGTTTTCATTTTATACGATCATAATGTTTGTAAACATTCAGGAAGAAGCACATAAATATGGTTTTCATTCATTCAGAATACGAATTTTTAACATAACCCCACAATTGACATTTTGAATCCAAACGTCGTCGTTTGAATTTGAGATTTAGATTTGAGAGAGACTACTGTATATTTCTTAACCGAATGGTTGGTATCATATTTGACAAGTATAACTCGGTTCCAATTGGTTATGATTAACCGGTAATGTACCGGTTATGATGACTATGTCACATATAAGATTAATATTATGATTAATACTTTCTGAACTGCGAGAATACCAAAAAAAGATAGCAAGTGTTTTATCTTGCCTCTCTCTCGTGTTTCGATCGAAAACTGACCGAATCACAGTTGGCACGCATGGAAAATTGCTCGAATTGCTTGTAATACGGTTCAGAAAACAATTAATACGAACAGTAATCTTACTTATCGTATTACTCCACTGTAGTGCACTCTTTCTAACACACGTGATTTTCCATTTGAAATTTTGCATACTATATACTTCTTTTTCCGGCTTTTCTTAATATTAATATTAATCTTATATGTGACACCACGGTGAAACGATAACTTGTTTTACATACAAAGTTCTATTGCATTAATCCTCATTTATTAAGGCCGATATTTTGAATGATTTGGTTATGAACCAAACTAGTTGTGAACGAAATTGGTTGTGAAAGTACTTTTGAGGTATAACATCCAATAACTATAACTAGTTCACAACAACTATTAATTTACCAAAAATGTATGGAAATGGCCGTGGTATCACATATAAGATTAATATTAATATTAAGAAAAACCGGTGAGAGAGGTATATAGTATCCAAAATTTCAAATGGAATATCACGTGTGTTAGAAAGAGTACATTCTAGTGGAGTAATACGATGAGTAAGATATTACTGTTCGTATTAATTGCTTTCTGAATCGCGATGAAAGGCAATTCGAGCAATTTACCATGCGTGCCAACTCTGATTCGGTCGGTTTTCGAGCGAAACACAAGAGAGAGGCAAGATAAAACACTTACTATCTTTCACTTGCTATGCTTTGTTGGCATTCTCGCAGTTCAGAAAATATTAATCTTAATATTAATCTTAATATTATCTTAATATTAAAACACTTTGAAGCAATATTTATTTAGGATACTTTTCGAGAATTTTGGTGAATCTCATTAAAAAATATGCATTTTATCCAATTATGCCTGTTATTGCCATTCAATCAAATGTGAAAATTTTTGAATCAAGAATAATAATTAGGGTAAGTGTGCTAAATTTCGGCATATTTGCTTGCAAGCGCCAAAGTGTTAGGTTTTAAATGTAATATATTATAATACAAATTGAATTTTTTTGTTACTTCATTTTAAGGAGTGTCGCTTGGAAACTTGTAGACAATTTATCGTCTTTATTGCCTTTGAAATCAGTCTTAATGCATTTTAATATGAATAAAAATGTAGACATAACTTTTGTAACCTATTTCGGCCACCTTGGTTCTCATAGTTCCGTGTCCTTCCGAAATTCTTGCAGTCTTTTTCACATCATCTCGATCGTAGAATGGACATTTTTTGCTATTATTTTGCATTATTTTTTGCATAAACTAAAAATTCATGGAATTTTGAGGAACAAAAGAGGTGGCCGAAATTGCAAGCTGGCCGAAATTTGGTACACTTACCCTAACAAGCCATTTTTCGAGAGTTAAAATAATTCTATTAAAGAATAACAGAAAATAACAAATAGTTGATGTTACATTCATTGCTATTGGTCGAGCGCTATATATATATATATATATATATGTATAAAAGGAAGCAATAAGTCTAATAAACACTGATTTTTAAAGTTAAAAAACATATTATTTTTCTACACCGGCTGTATTTTCTACATTGGCAAGATCTCAACAAAATTCTTGTTTTTGGTATGGAATTTCTTAATTTAAAAACATTGACTTTAAACGAAAGAATGACAAGATTTTGTCAAAAGGATGTTAAATTGGAAATTATCGAACCTTTGACTAACCTTTCCAAACCTTTTTGTCAAAGGTTTGTAAATTTTGGAGATAGTAAACTTATTTGTTAATATTAATCTCCTTTTGGCAAGAAATCCAGTTGACGCACGTTTTTACAAAACGTTTGTAATATTCTATCTATATGAAATTATCTCCTTTTGACAAATTTTCGACAAGACATCTTTTTCAGAGTACCTCAAATTCTTCACTGATAACCTCAGAATGCATGTGAACTTGATTCTGGGAGAATTTTGTAAGTAAAGAATCGCATAGAGCAAATTTTAATTGGTTTATTTCTAAACTTATTGGGATGAGTGTAGACTCGTTTGCAAGATTTTTCAATGCTTTCAAAATTTAAAATCAATTTATAATTTTATAGAGCGATGTTATTTTACACACACAAAGTCCGTTTGAGTAAATTCAAATATTTTATTTATTCCAAGTTCATTTTTAAATTAGGGTGGGGCAGTTTCGTACACCTGAAGTCTTTTTTAAAGATTCATTTGGAACATTTGGCAAACCTTTGTGAACTTATATTCAAACTAAGTGTAGCTGCTTTCAAATTAAATTGGTATATTTTCGAAAGTCGTACATGTCTGAAACTGCCCCATGTCCCGGATAAATTATTTACAAAATGCTCAAATTTCTGTACATTGCATTGCATAAACATTTAAAAATCTTAGGATTTTATTTATTCAAAGAAAAAATTAAAACAAACATGTGTGAAGCCAATTTTTGGGAGTGTTATTGTAGTCATAAACTCGAGCATTCCGCAGAGCTAGAACGCTTTGTACATTTTTTTTCAATCATGCATTATTTTCGGAAGCCCTGCAACAGTTAACTCTCTAATTTTTATCACCTTTTTAATAATTCTATTATCGTCCCATATCTTCTAATTCGAGTTCTTATTGATTCAAAGAAAAAATCATGTTATTTTATATGAGAAGGATAGAAAACAAACCGGAATCTTCCTTCCAAAAAAAAAACCATCCTTAGCAGCTGTTTCAGCTGCAGGAAAATTTCTACTGAATGCAATTTTCTACCTTCTCCCTCTGCAGCATCCCAGGCATCCAGCGAAAGAGACAGATGGGAAACAGATGGAGAGAAATTGAAATTAAGTCCCACAAATGAGCCTAGAAAAAATTGATTTATTGGCCTCAAGTGGTTCCAACTTCCAACTGGACCTGTTGCCCATTCTCATTCACTTTTCTCTGAATTTCCCTTGAGCCCATGCAAAGGAAACATGTAAAACCTCAAGACAAGTGATCTTGGAGGATTTTTCAATGTCTTTACTCTTGTCATTTCCGTTGGGGACCAGAATATTGAGAAAATGAAGAAGATGAAGAAAAACGAATTTTGAAGCCGGAGATGGAAAAATGACAGGTGAGGGAACGCTTTGCGAAAAGGTGATTATTGAACAAAATACTCACTTAGCAATGTCTCCTTTGGACTCGTTTTGTTCTACGTGAGTTTTAGAATCCATTTTATGCAATTCTTCTGAGAAAATCACAATTTTTCACAAAGAAAATCACAAAACAAATTACGAAACACTTTTACTGTTTTCCACCTTTGAATGCGACATGCATGCAGTGAAGTTAGCAGCATACCAGCATATGATAAAAGCTTTCCGGGAGCTTTCCGGAAAGTGATTGCCAACTCAAAAAAAGGTTATTTTTTAATTTTTGTGCATTTCTTTACTATTTTTATTATTTTATAGTCTTTGAAGAATATGAAAAACAACATTAGTGTAAAAAAAGATACTGCGATCGTTGAACTGAATTTACGTAGAAAAATATGCTAAAATCAAGTATTTGCTGCTCAATAATCATATGGAAAATCGCCACAAGTTTTTTGTTTATTATTTTCAATGTCTGGAATTTCTATCAATTATTAGAGATTTTTCCATTGAATATTAAAAAAGAATATGAATATATAATAGGTAATGATTTGGAAATATTCTGACTTGGAGAAACAATCTGAATTCAATTGTATTTTCAGTTGGAACGGGAGTTGGTGGATCAACTGTTGCTTCTGGGATTGAGAGTGAAGATGTTTTGATTTTGGAGGCCGGTACTGAACCTTCCTGGTTGATGAACATTCCAATGTTGACGCCAATTTTGCAAAATGGTCCGTATGATTGGAATTTCTACACAGAATCCCAAGAGAAAAGCGCTAAGGGCTTGAAGGGAAGGCAGATTCACTTCCCTTTGGGCAAAGTTGTGGGCGGATCTCACGTACTGAACATGCAGATTTACATGCGAGGGCATCCTGAGGATCATCGGGTCTATGTAAATGGTGAGTACAATTTCCACAGGGATATTGAGAGATATTTCGAGCAGTTTGAACGCGATTTGGGGCCTGAAGAAGTAAAATTTCGCACAAAGCTCGCAGATGCATTTCAAGAAGCTGGCCAGGAAAGTGGATATGGCCCCTTTGAATCCGTTCGTGTTACCCAGAAGCATGGAATGCGTTTCACAGTGGCGGATTTTTACAAAGAATTAAACAGAAATGGGCACAGAGTTGTTTCCGGGGCTTTTGTGACTCGAGTCACTTTTGAGGAAGATTTGGCAACAGCCAGTGGGGTAGAATTCACAAAATCCGGGAAGGAATACTCAGTGAGGGCTACAAAAGGGGTTATTTTATCCGCGGGGACTGTAGGAAGTGCAAAAATCCTTTTACAGTCCGGAATAGGACCTATGAATCATCTCAAGAATGTTGGCATTCCTGTAAGAGTTAATCTTCCAGTTGGTGAGAATTTGATCGACCACGTTAGCACAGGATACAATATCCTACTCCTCAATGAAAGCCTCTCCCTGGATTGGAGTGATATCTTAACGCCAAAAAGCCTTTGCTCCTTCGCGAAAGGAGAAGGACCCTGGACAATGCCTGGCTGTGAATCCTCTGCAATCTTGAGCCTTAGCTCAGACATTCCCAATCTTCAATTCATGGTCCTTCCAGTAGGGCTAACTCAGGATTTTGGCGTGCATCTAAAGAACATTGCTAACATTGACGACAAAGTCTGGGAAAAATATTTTGGGAAAATGCTCGGTATGTCAGCAGCTACAATTCTTCCGGTTGTCCTTCATCCGAAGAGCCAGGGCGTCATAAGGCTGAAAGATTCCAATCCTTACTCATCCCCTGTGATAGATCCGCAGTACCTGAGTCATCCTGAGGACCGTGAAGTGCTCCTCAAAGGCATTCGAATCCTCCAGAAACTCATTGACACTGAAGCAATGCAGAAGATTGGGGCTGAAATCAATCCACTGCCATTCCCAGGCTGCGAAAACTTTCCTTGGGACTCTCGGGATTACTGGTTGTGCTACATTGAACATCTGACTCTGACTACATTTCACCCGGCGGGGACATGCAGCATGGGAAGTGTCGTTGACAGGAATTTCCGGGTGCTGCATATGGAGAAACTTTTTGTTGTGGACGCTTCTGTGATGCCCAAACTGCCAAGTGGAAATCCCATGGGGACAATTGGGATGCTTGCACATCGTTTTCTAGCCGTAAATGGAATTTCTAAACATTTTCCAACTGAGATTTCAAGTTAATAAAAAAAATATTAAAAAATTATTAAAATTTCTTCTTTTTGATTTAAAAAATGATTTGTAAAATTTTAAATTAGAGAACTTTTGTAGCTTACAAAGTACTAATTGAGCTAGAAGAAAATAGGACACCTTTGATACAGGGTTTTTCTCGTTTTTCTCCTATTTTTTAAATGGAACTTTGATCTTACCATAATTCTCTATTTTATACCATAATTTTTAAGAAAAAAGCCCTAATATCAATTATGCCCTATTTCCCTATATGGCGAAGGAAAATTCGCGGAGTGCTCGATCTTAGTCAAGGGGTAACTCATATAGCGAAACCCCTGTCGTTTGCCCGAGAAACCTAATAGATTTGCGAAACCCAAGAAATACAAAAGAAATAAATTTCACTATATCCGAGAAATCCATAAATGTCTCGTGAGAATCCCTATAAACTAAAAAAAAAAAGTTTCACGAAACAGAAGAAACCGAAAAAAAATGTTTGAAAAATCCAAAAAATTCTTCCAATCCATAAACAAAAAAGTTTCACAAAACCCAAGGGATAACTCATTCCCATTTTTTCTGACAAGGGTTTCTCGGGTTTCGCGATGCAATTTTTGGGTTTCTCGGGTTTCGCGATGCAGAAATTGGGTTTCTCGGGTTTCGCGATGCAAAAAGTGAGTTTCTCGGGTTTCGCGATGCAAAAAGTGGGTTTCTCGGGTTTCGCGAACCGTTTCTCAGACAATTGACGAGGGTTTCTCAATATGAGTTACCCCTTGACAAAACCAGAGAAACTTGAAAAAAATTTGCAATACCCGAGAAACACAAAAATGTTTTGTAAAACTCGATAAAATAAAATAAATGATTTTATGAGAACAAAATAACACAAAACATTTACAAAATATGAAGAACTGAAGAAATCTTTAACAAAAATCGATAAATGAAATAAAAGTTTAACAAAACCAAAAATATTTTTTGTGAGCTATCCAGTAGGGGAGACTGGGGCAAAAAGTCACAAAACGGATGTTTTATTTTTTTATTAGTTCAAAAATTTTTAATTAGCGCAGTTTTATAGGAAATTTACCGCTCTAAAACTTTGTGAAAGTCATTTTCCTCTATTTTGTAAGGAAATATTGGTTATTGCACTGGATGATATTAATTTATTTAAAATTAAATCGATTTTTTAAAGATCAAAATTGATTTTCTGTCAAAATTTAAAGCTTTTCTTTTTAAAAATAAAATTTTCTACATACCAAAATTGATTAATTTAGCAGGGGAGACTGGGGAAAAACTCACAAAACGGATATTTTATTTTTTTACAAGCTACTCGAGTGCTTCAAAAATTTCTAATTAGCGCAGTATTATAGGAAATTTACCGCTCTACAACTTTGTGAAAGTAATTTTCCTCTATTTTGTAAGGAAACACATTTATCGAACTATTTTCTAAAAGGTAATTTTGTAACTATTCTCAAAAATGCTGGGGCAAATTAAGTTAAATTAATTCAATTGAATGCTTTATAACCGCAAGAAACCTATTTTACGTGCAATAACTTTTCGGATAAAAATTAATAAATTAATAAAATAATAATAATAGGATTCATATCGTTTTGGAACTATTTGCGTTTTGTTAGGGATTCAATAATTCTCCAAACGGACGTAAACTTGTCCGAAAAGGTTGAGAAACACGCAGTCTACTAAAGCCCTTTTAATCTTTGAACATAGACGAAAATTTAGCAAATAAAATTCTCTATCAAACCCATAAAACAGATTGTTAAGGACAGTTCTAGTTTTCGAGATATTTTTGATTAAACTTGCTAAAAAGTTAGATTTTTCCTTGTTTTCTGACATATATGAGACTATAGCGCCCCTGGTGTCAGTTGCACGAACTCCATCTGTCCAAAGGATTATCGGACATGCAAGGGAGAACAAAGGTCCCCTTTTAAGAAATAAATCGGTTCAGCAGAATCGGAGACATAAGGCACCCAAGTATCCAAAAACAGCAAAAACGGGTTTGCCTAGATTGCAGGCGCAAAAACAAAATGAATTCAAAATGATAAGTATTTTCGTAAATCATTTGACCCTAGCATTAGAAAAAAATATGAGAACCCAGGGACAAAATCGCCGTTGCAGTGTAATTAAAAAAATCGTAGTGTTTACGACTACTACATGTTTACTACTGCCCAAGTTTCCCCTATTTTACTTTTCCAATGAATAATAAATTTCAATGAATAGGAGAAACTGGGGCACCACCAAACACTGCTATTCTTTAATCAGATATTTGACTTTTCACGTGAGAAATTCACGGTTTTTTGATCATTTCCTGTAAGCGTTTGGTGAAGCTTGCACAAAAAATATCACGTGAAACACTTGCAGCATCTAAGAATTTACATAAAAGTTTTTAAGAAAGCTTGACAAAATGTTTACTAAAGGTGATCTCAGAGCTGTGAATTTCTCACGTGAAAAACTCACCATCTCAGAATTCATACCCAGAAGACAGGATTTATAGAAATTTATAGGCATTATGATTATAGGGATGCTTGTCCACTGAAGAAATGGTCGAGATAGTCCAAATAGTTTAGAAATAAAAATTAGTGTTTGGTGCTACCCCGTATTTGGTGGTGCTCCAGTTTCCCCTATGTTTTTTTTCAATTTACTGTTCTCAAGTGTTCCTGCATTATCGACTTTTCCTTGCCTTGGTTCCTGTCATGACTATTTGTTGGTTTTAGAACATGGCGTAGAGGCTGGGGAAACAGTCGAGACAGCAATCAACATACAGAAAAGTCGATACTGTAGTCGCATTTGAGAACAGTAAAGTGCTCAAAAATGCGCGGTTTTTCTCTGTTCGGAAAATATGCATAATCCCAGGAACCATTGCATGACCATTTGGGAGATCTACTCCTCTGTGAAGACCCAGGCAAGACAACTCATCCTCAAAAATACATTACATATTTGGATTTGAAAGAAACTCTTCAAAAAAAGAAACACAATTCTATTTTTTTCTCAATAAAACTCTAATAAATGTTCTCTCTTGTTATATATAATATAGTATAAATTAATTAATGGAATAGTGACTAAATAGAAGTGTTGATTGCATGAAGAATGAACCAGGTGAAGGGGAAAGAAGCCATCGAAATCCTCCAAGGAATGCAACATGAAACTAGTTGATCGTCCAGAGCTCTAAGTTCTTCCAGGAAGAATCGAAGAATGGGGAATTGACTCAAGGGGTGACACTAGAATGTGGATTTTAAAATCCACCTGATAAAATCGCTAAAGGTGTTATGTGTGCAAAAAATTGTCCTGGCATTGTGGTGACACTGTTTTTTTTTCTGAGGAGCAGGGAATGGTTTTGCACCACCAGAACACTCCATCCCCTCCACAGCATTTTCATTAACTCGGTGCTATTCTCGTCCCAAACCAACTACTCTTCCAATCCAGTGTCTCATGGAGAATTCTCTCCTCATCACCCGTCAAATGGAGCAATGTGGCCACAGCCTTAATCAAATGCCGAGCCTCAACTTCGCGACTCGTGAGAAATTTGAAGATGACATGCTTGAGATACTTAAAATTCACCTCATCCATCACAACAGCACCCTCCATCAGTTTCTCCGGGATCTTATCTGCAATCACCGGAAGTGCTTGTGTCTGGTGGATGTGATTGGATGTTGTAGCTGAAACATTATTATTACTCTTTATCTCCTGCTGAAGGGTCTTCTTCATGTCACCCAGCCTCTGATTGAGTTGTTTTATAACCTAGGGAAAAAAGATATATACCCCAAAAATTTACAGGAATTTTCTTTCCGGAACCAGAGACTCCTTTTCACCTTCCTCCTTACCTTATTCTTCTCACTGAGCTCCGTACTTAATTGATCAATTCTTGCCAGTT
The DNA here is from genome assembly GCF_024763615.1 of Phlebotomus papatasi. Classification (NCBI taxonomy): domain Eukaryota; kingdom Metazoa; phylum Arthropoda; class Insecta; order Diptera; family Psychodidae; genus Phlebotomus; species Phlebotomus papatasi. The sequence continues at coordinate 33,770,565 of NC_077223.1, read as the reverse complement.
TATCCGTTTCCCCATCGAGAATAGACTGTAATTGCTGAATTTGTTGCTCCAGGCTCAATTCCCGGGCATCCCTTCGAAAAAAAAGAAATCCCATCAATCCAATTTTCAAACAAATTTCTTCTCTTCCTTTTCTCTACCTCTCCTTGAGTTCCGTCTTCAACTTCGTCATCTTCTCTGTCAACTCAGAAATTTCATCCTGTTCCTCACGCAGACTCTGCTTCAGAATCTCCTCACTCTGCGATATCTCTGCATTTTTCAGCACAATATTTGCCTTTTCAGCTCTCTCATGTTCCAATTTTGTCGATAAATCCCTGATCTTCTCATTCAATCCACCTATTTCATCCCTCAATTGTGCCTCAACTCGCCCATGAGCCTCTCCCTGCTCAGAGAGAAGCACTTCCGTGTCGTTGAGACGCCTCTTCAACTCCTCACTCTCCTCTGCGCATTTTTCCTGTTCCCACAAAAAATAAAAAAAAAATACAGAAAATGTCCAGAGATAAGAAATTGAGTGAAAAATGTTCTTTTCGCGTTTTTCACTGTGTCCAAAATCACAATTAGTGGATGTCTGTTATCACAGGTGCGTTAAACATTAAGTCAGTCAACATTCTAAGGGGTTTATAAATTTCAAGAGAGAGTACCATTTGATTTTAGTCATAAAATATATTAGTAAGAAAATCCATTTTTTTTATTTAATTAAATGATTATGAAGATAGGATAAAATAGTTAACAAAATAAAAAATTTTTACCAAAATTGTATTATTTCTCGTCACCTTAGCACCACTTTTCGCCACTTCCAAAATTTTTCATGTATACATGTTGTTAAAAAAAGTAGGCCATTTTTTACTTAATTAAATTAAAGTATCTACACCATTAGTATTTTTATTTCTCAACTTATTCAGTGTTATAACCAATTAAAAATAAATTATTTTAGTGAAAGCGACTGAAAGGGGTGAAATCACTATTAGAATAAATTATGCCAATAAAGAATAATAGTTTTTGCGGATCTAAAAGAACTATTTATTTATTTATTTTGATATACCGGGCTTTTTTTGCCATTTTGTACATATTTCGATTTACAAATTTTTATTCAGATTACATTGTGTATGAGAAATATGTCCATTCAGACGCTTCAGTCGTTTGCACCGGGCGGGACTCGAACTCACAACTGTGACAGTCGAGCCGGGGGTCACACCGTCCAAGAGCCGAATGCTCTTACCAATTGCACCACGGACCCCCTGGATCTAAAAGATCTTGAGTCATTTCAGTGCTCAAACTCAAAGAGAAGAACTAGATATATAATCCGGTTTTTTCAACTTATTACCGGTTTGGAGCTGAAACGGTTACAGATATTGACTTCTGGTCTTCGATGACCCCACCTCCATATTTCGTACTCGTAATGTGTCTTTCTCGTATATTTTTCAAAAATATTTAGCATTTTTTCGAAAGCTTGAGACCAAACGGTAAGAGATATCAACTTCCGATCTTTGATGACCCACCATCAGTCAAGGAGAGTTTTTTTTTTTTCATTTGCTCTTCACTCCCCATCGCTCTCTTTGAAAACCAAATATTTTGTATATTTCGAAAACGGCTTGAACAATTTCTTTAGTTTTGTATATCTTTTTGGAGTATGATCTAACAGTTGAATGTTGAAAAGAATTGTAAAGATAATCCGTGGAGGACTGCTTTTTCTAACGTTTGGACGTGAAATAGCATAAATTTAAACAGTGGATTAACGCTTAAGCGAAAAATTAAATCCGCGATTTCGGAGGTCTAATTTTTGGTAAGCTAGCCTCGGTTTGTGGATCTGGGCAGTGAATGTGTATTTGTATTCGACTGTACTCTGCATGTCGCAACTTGTTATCTATACCAACCTCTCTTTTTTTTGGGCGGTTTATTGTCAATGCATTGGCATTACTTTTCCATTCATTCACTGGAAAAATTCGAGACATAACAGCTGATAAATCTGCAGCTTCCCACACATGAACCCGAGACCTCACAGTCATAGAGCCACTACTCTATCCACTAATCCACTGAGGCCCCTTTGTTACTGGAAAGTACTCGCGTTATTCTTTCCATTCTGAAAACTTTCACATTCATTAACATCCATAATATTGATTCCCATTTTATTTAGAGAATACTAGCAAAGTCTGTAAGTTCAAGGTAATTTAAAATCGAGAAAAAGCCGGGGAATCTTGCTGAATTGAACGAAAACATTGACAAATTGACATTTTCTGTCATTTCAGAAAAACCCAAGATATGGGGTTACCATATCAGAAAAACAATTATCTACTTAGAGGCACTATTTCACATTCAGCATACGAAAATATATTATATCCTCCTGATCTAACTTTAACCCTAGAGTAGCGCTAATCTGTAGTTCAACTTTAAATCATTCTTTATTAAAACATTCAGCTATAAAAATCGACATTTTGAATTTTTGAAGGTCAGAGTTCAATAAGTCTGAAAGGTCTGAAAGCTTAATTTTAAACCGATTTGGTCAAATTTAAATTTCTTAGAAAGGTCTTGAAATTTCAAAGCAGGCTGCATCCGTCTTAATCAATAAATCGGATCGGAGAAGTACTTGTTAATGCCCAGCGCACAATAACTTTTGTTTAGTAAACATGTTTTTGACTATTCAATGAGAGTGAGTGAGATCTAGATCTCGCTCATTCCCATGGCAAATTTTGAAAACATCTTTACAAACAAAAGTTAATGTGCGTTGGTCATAATGAATTATTTTCTTGACTATTTCATTTCATTTGCACATAAGTATGTTACTGACGTCAAAACCATTCCAACATACGCACTTTTTACTCAATTTTAAGTTTCGGAACGATTTTCTGATTTGTAAATCAATTTCAGATATTTATTTATGTAACAATTTAAGGATATTCATGAAAAGCTCTATATTCTGAGTTCGAGCATTCCCGAAAGCTGGGACGCTTTGCTATCTCTTAAAAAAAATTAAAATTGTTTTGGAATCCTTATAAAAAAGTAAAAGATGGAAATTTAAAAGGGTACTCTGTGTCTTAATTTCCTTTTTAACTCCAATGTTTCTGAGTATAATTCCTCCCTTAATTAGAGATGGAAGTAAATGGAAAGATTTAAAGAGGAGTTAAGGTACAAAATAGGGATAAATAAGATAATTCATAAGAGAAAAATTAGACATGCAATTCTCGTTTCTGGAAACATGAGATTACATTGCTATTTGTTTCTTTGTTTCAGTTTCATACGTAATAAAAATTGCGATTATAAGATTCGAGCATAGTCTTAGATACCTATATGACTGAATTAAAAAAACCGTATAGAAATATTTTTTTTTTCAGAAATGTTTCTGGGTCTAATCAAAAGGTTTGTTTCTAATAATGAAACCACATTACAGGTGTAACAAGTTAAAGTCGAGTGTTTCAGTCACTTTCGTCAATTCAATTAAATTTCACCCCTTACACTTCATTTTAATAGAAAATGGTTTTTTATTATATATTAAAACATAATATTATTTACAAATGATTTTGAATTTGAAAGCATTTTTTGTATTATTCGTAGATAGTGTTCATTTCTTTCGTTTCTGCCTATAACACGATAATTAGGACGCGCTCGAAGTTGGTTTTTAGCTGGGAGCAAAACTTCTTAAAAAAAAGTTTTCCATAGCGCAAAATATATGAAGGTTAATTTAACTTTCTTATTCTTTGCGAAAGCATAGAAAATTACTGTCAGTGTGCCCAAAATATTTTTAAGGTACAGTAGACTCTCTCTCAAATGGGCATTTGGGGCGAAATGTCATCCGGTTTATCGATAGATTTGGGCGTCAAAGCCTTTGTAAATTCCACAAAAAGCGCTAAATTATAAAGAATCACGATAAAATAGGAAGAATTACAGCGAATTTGAGCAAATTAGTTTCATAATTAAACGTGAAAATTGTCAACAAAATTTTTCGCCCGATTGAAAAAGAGCCGATTGAGCGAGAGTCTACTGTAGCACCGGGTTTTACTACGGTAGTTTCAGAATGTAAGGTTAAACGATAAGTTATCGATTTTACGTTTAAAGAAAAACTATAAAAATTGCAAAAAATATCGGGCCTTGTACTCTCATCTGGTAAAAATTTCATTCTAGAATTTGAGGTTATGTGTGACCAAACCTCAAAATGTAGACCATTTCATAGAAATTTGAAATTCAATGCAAGATGAAATTTTATTAGCAAATTACCATGCCTGCGGCTTTTTTTATTTAACTAACAGTCTCGAAATATTTTAGATAGTTAGGATTTACTGTCGTTTGGATTTCGACTTATATTCGTTTTAAGTTCAAAGGACTTTTACAGCAATTATTCAGACATCTTGTTCTTATTTTTCAAGAATGCCTCTAGAGGACAAATTAAATGACTTTGTCATACAAAAATATATATAATAATTTTTTAAGGTAAGACCTCAGATAACCTAAATTTTTGCGAAATAGTTTATTGGCCAAATAAGAGAATGAGGCCTATTGTCCATTGTGATTATTATTGTTGCTAGTCCTAGACCATTTCTAATTAAGATTTTTTTTACAATATAATTTTAGGTTATGTATTTATCATAACCTAAAATATCATTTGAGAATTTTAATTAATATTTCGTTTAGTATGAATTTTCAGTAAATTAATTCAATATTATTGTGCAGCTTTACGGCGTTATCACACTTGCATATTAAAATTTTAATGTGATTCACATTAATTGTCGCTTGTGAGCGTCCAAATATGTTATTTGTATCTTTGAGTCACTTAATATTTGGAGTTTTTCAATTTATTGATAAAGAAGTGGACTTGGCCTGCAAAAAAAAAGTTTAAATTTACCTATAGCATAAATATTTTTCACATTAAAAAATTAAAGAGAAAATCGCATTAATGCTATAAATCAATTTATATCAAATTTTTCGGGCCAAATCTACCTTTTTATCAACAAATAGGTCAAATTTTGAATATAAAATGATTCAAGCACACAAATTACACATTTGGACCCTCACCAGCGACAATTAATGTGAATCATATTAAAATTTTAATGTGCAAGTGTGATTACACAGTTACACATTTTTTAAATACTTTTTCCTTTGGAAGTAAAATTTAAGATATTTACAAATTAAAGGCTGTTATAACCTCAAAATGTAACGTGTAAAAAATACTTCTTTATTTCATAATTTTATTTCTGAACTCCATTTTTCAGATTGTATTAGAAGAAGAAATTTGCCAAGTCTTCTTTTTATTAAAACTGCGTTAAGATTTTCAGAACTAAAAATAAAAATGCGTCTCTCATCCTCAATTCTTCATTATTTTATGTATTTTAGTACTTTGAATAGGCTTAAGACAGCGCAGTAAAAAGTATATTAAATGTTATGTGTGTCTGTTACGCATCTCTATAGATCAAACGGTGAGAGATATCGACCTGAGGTCTTGAAGGGATAGCCAATTCACTAAAAAATTGCAGAAATTCATTTTTTCGCATTTAAAAAGTGCAGAACTTTCCAATTCATGACTAGAAATTTGAGATTGAGGGTAATCATCATCATATCAACAAGAATAATTTTTCTATCAAAAAAGGGACATTGACTTTTCAACTGAGAAACCCTCAATGCGAGGAAATTATAAGCGAAACAATTGAATCATATAAAGTGACAAATAAAATAAAACAGACAACACAAACATAAAATACAATTAAATAAAAAAAACGTGTGTAGATTTCTAAAAAAACTCATTTTCATGTTTATTTATCGCATTGAATAACACAAAAAATAATAATTCTGAAAAAATATCCAAAAAAAAGGTGTTCTAAAAACTAGTGGAATGTTACGTCCCAGGAAGGAAAAACTAAGAATTTTGTGGGGAAAAAAGGAATGAGGATGAAAAGTGAGAGACTTTCAGGGAAATCTATCAGTACTACTCACGGCTTTGCTTCGCAAAAAAGCCACATCTTCCTCATTCTCGAGGCGAGTCTCCCTCAGAGTGGAGCTCAAGTCATCAACTTCTTCGCTGAGAAGTTTTATCTGCAAAAAAATAATATCAAATGGCAAAGTGAAAGTTAAGAGTTAAAATTTTTATTGGTGTTTTTTTTAACTAACTTTATTGTCTCTCTGCCGTATTTCTTCTTGGCATTTTTCCACTTCAAACTCCAACCTTTTGATTGTCTCGTGGAAATCATCTCGATCCTGCAATGCCTTCCTCTTCTCCGTGGTCTCCTCCGCCACTTGACGTGACAAACGACTAACTTGCGTCTCCAGGGCCAGATTTTGCCCACTCCATGAACTCTTAATGTCCGACAGATGCAGATGAGCCTCCTCGAGACGCTGTTCAAGCATTTTTCTCTCCTGCAGCAGGGATTTTACCTTCTCGTCAGCCGACGTCGTTAGAATAGACCTTGATTCCTCATAGATCTCAATACGACTCTTCAAATGACGATTTTCCTCCTCAACTGCCGCCAATGTTGTAGTTAAATTATTTTTCTCAAGCTGTGTGGAATGTCTCAAACGTTCAACTTCGTCCTAGAGGACAAATCCCAAGAAAAATCCAGCAATTTAGATAATCCTAATCAATATTTTTAGTTTGCAAATTTTTTTGATTTTAAAATAATTTAAAAAATAACAATTATTAAAAAAAAAACAAAAAAAAAATGAATGAGACACTTACTCCAACAATCTTTCCCGTAAAACTCAAAAAATTAACAACTGAAAATTAAGCACTTTGAAACGCTCCACACATTGTTTTTTTTTTCTGTGAATAAAATTTTGGTGCAACAATCCAAAATAAAAACACACACAGTGCCCTTACACACTCTTTTTCTTCCTTGTGAATTCACGATAACTAAACACATAATTTGATGGTATCATTTTTGCGTGAATAGAAAAATCTAATATCCATTTTTCTGTTCACGGATTTCTTTTTACTTGAATTATAAGGTTATGTTGAAACTAACCTATAAGAAACAAGGCTAAAAGGTTATTTTAGAATGCGAGGTTATTTTACAAGTCTAACTTAAAAAAAGTACCTTAATATATTAAGTTCTTTAATAGATATCGAAAGCGAATTGATATAATTCATTTACTTGAAATGATGCTTTAAACTTCATCATCAATAGCGGAGACTGGGGCAAAAAGTCACAAATCGAAAAATTCAAAATTCAATATCTTCCAAGGTGAAAAAGATAGCGGCTTAAATTTCTTTCCATAGATAGTCTCCATAGACTTTCTTCAATATCGTAAGTTTCTTAGAATGTAGAATTCGAACAAGGAATTTAGAAAATAAAAAATATCGAAATTTTTAGCCCTATTTTTGAAATATTTTTCTTGCAGAAGATAACAATTATTACCTATTTATTTTCCAAAATTGATGCACTGGTGAATATTTTCTAAATAATTTGGATTCTTTGAATACGAATTCGCTATTTATTTTAGAATTTCACAAAAGTTCTTTTCTCCAGAAATCCTTTTATTAAAAATGGCCACTTGGGGTAAAAAGTAACAAAAGTTATAGAGCAAAAAGTAACAAAAAAGCGAAGCAATTTCTGATGTCTCACGGCGAAAAGAAACGTCATTACCATGTCTCGCCGCTTGTTGTTTGCATTGGTCAAACGATTTGCAGTCTTTTGTGTGTTTTTTCTAAAATAGCTTGAAAAGCGCTTTTCTCGTTTTCTCACTTTTCTCGCAGAGAAAACGGTGTTTTACAAAGGTGTAGATGAATAAATTTTCTCTGAAAATATGTCCTCTAGGTATTTTTTCAAATTTACGGAAGCCCTAATGAAGCGAATCAAAATATTATAATACCCCATGCCTGGTACTATTTGCCCCATCATTTTTGAGAATAGTCACAAAATTACCTTTTAGAAATTGGCTCGATAAACGTATTTCCTTACAAAATAGAGGAAAATTACTTTCACAAAGTTGTAGAGCGGTAAATTTCCTATAAAACTGCGCTAATTAGAAATTTTTGAAGCGCTCGAGTAGCTTGTAAAAAAAAATAAAATATCCGTTTTTTGACTTTTTGCCCCAGTCTCCCCTATCGGTTTACTGGGCGCACAGCGAGTAGGGTTATAAATATGTATATATGCTCTTAATATTTGATTAGCATCAAAATTTGGCCTGAGAAGCCAAAATCTGTGAAAGTTAATCAACTAGCATTATATTTTACTGTTCGTACTCAAAGAGAAAGCAGTTAATTGACATTTTTTTTCCCACTTGTCACCGTCCTAAAGCTTAAACAGTAAGTTATATCAAGTTGCGGTCTTCGGTAACCCCCCACAAAAAACGATATCTCTTCATAGAAATAAAAATATTTAGTAAAGAAATCGTCAGGGCCAATTTTTTGCAAAGTTCGAAAAACCTCATTTTTGACCTATTTTTGGGGGACAGGGAACACATTAAAGGGGAGGGGGGAAAATAAAACAGGTTGGGTTCGAGATAAGGTCATTTGAGGAGGGGTCATCGAAGACCGGAAGTTGATATCTCTTACCGTTCCAATTTTCTTTTTTTCTTTGATCCCCCCCTTATCCTTGATATAGGTCTGAAGCCTATCGACTTATTGTGACCAAGATCCCTTCAAATTTTATATGGGTCAAGAGACTGAAAAGTGCGAAAAACAGTATTTTCAAAATAAATCTATTACCGTACTTTCCCGATTCATCACCGATTATGACCGATGCAGTCGGCTTAAGAATTAAAAGATCTTTCAAAAAAGTCCAAATTTAACCAAATCCGTTGAAAATTTTCGTAAATGTTTGTGAATTCCTATGGGGGACTTGCGAAATGCTCATAAATCGTATAATCCACAAACAAGTTTGTAAAAGTTTGTACTTTTTTCTCAAACCTTGTTCATAAGATGATCAATTGACGAGCATTTTTGTACTTTTACAAACATTTGATTGTAAATATTCGTAAATACACAAAAAATGTTCGTAAAATTTTGTAATTTGTTTGTAAATGTTCGTCAGGTAAACAAAAATTTACGAACAAATGACGAAATTTTACGAATATTTTTTGTGTGTTTACGAACAAATGTTTGTAAAAGTACAAATAATGCTCGTCAAGTCATCATCTTATGAACAATGTTTGTGAAAAAGTACAAACTTTTACGAACTTGTTTGTGGGTTATACGATTTACGAGCAATTTCGTAAGTCCGTAACAGGAATTCATAAACATTCATGAACAGTTTTACAAAATATTTTTTTCTGTGTAGACGTTTTTTCCACCATCTCCTCCAAAACCATGTTTTTTTGGTTTTTCTCGAAAACGGTTCCTACGATTTCTTTTATTTTTGGATATGTTTTGGAGGTGGTCCAGGCGAACATTTCGTCCGATCCTTCCCAAGGACTAAAAAAAATCGTTATCTTGGATTTTAAAGATCAAAGGTCAAACGACTTTGGAGGGCCTATTTTTCAACCGATTTGATTAAATTTGTTTTTGTTTTTGGAAAGGTCTTGAAATTTCCAACCCGATTGCATCGCTCGTAATCGGTAATCAATCGGTAAAGTATCCGTAAATGACCAATTTTTTTTTTAAATACTCTTTTTTTGCTGTCCATAAAAAACGCTAATTTTGATTTCATAAAATTTTCATGATCCAAAAGGTGTGCTGGAGTCATTAATACTTCCGGCATACCATTTAGGTCAGGAAAATTTCATGAAATCAAATTTCACATCCTTAAACGTTTTGACAATATATATCTCATTCTTTCTCACTCCAAATTCGATAGAGCTAAATTAAAATTGCTGTGAAGTTTAATACAAGAAGAAGAGTGCAAAAAAGTGAGATAGACATTATTATGCTATAAGCTTGAGAAAAAAAGAAATGCAGATTTCGGCTTCATGGAGTTTTTCTGATCTAAAAGGTGTGTTTGAGCTGTAAATGATCAAAATCGATTCTTTCTGTTCGAATTTGAAGTATTGTTCTTAAAATTAACTTTACTACCGACTAAAATTGATTTACTTTCAAAAATCGATTTTTCAATAAACAAAATCAATTTTTTTATCTGTCTAAATTAGTAGCTTTGCTGTATAAAACTGTGTTTTCTTCTGACCAAAAATTGTTTAGTTAATACCCTAGTCAAAATTGATTTATTGGCAAAAATCGAGGTAATATTGATCAGAGTCAATTTTTTCTGTTCAATTTTATACTTTTCTATTCAAATTTAATTTCTCTACTAGACCAAAATAATTTGGCTAATGACCGAAATTGGTTTTTATTCTCGTCAAAATATTTTTTTTATCAAAATATAAAAAACATTCATTTTTTTTTAATCTATGCTTTTTATGATCAAAATTGATTTTATACCAATCAAATTATTTTTTTCGGGAATAAAATTTATTTTTCTTACGAAAATCAATTTTTACTACCTAATAACTATATTTCACCAATAATATATAATTTTTTTTTTAATAAATTATTAGTTCACTGAATAAACTATTTTTTAACTGACTTTTTACTGAATGGATTTGAATTTTTATGCTTCCGGCACACCTTTTAGATCAGTAAAATTTTATGTAATCGAAATTCATATCCCTTTCTTTATGGCTCCGGCACACCTTTTAGATGAGGAAAATTTCGTGAAGACGAAATTCGCATCTCTTTCTTTCTCACACATCTTGCAATGTCTATCTCATTCTTTTGCTCTTCAAATTCGATTGAGCTAAATTGAATTTGGTGTGATAGTTAAAAGAAGAAGAAGAGTACGAGAGAATGAGATAGACATAAGCAAAGCGTGTGAGAAAGAAAGGGAGTCGAATTTTGACTTCATGAAATTTTCCTGATCTAAAAGGTGTGCCGGAGCCATTATCAAACGTTTTACCTATGTATATCTCGTCTATCTTGTCCTACTCTTTCGGAATCTTCTTCTTCTCTTAAACTTCAGACCCAACTAAATCTAGTTCAAGCAAATTTTGACTGTGAAAGAGTGAGATAGACGTATGCAAAACATTTGAGAAAGAAAGTGATGTCAGTTTTGATTTCATGAAATCCATGAAATTTTCTTGGTCTAAAAGGTGTGCAGGAGGCTTCATTGACCATATTTATCAAAAAAAAATCCCCATTCTACTGCTTGATTTAAGGTATATGGCAAATTATTTTTTTAAACACTGCAAATTAGTCTTAAATCGCTGAATTGAATATTAAAATAACATTTAACTCCCAATTTTTATAGATTTCGCCCTTGTTTTCTCTAAGTTTAATCAAAATCTCGCATTCCAAAATAACGTTAATCTCTTAAAACTCTTTATAGAAAATTTGATTAGCCGCGCTTAAAAATTTTGAAACTTGCCGCCGCGAAAAAAATCTTCCACCAACACCTCTGACATCGCGAAAATTTAAGTAAAAATATCCTAAGCGAAAACTCAAAAATTGCATAAAAAGCATGAGAATCTGTGAAATGAGGATGAGAGAGCGTGTTCTCTAGAGAAATTTTCCTGGAACTTCTGAGGAAAATTTCAAAAAAGCACGAATGATGTGGCATCAAAATGTTAAGCAAATCCAAGTTACCTTGGCATCCTCCAGCATGGGTTCGAGTTCCTGAAGACGAGCCAATTCACTGCGACACTGATCGAGTTGCTGTTGCGTCTGCTTGAGAGCCTGAAGTCTGTCCACAGCTTCCTGATCGCGAAACATCACCAAATTCTTCAATTTGGAGATCTCTTCTAGCTGGAGATTTTGAATTTTGTCCTGCTCCTCACATATTAGATCCTTTTGCACTTGACTCACTCTCACAGATTCCTCCAGAAGGGCATTGGCTTTCTCCAGGCGATCTTTCTCCTCAGTCGCTGTCTCCAGCTTCTTCGATAATTCATCGCACTTTGCTTCGATGTCATTGCACTGTAGTCTCAGGGCAGCAATCTCAGCATCCTTCTGCAAGTACCAGAGGATTGCTCTAGAATCTGGACATGTATGACCTGGAAGATGACCCACAAACCTGTTCAATCACCGACAAATCATCAATGGAAGTCATGCTGTTGAATGAATCCAGCCTCCCACGGTGATACCGTCTCCCAGAAGAACGTGGCAGTGTTGGGACATCACTGCCCGTCTCCTCCTTGATCTTATTCTTCAACGAAGCAAACATCCTGTCCAAGAAATCCTCCACTTTCCTCACAAATTATCACCCCTCACTCAAAAGAAATTCGGTTTGTGCTCTTATATCACTGCCTCATTTCCTTCTAAATTCCACACCGGCCAATTCACAATGAAATTTTATTCCCACCCACTCTGTACTTCGCAATTGCACCAATTTTCATGTGAATACGTAAACATTTGCGATAAAAATGAGGTGTTAAGCGATAAAAGGCCCCCCTTTGGGAGGACTTCCACTTGAACACGTTTTTTCACAAAAAATACCAGTTCCTGCGATTTTTCTCCAACACTATCACATCCACGGAGTTTTGGGCAATGATTTACACTAATTTTTCACTCATTTTTGCCAATATTTTCACAAAAAAAGAGGATTTTAGAAAATTTTCGGGTGATTTGCAAATGCTGACATAATTTTCCACTGACAACTGGCATGCTAGTGAGGGTGTGGGTGACGCATATTCCGGAAAAGTTTGGCGGGCAACGATTGATGTAAAAAATGTAATCAGTGTAATTAAATAAGAGATATTCAACAAAATTTGTAAGAAAAAACACAGTTTCAGAAGGACTAGAGATCCTTGCCCATTTAATAATAGAATTATCAAAAGTTTTCAAAACTATTTATTCAATTCAAATCCAAAAAATACAAAACAAGGATGAGATATCGTCAGTTAAATCAGCATTTGTCGTAACTTCATTTTTGCGATTATACATATTTGGAATCGACGTAATTTTGTTTATTAAACGCACTTGAGAAAAAGAAACTGTTATAGGCCCAATAAAAATTATTTTAAGTAAAAATTAACGAAGTGCCCTTAATTAAATAAAAATATATCAAAATTTGTCGTTACTTCCATTTTTAGTGAAATTTCGACAAATTTCCTTACAAAATTTTCTCTAATCAGCATTTGTTGTAATTTCTTTTGCTCACTTGGGTGGCTTGCAATTTGCAATATGCAGCAAAATTGTATTATTTCTCAATAAAACGTTCATAAACTTTCCCAAATATCCAAAGGCAGTGCTGCTAATAATGCGATATTAAATCATTTTAATGCAATATTTGCAAGAAAAAGGAGGTATATCTTCCCTGTCCATATGTCATTAATTTTAAATAAAACAAGCGACTCGGCGCACAAAATTTATTCAATAAAGTTTATAAAATAAAAGCTTTGGGATAGGGATAATAATTTAATTGCCTAATTTAGTCAATTAAAGGCGATTATTATCACTAGAATAATTCAAATTGATATAATGCATTTTAGAAATGTGTCGTAACTTCCAAAATCTTTATACATTGGAAGTTACGATAAAATATTATTGTGTTTCTTCTAAGGTATATCTCAATATCTCAGCATTTAAAGATTTTCACGAGTTTACTTTCAGTTTATTAGTGCCACTTTTATTATTTTGATTCAAAAGTATTGCATTTGGGGCTAATTTTTAAGGAAAATAAAGCTGACTTGAAAATTTCGTCTCCTGAAAATTTATCAAAAGGAAGTTACGACAGTTACGACAAGTGCTGATTTAACTGACGATATGGTAAAAAATGTACACCATGTTCCAGCGTTCCATCTTTTTTTATATTTTTATTTATTATTTTTATTTATTTATAAATTTATATCTGTTATAATTTTAAGCATAACTATCTAAAATCTAAAACACATAGAATCGCTGAATTTAGTCATTTTTTAATAATTTTAAATTGGATTGAACATAAAATTTCTAGAAATTTGTAATTTATCACAGCCAGGACACATTCTGCGAGATTTTTCTTTCTATTTTAAATATTGTGTGATATTTTTGTTTGCGAATGACTTCGGATAAATGTATGATCCCAGCAACGAAAGAGTTCCCTGTTCGACTTGTCGCGACGGTGGCGGCCTCCCAAATGTTCAGAAAGTGGTGGCCATCCAAGAGAACTATTGCTTCAACCGCGTTCGCTTTTTCCCAGCCCGTACGCATTTACATTGGACCGAACCCTGTTCCGAACGCGTTTGCTGAACGGTGTTCAAACAGGGAACTTTCGTTGCTGGGATAGTAGGATAGAGTGATACCAGCAGGACAGTGGTACAAATTGGACAATTCCGCGCGTACAAGTTGGACAGGGAATCTTTTCTTTATAAATAAAGTAGTAAATTTTTATTTGTAGATTTTTTATGCTATAGTTTTATTATGTGGTTCCGAGTGCTGCAAATAAGGTGAAAGTCCAAAAAAATATATAAATAAAAATTAAGTTCCTGTTTTTGTCAAGAAAAAATTCCCTGTCCAACTTGTACCCGCGAAATTGTCCAATTTTTACCCTTGTCCAACTTGAATCACTTTAGCCCACTTAAAATGACTCTTGTCTCTTATAGGATATTATTTATCTGTTATCCAGTAGGATTCCCAAAACCAGTAGAAAGAGTTGTAAACAAAACGACTCCTGAAGTGACTCTCACACAGTTTTTTTTTTTTTTTTTTGAAAATTTATAAGAAGTCATCTCAACTGAAGATTTTCTAATTTTCTAATGGTTGTGGAGGAACTTAGCGAACTACTTCCGTTACGAAAGCTTCACTTCATACAAGTTTATCAATAAATTACTGTTTTTATTTTATATTTTGGACACAAATAATATTAATTCAGAGTGGAAAATGTAATGAGAACAATTTGGTTCAAACGACCACTTGTTTAAAAAATTGCAATTAATGAGTAAATTTGGTGATTTCACATTTATTTGAGCAATCACATTTGTGCTATTTTAGCGTATTTAAATTTGTTTTTTGTGGAGCGAGTAGTGTTAGAAAATCTATCAATTCAACTCATTTTTGTTGCAAAATAACGCATACTTACCATCCACAATGATCTTAAAAAATTAGAAATATTTATTTGAAAAGTCAAAAAAGAAACATTCTTATTTCTTGATTCTGCAAGGTAGCTGAGGTACATCTTTCCACACTGAGTTTTTACAACGCAATTTAAATTCAAATTATACCCAAAATGTAACGGTCTTTGTGTTAATACATCCTAAAATGAATAAATATTTAAAATCAAAATGAATTCATTGATTATTCGAAGATAATATACATAATTTTAATTAATTCAGAGGCGGTTCTTGAAACAGAATAAACGTCAAATGAGATATGTACGTCAATGGTCAAAATGCTACTAGAACAAACTTATTTTGACGTTTATTCGGTTTTAACGGTTCTTGCGCACCTCTGAATTAATTTATTTCCATGGCCGAAATTACATTCAAAGTGGCCGAAATTAGAAGCTGTCTGAACTTTGGCACACTTCCCCTAATTTGATTCATGTTTACATCATGCATCGGAATTTTAAATATTAAATAGGGAGAAAATAGAAAAAAATAATAATTTGGGCACTTCTTACTTCCAGTACTTACGTTTTGCTGTCCAAGACTTCGACCGTTACTCCCTTGCATAGATTTAATTACACGTATTTTAATATGCGTCTTTTTTTATTACACTTGCCACTGTTGCTGTCACGCACATTCGGAGTGTCCGGAAAAGCTTTCTCCGCAAATGAGATTTTGTGCCTCGACTCTGGGACACGTGTAAATAATCCAAAATAATCAATAAATCCGATCCCTCACGGTGAAAAAAGTGCTGGCGAGGGAAAATGTGTAGACAAAGTGTTGGCATCAGCAAAAAGTATCACCAATAAGTGGCCACTGAGTGGCGTTTTGTGAGCTGTAAAGTTTCCTCGACGTCTTTTGGTCTGTCCCCCATCTGAATTTCTCTATTTATTTCTGAGCTTCCGCCCCAACCGTGGGGAGAGAGTGCTTCACATAATGGATGAGACTCTGATGCTACTATGCCTTGTGGTGGTGATGCTAATTGGATCCTATTTAGCAGGAAACATTCCACTGGTTGTCTCACTTTCTGAGGTAAGATTTTTTTTGTTGCTCAAAATCTTGAGATTTGGGAATTTGAAACTGTGTTTGTGGGCGTTTAGGAGAAATTGAAGGTGGTATCGGTATTTGGAGCTGGTCTTCTCGTGGGAACTGCCCTGACTGTGATAATCCCCGAGGGGATTCGTGCACTCTATGACGATGCAACTGTGACTCCAGTGTCTCCGGGGAATCATGTTGATACCTCGTCGAAAGACACACTGCCAGAAGCTCCTCATGCCCCAGAACATTCCTCAACTATTGGCCTGTCACTTGTACTGGGCTTCATCTTCATGATGCTGGTGGATCAGATCTCCACGAGGCGCGATGGATCCACTGAACGCAATATGACTGCCACAATTGGACTGATTGTCCATGCGGCAGCTGACGGTGTGGCACTGGGAGCAGCTGCTCACACTAGTCACCACGATGTCGAAATGGTGGTCTTCCTGGCCATAATGCTTCACAAGGCACCAGCTGCATTCGGTCTCGTGTCCTTTCTGCTTCATGAAGGCTTCGATCGTCACCGTATCCGGAAGCATCTAGCCCTGTTCTCATTGTCTGCACCTCTGCTGACACTCCTGACCTACTTTGGCATTGGACAAGAGCAAAAGGAGACCCTGAACTCCTTCAATGCTACAGGCATTGCCATGCTCTTTTCAGCCGGAACTTTTCTCTACGTGGCCACAGTACACGTCCTACCGGAACTCACTCATGGCCAGACATCTCCTGGCGGTGGTTCTGGGCCCCACTACAGCCATTTGGAGCAGGGCGGGGCAGCTCCGGCCAAAGGAGGAGGATACGGGGGTCTAAGGAATTCAGAATTAGTGATTCTCATCTGTGGTGCCCTTTTGCCACTGCTCCTCACCATGGGCCATCACCACTGAAGCCCCTGGAGGCCAAAAAACAAAACCATACCAATGTACTGAACATTTTTTATTCAATACAGATCGCACTTTGATGTGTGTCCTTTCAATTTGTTTTTTTTTTTTATTTTACCTAAAAAAAGCCATCAAAACATAAACAAAAACACAGGTGAAAAAAGTCGATAAGTTTTCGGAAAATCGATAAGTTTTATTTCCCGCCTCCATAGAGTTCCGGACACACCGAAGAAAGAGGGAGATCACAAACTTTTGGGATTTGTTTCTTCCTCCTCAATTGCTGCAGATAATTTGGATTTTCTCTCAGAAAGCACCTGGTATCTTCTGGACAATCACAGAAATCATGGATTGTGATTTCTTCTTCAACATCTTCAGAATTTTCATGATTTTCGCAGAATTTTTGGATTTCCCATGAATCTTTTGGAGTTTTCACCGGTTTCTTGCAATAACCCTTCCCTCCCGGAGGCTTGAACAGGCATGGTGTCACAGAGAAGGGATCTTTAACTGTAGATATGTCACAGGGATGAGGTGTAATGGTGAGATTTATGCCAGGATAGATGAAAAAGGCAAAAAGGGAAACTGCCACGAGGATAAGCATTGGGATGAAAATGGCAAAATATTTGTCCGGGAGGTATGTTAGGCTCAGCATATCCCTGAGGATGGTGTCAGGAACAAATGCCCATATCACGTACATGATAAAGAGCGTCTTGAAGAGGAGGAACATGGAAAAACCATAAACAGCCCGAGTGGCTGTTGGTCCGGGAGAGTGTTCCGGAGGAGCCATTACACCCTGCCCTGAATCTCTCAGTAGTGATGATACTTCTCAGTTGGTGGACCAAATGCCAGCATCGTCTCGCAGGAGAGAAGCAGGGAATCGAAGAACGACGTCAAACCAGTTCTCAAACTTTTAGCTGATGTTCCGGTAAAATTCCTGCAATTTACCCAGAATTTCTATGACGCAATTTCAAGTTTATCTTCTGAAAATTGAGAAACTCACACAACAAGTAAATTTCCCTCGACAATCAGCGATTTTTCCACGTGATTCCTTTTGGGTTCGGCGTCGAGGCGCAGAACGTCGTAGGCAATTTGTGCGTGTCGATCAGTCGGGAATGGCACTCTAATTAACCTAAATACCAACAATATTATTAGCAAGAATGCTATATGAGATATTTGTCCTGCAACTCACACTTCCAAATCACTCATTCTTCAGCCAGATTTCCTATAAAGCCCAACTTTTCCTGCAGCCTTTCCGAACACTTTTTGACAACCTCAAAGTAAACAAAGACACCAGCGCCAATATTTCAAAAAATGAACTAAAAATCGAAATCCCGCCCAAAGTGTGCCATGATTTTTTTTCTCAAGTTTGTTTTTGTTTCCTGGTAGAAGAAAATGCAGAAAAAATGTAAGTAGAAAGTCTTCTAAATTATCCATTGTCCCTCAAATTTGTCCAAATAACCCTCATGCAGAGGATATTAATGAAAATTATCTCGATAGTTAGCTTGTTTGCATACAGTGAGGGCGGCATTTTTTCTACCCCTTTTTGGAAGTTAAGAAAACACTCTTTCTTCCAGAGAAATCCTTTCTTGAAGCTATTTGACTATTAAATTTGCTTTGGTGATTTCTTCTTGAGGCACACTACATTAAAAACATTCCATTATGCATGGGTCGTAAAATTTAGATTTTTTGAGGGATGTTTTAAAATAAATCATCTGCCGACAAGATTTTTAGGGCAATTCGTCCTCTCTCTGAATTTTCTCTAATTCAGGCAATTTTCACTCAAAAGGAAAACAGTTTCTTTGAGATCATCTGCGTCTTAGAGTATCAATTATCTTAGAATTACCTAAAAAGTCACAGATATTGCTAATCAATAAGAAAACAGCAGCGAAGATCCATTTCCAAGACACTGTAAATAGGGGAGACTCGGGGAAGTTTAGAGAAGGGCTACATTGTGCAATTAGATTTTTACTCAAGAAACAAAAATTGAAAAATACCAAAGCTCTGTAAAGTTATGAATTAAGTAAACAAGGGTAAAGTGTTCCAATCTTTGCGAAATGCTCGAACTCGTGACTTGGATGCTTTCAAAAGTATTTTTGCATAATTTACCATTTATCTGTTCACAAACGATTGGATGGAACCGATTCAAAATCATTCAAAATATCCCCAAAATTAGGAATAATAAAGTTGACTTTCGGACAAAAATTATTTATCGGTTCATAACTGCTTGCAATTGGTTCAGTCTTGTTAGAAATTTTAAGACCTTTCCAATACAGTAGACTCTTCGATATCCAGCACTTCGATATCCGGGTGACAGGCTGCCAAACACTGGCGGTTGATATATTCAAAATTATTTTCACTAAACATGAAGTTTGTCCAGAGTGAATTAAAGTATTATTAACATTGTATCGAAGTTTTTAATACATAATTGTGATAAAAAATGAAACATAAGCACACCATGAAGAAAATTCTCTTTTTCTTTGTCAGACAGAAAATAAATTCACACTGCACAAAATAGAAAAACCGTTGATCATTCAAAAAACCAAAATGTCATTTTGTCCCCCAGTCAGCCGGATATCGAAGAGTCTACTGTAAGTCCAAACATGATGCCAATCACGTTCTCTAATCTGATAAGAATAATACGTTGAAGAAGATTCACAATTATCAGAACTATGAGTAACCTAAATATGATAGTACAGGATCTCTCAAATTCTGGCAATTGGAACCGAAATGTTACCCGAATCACAGAGAAATTCGAGCGTGATATTGTTTAACCCTACTCTTTCGCGTCATTAGGGTCATATATGACCCGGGGAAAAAAACATTTTTTTTTGACTATTTGCATTAATTGAAATCTATCGGATTGTGCACGACATCATAATAGAAGGATGTAAGATTCTTGCCTAATTTTCTCAAGACTCCAGATATTCAGGAAAAGAAAATATTTGAGATCAAAAATCACGAATTTCGAACTTTGTGAAATGACTTTTCTTTTTCAAAATTTTTTATATTAATTATTTTTTTCAGCAAAAAGTTCTTTAGAAACACAAAATAGAATATCCAAGGATTGTATATTGCATATTTTGATATAAATAAACTACTCTCAATTTTCCAGAAAAGCGTGTAGAATTTTCCGGGTCATATATGACCCTGTGGTCGCCAAGGGTAACAGTGTTTTCGTCCCAAACCTATAGCGAAATGTAGTTGGGACATTGTTTTTCTTTGTGAAATGCAGGTGGGACATCTTGCTCCTGGACATTTCATCTTATATCTGATGAATTATAACATATTTTGCAATATTTTAGAGTATTCCGCAAGCGTCTCATATTGTGCAATTGTATTGTGTGTGAATAAATATGTGGATAAGTTTATTTTTGCCAAATACCACTCAAAATATTGTGACAGTGACTGTTCAAGGGATTTCCAGGAAGATTCCTTGAACACCAGGAGTACAGTGTTCATCAAAGCAATTCAGTTTGCCATGGTTTTGGCCAAATTAACAACTTCAAGCAAAAAAACTCTCAGAAAGTCCGTAATATAGATTTTGAAAATGGTATGTACACTTCCCTTGAGGACAACAGGGTCATATATGACCCGGGGTTTTTCCGAGTTTTCACGCAATGGAAATTTTTTTTCCTCTCTGAACTATTAAATTTGATCATAAAGCATTAGGAAAAACTCAATTTTACATGAATTCATCTGCTGAATAAAAGTGGGACGCGAAAGAGTTAAGGACGATTGGGTCACCAGTGACCCAAAAATGAAATTTTTCCAACGGTCATCTAAAATCATTTTTTGCTGTAAAAAGTCAGAAAAAATATTTTTTTTTCTAACCCAAATTTTTTTACCCTCTCGTCGTTAATGGCCTCTACACATTGGAATCAGCTTTAGTCAAAAATTCCATTTTTTGACAGAATTTTGACGTTTCCACCTACAGAACTGCAGACGATTTCCTTAAAAAAACCATTATTTTTAAATGAAAAATACTCCCAATGTGTAGTGTTCTTTAGGGACTAAAAAGTAACTCGATCTTAAACCGAATTAATTAGATTCTAGTATACTGCTTCTAGTTTTTGATTCTGAAAAAGAATTTATTTGTGGATTGGATAATGTACAGTGCCCGCTCTGTAATCCGGATCAGCGTAATCCGGACAGTTCTCGACAGTTACATATAAAATAATTTTGAGGTTATCTATACATGTCTGTTTACCAATGAAAATGAATTATCTTGTGAAGTTTTTGTTTAATAAATGAAGTATAATAGCATAGAATTCTCTAATTGTAAAACTTTAAAACTTTAAAAATGTAAAACTTTTATACTAATTCTACAAAAAAATCTTGAATTATATTTTCGAGACGTTGAACAAATTCAAAAAATCCATCCGGATAACGAAGCGGATATCTGTCATATTGTCTCCCAATCATCCGAATTACAAAGCATTACATCCGAATTACATATTTATAAGTGTTTTACGGAAGATATTGAATTTTAACTCGATATCTTTAGTTTGTAGTCAAAATAAATAAATCGAAGGATTATAATATCACATTTTCGCTATTTTAGTGGTATTTTTATCATCTAGGTGTTTTGAGATAGAAGCCCTCAGACAAGTAATTACAATTTTTCTTATATTAATAATTAATATTCCAAATAAAACTACTTTTTGCAAGTGTTGTATGATGTTGGAGCAAGCTTGAAATACTCACATTTAATATAATTTTGTCTTCGAAAATATTTATTTTTTTGTTTTTATTTCTAAAGTGTCACTATCATACTTAATTTATTCAGTCACACATTGAGATTTAGAATTCCACCCAATTGTACCTAAGCTCACTTTTCACCTATACACTCTTACTCATACCATCTGCTATACTAGAATACTACTTTAAACAACATAAATGATGAGAATTTGCAGTTTTAAGAGAAAAAATGAATATTTTGAGATAAAAAAAATGGTCTTTTAGCGCAATGCAATATGCCACTATTATACTTAAAATTTCTCGTGAGTTGACTCATATTCTTCACAAATGCTACACAGATTATTAATAATTTTAAATGAATTATTATCAAAAGAAATTATTTATTGAACTTTATTATCAACTTATTATGCCCAACGCACAATAACTTTTGTTTTGTAAACATGTTTTTGACATTTCAATGAGAGTGAGTGTAATCTAGATCTAGTCATCTCGCTCACTCTCATACAAAATTTAGAAAACATGTTTACAAACAAAAGTTATTGTGCGCTGGGCATTATCATCATTATTATGCCCAACACACAATAACTTTTGTTTTGTAAACATGTTTTTGACATTTCAATGATGGTGAATGGAACCGAGATCTAGTCATCTCGTTCTCTCTCATAGGAAATTTGTAAATATGTTTACAAACAAAAGTTATTGTGCGTTGAACTGTATTATCAACCAGAGTTACTAATATTTTATTAAATATTCAACAAAATACTTACTTAGCTAATTTTAACTGCTCGAACTCCAAGAGAGAGCAGTTTTCATTTAAACTGTTTTTAGGTAAATATTACTATTTATTTTTTATTTTTCTATGCTTCTTACTGTCAATAAATAAATGCATTAATATTCAGAAGATTTCTATTTATATCCACTTACCAAGGGAAACCGGGGCAATATTAGCCAGAAAATGAAATTTTTCATTGCATATAATTTGTAAAAAAAATTTTGTATCAGGCTGATAAATGTTTCAATGAATAGAATCTCTCTCAATCGGCACTTTTTCAATCGGGCGAAAAATTTTGTTGACAATTTTCACATTTAATTATGAAGCTAATTTGCTCAAATTCGCTGTAGTTCTTCCTATTTTATCGTAATTCTTTATAATTGAGCGCTTTTTGTGGAATTTACAAAGGTTTTGACGTACAAATCTATCGATAAACCGGATGCCATTTCGCCCCAAATGCCCATTTGAGAGAGAGTCTACTGTATAAGATGTTTACTTCAAATAAATATAGGTTTTCTCAATCCTTCTAACGGCGTTATCACACTTGCACATTAAAATTTTAATGTGATTCACATTAATTGTCACTTGTGAGCGTCCAAATATGTTATTTGTGTGTTCGAGTCACTTAATATTTGGGGTTTTTCTATTTATTGATAAAGAAGTGGACTTGGCCTGCAAAAACAAGTTTAAATTTACCTAAAGCATAAATATTTTTCACATTAAAAAATTAAAGGGAAAATCGCATTAATTTTTCGCATTAATGCTATAAATCAATTTATATCAAATTTTGCGGGCCAAGTCTACCTTTTTATCAACAAATAGATCAAATTTTGAATATAAAATGATTCAAAAACACAAATTACACATTTGGACTCTCACCAGCGACAATTAATGTGAATCATATTAAAATTTTAATGTGCAAGTGTGATAACACAGTAAGGCACACTATAACGTTTCACTGTATAATTCTATGCGTGGCTAATTCTGCCTCGGTCTCCCCTATTTTATATTTGTAATTTGCATTTATTAGTATGGTTTTTGAGTAAAATAGAACCTAAATTTTACATAAAAAGAGCAACAAATATTTTGAATGCAGATCAATTTAATCCTTCAAACCCCTAAAATACAAATGGTTCCGTTTGATATAGGAAACGATGTTAAATTTTTAATTTGAAACCCATGTAATTTTGCCTTCGTCTACTGATCTTTAGCGTCAGGACAGGATTATTATAGCTTAATTCGTTTAATCACTGCTACCAGTAGTCTTTGTGGCTTTATCTTAAGGTTTTTTTGTGGCCTAAAAATCCGAAAGCAATTGCAGCATCTCTCCCAGTTCGGGAAAGCAATAAAATGTCTCATAGAAAACCCTACAAAAAAAGGGATGAGAGAAACTATAAAATTTGACACTATCCATTCGTCCGGGCACTTTTTCGTTTCGATATAGAGATTCTCATCTTGGAGGAAAAAAACGCCTTCAAGTGGTGAATTATTTATGGGCTAGAATGGCTGCTCCTTAAATGGCCGAGGCATTTTCTTCCACCCGGGGGCTCCTTTTATAGCTCAGTGTCTGATGACTTCACTTTCTGAAATTTCTGCCCTCCAATGAGGGTGGAGTTTATTGAATTTAATAGTTCAACCATTTTTCCTAATTTCAATGCCTCTCCCTTTTTTTTTATTCTTGTCATCAAAGAGAGGATGCACTTTGTTTGACCGCCAAACGAGGGAAAAATTGAGGCAAATGAGATGAGGGAAATTCTCAGTAAAAAGCAGCAGTAAACCCAAAGGATTTCTTTATGAATGTGTTAATTTTGTACTGGGCTTGAAGGTGATGCGGCTGAGTGCAGAAAATTCAAAGGATATAATAACGTATTATATGGGAGAGATACAAAAAAATAAGAGCAAATATTTGAATTTCACTTTTATTGGTGCAGAGTTTTTTCTGCCACATTATTCAACGTCCAAAACTATTTAACAATAGCAAGTCCAGGAACCTTGAAGATGCTTCTAAAATGCTCTCAATTCACTTGAAGTCCTTTTCGCTTTTTGTTCCAAGTTGCCCTCTTCTCAAATGCAAAAGAGAATTTTGCCCGTGAAAGGGGTTCTTTCAGTTCTTCATTTGAATAATTTTTCACCTTGGTGCTCAAGAGGAATTTTTCAAGGCCAGACGATTTCGCGAGAAAGGATTGGCAAAAGAAGGGGAAAAACCTATGGACGGTACTTTTTGCAAATTCCCAGCACACAATCCCACTAAACACAAAATACAAACAAAAAAAAAACAAAGCGAAAAGGGTGAAAAGAGAAAATGTGCGCGAGAGAGAATGAAATTCTAGAGGACAAAGAATTTGCAGAGAAAATTCTTTTGTCTGTCCGTCTGATTTTTTTTTTAAATGGAGGGAAGTAGAAAAGAGTTAAGCAATTGTGGGAATTTGCCAGGGGAAAAGACGGTTATGATTCTTGGGAAAGTTTCGCGATTGAAATGGCAAAAGTGACCGTTAAATTTTTACAAATTTTATCGGTCATCTTTATTTCCAAAACTCAAAAGGTAGTTTTTCAATTTTTGCCTTCCACTTTCCTCCTATAACTAAGGGCCCTGACAGACCTGATGATTAGCCGAGAGACGGATTAACGTCATTATATTCGACATAATGATTAAACTTCATTTCGATCATTTTCCACTAAGTCGTTTCTCGGCTTAAGTCGTAAGAGTGTCTAGGGCATAAGGGTCACGTTCTAGCATAATTGAATCTGCTAGAATTTTTAAAAAAATAATGGTAGGAGAAAGCTTTCAGATTTCGCACACACTATGGCTTCATACACTTTGTATTTTCCCTATATTCAGGGTCAGATTAATTAAAGAGATATGGGAGAAATATGGAGTGTTCGAAACCAGAGTATGTGCGGAGCCTGAAAGCCCTGCGTTATCGTGTTTGTTTTTTCTGTGTTACTGTTTCTGATCGATCATGAGGAGTCACACGGTTATGGATATCGCCTTCGGGTTCTCGATGATCTCCCACATAAGTCTAATTTTTGATAATCCCACGTAATCTGATTTCTCTCCTAAAGCTTTTCATTTTTTTGGCATAAAAGAAGATAGGGAAGTTCAGGCATTTCAAAAATCCATAGAGTATCTTAAAATTGCGCAATTTTAAGTAAATATACTTAAATACTCTAAATGTCTAAATAAAACAATTGGGGCATAATTAGCTTGAATTGATTTACTGAAAAGCGGCGAAATAATGTTAAGCTGCATGAAATGTCTCACCTTCCCCTATTTAAAAAAAAACCTTCTACGAATTTAATAAAGCAGAGACCAAATCCTATAAAGCTTATTCCTTAACCGATATTAATTTATAAGAACTAGTTTAATTTCAAAGCTATTGACAGTATAGAGTCATAAACATATAAGTGATTTAAATTTTAGAAAGGAGTAGTTTTTCCAAGGAGTAAAAGTTAAATAAAAATTTAAAAAAAATGCAGTTCAAATGTTGTAAAATGAAAGAAAACATGCTGTTATTAGGCTGCGTGATCCATGTAACCCCTTAAGAGGTTACGTAGGTCAAACTGACTATAAAAAGCATATTTTTCTCTAATATTTTTACAACATAATAGAAAGTTTATTTAATTCAAGCTCTTAGGCATATAAAAACACGACATTTAAAGTACATTTTCTGAAATTTTCTTTTAAAAATTCAGCTGTAGGGATCTGATTTTCAGAATTCGGAGACCTTTTTGAAAAGAAATTACTTTTCGATGGACAATATTACTTGAAATAAATTCATCCGAAATCCAAAAACCAAATATTTCCTGTTAGCTAATGAGTCGAACCAGTCCTTGATCGTTATCATCATTGCTATTTTCAACAGTATATCCCTATTGAAGTTGCGTCCTTGAACGAATGGCAATTTTGAAGTATTTTACACCATGTTTCGTTTTATAGAATAAGTTATGATCAAGTAAACATAAAATCCATCGTTCGAGGACTATCACCCAACAGGAACGTTTTTAATATTGGAAAACATAGCTCAATGGCAGAAATTTAATTTTTTTTAAATTAAAATGTTGAAAATAAAGTTTAAATCTTGTTCTTTTAATGCCTAGAACTTGAATTAATTTTTTTTATTATTCTGGAAAAGAAATTTGGAAAAAATATTCTGTTTATTAGTCTTATGTAAATTTTCGTTAAATAAAAATGTCAAAGCTGGAAAACTTTCAGAAGCATGTCATTAATTCTCTAAAGACTGATAGTCCTTTTTGCCTCGAAGGGTTTCACAAAACGAAATGTTAAGACCAATGTTTCATATTCAGTTTAAAAAAAAAGCTCCAAAACATTTTTAATGCTTTTGTATATGCTTATTATTACCAGAAATGAATAAAGATAGGTGTAATAGCAAAAATGCACTGTGTTCTACGGATCGGAAGAGCCTTTATCAGATGTTTCACGGGTAGTTCATTCTATTGATTAATAATATGAACTAACGGAATGCATCCTTGCTGTAGTTATTTGGTAAAAAGTTGCGAAGAATTTCTAAAAATTAATTTTATTTTTGGCCAATAATATGGGAGACAATGCACTGGTCCGAGGAATACTGATGATCGTTCCTTCCTTAACCAATACCTACAAATTGGGCATAGGCTAATCTGTGGTGAAAAGTAGGACCAGTTTGTATATAGCTACTTTTTATCTCATTTTATTTTTTATATTTTTTTTCAAAATAAAAATTATGTATCCCCCCCCCCGCCAACAAAATTTGAGACTGAGCCCCCCCCTCCTAACTGAAATCCTGGATACGCCCTTGCATAGTATGAGATAATGGTATCTTATAGTTTTCCAGCGAAGGAATATTGAGGAAACCACTTCTCATTTCTAAATATATTGAAATATTTATCAGCCTCATACAAACATTTTTTGTAAAAATTATACGCAATGAAAAATGTCATTTGGTGGCTAATTCTACCCCGGTCTCCCCTACCAGAAATTAAAATGAGATTTTAGTTGCTTTCTGTATTCTAAAAAGTAATAAACCCAAAATAATCTAATCAAAATGGTTTTAATATGTAATTTAAAGAAAATTTTAAATTATTTATTATATAGGGGAAAGTGCCCATGCATTACACGTCCCAAGCTTTATAATGGCTAAATTTTTCCTATGTTTTTCAATTAATGTGACTCATCGCACCCCAATTTTAAAAACTATAAGAAATTGTCTTGTTTTTAAAATATATCGCGAAGTCACATTTAGTCAGAAACATAGGAAAAATGTAGTCATTATGAAGCTTGGAACAGTCTAAAGCATGGGCACTTTCCCCTACACAATGCTGAGTATTTTAGTCGTTCCGTCATTTGCATCGACTATTGTCCTATCTATTTTTTTCGATATTAGGAATTTTAGTATTCAGTTGTCTTTGATATTATTCAGTATACTCAATTAAGCCCTGTTTTAAAATAATATGCCTTGTAAATTCTATAAGAAAAGTGTTTTGAAAGTTTTTGTGTTATTTTTTTATATGGCGGAGCGAAACGAAGGGTAGAAAATAATAAAGCGTATAAGTTAAATTTTACTTAATCCCGTTTTATTTGCGCGTTACTTCGTGTTCTTCTTGGCCAATTTTCTAGTTCAAAATTGTTTTTCGATTTGCGAATGAATTTAATAGTTAATAAAACGGTATACACCCAGAAAACAAATGAAAAGATAATTCATGATCTATCTCATGAGTTCGAGCATTCCGCAAAGTTGGGACGCTTGGCTGTCACTTTAATTTCACTTTTCGCTTGATCCTCTCACTATGCTACTTTTTTCTTGCAATAATATTTTAATAATTCCGTTTTCCTAATTTTAATTACAATTTAAAAATAAGATTGACTTTCTTAAAATAATATCTAACATTATAAAATATCAATAATTTTAGCAGTGGTAACTTTTCTCAAAGTCCATCTAATAAAATATTTTAGTAGCCCACCTATATAACTTATTCATTACACCATAAGTAAAAGTCATTTTGCGAAATCATCTTATGGGGCATAGTAGTATAGGTATGTGACTTACAATTTCGAAAATTTTGCAAAGTCTGTTAACTTTTTACAGGACAATCTGCTCTATATGAGCATAATAATTGCACTATTCCAATTATTGGCGTCTAGAAATGCCTCCAAAATCTCAAATGTGCATCAACTTTCGAGAAGTTGTACCACAATCGTGTGTCAAAGAATGCAAAAATGATGATTATTTGCTAGTGGAATTGAGGAGTTATTGCATAAATCATTTCCTCTGGCTCACGACTTTACTGCACGGTGTGAGAGTCTTTGTGGGCAAGATTGGGGCATTCTCATGGAGCCATATACTTATTCGTATATGAGACAAAATCGCACTATGTTGGTAAAAAAAAAAAGTCTTGTGCTCGAGAGGGAAGTGGTACTATTGCAAGACATAAGCGAAATGTTATAAAATAGTGGCGAATGTGTATTTCACTCTCGACTTGCTATAAAATTATTATAAAATAAGCCCAGACGGTGTATGAGTGAGACGACAAAACTGGGTTAGTGAAAGTATTTTTCAATTTAACCATTCCTATGGCTTTTTTTGCTCCTCATGCACCAAGAGAGCAAACGTCTCGATCCAAAATGTTTACTGTCTATTCTCTTGAAGCTCTCATATACAGCATAATTATGTGTTTCACATGCTGGTGCTGAAATTGCTAAATTTTTCCAACAATTATTTTTCCCCGATTATGGGATAGAGGACTTTGAAATGAAAAAAAGTCAACTCTGGGAGTGGTCACTAAAACTTGGGAGAGACAGTTTGGATTGGCAATAGAGAAAAAGCTCTCCAAAAGCGGGAAAAAAAGTGAACGGAAAAGAAACTGGCGGGAAAATCGTGTCAAACGCTAATTGCACAAGAAAAAAGAGACAAAGAAATGAAAATGAAAGAATTCAAGGTTTTCACGTGTGTCACGTAATACGAGAGTATAGTCTGAAATCTAATTGAAATTTTCAACTTGTCTTCTCATATCCCCCTCAGCTTAAAACGTAAATTCAAATTGAGACAATTTCTGCAGGGAAACAGTGTCCCAAGCAAGACTCTTGTGCAATAATCTTTGACCACGAACACTACACTAAAAGATTTCTTTAAGCGCAACAATCTCTTCCCAAGAGCTAATTATTTCTGACGATTTTTCTATTATTAAGGCAATCCATGAGTAGATAACAATTTGTATGACAATTTTACATTTTGATTATTGCGCCATCACTAGATTGCCAGCTTTATTCCGTATTATTTTAGGTCGACTTAGAATAGTTTTACTTCGAGAGATGTGTTATTTGAGGAACTGAACTCTATACTAGTGTAGATTTAGTAGTAAGAGGAAGTGTGATCCCTTATTGAAATTTCAATTGGGGTATTTTTGAAATAGAGTTTTTCTCCTATTTGTAAATAGAACTGGACTTTACAATAAAATGTTAAGCTCAAGAGTATAAATAAAAACCATCCTGTATCTTTATACCGATTCCAGTCAAAATCCCGAAAAACCAAAATCCTGGAAACAAAATCCCGAAAACTAAAATCGCGCAAAGCCAAATCCCATAAATCCAAAATCGTGAAAGCCAAATTCTCGAATAAACAAAATCCTGCAAGGGACGAAATTATGCGGAAGACAATAAAGAATAATTTCCCAAAACAGAAAATTTCCCTTTGCCTCCAACAGCGTAGGTCTTATCGTGGGAGTAGACACTTTAAGGAATTCATGATTTTTTTTTTAGGATTTTGCTGTTCGGGATTTTGGCTTTTGAGATTTTGGTTTTTTAGGCCTTTGGCTTTTCGGGATTGTGCATGGCTCTTGCGATTTTGGTTTCCGAGATTTTGGTTTTTCGGGATTTTGGCTTTTGGGATTTTAGTGTCCAGGCCTTTGGCTTTTCGGGATTTTGGTTCTCACGATTTTGGTTTTTGAGATTTTGGCTTTTCGGATTTTGGCTTTTTTGGATTCTAACTTTCGAGATTTTGACTTTCGGAACTTGACGTTTGAGATTTTTCACTTTTCATGATTTTGGCTTTCGGGATTTCGGCTTTAGCCATTTTTACCGGGACCCGTTTCTTTAAATTATTGTCCTATCCAAAAGAACACACAACAAAGCATATAGTAATCTTAAGTGTACACACATAGTGATCTGTGTCAGGTATTTATAATTTAGACAATTTAAGTTAGTCACTCATGAATGAAATGAAATGAAATGAAATGAAAGGAATGAATTTTTTTTTTTTTTTTTTTTTTTTTTAGGAATGAAAAATGATTTTTTTTTTTTTTTAGGAACCTTTACGATCATTTCATTCTGCACAGAGATTCAAAACTCTAATAGGGCCTCTAACAAAACATTTTCCTTGGTTTGCACTTTCCCCAAATTTTAGCTATTCGCGGATTTTATTTCAGTTCATCGCTAATGAACATTTCAAATTTTAAGATTTTCTTTAAAAAAAATCCTGATTATTTATCAAAATTGCGCGCAATTTATGATAATATGTTAAAAAAAGATGCAAAAGCATCCCAGTTTTCCGGAATGCCCGAACTCACGAGATAGAGCTCTCCCTAAATTATCCTTTCGCATGATTTTTGAGTATATACTGATTTTACGTATCTCACAAATCGGAAAACTATGTTGAATTAGAAAATTGATTATGCAGATTGCATCTTACAATATTCTAGATAAGTAACGCTTACTCACAAAAAAACCAGTGATAAGCCCACATAAGCTTATGATAGCTGAAATGCATGTAACCCGAGGTGCTTGCAGCTCGGATTGAGGGAAAATTCGATTGTGAGTTGAATTTTGAGGTAAAGAAGGTCTCGACCTTAGCTACGACATACTAAAATTTAAAGAAAAAGCATCGTCTAGTTTTCAAATATTCGAAATCGATTTTTCGATTAATTGTATCTTTGAGCAAATCGAATGAAATTGGGGTGTCATAAGAGTTGTAGTATTTCGAGTATTTCACGAGAGCTTTTCAAAACACTAAGACTTTTCAAATTCCCATAATTAAAACCGGAGATATGGCCATTTGAAAATTGAAATTTTGACTACTTCTAGCTCGGGTCAAGGGGTCGTGAGAACATAACTTTGGCACTGTTCGAAAGCTTTTAAACCCAGCTATAACATACTAAAATTTGAGATCGATCGATGCCATAGGGGCTGAGATATTGAGAAAACAAAATTTGAGGGTTTTCCAAAATGGCAGAATGGAGAGTGGGGGGCTGGATCTGACATTACCTCTTTGTAGGCGCCAATCGACATTTAACCTTTTCCGAAAACCGCTTGTAGATATTTCTTTCCGTTCTCTTGCCAGAAGTGCTTATACGACAGACGATCGGGACAGACGGGGGACGTCCACGAAAATCGATTTTGGCGCATATGATATTTGTGATCGATGAGTGTCAAAACGTGTAAGTCCAAAATTTGGGCCCGATCTGACAAGGTTGAATTTCACCTAGGACCACAAAAGCTGAGATTGTAAAGAATCTCAGCTAAAATACTCGAGAAAAATAAATAAATTACGGTTCTACCCTAAATAAATCAAAATGGCGAATTTTCCGGTTATGTGTGTCTATTTTCTTGTGGAAATTTTGAAAAAAAACAACAAAAAGATAAGGATTTGGAGGGGTTGAAGGGAGTTTACGGGGAAACAGAAAAAAAATCGTCCGTGATAATGTCTACTTACACCGGAAGTCGATATCCCTTACCGTTGGACTTCTAGCTCTCGAACAAACTTAAGGTCAAGTAAGAAAAATGCAAGCAGGGGAAGGCGCGCTATCTTTGAACGACCCAAGTTTCGAACAATTCATTTTTTTCAGTATGTTTTTAATGAATTTGACCTATTCTAATATTAAATTTTAATAGGTAGTTCAATGCCTCAAATTTCCTGAAGAGGAGCCATGGATCAAATCCATTAGGAACATAGAAAAAAGATTGAGTTGTCGAAAGCTTAAGTTGCCCGAAGGTAGCAAGCTTTTCTCTACATAAATAAAAAGAAATTTCAAGAAAGAATTTATGCTGAAGTCTTTATATATTAAGCGTCTTCATCTTTCCCGGTAATTCGACAAAATCTTAAAATTGATAAGTGTAAGAAACTCGCTTCAAAGTTTTTGAAGCGCGTGAAGTTATCTTTTGCTTTCGTCTCTGTATATTTGAAAATACTTCCAATCGATTTCTAAATTTATTTTAATATATATAATATATATTCTTAGAAATCGTTTTATTTATCGATTTAGGCAAGAAGAAATTGATTTCTTTTTGACCATGTAATCAGGCTCCTCCTTTATCCGATGTTTCGGCAATCGTGTCAAGGGACCCGTTTATGGATCTAATTAAAGTATACGGACATGTTATGGTAATGTCGACTTCAAAATGATAAAGTCAAGTGTGCTAATCCGGGCGCTTCGCTAACTGGATCGTTTATCATTAATCCACTTAAAATAATATTTTTATTTTTATTTCCGTAATATAGTCACTACAGTAACATAATATCGACCACTCAGAATATAAGTCGAACAACTCGATTTTTTACAAAAATCGTTTTATTCGCTTTTTGGATAATTCTTTATAATTTCTACCTTCCCTGTGAATATTATTCTTGAAAGATAATTATTTTTAAAGTTATAGAGATTTTAAATCTCAAAAATCCTATACTCTGCATGTAAAATCTCAGCTTCAAATCGCTCTCCTGTAAAATTTGCCTACTCCGAGTTGTTCGTTTCTTATTCTGAGTGGTCGATATAACTATTCAAGTTTGAGAAAAAGCAAAAATAATATTTTTATCTATTAAATAAGTGAGTATAATCGACTCATTTCAATCTTGTGCTAGCTGGGATTCTTCACTAAAAATTTTCTAGCAGTGATATTTTCGCTAATGACAAATGGTTGATTGAAAACATTTTTGTTTTTCCCTTGTGAAAAAAGTATTTTAAATCCAAAGATTAAAAGTGAATTAGCGAAAAGGCGATCCACTTAAGTGCTTGCTGACTTATTTCAGTATTATCATTATTTTATAAATTTTCTTTAATATTTTTGATAATTTTTTTATATTATGTTTCTGAATGAAACTGTGAATAATTCTATGGATTTGGAAGAAGTAAAAAAGAATTTCATCAGTCCAAAAACAAGCGTTTAAGTAGCACTCTACGGAAAACGATCCAGTTACCCCACCTTACTGTAATTGGGTTTATACTTTTTAACTTTTATGCTTATTTATTCATTAAAAATAACATCTGCTATTCTGATACCTTTTTAGCATTTTGAAGCTTTTCAGTTACTCAAAATCTTCATCTTAACTGTTGCAATTTCTTTTAGCCAGCAATATATCTTGATTAGATGAAGTCTTAAGATAGTGCGTAACGTGACAGAATATTACAGAATCACTAATCGTGAATCGTGACTAAAATATTTTGCTAACAGAAATTTGAATTTTTTTCATAAACTCCACAATTAAATAAATCAACAATTTCTGGGTGATATTAACAGAGAGGTAATCATAATAAATTGTAATAAAATGAAATCTTTACATTGATATTCCCGCTGAGCTATAAAGGGTTAAAAGGTGCAAGATGTTGCGATGGTGTGGCAAAAAAGTCATCCAAGATATGAATTTGAGACAAGAGAAAATGGAAATGTATAACAATGGGGATAATAAGTGTTGTTGGATGCTAAAAAAGGCATGAGAAGTCATGAAATAGAAAGGGAAAATAAATTCTTCCCATAAAGCTATATAGGCATATATAATGTTGGGAGTGAAAAGAGAGATGCAGACGCCTTTACCCAAAAACATTATGCAATATCGTGTAAGACGTGAAAATTTAATTTAAATTCTTATGCAATTCGCTGTCTACTCTCACCGCGAACATTGCTTTTTATTATTCTCTCTTGCAATTTCTCGATATTGGGGAGAGTTTTTTTATTTGTTGGGGAGGGAATTTCGGGCGGGAAATGAGGATACTTGAGGGGAAGTTTAAATTGGAATTTTAGGTAAAGCTTCTTTTTTATTGGCTATTCAATTGATTTCTTCAGAGAAAGGTATAAGAACTGAAGAAGGTAATTGAACGACTTGCAGCAATTTTAAATATATTAATAAAATGAAATTGAAGGTGAACACTAAAGTGAAATTGTTTTCAACATACACAAATACATGGGTGAGAAGTGATGAAAAAGTCGAGATACCAAGATATTTATCCATAAGTCTTTCTCTTGTGCCGTTTAATTACATAATGGCACTTTTTGTGAAATTTCATGTAACTGAAAATCGCGCAATCACATTATGTCGATTACGTATTCACTGGCACTTTTCTTTCTCTTTCTCTCTCTATATTATGTACAAACCGCTAATGATGTGGTGGGAATTGTAAAATGAGGAGAAATACCACTAATTTCCATCAATTGATACATTTTATTTTGGCAATTTTCCGCCCAGAATTTTTCATTATAGAGAAAAGGGAAAAAAGGTAATTTCCAAAATCTTTTCAAGTCCTATACACTGTTAGAAATCGACTGATGTTTTTTTTTTCTACCAATAATTCCAAAGAAATAGCGCAAATGAATCGAACTTTCTTTTTCACGTGCTATATGGGTACACCAGGTATGTGGATAAAAAAAATAATAGCCATGATGTGACGAAAGGTCATTTAATATTATAATGAAATTCATCAGAGAAGAGGGAACATCATTGATGAAGTTCACCTTGTAACTGAATTTCTCGAAAAAATTTCAATCGAATATTTTTACTTCAGCAAACACTTGGGAAACTCGTTTGAAAAATCATTTTTCAATGTAGCATTTTTTCTTTGCTCTCTCGCCTAGTGCTAACAAGGAAAATGTGTCACATTCCACGGTGTGTTGAGACCTCAATTGGCGTGAATGGATTTTGTAAAGTGATTGGTATATTTAAAGGAGGGGGAAGAATCTCTTTAAGATGATCTTACATGGTATAAATTAAAGACAAAAAATCTTCATCGTCTTTATTTTTTTTAAATAAATTTTGTGAAGGGATTCGCATTTTAAAAGAACTTATTATTCTCCACTGGAATTCATAATATAATTTTAAATATTCTGAGAGTATTATAATCTAGCAGAGATATTCTTTAATTATCAAATCTATCTTCTATGACCCCTATGACTATCCTTTGATATAATACGTAAAAGTTCAACTTCAAATTCAATAAAAATATATTTTGATAATATCGTAATGACTTAAGTGGTAGACAGCCCGCTCTATAATGCATCCATAAATCGTATAACCCACAAACAAGTTCGTAAAAGTTTGTACTTTTCTCACAAACATTGTTCGTAACATTATCATTTGACGAACATTTTTTGTACTTTTACAAACATTTGTTCGTAAATGTTCGTAAACACACAAAAAATGTTCGTAAAATTTTGTTATTTGTTCGTAAATGTTCGTAAAATGTTCGACAGGAAAACAAACATTTACGAACAAATGACAAAATTTTACGAACATTTTTGTGTGTTTACGAACATTTACGAACAAATGTTTGCAAAAGTACAAAAGTGCTCGTCAAGTGATCATGTTACGAATAATGGTTGTGAAGAAGTACAAACTTTTACGAACATGTTTGTGGGTTATACGATTCATGAGCATTTCGTAACTCACCCATAGGAATTCACAAACATTTACGAACATTTTTACAAAATATTTTTTTCTGTGTAGGGAACACTTGTTGGCACTATAGTCAAAATCTCGACATTTTTTCATTAACCCATTCCTTCCCATGGTATTACACATCATACGCAAATTAAGTGATTTTAGATGATTTCTGCTTCGCGAATTGATTTTTAGTAACTATTACTTGGAAAGAATATAGTCCGATAGAGATGAAATTACATTTAGTTGTTCTTTTCTCACTTCGCGGAAAATCATGCAAAATTTTTGCTCAAAATGGTGGGCGGAAAATTCGATATCTCCTTGAATTTGTTAAAATTGGCCTTCATCTTTTTCCTGATTTGAATTCTAGTTGTCAATTTGTTTTCTTGGATAATTAGTGACCGTTAAAACGTGTATTTGACAGCGACTCCCCGCGACCCCATAATTAGATAAAAAAAATTCTTTTCAAAAAAATCATCTATTAATCTGTAAGAAACTAATTTCAAAATATGAACATTCTATTTCAAGTATTCCTAGTACATTGACTGAATGGGTTAATCTGCAATTAGGTGTGCAAATTTCATATCCCAAATGGTATAGAATAGGCTGCTAATTGCCGATAAGTTATGACACAAGTGTTTTAAGCGCCAATAGGGGTTCTTTCGACCCTACTACTATAATTAATAATTAGATTATGATAATACCATAAACTAAATCTAAATATTCCACTTCCATTAATATAAATATTAATGATTTCCAATTTAGAGTCAAAATTCTTTGATACGATTACATTTTATACATTTCACAAGTTCCATGGAAAAAACAAAAAGATCATATGGGTTTTCTTTGATCCTTTCAGAAGAGATGGATCACATTATTTAATTCCTTCAAAGGTTCACTAGTGTCTTGTGAAATTTTATATCCACATTTATCAAGATAAAATATGTTTCATCGTAAACTTATAACTCACATTATTTCTTATCTGAACGAACTTCAAAGATGACTTTTTCGATACTTTCAAAGGATCCCCGATGATCCTTTTATTTTTACCAGTGTTCGTTAAAGATTTTGACATTTAAATTCGAGACTATAATAATATATTGCAAAGTTTGTTTCTTCCGTATACATTTAAGGCCTAAAGATAATTGACACTTGAAAAAGAGACACTTCTTCAATAAGAGACGAATTGCGAATTGGGTTGTAAAAGTTCACGGGTAGTTTACGGGTTTTATATAATTAATAAATTTATTTATATAACCAGTGTTAAAGGCTAGATTAGCTTCAGGTAGCTGAAATGATTTTCAGGAAATTTCCGAGCGCTGGTGCAGAATCTTCTGGACAGGGTATGCTTAAAACCAAAACCTTTAAGGTTATCGAATACTAAAATGAATCAAGTGATCGATCACTCGGCCTCGATCCTAGAGAATATTTACCCCTTTAAATTTGGCGATAAAAGAATCTGTCAAACTATCAAACATTGAAAGTTTTAAATTTTAGACTGAAATAATAGGAAACCAAACAGCTAGCATTGCTAGATGAAAAAATTCTGATATTGATCAAGAATTGACCATTTTCAAATTTATTTTATAGATAAAGTGTATAAAAAAACGGGATTAACTTTTTTTGTTTATAACTTTAACACTTTTTAGGTATAAAAATATATCAACATTTTTAATGTTAATTTTACACCTTTTTTAAGGGTAAAATTAACGAGAAAAAGGGTAACTTTAACCCCTAATACACCTAAAAAGGGTAATATTACACCGAATTTGGATCAATACTGCAGGGTAAAATTAACATCTAACTTTGGTAGTTTTTGCGTACCGCGCGATGTTCAACTCTTAAAGTCAAAATAGACTAATGGCCTCTACACACTAGAGAAATTTATGTCCATATTGAAGCAAATTACCTGCGCTTGATGTGGGAAAAACTCTTTAATATGGGCGTAAATTTCTCTAGTATGTAAAGACCATAACTTTTCTTAATTTAAATTAATACGAAAATGGACCTCTTTATGAACAAAACTGGGTTTTGCTCCAAAACTATATTGTCAGTCGGGGACCTATTTGTAATCACGTTCGGAGTCCACGGAGAATGGAGTGACGTGTTTCCTACTCGCTTTTCTACACTCATTGAACATGTTGTCGTTTGGATCAGCAATCGTCGTAACATCCTCAACACATATACAGTATCAATCAGCTCTTTTTCAGTTCGGCGCAAAATTTTGTTGACGATTTTCACGTTTGATTTTAAAGCAAATTTGTTCAAATTCGCTGTATTTCCCATTGTTTTATCGTGATTCTTTAAATGTAAGCGCTTTTTGTGGAATTTATAGTGATTTTAATGCCCAAATCTCTCGATAATTTGGATGCCTTTTTTCCCCATATGCCCGATTGAGAGAGAGCCTACCGTATCAGCAATTCTATTAACAATGCGGAAATACGCAGACTATGCAAAAATGCTGATTTATAAATGAAGAGTATAAATGAAGTTACGCTTACGACTGCTGATGCCAACGACGATATTTCTTCAAAATACTGTGAAATTGCCAAAAATTAAGTAGTTATGCTTAAACGAAATTTATGGCTGATACAAAACTTTGCCGAAAAACCACAAGTCGATATCTCTTTTTGTTTTCTCTCCATATGTGTTTGTATCACTGAGAAACTATCAAATGGGAAAACGAACATTCACGAAAATCGGTTTTAGTGGGTATTCGTGATTTATGTGTATTAACATGTGTTCATTTATAGCTAAATAGAGTATTAATTAGAGAATAAACTGAAAGTTAAAAATAAATCTTTGTTAATTATGTATAGTAAAATCAAGTTATTGATAGTGTCATATTAGTATTGACACAAAGAACTGATATTTTTTCAGTAAGACGTTAATAACTTCTCATTTTAAGTTAACTAACCCGCTTTGCTAAACGAAAAGACTCTCTTACTCGAAGTCTAAAATTTTTCAGAAAGTTTATATAAATAAGGACAGATAATCCTAACCGGCTTATGTAGGTGAGATTCTTAACGTGAGCTAACTCGGAGTGCATGCAAATTCGATTTAGAGCTGAAGTTGGGAGACGCCATTCAGTTATCTTGAATAAAATTCGTGAAATTATACAAATTTTGTATTTAAACCAAAATATCAAGGATTTGGATGAACTGACAGAAAAGTGATATATGGGTGAAATGTAGACCAGAATGTTCTCTATAATTTTTCCATAGAACATGATCTCATCGATTACTCAGAAGTCAAGATAATCGAGGTTTTTTGTTTCTTAACTCGTTTTTTCATCCAGAGTTCCCCAAGTAGTCATTTGTTGAACTTCAACTATATCAAAGAATTGTTGTCTTTTGTGGGACTTTCCATTTAAAACCCTATTTTAAGTGTCTTGGTGGAGTAGAGGCAGTCAAATTGGCATCTGAGTGATTTCAAAGCGTTATTATGGGAAAAATCAATTTTTTCACACTTAAACGGCAAAATGTGAGTGATAGCTTAGTCTGAGTGGAAAATGATGTATGGACGAAATGTAGAGACAAATGTGCTCTACAATTATGTCGAAGTAATCATCAAAATCGGTTTAGCGACAGTCGAGATAATTGAGGTTATGTGATATTGAAATTGGTTTTTCGACTGTGGCGCCCCTGGTGTTGGTCCCACGAAGTTCAAATGTTCTAGAAAGTTGTAGTATTTGGTGAGATCTTTCGTTTAAGCCCTCATTCATCAAAATCGGTCACATAGAACCGGAGATATGATTTTTTAAATTTTGTGAACTTTGACCCCTCATATCTCCGGTTCTATTGAAACCACAGCGCACATACGCACCATTTTGGAAACGTCCTAGACTGGACTACAACATACTAAAATTTCATTAACTTGCACAATGCCGTTTTTGAGAAAAGTGACTTTGAATTTCGATGAATTTTGACGCTATCACAGCGCCACCTGTAGTGACTTTTTGAACTTCCATCTGAAAGTGCTCATCGAGAGGAAACCAAAAAGGTAAATTTTATGTCGATATGTTAATTAGAACCGGAGATAGAGGCCGGTCAATGTTCGAACTTTGACCCCTTATAGCTCGGGTCAGGGGTTATGGATCGACTTAAGGTTTTTTTTGTTTGATAGGTATAATCAACGGCTACAACATACTAAAATTTCAGCCCGATTGCATAAGGAATTTTTGAGTTATTTAACTTTTAAGATTTAAAAATTTTCTTTTTAATAATAGCGCCCCTAGCGGTGGTTTTATGAACTTGCGATGTTAGAAGAGAAAGTGGCATTTCACGAGAGCTTTCCAAAAAGTCCTCACTTTTTAAATTCCGACAATTAGAACCGGAGTTATGGCCATTTTAAGAAATTTTTTTTGGACCCTTATAGCTCGGGTCAGGGGGGTCGGGGGACATTAAGTTTGGTATTGATGGAAAGCTCTAAGGCCCAGCTATAACATACTAAAATTTGAGCCCGCTCGATGCCATAGGGGCGGAGCTATTGAGAAAACAAAAAAAGGGGGGTCTTCAAAATGGCGGAAGGAGGGGTGGGGGGTGGGGGGTCAATGCACCATGTTGCAATTTTCATACGATATTTAACCTTTGCCGAAAACCGCAAGTCGATATCTCTTTTAGTTTAGGAGCTATTAAGCTCCAAAGAGCGGCCGGACGGCCGGCCGGCCGGCCGGGAACGTAACTTAGCCCCCATATATTCGTGATCAGGAAGTGGCGAAACACATTTTGGCCAAGTTTGAGCGCGATCGGAGGACATGAAATTTTGTTAGGATTATAGTAGGTGAGATTGTTAAGAATCTCACCTAATTCATAATTGGCTTTTTTTTAAGTAATAAAAGAGGAAAAGAATATAATATATAAGTGATTGTTGAAAGGGTTAAGAAAATGTCGAGAGAGACGAGAATTGTGCAAATGGTGCAATGCTGTGTGAATTATTAGAAAGGAGCTTTTTTGCCACTAATAATAAATTCACTTCTTCATGGAGTACATGAGGGAGCGAGAGAGCATAGAGAATGACTCGAGTTGCAAATAACGCAATATTTAATTGGAAAATTGCGAGTTGGTGATCCACTGATGATTGGATATTCTCACTCTCACCGCACACTCTTGTCCATCATCTATATGGCATTTCAGAAGTGGGATAAAGCGCATCACTAAAAGGAGTAACTTTTGCTCACTCTCCCCACTCAACGTCAATGCAATTTTCAGTGTGCATTGAAAGACTGTGGGTAAGAAGATGCAAAGATCAAGAAGAAAAAAGAATATATATATATATTTGAAATTCCTCTTTCTCCACCATGTTTGGTTATCTCCCTTTCGAAATGTGTGCTATTCCTTGACTTGATGACTATGAAAATACCTGGCGCAACAATCTTTTTTTTTCTATAATACCTCATAATCTTCCCTCCGCGCGTCTTCATATCGAAAACTATATATTTTAAACTTCTTTGATAGTGTATAGAAAAGTGCAGTGGTATGTGAGAGATGGTGGTTGTGGCTGAAATTCTATTAACTGGCAGCTGTAAAATGAAAAGACCTCCACATAATTTATGAAACGTCATTGCGAAACCGTCCAATTTACAACATACCTTACAATCTATCTTTCTCTCCTTCTTACCCATTCCACCTTTTTCGTACTTCACTCACAAAATGCTCTATGGCTACTTTGCAACTTCTCCTTCGCGAGAAGTTGTTTTTCGCGCCACCAACTGAGGTGAAAGAAAAAACATTACACGCACCAGGGGGAAGAGGTGGCAAAAAGCACCACTCATGATCCCACTTCTGACACCAATTCCCACTGAGATATCCTTTCGTTCGGAGGGAAATTCTCCAAGTTTTTTTTTCGTGTAAAGTGTAAACTTTTGTAGTCAGTTTCTTTCACAATCAAGGCAATTTTCTCAAACTTTATACCGAGAATTTTATCGCCCTTTCGCTGCTATAGTGATAAGGTCAGCAGAGCTTACTGTTGCTCAATTTTTCTTTCACTCTCTGTGCTTCATAAGTGAAAAAAAGCCCTGAGATCTTCTAATCAGAGACTTCATGGTTGTTTTTTCCACTACACTCTTGGACTTTTCTGTTCACTGGAAAATAGAGACTTTGCCATATGAGAGAACGTCAAGGGAATTGAGCAATAATGTAACACACACAAAAAAAAACCTTATTAAGGGCTCTCTCTTAACTCATTCATGGTCATCTCAGAGTTGATGAGAATTTTCGTAATAGTCCAGAAGATATTGGGAGGGGGGGAAGAGGCGAAAAAAGACACACAAATGAATGGGAAATATTGAGAAAATGGGAAAAAAGAGGTCAAATTAATTTCGCCATGAAGTTACCATTTACAATCTCAAGCACTTTTCATTCAGAGAATCTTTAAGAGCAAACACTATTGGGATTTTTAAAAGAGATGAAATCTTATAAGAGGATCAGTGCGATCAAAGTCTGATGCTTTCAAGTACTTTGATAAATTCAATATAGTTTTGCGTAAATTTTGGAGGAAGACCTAAAGTTTCTTTTGTAATTTTCATTTTCTTAAAATTTATTAAAAATAATAATGTAATTTATTTGTAATGCGTCTTAAAAGAGATGCACCAAAAGCTTATACTGATATGCATGTCAGTTTAGTATTGATTTAAATTTATCGTTAAATTATTATTGAACCATCTCCAGGTTGAAAATTAGAGTAGTCTTGAGAGAGTGTTATTTTAAAAGGGGTCATCGAAGACCGGAAATCGATATCTTTTGACGTTTGACTTTTATATACGGGTCAGAAGATCAAAAACCGCGAAAATATTATTTTCAAAATAATACCGATAATTTTCCGATTCATTACCGATTGAGTTCGACGTTGGTTTGAAATTTCAAGGCCTTTCAAAAAACCAGTGATAAGATAAGCTCATGATAGCCCAGATAAGCTTATGTTTGCTAAGATTCTTTACATGTGATCTTGAAATGCGTATAACTCGGGGTGCTTGCAACTTGGAATGCGTGAAAATTCGATTGTGAGTTGAATTTTGGAGGTAATGGCTCCAGCACACCTTTTAGATCAGGAAAATTTCACAAAGTCCAAATTTATATCTCTTTCTTTCTTAAAAACTTTGCATATGTCTATCCTACTCTTTCGCACTCTTCTTCTTATTTTGAACATCACATCAAATTAAATTTATTTTAATCTAATTTCGAGACTGAAAGAGTGGGATAGACTTATGCAAATATTCTGAGAAAAGAAGGACGCGAATTTCGATTTCATGAAATTATACCGAGCTAAAAGGTGTGCCGAAGGCATAAAGAATCGCGTCGAGTGAACTGTTCTTGTCGGCCGAAATTGATAAAATCTTGAAACACGAAAATCTTGTCAAATTTTTCCTAATAACGGCGTTTCAAGGCCAAGGGGTGAATTGAAAAAACTCTAGAGAGCATACTTCTAAACCGAACGATATCATATTTGGGCTCGATGTAAAGGTCTTGGAATTTCTGATAAAACTGAAGCGGTTCCGGACGGTTCTGAATTGATAATGAACCGGTTAATAACCGAGACCTAATTTTTATCCAAAATTCAATTATATTACTCCTAAGGTATTTTGGACAATGTTTTGAGTGATTTCTGAATCGGTTCAAATCGGTTGAAAACTTGTTAACGGTAAATGATGCTAAAGTACTTTTGAGTCACGAGATGGATCAATTCGTAAGGTCTGGGAGACTTTGCAACCCCTTTTTATATTAAAATTAAATCAAACGTTCATATGAATTCACTGACTCTAACACTTACAACTACTGAGTCACTGTAGCACCCCTATCAGAAAAAAATCGCTAGATGGCGCTGTAAATTACTCTCAATATAATTTATCAAGCTTTTAGTCAAAAAACAACGATATACGAAAATTCATGAAAATTTTTCTAAGCTCTCTATTTCTATTGGGCACTCAATGAGTCAAGTGGTAAAGCACTCGCTCTATGATGCAAGTGTCCCGGGTTCGAATCCCCTTTAAGTCACCAGGATTTTTTCTGGCGTTAAAGGTGTTCGAATTGCATCCAGTGAGCTTCACTGCACTTGATTCCACGGGGCATGGGACTGACAACCACATCACTGTATATAGGAAAAAATAGTAATGCATGTCTAGAAATCCCTTTGTGGGAAGGCCTAGTTCCTCTATGGAACGTTGTGCCACCATTATTATAATATTATTATTATATCTCTATTTCTTCAAAGAAATATGCTCCATATATGCCATAAAAAGTACGATCATTGAAATTTTGACTTCTAAATAGATCATTAAAAAGTCATATTATGGGAACGAGTTTCGTGCTCAGTACCTCAGATGAGGCAGAAGATTAAGGAGATATAGTTTTGCGCATTAAATAATTCTTCATTGTGATTCAAAAGATTCCTTTATATTGACTAATTATAGTGTTGCTGTGGTCAAAATAGTTTTATTTCAATTTTCAAGATATTTTAAGAAAATATTCACTTGTAATGAAATATTCAATCCCATATTTGAATCCTATCCTGATAGTCATAGCTTTAAATGCTTTTAAGTTCTGGCTAATCAGAGAGCATAATGCGGTATAAACATTTGATTGGATTTAAATATTTAATAATATATGAATATTGTTTAAACAT
The DNA here is from genome assembly GCF_024763615.1 of Phlebotomus papatasi. Lineage (NCBI taxonomy): Eukaryota > Metazoa > Arthropoda > Insecta > Diptera > Psychodidae > Phlebotomus > Phlebotomus papatasi. The sequence goes on along the minus strand of NC_077223.1, from coordinate 33,726,004 downwards.
AAATGATTGAAATGAATTGTGCATTATCTGGTACTAAAATTTAGTTAGAAACCTCTTCGGTTGAGAGTAGTAATATAAATTGCAATTGGATAATTAGATAAATTGCAGTGTGATATTACAAAATTTTCATTTGAACCATATGTTGTGGCGAATTGTGGGTGTTTTATACACATAATCACACTTAATTGTGTGTGACTTTTGAACTTTGCCTGCCATGCCATTTCGAGACTCTTTCACATTTAACACACATTTGATTGGACTAAATTGTCAGATAATTCATGGGTGGGAAATTATTTTGCGTTAATCCATATTATTGAAATTATAAATGGGTCGTTTTAACTTCAAAGTTGAATGAGAGGAGAACTATAATGTACTTGGTCAAGGAGAGAAGTTTCTACCATTCTTTCCTTAGTATACATTTATTTGTTTTTTGTCTGCTGTGGGAATTTTCTATAGAGTCATTGTGGTATTTTTTTTTAGCTTAGACCATTAAAGCACTAAATGAGGAAGTAAAATAGATGAACAAGAAAGTGGATTTAAAAGTGATTCTCCTTGAAGAAAAAGAGAAAGGCTTGAGGCTAGTTCGAGAGCTATATAAAATTGTATTTTTTTCTGGTTATTAGCACACAAATCATCCTTAATATGATTTTATGCTCAGATATGACTTTTTGCATTTTGACAGAATACAAAATTGGGTGAGAGGGACAAAATCTGAAAATGTGAATGAAACCCTGACTTTTCATGCTTATAATCACATTAATTTGACCCATTTTCCTTGAATCGATAATCACCAATTAAATAACACAAAATTAAAATAGACTCGTCTCTTGGTTGTTTGTCACATTTGAGTGTTGTGAAAGGAGGAAATTTATGAGACAATTGAATCACTTAAAAAAAAAATGTGCGAAAAAATATCAAATGCGTGGAGTTGGAGGTCTTTTTTTTTCTTAACCTTAAGCAATTTAACCTTCCAATACCTTTCTACACGCACGGTGGCATTTTTTTGTATGTTTCCCGATCTTTCAATTCAAATAAATAACTTCTCAATTATCTTATGAATTCGCACCAAATGAGAAACATTTGATTAAACACCTGAAATTCCTGTGTCGCGGCTTTTTTGTTGTGCTTAGAAGGTGTTCTCTGTCAGCAAAAATACTTTTCGGCAATCCTATGCTAATTTAACACGAACTTAAGTCTTTTTCTCTGTCACAATGAAACAACTTATTGAGTGGGGCATTCATCATAGTGTTCACGTTTCGCTATAAAAAAAACTATTGAAAACTGTGTAAACTAAAAAAAATGTTTTTATCAGGATTATCAAAAAATACATTGGTGCTAAAATACTATAAATTGTTTCGTTATATAAAGTTTTTTAAAATGTTTTCATGTTTTTGATTTAAGTATTATTACTATCCTCTCGTGCCTTAATAACTGTCTTACTAAAAATAAAGAAGTTAGTTAAAAATACTCAAACAGAACTTCATTGAGAACTATTGGCTGACTATTAATTAATACAACCTGATAAATTTTCGATTAATAGAATGGATGAATAAATTCATTTACATTCGTAACAGAGCTTTGCAAGCAATAACTTTAAAATAATATAAGTATTAAAAACGTACACCCCAATTCTGAGACACAAAAGCCTAAATATTTATGTAATTATATAGTGTTAAAATTAAAGACTTTCAATTTTGAGTTAAAATCTCTTCATATTGTGAGCGCTTTTTTTTTTAACAAAATTAATGTTTTTTAAAGAAAATCGCAACAAAATGTCCCATTTTGACGAAAATGTCTCATAATTAAAGGCCATTGAGCATTATAAACATGTAAACAAATATTTAATGCAAAGAAATGTTTTAGAGCCAGAGGTGTGCAAGAAACCGTTGAAACCGAATTAACGTCAAAATAAGTTTGTTATACAGTAGACTCTCTCTCAATCGGGAATATGGGGCAAAATGTCATCCGATTTAGCGATAGAATTGAGCGTCAAAGCCTTTGTAAATTCCACAAAAAGCGCTCAATTATAAAGAATCACGATAAAATAGGAAGAACTACAGCGAATTTGAGCGAATTAGCTTCATAATTAAACGTGAAAATTGTCAACAAAATTTGTCGCCCGATTGAAAAAGAGCCGATTGAGTGAGAGTCTACTGTAGTAGCGTTTTGACCATTGACGTATATGTTTCATTTGACGTTAATTCGGTTTCAACGGTTTCTTGCACACCTCTGTTTTAGACCCATTTTGCTCTCTGATTGGCTAAAACTTGAAATCATTGAAAGCTCCAGCAAGTCTAGCGACAGGATAGGGGATAGGACTCAATGTGTTGCGTGGGATTAAATATTTAATTATGTGTGAATTATGCTTGAGAATATTTTATTTAAAAATTTAATCGTCAATAAAATTCAAATAGGGGGAGGTTGGGCTACTTTGAGCTGTAGGGCTAGATTGTTATACGATTTTTCCGCCTATTTCTAAATGAAGCTGGTCCTTACAATTATTTTAATTAGATTCACAATTATTTTGAAACCGAACTAACTTCAAATGAAACTTGGACGTCAATGGTCAAAACGCTACTTGAACAAACTTATTTTGACGTTTATTCGGTTTCAACGGTTCTTGCACACATCTGATTTTGTCTATCCAAATTACATCATGTTAAAACTAAAACCCAGTTTCCATTAGAAATACGCGAAAAAATCATATAACAATGTATCCCCACAGCTAAAAGTAGCCCCACCTCCCCCTAACTGAGTTTCTTCTCCCAAATATTAGTACCATTAGTACTTTAGTGTAATCGCGTTCTCCGATTGGCTGATGTCTTATATGTTTTGAATAATTCCAAAGTCTATCAGTAAGATTAAGATTTATAATCTTAACCAGTAATTAAACGCGATGAAAATGAAGTGCTTTGTAAAGTTTTAAAATTAATAACATGCTAAAAATTAAATAAATAAATATAATAGGCAAAATCATAAAAATTATTCAAGAACAGTAAGATTCATCTCACCAAGGGCACTTTCACTGAAAAAAGGCACCTTTACTGACTTGAAGGGTCTTCTGTTGAATTTTATGAGCTTTCCAAAAAGCCCAAAATCATTCAAATTGGATTAAAAATGAATTTATGGTGATTTTTTAAAAGAAGTGTTGCACAAAATCTAATATTAAAAGCTTCCAAATAGTTTTTTTTTGCGCGAGGATGAAGAAGCTTTTTATCAACTATGTTCTCAAAGAAAGCTATGTTGTCTTAGAATAACTCTTAAGAATCTTTCAATATTTTCAACATAGCCTCAAAATAATCAAAATCGATGGAGTAAAAAATATTTGGCGAATTTTTAAGAGAAAGTTTACAGCGATATTTTTAAAACATTAGGGGCAATTTATTAATTTTTTTTAAAGAAAATTTCCCCTATCATTGAAGGCAGAAGTGTTATTTTTTTAAAGGGCAATCTTTGACGAAGATTGCTTATAATTATAATTTAATTTTTTAGCAATTTCCCGGTATTTTCTTCAGAAACAAGACTTTTTGATATTTTTAACAAGCTTTCAGTTCACGAAATCCGCAAGGTCCATCAAATTTAGGTTAAAATAAGGTTTTAAAACACATAAAAGAATATTTATTTTTATTGGTATTTCCACCAATAAGATTTCATAATTTAGAAATGTTTCAGAGAATATTAGGGGAAACTAGGGAAGTAGTAAACACGGGGTAGTTGTAAATTCTGCTATTTTTTAAATTGAATATTAGACTTCAGAGGACGATCTATATAAATTCATATACTATAGGAATCCTTGTCCACTTATGAAATGCTCGACATAAGTCTGAGTATAGACATAAATCAGTGTTTCGTGCTACCTCATGTTTAGTACTGCCCCAGTTTCCCCTAGTTGGAAATGTTTTCATCTCCACAAATAAATTGAATTCATAATAATTGGTAAACTTTAAACAGAAAGTTTCGAATGTTCCTTTGAAGAGAAGTTTCAAATGAAAATTCGAGCTGCTTTTGATATCGATTTTTCTGAAACCTTTAAGGACGATTGGGTCACCGGTGACCCAAAAATGGAATTTTTCCTACGACCTTCTCAAGCTATGTTTTGGTCTAAAAAGTCAGAAAAGGTGATTTTTTCAGACCCTCATTTTTTGAACTTCTCGTCCTTAAAGGGTTAAACCAGAAAAAAAGAAATATTGAATTCTTTGAAAAATTAATCAAACAGTCTAACAGTTTATTAAGTAAATATAAAGCTTTTTAAATCTAAAAACATTTCTTTAAGGATTTTCTTCTCAAAGTAAAACCATTGTTACTAATGCTAAAACGTAATTTTATCTAAGAAAAGCTATTCAGATTCATGAGAACGTTTTTTAACCTTTGTCTAAAGTCGATAAAATTATATAAATCTGCACAGAAATGATTCATGGAACAGAATTTCCTACATTTTCTAAGTGGTCTTTTAAAAGATCTAAGGTTCTATTAAATAATTTATTGATTTTTTTAATAACCCAAAATTCATTAAGATTGAAGTACTTCGAGTATTAAATTCTTGTACAACACATTTCTTTTATAAAAATTTATATTTCCGCAGTCATACATGCGAGTAGCTGGCCTACCCTCTCATATATTGATGTATTTCTTTATGACTATAGACAAAGAGGTAAAAGATCAAAAGTATTATGAAAATGAAAGAATCCTAGCCTTTATCCATAGATCGTAGAAATGGCATAACATATTTGTTTTAAAATGAGAGAAGACAATTTACAAAAAATTGAAGATATAAAATTTTTAATTTTCACTAAATTCTTACAATATACATACATAATCCTTGATACTCGTTGCCAAACCAACGCTAATTTGACATGGCCAAATCTTTTGTGAGCTTTTTATGGTGTAAAAAAGCTCCCACGAAAAAAATTCCACAATGCGTGTTTGGTCATTTTTTTTAATGCTTCAAACTCTCTATTAGCAAATTGCTTGTATCTTGTTTATTTTTTTGTGTCTGTCTTTCAATCTTCAGTATACTCAGACAGATATGTTAAACAAAAAAAAAAAGCTGCGGAAAAAATCTCCAAAGGAGAGGAAAGAGTTTGAGAAAAAAATCAGGAACTTGTTTGCGGCAAGGTCAGAAATGTGTCTTTTCTTGTGTTGGAAGACTTTCGCATTTGTCATTAATAGCGACGAAACGCTAAAAAAAAGTTACATAAAGTGGGAGAGAAGTAACAAAGAAATAAATTTGGTAGAATTTTTGTGTGAATTTATGCTAATTCCACTGCAATTTTTGTCTGCGATCAAGGTGAAAAGACAGACATGTAGAAAAAAGCTCAAAGTTTGAACACGTGAAAGAAGTTTTTTTTTTCTTCTCTTTTAAGAGTGATGTTCACCATATTTTACCTTGAAAAGCAGCGCGATTTTTTTCCTCTCTCTCATCCAAAACTTTTGTACATTTCCTTCTGGAGGGGTACACTGAGAGAAAAAAAAGCAACACTTTTCGACACTGTATTGAGGTGTGAATGGAGGCCACAAAAAATATAAAGACATCTCCCCGAATCAGCCAAAAAATAAGAGATCTTTTGTAAGTTTTTGGCTGATTTAGTGGTGTGCAGTTCAAGAGCCCCCCTGAAGGTGAATCATGGTGAAAAATTCTCCACACACGAAAAATGACCATCAAATTGAATTTTAAGCTCTCTGCACGATTGAGTTAATATGAAAAGTGGAAGATTTCTGGTGTCCTTCACTTGTTCTCCAGCACTATATTCCGGATTGTTTTTTGCGCCACCATCTCCCGCCCCTTTTGGCGATTCATTGGCGCGACGCGCAGATAAAAAACACTTACATTTTTTTGTTTAGCAACAATGGATGAATCACAAAAAAAATCTTTTTTTTTTGCCATGCCTTTCCTTGGACAAACACATTTGTACAAACTTGTTTTTTTTTTCTAAACTTGTAGACTGAAGGAAAATCTAGAAATGTAAGTGCGAATAATTTAAATTGCAAATATCTCTGCAAACGTCTCGACGCTATCACATTGAATCTTTAGTACTATGTCACGATGGGAAAACTATATAAATTCTCATGAAAACAATTTTAATGAATTCTTCAGTTGAGAGCAAATACTATTCTATTAATCTTCCTAAAGTGAGAAAAAATACTTAGATAAAAATCAGAATATTTCCTGTTAATATGTGCTTAAAAAAGCACAGTAAGATTGTGTATTTTCTCTGAGTGCAGTCCCCCAGGTAAAAGCAATCTCGAATGCACTTTCAAGGATTTGTAAAAGTTGCTTCTCGGCACAATTGCGGAATTTTCGCTGTCGATTGCAGAATCATCGTGATGGTTTTTTTTTCGAGGATTTTTCCTTTCACCCGGGTTGATTTCCTTCATAGATGAAAAATATATTTTCTGATGCAAATTGCCTCATTTATTCACCATTTGATTAATTGCAAATTAAGTGTTTATGGACTTGCAAATGATTTTTCATCAATTGCTGGTGTGACCTTTTGCGCTCGTGTTCTCTTGCAAAATTGCTGATTTTTCTCAATTTCCGTGAAAATCACCGTTGAGGTTTCTTTAAAGTGGGGAGGTGCAGTTTCTTGTTCTTTTTTTTTTTCTTTACAATTAATTCCTTCAAACACATTATAATAGAGTTGCCTCTAAATGTTCATTAATGAATTGTGTGGATATTTTCTCAAAAAGAGAAAATTTATATTCATTCAACTTTCGCTTTGGAAATTGTGCAATAATTTCAAGTAGCGTAAACAATTTGCAATTATCCTTGTCCCAATTGATGAAATACTGTTTTTTTTTCATACACCTCTCATCGATTGAGAGTGAAAGAGATGGATTTTATTGTAAATGCAAGTGTTACCTGTAAAGTCATAGATTTTATTATGTTATTTAGTTAAACACAATGTCGTTTCTAATGTACAGCATCTAGGGTAAGATGGGGTAATTTGGAATCATGCCTATTTGGAATTTTGAGATTTCTTCACTGTTTCAGATGGTCAAAAAAAATCACGAAGAAATACAAGACTTTACATGCAAGAGTACTTCTTTGTTGTTTTTTTCCTTTTGCTATATAAAACAGTTATGAAATCTCATAGTTCCGAATTAGACATGATTCCAAATTACACCACCTTACCCTACTTTGTAAGAATTTTGAGGAATTTCTGTCTAGTTTGAATTATTTTGAATTATTTGAAAACAGTGTTTTTGCCTCTAATCTAATCCCGGTATCATAAAATTTTGTCGCAAGATTTTAGAATTTGTTTTTTTTAACTATGGCTCTTTTCTAAAATTTCTCTAAACTAAAGTAGACAGGAAATTAAAAAAATATATAGTACAAAAGTTACATATACAGTGGCGTCCAAAATAATATTATAGAATCACTTTGTAAAGCTTATATTTTTGTATTTTTTCCCAATTTGTTGATATAGTTATGTAGTTGAAATCTTCAAATTATTAGAAGCGTGGAATAAGGGTTGTTTTGGCCGCTAGAGGTCTCTGTTTTACACAGAACACGTCAATAATAAAATTTAGTACGGTCAAAAAAATTAGAAAACTGTCATTTATGGTTTCTAAATATGGCTTTATTTAAACTTATTCGATTTATAAACCACATTCTTTAATTTAAATGAAAATGGTCCTATTATGTTGTTCAAACCAAATTTCACTATTGATGTATTCTGTGGAAAATAGAGACCTCTAGCGGCCAAAACAATACTTTTTGATGTAAGGTAATTATTTGAACATTTCTATATTAAAATTATTTAAATGAATTGGAATAAACAAAAATGCTAAAGGTAAAATAGTGGTCATTGCGGAGCTGATTCTATTATATTGGCCGCCACTGTATGTATACATATATGACCAGAAAAAATAAACAAAGTGTAAGTTTTTATAGCTTATATTCCTGGCATAGCTTTTAAATAAGGAAAAATTCATGAAATCAAAATTTAGATACCTTTCTTTTTCAAACATTTTGTTTTTATAAGTCTATTCTACTTTTACACAATCGCTTTCTTCTTCTTTTAAACATCATAACAGAAATACAATTTAGTTTATTTTAATTTTGATTTTGTTATTCATCAACAATAAGAGATGCCAAAGCGTCCCAGCTTTGGGGAATGTTCAAACTCATGAGATAGACTTCTCCGTGAATTATTTTTTCCCTGGTTTTCTGAATATACACCAGTTAATTACTGATTAAATTGGGTTACAAATCCGAATACAATTCTGAACTAGAAAATTTGACAAAAATTACCTAAGAAACATGCATTTTAGAATGTTCTCGTCATTAGTAAAATGCTTACAACAACATTTTGAAAATCGATTTTTCAACTAATCGAACCTTCGATTACATCGCGTAAAGTAAGGGTGTTCAGAAGAGTTACAGCATTTAACGAGAGCTTTTCAGAACACCAAATAGAATTAAATTCTGGTAATTAGGACCAGAGCTAGAGTCATTTTAAGATTTATTCTGTGCCATAGGACTAGAGGTAATTATCTTTCGCTCTCAAAATTGGACTGAACTAAATTTAATTTGGTGTGATATTCAAAGGAAAAAGAGGAGTACGAAAGAGTAGGATAGACATATGCAAAGCTTTTAAGAAGGAAAAGGATGTGAATTTTGACTTTATGAAATATTCCTGATCTAAAAGGGGTGCCGGAGCCATTCGCTATCAAATTGAAGATCTCTTGTTAACTAAACGAGTATGACGAGTATTATCCCAACTGAGTTATTATAAGTCACAAGCTCTCACCTGGCTACACAACTTTAACCAATTGCATTGTGCACTTCATTGATTACTCTTGGGGTTTCGAGATTTGGAAACGGTATCGTGCGTACAATTGAGCCGGCAGCACATGGTGTCCATGGATTTTAGTTTATTATGAGAATTTTGCGAACTTTTTGTTTAATATTAATTGTATTTATGTACAGAGAATCGTCAGTGAGAGCAAGTGACACTCAAATCATCCAGTGTCATCCTGAGTGGAGATAGGAAGAATTCCTGCTTCCACCCAGGATCGAACTGAAGACCTCTCGTTAACTAGACGATGACCTACCAAGAATTTTTCCTATCTCCACTCTGGAATAGACTGGATGATTTGAGTGCCAATTGCTCTAACTGAAAATTATCGGTATTTCAATTCAGTTTAAAAGGTCCTCCCGATCAGCTTGGAACTTGATATTCATATTTCGATCGCTAAGAATAAGAAACGAATAACTCGGAGTAGGCAAATTTTACAGGAGAGCGTTTTGAAGCTGAGATTTTACATGCAGAGTATAGGATTTTTGAGATTTAAAATCTCTATAAGTTTGAAAATAAATTAACTTTCAAGTATAATATTTGCAGGGAAGGTAGAGGGAATAAAGAAGTACCCAAATAGCGAATAAAACGATTTTTGTAAAAAATCGAGTTGTTTGACTTATATCCTGATTGGTCTATTTCAACTATTTTGTTATTGCTAAGTTTGTTTCATTTTGGATTGAAATCTTTAAGAAATTTGACACTTTAAACTTAAAGATCTTTAACGGAGAATAATGAATCAACATTTAAAGGCCGGTTTTAAAAAATAACACTTTAAGATTTATTTTAGAATTGAGGAGATGCCTTATATAATTTTTGAAGTCGTTAACATATCATAATAAACATTCTGCGCGTGTTTATTGTACAATAAGCATGTGATAGGCAGTTGTGTACTTTACACAAAAAAGTGCCTACACATTTTGTGTAAAACCGAAGTATTTTTTGATACACGTTTCGCACATTATGGCCTCTACATCTACATGCTAGAGCAATTTATGTCCATATATTGAAAAAAATTACTTACGCTTGTGTAGGGAAAATAATGGACATAAATTTCTCTAGTGTGTAGAAGCCATTACACGATTATGTAATAGTTCGTAAAAGTTACACATTTGTGTAATATTGCAACGATAATTGTGTAAATAGTTTGCATATTTGTCATTTCACAGTGTAATATATAGTATTGACTGGAAAGATCAAGCATCTTACATTGATGAGGAAACTCCTGCGCATATCGATGTTTTTATTCAAATGATGAAAATTATGTGTGGAAACTATTACTGCATTATTTCTCCCACTATCTTCCTATTTCGATTTCTCATGTATTTGTCTTTTTTATTAACTATTTAATAAAAAATACCTTCATGGAACGTGTGACACAGATATTTTTGATTGAAAGTTTCATTTGGCGCTTTCCATCGTGACAAAATGCCCTTGAATTTCCATTTCGAAATAACTTCAATATTATGTGATCTTCGACAAGGAATATGTATATATGTGATAGAGGTATAGTGGGAAAAAATATTGCGGAATTTTCTCATTAATAAACAAATTATTTGTGGTATTTTCTATCTCATTCTCTCACATATAGTTTAGAAATATATCTATATATATAAAATATATACAAAATAAGAAAATTCTGTTCAATTGAATTGAATCTTGCAGGTGACTGGTATAAAGAGCTTTTCGTTATTGACTTTTGCACAAATCTTTATATTGCACTTCCAGTCAGTATTTTCCATTATCTTGTAAAGTTGTTTTGTGGTATGGAATAATTACCATAATTATGAAACAATTCTACAGAAAATTGTGCAATGTTGTAGAACAAGAGGAGGAGACTGTGCTGGAATTGTACTTTGTAACAGAAAATTTTTCCAAAGCTTTCAAATCCACTCCATCGTCAAATTGACTCCGCAATCATTAATGCAATAATACGCGTTTTTCATGTTAATTTGTTGGATAAATATTCGCGGGGGAGAGTACTGAAAAAAAAGAGTCGTGTGTTGAAGTGTGATAAATTTTGACCTTGCTAAATTGTATACACAATTCCATACCAAATTTTCCCTCCTTTTTATCCACTCTCACTCTTGGTGCAAAAAAAAAATAGAGAGAAAAACACGCAGACACACCTGAAAATCAACCATGAGAATTCATCCATTGCCACAAAGGTATTAGACTCATTAACATATTAGAATTCTATTATGATAAAAATTTTCACGGTAGTGAGAGATGTGAGAAGAGACGTAGATTGAAGAGAAAAAAAAGCTCTGAGAAATTCTTCCTGTATTGAATAAAATATCTCTGAGGAAATGTAAAAATCTCTTTGACATGCAACCTTGGTATAACTTCACACTCAAATAAATCTCTATAGGTAAGCTAAAAATGCAAAATATCTTCCCATTTTAATACAATTCACGCAAATATCTGTGACTAGGGGGAGGCTTTGAACTTTCGCACACAAAAATGATGTTCAAGTTCAGTGATTTTTTCTGACTACCATGCAAACCGTATGGATTCTCCAACTATGCCAAAAAAATGTCTTACTTATAAGGTTCATAATCCCACCAAACAAAATCCCAGGAAATCCTTAGATTTTCCTCCAGAGGAAAATGAAAATTTAATGGCGATTTGTCCGATAGATGAATCAAGTTTCTATTATCGCACACGATTCACGCCATCATTGAACACCCCATTTTCACCGTAAATTTTGCACCGGACACTAAAAGTTGCACATCATTGTTTAAAGGGAACTCTAATCTACTTGATTAAACCATTTTTATAAGGAATAAAACATTTTAATATCACTTTTTTGGAACTTTTCTGAGAGATGTTTTATTGACATTAAAAACCATTTTTTTGCTTGATTCTACGAGAATTTCACTCCGGAAACGGTTAAATCTGATGAATACTTTCTTGAAAAGTCCAAATATCACCAAATTTACACGAATCAATAAGTTTTTAAAGCTAAAAATTGACTAAAACTCAGCAAGCGAGAAGACCACACAAGATTCCACCATTCCTCCACGGAGCCGGATATGCACAAAAACGTTTGAATGCGCATCATTGAAGATTTCTCTGTTCCTGCAGCTGCAGGAATCGGGATTTAGCACAGATATTGAGCTTCAGCAGGTGAACAAGCTAAAATTTTCACAAAACATCTTCTTACGGACAATTTCTTTTCTTTGTCATGCAAAACAACACAATAGTGAGGTTATGTCAAAGATTGTCAAAAAGCAGTTGTAAACTGTATGAGCTTATTGCAGATGTGATTCTTTCATTGCACATTCAGTTTGTGCAAGCTTGAAAAATATTTTTGTATCAAAGAAATCCAAAATTGCTTAATAATTACTCAACTGCAACCTATTTGAGTCAAATTACTTCTTGTTTATCAACTTTACGATTTTTAAGTTTTCCTTTTTAGTGGTGGATCAAATCGGTAGATTACAATAGATGTGAATATGAGGGATCGCATCTAAAATGAAGTTTCTTGGAAAATGTGAGAGAAGCCATGTCTTCTATGTGCGATCGATGAATCTGAGTCAAGTTTGTGAATTTTGTTCCACCCACAAAAAGTGCCTGTTGAGCCTAAAAGATTTTTACTTAAATCTGATTCCTAATAACCCTTCTACCCTCTGTGATAGTAGTTTTTCAGAAAAGTGATATTAATTCTGCACAATCGTATGAAATATTGCACAGCAAAATTACAGTTTTGGACCTGTTTTTAATTTTTGTTTCCTAAAACTAGGGGAAAAGGATTAGACTCCCAATTTTTTCAGGAAAGGTGTGATTTAAGACTAGCTACTAAAATATATAGCCATCAGTGAAAGTTATAAAGTAATACCGGAGAAATTCGAAGTGTCCGATGGTAGCGTATGTGCGAAACATCAAAGCCTCCCCCTATATGGTTTTTTCATGGTGAATCTTCATGAGTGTGTCTTACAAAACAAATCACTGTTGATCACATAAACATAAAAAAAATCACGATTTTTCACAACTTTGCATCACATTACAAAGATTTACTATTTTACAATTATTACCACAAACTCAATCCTTAATTGCAGTCGTTAAAATTATATTAAGCATAGCCACAAGATTTTGTATTGCTTTTTAATGAAAACAAAAAAATGAAATGGAAATGAAATAAAATTTACAACGTTGTCTTATTAATAGATTTATGCAAATTTCTGTTCTCAAGTGCACCTATATTGAGTAAAAGAGCTGCTGATTTATGTTGTTTTGTAAACTACTTTTTGTGCCATAAAGCAATTGCGCCATGATCTTTTTTTCTTGCAACTAAATATCCAGTCACTCTTTTCCGAATAATACAAAATTTCTCATCATTAAAAACAATGACAAATTGTGCTAGAACGTAAGAGTCGAATATTTTTTTTTACCAATAAATAAAGCACACGGGTATAGTTAAAAATGAAGACTTCAAAATAAAAAAATGTAAGGGAGAGTGGGGTAATTTCAGATAGCAGAAGTTGTTTTCCAGACTCATTTTCGTTTATTATACACAGTAAAAAAATTACAAGGATAATCGTTGGTTTGCTTTTTTACCACGATTATTCTTGTAAAGTTACACAAATTATGTATTTCAACAAAACGTGTAATCTAAAAATGTGTAATTTAAATTTTATGTAATTGTAAACCGTGTAATCAACTGGGAATGATTACACAGTTTTGTATATTTTCTTACATATTTCGTGTAAAATTACACAGTTTTCAGACAAAATGTGTACAAATTACACAAATGTGTATTAGTACACACGATTACATGTTTAATGTAAAATTTAAAATGAAAATCATGGTAAAGCAGCCAAAAATTTTTTACTGTGTACGTTTAAGAACTAAATTCAAGCTAAATCAGTTTAATTTAAATAATTTATCCTGGATATCGACTATTTGAAAATTTACAGAAAATATTAATTTATGAAATATTCTGTATTATATAATATTATATTTATTATCTCAAAATTTTATATTTACAAAAGTTATGTATTATATCTGAACTGTTTAGTCCTCCCTTTTGCCCTAGACACACTTAGGACTTAAGCCGATAGACGGCTTAACGTAATTATAACCAAAATAATGACCAGATTTCATTTCAATCAGTTTCTGACTTGTCAGTTTCCCGACTTAAGTCGAGAAACAGCTTAGTTGGTGAAAAACTGATGAGAATTTAGTCATGTCATTATTTTGATTATAATCACGTTAAGTCGTAAGTGTGTCTAATTAAAAAAAGTTGATGTTTGTATATTGTATCTACAATCATAACGAATATAAGGAATAGGTGCACCTTTTGAGTTATACAAATTTTATTTATTTAACACGGCTAGTGATGTGTAAGGTCCTAATTCATATCTGTGATTTATTTATTTATTTATTTTTACCAGTTGATAGGAATTTTTTTTTTATTGATCGACGATTTGGTATTTTTAAATACATAGATGAATGTATTTCGGATCCTTGAGCATTTGATTTTGGTCAAAAGAGGCCTCAAGGCCTAAGACCTTGGTAAGGGGGGAAACAATAAAAAAAAAAACAAATTTTATTTTATAAAAAATGTTACTCATTATAATTATTCAAAAATTCAACAGAAAACTTAAATTTAAACATTTTAGCTTTACGTATTATTTGAATTCGTAACATAGACTATGCTCTGAAATTTGATTTTGTATTAATTTTTTGAATGTGGGTTGCTTAAACTTTGACGATTTTAGGGTATAATCATGCTATCGAGTTCGAATATTTTGCATAGTTTCTTATAATAAATTGTTAAAAGAAATTATAGAATGCCATTCGCATATTATATCGACCATACATTCGCCTCCAAAATATAACTGAAAAAATAATTTTTGGAATCTTTTAAAATATTTCAAAAAACAACATGGTTTTGGTGAAATAGATAGGAGTTATGCTTTGAATTGGGACATTTTTAAAATTGTTTTTTTTTTCTATTTTTTAATGGAACTAGATCTTATCGTGATATAACTTAGATTCATAATTCTATTATAAAGCTAAATATTACAATGTGGTAAGGCTCAGTTCCATTTAAAAACAGAAGGAAAAAGCCCAATTTCAAAAGTGTCCCACTTCCCCCTAAGACAAGAACAATTAAGGTTATATCAGGGGGCTCTCAACATTTCATTTTTCCATACGGTTTGCATAGAGGCACTGAAGACTATTGGCAAGTTCTTTCCTAAAGAGAATTGACTTATAAGTCTGATATATTTCGAAATCGTGCACTAAAAGCTATCTAAAAATACATATGTCGTTATGCTCGCCGAAATAATACAAGAACTACGAGCAAATTTGTTTAAGACGCGGTGCAATACCTGCAAAATTTTTACAAGGAAAAGTGAAAAATATCTTCACTTTTTATTAGGCTTGATGGGCCCCTGGTTATATTAACTATTCTATGGTCGACTTATATAGGGGTTCCTGAAGACTTCAAGCCGTCATCTCTTCTAATCCTTTAGCTTTAGCCACTAGTTCTTTAAATGAACGAATGTAGACGAACAAACACCGTGACACCTTTGTTTCCCATTCACTTCAATACTGGAAAATTCTACTTAAATCTCAAATTCAATAAATCCCTACATTACCTACCTATTGCCTAAAAATCTATAGAGAAGAATACGACTCTATTGCACAAAAATTTTAATTTCATTGTCAGAGAGATTAAAAATACGAAAATGTAAGAAAATTGTCGGGTTAAAAATGGTTTTGTGAAAACTAAACTTCGAAAAAATATTAGAAAATTAATCATGTGATTTATAAAAGAAATGAGACCAAAATAAATGGTTAATCGGGGATCCTTTTACAAGAATCATCTTTTCTTTCGGGTCAAATTGATCCATTATTAAGATCAATAGTCCAATTTGACCACTACTGATTGTATAATAAAGACAACGAAAAAGTCATCTTTGGTGTTCGCACAAATCATCAAATATGTTCTGTCGGATTTGTCATGATAAATATGCATGCAAAATCTCAAGAGACACTGTTGAAACTTTCAAATGCACCAAAATGAATCATTTAAAAGGGTAGATCCGGTAGATCATAATTTTAATCTCCCGAAAGGACCGTGAATGGATCAAAATGAACCATTTATTTCCACGAGTAGTGTAGGGGAAAGTACTCTCCCTTCGAACGTTCTTGCCTTCGAATAATGTGAATTTTCTTTTATTTTTCCTGGAGACTTATACACATTTATCACATAATTATTAATAATTGATGATAAGCTAACTAATATTTAATAAAAAGGTGTAAATCTCTTATGAAAAATAAAAGCAAATTCACATTATTCGAAGGCATAAACGTTCAAAGGGAGAGTACTGTCCCCTATAAAATTAAGATTTATTCTCTCTGAAGAATTGATCAGTAATGGTTTATTTTTGTTTTTATTAAAAATTATTGTATTCATTTACTATTTTTAAGGGGTTGTTCAGTGTAAAAAGTTGAACTTCTATTACAAAGTTTTTGTTCTCAATAATTGTATTTGTTGAATTTTTCTGCTCCTTCTTTCATCCATGACAAGCAATAATAAGGGAAACTGGGGCACCACCAAACACGGGGTACCACCAAACACTAATTTTTATTTCTAAACTACTTGGACTATCTCCACCATTCCTTTAGTGGACAAATATCCCTATAGTGCCTATAAATTCCTATAGGTCTTATCCTCTGAAGTCGAATATCCGATTAAAAAATCGCAGTGTTTGGTGGTACCCCGTGTTTGGTGGTGCCCCAGTTTCCCCTACGGGTTTTGCTCGAATTGAGAAGCTTTTTGTGGTTTCCTCGGTATTATATATTTTTTTAAGATTCTGTGTGGAAAATTTATTTATATAGTTTGAGATGCAGCTTAATGAGCTTGTCTTTGACTTAAAATTAAGTTTTTCTCATTTTACAGCTCGAACACCAGGGAGGGAGCAGTATATCATAATCCTTCGATTTTTTCACCCTCCAAAATTTCCACCTTCCGTATATCATTAGAATCATAGAGTAACTGTTTTTTTGGCCGCTGGAGGTCTCTGTTTCACACAGAATACGTAATAATGAGTTTCAGTTCGGCAAATAAAATAACAAAACTGTCATTTATTTTATTTTTACTTTTTCGATTTATAGTCCACATTCATTTATTTAAATGAAAGTTTTTCATTTATCATATTCCGTGAAAAATAGAGACCTCTAGCGGCTAAAACAATACTTATTTTGCGTAAGGTAACTATTTGAATATTTTCTACATCAAAATTATTTCAACGAATTGGAATAAAAAAAATAAACAGTAAAATTTTGGTCTTTGCAAAGGTGATTCTATTATTTTGACCACCACTGTATATAAATTAACTATATATAATTAATATATATATAATTAAATATTATTTAAACACTTTTTATTTGAAATAATAAATTTAAAGTAGAATTATTGAATATGGATATAGATTTTCTGGAAAATCGCATATATTGCGCGGAAAAGAAGAAAAAGAGGTTGAATCATTGGGTAAAAGAAGAAGGGGTTCAAGAAGGTTTCTTTTGTAATTATCTTCTTTTTTTCTGTCTTCACCGGTAGAGTGGGAAAGGAGACCTTCAGTGCAAATTTGTTGTCTGTGAAAATGAATCGTGCGTAAAGAAATTAATTTGAGTCATTTCCTGTTCCTACTTCTCTTTTTTTTCTTTACCTCCCCATAATCTACACTGTGAAAAATGGTGGTGCAAGATGTTGGCACAGTGACTAGCGCAATTGTTAAAAGTATTCACCTAATTAAATGCGATGGTGTATGATGAATAAAGAAATAAAGCGCAAGAGAGGAGACTTTTTTTGAGTTGAGACAAAGGTGATATTAATGATTTGCGATTCCATACAACAAACCATTAAAAATGCAAAGACTGGAAATTACATTTTATGGCTAACCTTGAATCTCTTGAGAAAGAGAGAGAGAGTTTTTCATCCATCCAATTCACGAGCTTGGGTATTAACACTATTGTACCCAGCCAACACAGATCCAACAGTAGTGTTTTCAGTCTTGGATAGTGCTGTGTACACTCTTTTTTTCATGTTTGTATGACGCAGAGTGACTTGCCAATGTCCTTGGTTTCAACAGAATATCATTTAGTAGTTCCACAAGAGAGCTGGAAATAAATTATTTCGTTGTTTTAATTCAAAATCGCCTTCTCTTTTTCAACGTTCTCCTCCAATGTTGATCGTCTTTTTTTCCTTGTGTGTTAGTCTCACTGGAGATCTTTTTTCTCACCAATGTGGTAGGCACTTTAGTGTTCTTGGGGGTGGAGGGGGCGTCTTAAAAGAAAATGTGCGAAAAAAGGAGGCCAAATATGCCAAAGAGTGAGACTGAGATGAAAGAAAATATGGGAGAAGTTGTGGGATTTATTGTGAGAATTTTTGCGCAATATATAGCTACACTCTTAACAATGGTATGTTAGGAAAAGGTAGAGTGCATCAAATTCATTTTATCAAATAGATTTCTATTCCATTTGTCGCACTTTGTCACGAAAGTTGAGTAGCATGATCAGGAAAATCCTCATCAATATGGATATAAAAGCCAAAAAACAACAAAAAATCGATCTTAAAGACAAAACCATTTTCGTTAGTTTTAGCCTGTGGGATCTTTAGGCCCCTCCTACCTATACATTTGAGACTGACTATCTCATCAGGTACCATACACAGTGAATAAAAGGAGATAATTTAGTAGTCCAAAAGATATAACTCGTAGGGGAAAGTACTCTCCCTTCGAACGTTCATACTTTCGAATAATGTGATTTTTTTTAAAGTTTTCCTGAGAGATTTAAACATTTCTATTAAATATTAGTTAGCTTATTATCAATTATTAATAATTATGTGACAATCATTTGGAAATCTCTTAGGAAAAGTAAAAGAAATTCACATTATTCGAAGGCATGAACGTTCGAAGGGAGAGTACTTTCCCCTACTGGCAAAATGCCAAAGGGTGGTTTTAGGTCCTTTTTGACCAAAGGTAACCAATATGATAAGAACACTGCCTGAGTTGCACAATCTTCCCATTTACAAAAAGGATACAGAAATCGTACTCCAAATAAAGTGGTTGTCTTGCAACCTGAGTTAACCAGTTTTAGTTTTCCTTTGATTTCCGAACTTTTTTTTGTCCTCAGTTGGCAAAAAGAGGGAATATTGCATTATGTTAATGTTGGCTGACTGGATTGAGCTCCGTGCGGGTTAACCAACTTTTGTTTATACGTAAGGAAATAGTAAGATAAACTATCAAAGATTAGTACACATCAGAACTTTATAGGCCCTCCAACCAGTCTTCGGATTTAAAAGAGAATTACGGAAATATTACTTCCAAAGTTCCAAAGTTTACAACTGAAAAAGGCTGTAATTTCGCGAAATTCGTAATTGATGAATTGGATTTAAATAGATATCAACTCCTGTTAGCAGGAGTTAACAGAGAGGAAATACCTTAACAGAGGAAACTTGAGGGTAGGAATTTATACAGGACACAGGCTAAATTCACATCTTGTAAAGTTGTATGTGAACATTACCTTAACCTGTAGGGGTTGTGAGGAGAGTTTGGTAATAGTAGAACATATTTTATGTGACTTTTAAATTTTCAAATCCGAGAATTAAGACCATTAAGAAAGAAATGTTGACACTGGAGGATTCCAAAGAGCGGCAGCTCAGGACATGTTGCACTTCAGCCCAGCTTTCAAAAGAATTGGAGTAAGATTTGTTGGGTAGACAAGGGGCTCAAATAGAGCCTAAGTGTCTGTTGCCTACAGATCGCATCATTGTTCTCTCTACAATCTATATCTAATCATAAATTTGTTCTAATCTGTAGAGATTAGAACAACTGATAATCTTTTTGAAGTGTCAATATCTAAAGAATATTCTAAGTTCTAAAGAATTTTACATTGCGACTCCTGTAATTTTGGCAACGTCTGTTGTTCGAATCACGATTTAATGTTGTGGTCTTAGCAAATTATTGTCCGAAATGGGACGTTTTTATTAAATAGGCGCATTGAATCTAATGAATTAGTTACAATGCTTACCTTCTATAATTTTGTCATCGCATTGAAGTAGCTCAAAGTGAATAATCTTCCTGATGTATATCCAATCAAATTCATAGAAATTCTTTCAATTTATGTTAATCAGCTTTGCAAACAAGCTTAGCTGTTTTGTCCAGGATCTTTTCCGCTGTATGTTGTTGTGTTAAAAGTAGACCCATATTTCTTCTCACCTGTCATCAATCGATCCAGAGAAGGTTCTTTAAAGCAAGATAGGGGGAAGTGGGGAACCTTTGAAAGTGGGGCACCTTTGAAATTGGTATTCTGCAGCTGTTTGTGCAGCTAAATTATATCACAAGGCCCAATTTTATTTAAAAATTGGTGAAAAATCCCAATTTCAAAGGTGCCTCCCTTTCAAAGGTGCCCCACCTTCCCTTGGTTCTCCTTATTCCTTTCAGTGAAAAGATGTAGCACCTATGTATTGAGCTTTTAAACTTATCCAAGCTTTTCTAAATAGCGAAATACGGTTAAATTATTATTTTCCAACATCTTAACAATCTCTTTAAGTATTAACAACACATTTTCTTTTACTGGGATACTCACAATATCGTTCGTTATCAATGCTAATGACCGTTTAAAATAGAGTTGGTCTTTTGAAGGATAAATCCCCCATGTCGAAATTTTCAAAGCCACTTTTTAATTATCCTAAGAGGAAGGACATGATCTAAATAAACGGTCAAGATGTATTTTTTGTTTTTTTTTTCAAGTCCATCACTTATGCTTTTTTTTAAATTCTCTTAAACTAAATTTTGCCTATGCACTTTGTTTTTCATTTTGTAAAATCCCCAAAGGACATACTGACTTATTTGAAGGATACTTGACATTGAATGGGATGTAGGACATTAAAATCTTTACAGTGCGTGCAAAAAAGTAAACAAGAATAGTAGAGGTAAACTATGGGATACGTATGAACGACTTTTGTAAAAAAATTCCCACAAACTTATGCCAATCAATATACGGCGTTATCACACTTGTACATTAAAATTTAAATTTGATTCACATTAATTGTTGCTTGTGAGTGTCCAAATATGTTATTTGTGTCTTTGAGTCACTTAATATTTGGGGTTTTTCTATTTATTGATAAAGAAGTAGACTTGACCTGCAAAAATAAGTTTAAATTTACCTAAAGCATAAATATTTTTCACATTAAAAAATTAAAGAGAAAATCGCATTAATTTTTCGCATTAATGCTATATATCAATTTATATCAAATTTTGCGGGTTAAGTCTACCTTTTTATCAACAAATAGATCAAATTTTGAATATAAAATGATTCAAACACACAAATTACACATTTGGACTCTCACCAGCGACAATTAATGTGAATCATATTAAAATTTTAATGTGCAAGTGTGATAACACAAAGAATATCGATATTTCTTATGTTTTGGCTCCGAGACTGTTAACAAATGAACAACGCATAAAAAGCATTATTCCAGTGACCTATATAAATTACTGTTATTTTATCGTTAATGTTATTTTAAGATTGATTGTCAATATTCAGCAAATAGGTTGAGAAAAAGGACTCTTGGAAGCCTTGGGATATCTTGTTATGGGTAGACCTATAATAATCGAATGCGTAAATATCATATTAATTAGTGTTTGGCTTCTATTTCTGTAACAACCATACAAAATTAGTGTATATGCATAATTTGTATTGTAAAACGCAATTTTTTGTTTGAATAAAGAATTATAATTTTACTACTGTTAATATTTGTCAAATCAGTTTTATCGGTTTTATTAATCAATATACTTAGGAGGCTGATGGCATTGAAAGTATAGAAATTTTTAGAAGAATGTTCTAATTTGTGATTTTATTATTATGAATTTTTTTATTAATATTGTAAAAAGAAAAAGATCAAACTCATCCAATTAAAATTATGACTACCCGGTTTTATATTTATTTAAACCAATTTTGTTGATATAGAGTCGAAGAAACACCTCTTCGACAGGGAATCCCTATTGGCACTTTTGTCAAAATGTTGAAATTTATTTAATGCATCCAATAAAATCTATGTATTATAACGTTTTTTCATTTCGTATTCCAAATGGTACAGAAAGGATGTCAATAAGTCTTGATACGAGTTTTTAAAGTGTCAATAGGTGTTCCTTTCATCCTAGAATGCAAAGAAGCAATGTCGAAAATGTTTGCTATTAAGAATTTATGTACACCAAAGCATTGTTGTGCCTAAACGATATTTTGAGATAGTCCTTATACCGTTTCTGCAGTATAAAGTAAATAAGTCCTTAATACGCTTTACTGATTTGTGTTACATTGGTAAATCCAAGGGTAAATCTTTAAAATGGCCCACAGGTATAAATGGATGTTGTTAAATCACAGAATTTTCTTATTATTTTATTATCTGTGCAACAAACTTGCAGCTTTGTTTTAATTTAATCTCGCTGCACGTAAACCATTCGGATTTGTTCAATGTAATCAGCGCGTGTAAACTTAGTCGAATAAGAAACTAAATTTTTAAGCACAGAACTCGCGAGTTCGTTCCAGCATAATCCAAAGTCATAACAATTTCTTCATACCTTTTACAGCCAGCCTTATTCTTCATTTTGATCTTTACTCAATTTTTTTTCGAAATGTTGTTGCGAATTTTTGCTCTAACCTTTTTGTGAGACACATAGCGTACGAAAGCTCACAATGTAAAAGGTAATGAATGTGAGAGGGTGAGTGAAAGAGTGAAGGGGAAAAAGAAGTGATTGTTTCGTGAATGCTTGTACTCCAACAGTTCAAGGCATTTTTCTACTAATTCAAGTGCTTTTAAAAGTCACTTTGGCTCCGTCATCTCAAGTCAGTAAAAAGACAACCACAGTATATTTTGCAGGTCTGACACTTTCCTGAATAACATGAAAAATAATTAAGACGATGGTTGAGGTAGAAGATAAAAAAGTAGAGTTGAAAAGAACGATCGAATCTTTTTTTTTCTTACTTCCAAGCTCTATGACTTGCCACTTATGAGTTTAACAGCGTAATTTTAGTGAGTCGAAGATTGTGCAGAAATCTCATCCCTTCTTCCAAACAGAAGTCATATTCTGGTCTTTTCCTTTCGCTGCACACCCATATGCCCAACAACTAACTATAATGTATGGGTTTCCACGATAGGTGACTTTTTCGTTCTAAAAATGCAAAAAGCGAGCGGAATTATTTCAATCAAGGCCAAGTAGGGAAACTGAAAACCATTTCCCAATCGCAAACAGAAAGTCCCACCAATTTATTTGCCTCACTCACAGGCAAATGTCGTTTTACGTCTTGCTTTTTTCATCCAGTCACGATTTTTCCACATTGACGTTCTCACTGTTGGTGGCAAAATCAAGGTGGGATCAATCAGTTTTTTTTCTGCAAAAAAAAATACATTAATGCTTTTTTCCTGGTTGGAAACACTTTCTAATTCTGATTGGAATTTCTGAGAGACCTTCTGAACTTTTACAATTACTTTTTGCAACTTTTCGAAAATATGTAACGTTCCGAACTTCTAGTTCTTGCTATTTTGAGTTACACAATCGAATTATGCTTGTAACGTTTTTCACTGAAGCTTTTCAAACACCTGTGTGCTTTTGTGAAAGATTTACAGATGATTTTGGTATAATAAACTGAATTTTAACGCGCAATGCCTTAGGTCGTAGGTAGATCAACTGTTCTGAGATGCAAGTGTTCTAGTTTTGAGTCCCTTTTAGGTGATTAGAAATTTTCTCATGTTAAAATCATACGAATCGATGCAATTGAACTTCACTGAATTTAATTTAAAGAATAAGTATTCTTAGATAGTAAATTATCTTTTTTTTTTTGGGTATAAACAAAATAAGACAGAGAAAGAGGCAGGGGACTATTCGTTCGTTTTTTATCGTGTTGAGTACTTTTAGCTGAGATTATTTACAATCTTAGCTTTTGCGGTCCTAGGTAAAATCCGACCTCTCCAGATCGGACCCAAATTTTAGATTTACACGTTTTGACACTGAGATCACGATTTTTTTAAAATTTATTTCGATGTACCGTGCCATAGAGTATAGAGAGACTATATAGAGTGTATATAGGGGAGACCGGGGAGGTTTGGGACAGGGGTAGTGTGGGACAAAGCGATTTTTCATTAATTTTTGAAATAAATGGGATTTAACCACTACTCAATCGTAACCAATATTAAGATATATCTTGATTAGAAGAATGGATATCCTCAGTTTTATTGTTTTAATTCTATGACTACTTTCTTAAAAATTGATAAAAATTGTATTTTTTGATTTCTCAGTTTTGCTCTTTGTATTTTATATCAGCGATATATAATCAAAACTTTTTTATCTCATTAGGTAGCAGTATAATCTGGGAACATATTTTTATAAAAGTTTCAGAGATTATACGGTCTTGTTTTTTACTTAAAGGTTTTAAATACCAAAACTACCCGCGGGGATGTTTGTGACACCAGAACGGGGATGAATGGGACGTTGTTTTTCGACAAGGTTGTAGGTGGTGTGGAATTTTTTATTGTTAAAATGGAGAGTAATGCTCAGTTTCTACTGGAAATCTCCCTCTTGTACAAACTTTACCAGTTGAGCAATTGTCTACAAGGACAATTAAACCATCAATGTCCTCGGAATCAATCATTTATTCTCCAAATGATATTCGGCCTTTGCTCGTTAAAAACTATTTTCTCGAAAATTTCTCTAGCAATAAATATCCTCTACAATTCTCACAAGTTCTCCAGAAGAGGCAAGACGAGAGCTTTTTCAGAGAAATAAGGAAAAAACAGGTACCATGCAGTTGTCGTAAAATCAAACAGGAATCTGTCAATGAGTTCAAAACTAAAAGCTGCAAGAAAATCTACTCGCGTGAGGAATTTGATAATCATGATTGCAATACTTAGAATAAAAAAAGCAAAGAAAGGTAGATGAAAAATAATAAGAAAATACCTTAAATAACTGATTGACAATAAATGACTCTACTGCACAAATAAAATTGATATTAATTTCTAAGTATGAAAAAAAAGATTAAACATTTTTATTTCGATCAGAAATATTTTTAATCTAGTACTTAAAATTAATTAACGTGCTCCAATAATGCAAATTATGCGAAAAAAACGCGTCCCAAACATCCCCTTTTGCGTCCCATACTGCCCTACATCGGGGAGGTTTGGGACAAAGCGTCACGTAAAATGTATTATCTTCTCCATGAAAACTGAGCTGTTTTATAAGTTCTATTGAGTACTTTTTATAAAGTCAATATCCATAAATATCGTATAGACCGCATGAAATTGTAATACAATATCGTGATTTTTTGGGATACTGTCTCAGAATCAAAACATGAAAAAGTGTCCCAAGCTCCCCGGTCTTTCCTAATACTTTTGACGCCCCAACTTCATGCGAAGGTCAGATTAATCGAAAAGTTGATTTTCAAAAATTCTATGTCGAATATTCGAAAACTATAGACAAAGACTGGAATGTGTA
Source organism: Phlebotomus papatasi (assembly GCF_024763615.1). Lineage (NCBI taxonomy): Eukaryota > Metazoa > Arthropoda > Insecta > Diptera > Psychodidae > Phlebotomus > Phlebotomus papatasi. The sequence continues at coordinate 33,700,698 of NC_077223.1, read as the reverse complement.
CAACTCTGGGTACTTGCAACTTAGAATGCGTATAAATTTGTCTGTGAGTTGGATTTTGGATTTTTGAGAATCGCGTCAAGCCAATTTTATCCGTTTCTGCCTCTAAAAATAGTTTCCTCGCCACGATTCTGGGTTGTAAGAAACCAGAGTTGTACGCATTTCGATGTCGCCTGTAAAGAATCTCAGCTACCATAAGCTTATCTGGGCTTTTTAATTAGCAGTGAAATAATTTTCCAGTTGTAGTTTTATTGTTTTTTTTTTTAAGAATAGAGATTTTCTTGACTTTTTTTTAAATTTTAATCCTTCAGACTAGAAAGTCCTCCCGGATATGTGAACACTTCGATTTTACTTAGCATTTTAAATCAAATGATTAATGACATTTTATAAGGTTTGGAATTTTTATATTGAGAAAAATTGGGAATGATTTGGCAAAGTTTGTTTATTTCACCGTGTCATTTGTCATATTTCCTAAAGATTTTTAATGTGAAAGAAGCACAAATATGATATTTGGTTGAACAATAAGAGATGATTTTCCAAAAATATTTATATTTGTGTCATCTTCGCTAATGTCTTTTAGTTTTTGTGCATTTTTGTATTCTCTCTGGAGTGACTATCTTCGTTTTTTTGCCCTAAGACTTTTTGTAGCACATTATCATGGTCGAAGTTGACAAATTGCAAGTAATTTATTTTGACTCTCGAGCCCACCATCATTCAAAATAATTCTTGAGCTAAGGTGGAAGGATGTGTGGTGAAAAAAAAATTGAGAGATGAAGAAAAATTTAGTGGAATATTTAATGTGATTCTGTCTTCTCATACGATTTTTTCATTGTTCATCTCGGGGGTTGTAAAGAAGTCTCAAAATGAAAGATCAAAAGGTGGATTGTAAGTTTTTAAGAGAAAAAAAATCATGCCCTCGAGAAAGGATATCGAGGCAATTTAGAGGGTGAGGAATCACTCATGGACAAAAAAAAACTGGCAGAGAGATGAGAAGACGACAAAGAGTGAAATTCGTCAATCTCATCATATTTCTTCCAGACTCCCTCTTTCACGTATTATTTCAATCATATGAGAAATTCTTTGTGTCGATTCTTCTCGAGCATGAAGGCGAAATAGAGGTGGATAAAAAAAAAGAAATAAGTAAAAGAATCATCTTCTCAAGATGGAGAAAATTAAGAAAGAGTCCCGTATATCTTGGAGGAGACGCACTGAAAGAAAATTATTCAATCGAATTAAATCCTTTAGCGGGATAACAATGGATGAGTGTAAAAAAAGAGACACATTCTTGCTACTTTGCTTTTGGGTTTCTAAAGAAAAAAAAGGGGAATAATAGTGGCAACTAAAAAGATCTATTATATTCTTCATTCTCCTCCTTCAACATCTCCACTAACAGAAAGAAAAAAAAAACTGTGAAACTAACGAAGGATCTTTGATCCTTGTGCAAATATTTTTGCTATAGAGATGATCGAAAGTGAATGTTGCGCGATTTTATATAGTAATGATTTTCTTTTCTCGTGATTCTTGCTTTTGATCGACTCTGGACATGTTTTTTTTTATTCCCCTTCCTACCATACTATTATTATTTTCACAGAATAATGTTTAGCCTTCAACCCATGAGCTCATGAAGAGATATTTAACAATGAAAATCCGTCTTGTGTGATTATAATTCTCCTTTCGCTTCCAATCATTGCGCCTCTCGCTCTTTTATCGCAACAACTATTCTACAATCTTGGGATCGTAACTTTGAGATGAAGGCAAAATCACAAGCTTTTTCCACACCAAGCAATCATCAGAGTTGCTGGATGACTCAGAGGGAAATATTCTTGTTTTCCAATTTCCATCCAATTGCATTTTTGTTGTTGCTCAATTAATGACTAAAACGACTGGGAAAATGCGACTTAAATGTTACTAGCTCAATTTATTGATGCACGTTTTTTGTTATCGTATATGAGGGTGATTTTGCCACCCTTCTAGACGTAAGCTTTTCTTTAATTCTACCACTTAACGATAGTGCTACCGATTGAACATGGCAGATATGACCGTTGAAGACTATCCTCAAGTGCTAGAATTAAAGAAAAACTTACGAACAGCAGGATTGCAAGTTACCCACATTTACAGCAATAAATATTTAAGAAATTCTTTACAATTCTATTAAGACCTATTTTATCTATAATAATGCTTTAATTTTATTAGAAAAGATCTGATATCGAATCTTTAAAATTATAATACTAAAATAGGGTTCCGCTAAAATCCCGAAAGCCAAAATCCCAAATACTTAAAAGAGTCATAGCTAGGGTAAGTGTGCCAAATTCCGGCCAGCTTGCAATTTCGGCCACTTTTTTGTTCCTCGAATTTCCATGAACTTTTAGATTTTACGTACTCTACAGATTATACAATGCAAAAGAATAACAAAAAATGTAGCTTAGACAAACGAGATGACGTAAAAAAGGCATTGGAAGAATTCCTGAAGGGCAAGGAACTATGAGAATGAAGGTGGCCGAAATAGGGCACCAAAGCTATGTCTATATTTTTATTCATTTTAAAATGTATTTAGAATGATTTTAGAGTAAATAAAAACGGTAAATTCTTTACAAGGTTCCAAGCAACACTCTTACAAAAGAACGAATAAAAAAAATCAATTCGTATTTAAAATATTACATTTCAAACTTGAGACTTTGACGCCTACATGCAACTATGCCGAAATTTGGCACACTTACCCTATACTCCTACGATTACACACGCGTTTCTTGGGGCTCGTTATTCCCAATTCACCATTTTCAGGATTTCGACTATCGAGATCTTGGTTTTTCAGTTTTTGGTTTTGCTCTTGATTTTTTGCGACCATGGAAAAGATGCTTTGGTTCAGAGAGAACTTGGAATTGGAACATCTCTCTACTGGAGATGATTTGTCTGCTCACTTGTTGTGGAGTAATTCCTACTAAGGGATAGAGTTTATCCACCTGAGTGCATTTTAAGCACCATGTTATAATACGGACGGTATCGTTAAGAGCGACGTCACCTTGCTTAGCGTGCGCAGATCTCGCTCATATTTTTCAACTGCGTACTGTGCTACGGAAAAAGATGAGGCAAAAGCAAAAGTACGCATCAGTTTTGACTGAGCACTCCACTGAACGTTGACGAATTTCTGCAGATAACTGAAATAGTCGAACTGATATTTTATTGAAGGATCATTCAAATGCTTTACTGAAAAGGATCCTTTATGGCTATCCTCGTTTTCGAAGGATCTCCGATATTTTATTTTTACTAGTATAGTGCGGGGCAAAATTGTATCAATGTTTCTCTCAGTTTTTTGACTCAGATGATCGTGTCCTGAAACTGATATTGCTCAGGATATCGATTTTAATTAGTTTTATAGGCTAGTTAACATAGGTCTAGCTTAAAGGGAATTTTTGAACCAAATACTGTAATAAAGTTTGGTTGGCGTCCGGATTTAATAAATTTATAACTGGATTAACCATGGATATGTAGTGTGTTCACTATTATACGGTCTACGCAATATTTTTTAACCATTTTGTTGGACCAAAATCCATTATTGATAGATATTTTGCATATGGGAGAGTATTTTAATAAAATGTAAATAATGTGTAAATAAATCTGTAAAATAAAATTTTAGACCAAAAAGTTGCGTTTCAGAACAAGGTACAAAATTGTACCAATGCATCCTTTCTTTAAAAGGCTGTAAAAAATGCATTAGTCCTGTTTCCAAAAAATTCTTATCAGAAATATTTTGTAGTTTTATAATAGGGCTCTCCAAGAAAAAAAGTTTGAGTCAAAATGTAAATTATTTCTTAAGATAATAAGTGGTTTGAGCCTCAAGTGGGTCAGTGGATAGAGTAGTGGCTCTATAACTGTGAGGTCTCGGGTTCAAAGCTGAGCAGCAGCAGAAAAAGATTTCTCAGTCCATATCGGCTTTGAATTCGTCCAGTGAATGAATGAATAGTAATGCCAATGGTGGTGCATATTGGCAAAAAAGTGAACCGCCTAAAACAATAGAAGCTAGTACGACCAGTACGACAACGAGTTTCGACGTGAAAGTGGTACTTCAGTCGATGCAAATATTCACTGTCACTGATCCAAACATACACCGAGAAGGGCTGCTGTGATATAGTAGCGGCACTGGTTTCCCACAGAGCTGTGATATGGAGCGGCTACCCGTATCCGGGGAATAAGATAGAATAGGAGTGGGGAAGCATAAGGGGCCCAATTGGTGGCCTGGATGCATCGGTAATCCGAAATGGAGAACTGACTCCCTGGTAAAATCTTATCTTAATAAGTGGTTTATAGAGAATTTGAAACATTTCTTACAATTTTGTCCGGCACTGTAAACTAGGTATACTATAATTTGATTTTTCACTTTAGCGTTTTTAACAAATAATTTTCTACACTTTCAAGGCTTGTATCTACATCTTGTTTTGTTTCAACACTCATAGAAAAATCGCAGTTTTAAACGCATTTTACACTGTTAAGTTTTTATCCAAGTTTTGATATACAGAGTTAAACTGACTTGTCTGGTTTGTGTATAATATCAAGCATCATACTTTTTTCTTGGAAAAATTTTCAGTTTCATAGTTCTCAATACTTCTTCAATCCTTATTTGAATTTCATATCGCCAAATTTAGAATTATTAGATCGATATAAGAGTGTATTTTGTAGGAAAATTACTGCGTTTTTTTCGAATATTCATCTTTCAAAGATTTAAAAAAAAATGAAAAAACATTCCCTAATTTTTGTAAATTTTGTTATCCTAATTTTGTTTATCGCCATATTTAGGAAAAAGAGGAATTAATTTTATTATAACTTTTGAACTCTTATTACAAAATAACTCAAATTTGCCACAAATACTTTGATGTATTGGCTCTAGATTCGTAAAAACAATAGTCCTAGAATTTAACGCTGGACTACTTAAAAAACTGATTTTTAGTAAAAAATTAATTATTATTAAATTAATTATCATTATTAAAACTGATTTTTATTAAATAGACAAATTATTTATCCAAAAAGGTATTTTTTGCTTGATGAAAATTTGATGGCACTTACTATATTTGGTAAGAAATATTGGATTCGATGCACTTGCTTAAAATATTAGGGTGGAGTAATTACTTTTGGCCACTTTAAGGTTACATGTGCTTGTAATTTTTATAATCTTTATTTAAATAAAATGAGATTTTGTACAAAGATACCTTAAAGCCGCTTCTTCCTAATAATCCAAGAGAATTCCCACATTTTTTTTTTTGGATATTTTAGTGAAAAATGCATTTTATGCAACTATGCATGTTTCAGTACTTTTGACCACTTTGCAAGCACTTTTGGCCACGTGTTTCCAATAGAATTTTAATAAAATAACAGAAGAAATAGCTCTCGAAAACTTTCACAACTACACAGCACAAGTCCTATTCTTATTTAACATAATATTTTTGTATTTAGAATTTTTTTTAGAAAGTTATTTTTGAAAATTCTCAACAAATCGTTTCGAAATCGAGTAATGCTGTGCTATTTGTGTTAAATGTTTTAGAATCATATTTCTCTGCTATATACTTGAATAAAAAAACAACTTTCAAACATTTTAAATTGAGATATAATTTTTGATTTCCAAACAATAATTCACAAAAAAAAAATTTTGTCTCCAGTATAAATTCAGAGATTTATTACTTTTTTCCTCTGAAATAGTAATAAATCTGGTTGAATGAGAAATTTTTGAATCATTCTTTATATTACCTGAAAAAAGAGCGACCTCATCTTTCAATCAATCTGGCTGGATATGTTTCAGGTGTCTCGATGAGGAGGAAATGTCTCATGGTGTGTGTGTGTGTGAAATGGCTTACTCCTAAATGGGTCTCTGGGAATTGGCTTTTCATCGGCATCCATCCGAAGATGGTGGATGGTGAGACGGTGAAAAAATTGACCTTGAACAGAGTCCACAAGTCGCGGCGGCTAGAAGGCCGCCGGGAAAAAAGAGTGGCCAGAGAATGGGGGGAAAATTACCAGCAATGGGCACGACATCGAAGTGTGGCAGTGAGAGAAGGTCATGGAAGGAGATGCTGTCCGAGAATCTCATCCGATCTGCCTGTTTTTACTCTTTCAACCACGGCGTTGTCCATCTCCAATGCGAAGCCCGAAAAAGGCCAAAAAGAACAATCCCGCAGCTCCCAAAGACTTTAAAAAAAAAACTACTTGGGTGGGGGAGAAGAGAAGAGGTGCCAGAGAGAGAATGGAATATTTCGCCTCGAGACTCTTCAAAGGCGATCGTGATGATGCCAAATGGACGAGATGATGCCGGGACAAGAGGTGAGATGAAACAGTGAAGAATCTTTGGGGAGAAAAAAAGGGAAAAGACAAAAAAAAACAGGCCAGGAGAAAATACATGGAAGAATTTCATCTCTGTGGTGGAGAGGATTTATAATGGGCCAGAGGAGAGTAACAAAAAAAGTGCCAGACACGATGATGACTGACATTTTCGAGAGACGAATGACGAAGTGAGATATTTTTGATGATGTCTACCTGTTCTTGTGATTCCACCCAGCAAACACCTCGGCTGGAAGAGACTCGACTGGGATGGAAGAAGGTTGCTATATGCATGATATTCTTGGGATCTGCAAATTGGTGAGTCAATTATTTTTTGAACTCTATCTTTCTCGCAAATTTTCCCGGATTCGTACATGGGAATTGTCTTGGGGCCTATCTATCCTTTCCGCATGAATCACCCTTCTTCTTCCCACTCTGATGCCCTCAACGCTCCACTGGCCGTAAGATGGGAGAAAGAGGTGAGACCATAGATTGGATAAGAAAATAACCCATTGAATTCCATCCGACACAGAATTCACTAGACCACGAAACTCTCTTCTTCTTCTTTTTGTGGTCTCTCTCTCTTCACCTTCTTTTGCCACGGTGATACCCCCCCCTTTCCTGTGGCCCGCGAATCTCCGGGATTCGGGAACTGGAGAGAACAACAAAAAAAAAACAGAACAAAACTTAATTCTTCTCTGGAGAATGGAAGACTATAGAGAGGAGGAAAAAAAAAGAAGTATAAGAATCTGTCTGACTTCTTTCTCTTGTGAAAAATTTTCTTTTCTTTCCTCTGTATTCAATCTCCCTCTTGTGCTAAATTCACTCGCGCAAGGCAATGGAGGAGACACACAAAAGAACCCACGGAGGATGATGTGGAGAGAAGAATTGAAAAAGAAGTGAAACACGAATGTCCAGAATCAGCACAATTCTTCACCAATTCACCTCTTTTACCTTCAACCATGTAACCCCTCCATCGTTGGCAGCAATTGCTCTCTGTCTGGATGAAGAGGAAATTGCAAATGCCAAAAACCTGAAACTCCATCCTCCTCTTCTCACCACCCAGACGTGCTTCTGAAATCTCGCTGGAAGTAGATTCTTTCCTTTTTCGCACCACTGCACAATTCTCTTTGGCTGGTGGAAACTTTTTTTTTCTTTAGCTTGGGCAACAATTAAAAAAAAACCATGAATAAGATTTTTAACTTCTTTTCCCGCCAAATACACAGACCCAACCATTCAAGCAATATTCCCCAAATTGGGAGAATTCTCTTATAGAGCGTCATCTTGAGAAATTAGCACGCAAAGATGGCCCATTTGAAAGGGGTTCATCATTGTAGAAAGTGTATGATTTAACATTACCTACTCTCCAATTTACCTTTTGTGTGGTAACTTCACTTGACGAATCACTCTCGATTTTCACAGATGAAATTGAAAGTGAATTTCTGCGAAAGTGAATATATTGTGCAAGTCTTTTTGCCCTTCATTCTCTCAATACGTAATCTCCGGATTGAGTTTCTAAAGGTGCATTTTTTACTGATGTTTCTTCTTTCAGTTCCAACTGAAATCCAATTCACATTTATTTCTAAAAACCCTTTCTAAAAAAAAATTTCATTACATTTTATACATAAATTTTCTTATAGAGAGAGTATTTTTAAAATAAACAATAGATTATTTTGTACGAGTAGTTTTAATTGAAAATGACATAAGCTGTAAAGGTTGGGTATACAGTGGGACCTCGATAGAGTCAACCCCCGATAGAGTCAATCTCCAATAGAGTCAACAGCTATTTTTTTTACTCTACGGACTCCGATAGAGTCAACTTGGACCCAAATTGACTCCGATAGAGTCAACTTTTGCATTATTTATTGAACTAATAATATTGTATGACTTTTTCGAAATTAAAATCAGTGTTTTTGTGTATCAATGTAACGTTATTAACACTAGAAAAACAATATTATGATAAAATCCGTATATTAAACGTGTAATTAATTTTCGACAAAATAATTTTCTTTTCGTGATTTTAAGCCTTTTGACCGATTGAAAGTTCTCTTGTCTTTTCTCTCTCTTAAGATTTTTTGATTAAGTTGTATGTTTTCCTGTTACCACAAAAAAAACAATTTTGGTGGTGAAGGGGAGTGGTAGGGAGGAAATGAGGGTCATAATAATAATCCCCAGGGTGACTTATTACCGGGGTCATCTGAAGACTTCCAAGTAGATATCTCTAACCATTTAGCGCCCATTTTTCAGAACAAGAAAATGAGAAAAAATGGTTTTATTGCTCTTTTTGTGAAGTTTAGAGCCATAGTTATGTCATAACGAAAAGAACAACTATCAATCTCTTCTTTTATATAATAAAAGTTTAAAATATATTCTAATTAATAACGTTAATTGCATCAGAATTTTCAACAATTAAATATCTACCGGAGTTCTTCTAAAAAAAGAGTGAAAAACGAAATCTTTAAGACACCATTCCCTTATCTTAACACTGTGGATGGACCTCAATATTATCACATGGATAGTAATTTTCACTTAAGATACTTACTAATAATTAAAATATTCTGTAAAATCATTCTTTAATCTCCAACTTTTGCCCAAACATATGACTTTTTTATCAGATGGTGTAGATTTTATGGGTTAATTAAATAAAATCTTCTACTATCGTATTAAATTTATCAATTATCTAGTACAAACATAAAATAATACCCGTTTATACCAAAATTTCACATTTTAATTGATTTTTTTCGGACTCCGATAGAGCCACCGAATCCAATGCAGTCAACAGGCCTGGAAATAATTAGTTTACTCTATCGAGGTCCCACTGTGTTAATTTACAGTAAACTCTCGTTAATTCGGCTCATTTAAGATTGGGCTACTTTTTAATTCGGGCAGCACTTAAATTTGAAAAAAAAATTGCAGACATTTTTCAAGTTTTCGAATGAAACAAATATTCTTAAATTTACCATGTTTTGTCTTAGTTTTGATGTTATTTTCCATTATTAAGTGGTTTTGATGAAATATATAAATATTAGTATGTAAACTTAATATGAGTATGAGTATGCAAAATGTCTCTCTAATTCGGGTGACATTTCGGTCCCAAATGCCCGAATTTGAGAGAGTCTACTGTAATTGAATTCGACAATGACAATGTAAAAACAAATTAGAACGAAACCTAGAACTGGGTTTAAAAAATTAAAAAAAAGTCAAAGTTTAATGATTCCAAATACAAAAAAAATCCTAGAAAAGAACGAATTATATTTTTATCGGGTCAGGATAATTTTAAAAAAAATCGTATTTGCCAGAGTAATCTATATTTTCCTTTGAGTTTCCAGAATCCCAAAAGATGCGAAAGAGTTAAATTTAAAGTTGGAAAAAGAGATTCTGGCATATCTTTGCGTCTTTAACATTGCCATAATATTCTTCTCTACCCAACTTTTCCTTCAAAAACATGTTTCTTTGATATCTCCAAAATTCTCTGTACAATTTTTAGAATAATGTTCCGGATATATTTCGAAGATGGTCGAGAAGAACATTTCGGTTGTAAATGACAGTAATCTTCAAACTTTCTAACACTTTTTCAAGGTCAAAGGGTTAAAAGCTCTATATAACTTATTTCTCAATCGGTTGAAATTTATTGTGGTTGTATTTCCAAAAGACAGACTGCTATTACATAAAATAAAAGAAGAAAATGAAGAATGGTTCAACCAATAATTATTCTAATGATCAATCAAAAAGTTGGAAATTCAATCGATGATAATTGGAAAAAGAGTAGAAAAGCGTTTCATGCTTTTCAAAAGTACTTTCGTATCATTTATCGTTTACTTGTTCACAAGCGGTTTAAATCAGTGTTTAAATCACTCAAAATATCACCCAAAATAACTTAGAAATAATAAATTTATTTTCGGAAAAAATTATTCGCCGGTTCATAATCGATTGAAACCTGTTTAGACTTGCCAGAAATTCCAAGACCTTTCCAACGAGATCAAACAAGACATCTTTTCGGCCAAAAAATACGATGTCTTGGGTCTTTATAACCCTCTTAATCTTAACAAAAAACGTTATTATTATAAGAATGCATCAAGTTGTAATTTTCACTCGATATACAACCTTTGACGAAAACTGCAAGTCGATATCTCTCTTATTTTGGGAGTTATTAAGGTGAAAAAAAAAACGATCAGACAGACGAACGAATGGCCAGGAAAGTTTCTTATATGGAAAGTGCTTTGACTTGAAATCGAGTTTCTAAATGAAACTTCGTGTATTCCTTTCATCCTTTACAACTTTTCCAAACATATCAAGGATCTACGACGGAGATCTTAGTAGCGCAATAGGCAAAACCGTTCCAAAAACTATGCCAAATTTCGGCATAGGGGAAAGTGGTCTGCCTTTGAACGAAAAATGATGTTCTAAATTTGAGATTTTTTTCAGAGTAAACTACAACATGAGTTTTACTTTGCGCTACACCAAAAAATTCTCTTGTTCATTAAGCTTCTATGCTTAACCCATTCAGGACTCGCAAGTCCTCAGTTTTTCCTGATGAGGAACTTGAAAATGTGATGTCGATATATTCAAAGGCAGCCTGCATGGTCTGCCTTTGAATGTGGTTGGGCAGCCTTTGAATCTTAATTTTTCACTGAGAATATTAGGGCTGTAACATTAAACGGCCCATAATTGATTAGCAATGAACCCTAATGCACTCAATAAAACCAATACTGTAGTCAAAAGTCATTATACAACAACGTTTTTTACATTTTTCTGAAGCACTGTTTTTCACTTGAAAAATTGTAATAAAACACCATTTAAGTTGACAATTATCAGTTTGAAACATCCCGGCCGGAGCAAGATAGCATGTTATAAATAATTGTATGACATTCGTCAGACCAAAGTAGGAGTTCTACTCTGCTCCCGGACAGGAAGCTGTCAGATGTTTCAATGTATGGAAAGAGAGGATTCAAAGGCACACAACATTAAGATTCAAAGACTGCCGCAGAGCAATATTTGCAAACTTTTATCACCCACAAAAATTGTCTCATCTGAATCAAAATGTATTTGGAGAAATACCATCCAAGAATAACCATCTATGACTCACAATAGAAGATTTGTTCGAAAAATTATTTTGATTATGAAAAAACACATGAATTGTGGAACATCAAAATTACAGTTTAGAGCTCAGTTTCGTTTTTTTGCCCTAGCACCTAGAAAATAAGAGCTAGGGTCTGCATTTTTTGATGACTTGTGAGGATTATGAATAGCTATCTAATAGTTAATAGAAAAGAATTTATGCTTTAAAGAAAAATGAAAAAATTACAATATTCAAAGGCTGCCGCATTCAAAGGCAGACCACTTTCCCCTAGTTGCATGCAAGCGCCAAAGTTTCAAGTTTAAAATATAATATTTTTAAACAGTGTTGTTTGGAACTTTATGAAGACAGTTTATCGTCTTTATTTTCTCTAAAATCAGTTTTAACACACTTTAAAATGAATAAAAATGTAGACACTGCTTTAGTGGCCTATTTCGGCCACCTTGATCCTTATAGTTCCTTGTCCTTTCGGAATCCTTCCAGTCTTTTTCGCATCACCTCGTTTGTCGAAGCGACATTTGTTATTTGCATTGTATAATTTCTAGAGCACATAAAAACTAAAAATTTATGGAAATTCGAGGAACAAAAAAGTGGCCACTATTGTAAGTTGGCCAAAATTTGGTACACTTACCCTATTCCTTTAATGAATCTGATCTATCTATGCAAATATATTTTAATGGCGACTTTTAAGTCAAATTTCCTAAAAAACTAGTTCAGATTCATTAAAGAAATATGGTAAAAATATTCAGTTTTAAGTTAGAGTCTGTGCGAAAAGCCTGGAAGCCTTCCTCTACTTTAATTTTATCATAAATCCTTCATATGTTCAAAAGAGTTGCAAATGTTCAAATTATACGTGTTCTTGGCTAAATTAGCTGATTATAATTAAAATCGAATAATTAGAAACGGAGATATAAATTTTTACATTTGGGAAAAGTAAAAAAAAAAACAAATGCGTATTAAAAAAAAAAGATATGATCAGGACGAACATTTCAGTTTTTAAAACTTTTTATGACCCTTTGACAAGTTTTTGCACCCTTGTCTCAGACACCCAAAAAAAGGTTAATTTTGCCGCACAGTATTAGGGTACGTGTACCAAATTTCGGCATAATTGCATGCAAGCGTCAAATTCTTAAGTTAGAAATGTAATAATTTTTTATACAAATTGATTTTTTTGTTACTTTTAACGAGTGTTGATTGGAGCCTTTTAGTTGATTTATCATCTTTGTTTTTTCTAAAATTATTGCTAACATATTTTAAAATGAATGAAAATATAGACATAACTTTGGTGGCATATTTCGACCACCTTTATTCTCTTACTTAGTTCCTTGCCTTTAATTAATACTCCCAATTTTTTTTCACATCATACCGTTCTTCGAAGCACATTTTTTGCATTGTATAATCTTTAGAGTACTTATGCAAAAACTAAAAAATCATGGAAATTTGAGGAACAAAAGAAGTGGCCGAAATTGCAAGCAGGCTGAAATTTGGTACACTTATACGGTTTATGCTCAACGCAGAGTAACTTTTGTTTGTAAATATGTTTTCAAAATTTCCTATGAGAGAAAACGAGATAACTAGATCTCTGTTTCATTCACTCTCATTGAAATATCAAAAACATGTTTACAAAACAAAAGTTATTGTGCGTTGAACATTATATGCAACATTAAAAAAAACTTTTTCCACATAATAAATTGTATTATATACAACAAATTCGTCTGATTGGATCATTGTTCATGTCCAGTAGAAGCGTTGTACTCTATTATACACTGGTCTTCTTGTAAGATTACCTACATTTTACTTTCTATGCTATTGGTAACAATCCGTTGTCTTGCAAAATTGGAGTTCAGGAAGAAATCTAAGTTCATGTGCTGACGTAACGTACCTTTTGAACTGTACTAATTAAAAAATCGTTTTATTTAAACTTCAACTATTTACCGCTCTGATCGCGGGTGTTACTTTGAATTCAGTAGAAGTTTTAGCTTTTTTAGTTGAATTTATTGCTTGTCTGCAGCAGTGAAAAAATCGTTCAAAAATATTACTATACTTTTTAAAACGACCAATATCCAAGGAAAGCCGACCATTTAAATACTTTATTGTCTTTTTTATAGTTTCCCCCTAAACGTATGACATTACCGCTCAAGGGCTAACTTTATATTATTTGCAGTGCAGATTTCTTTAAGAATTATCTCACAAAAGTCATCACATCACCATCAACCTAGACAGAAAAAAATGTATTAAGAAATAAATGCTGCACGGCTCCTTTTTGTTTGAAGTTTATTTTCGTGATTAGCAATCTCTAATTTAGTTTATTAAATTGATAAACCCCTACGGCGAAATGGCAAACAAAAGGGGAAATTGAGTCATTTCCAAACTACAATTTTCTTTCCGACACAATTTCAAAACATATAATTGTAGAGGAATTTTTTTCTCACTGACATCCAATTAAAAAATTCTCGGCAATCTCTATTACTTCTTCTATGTAATACATGATAATGTACAACAATAAGAATATTCTCAGTTTTGCGAGCTGTATGAATCAATTTCTTAAGAAATTGACGCTCATACCATCTAAGCTGTATTACGTATATATAAATATGTTATTCTAGACAAAGAGAATAAAGAAAAATGTTAAAGTGAAAGAAGTGTCTATTTACAATGCAATTAATTTTTCTTGATGTATAATTTGTGGTAAAGTATGTGTCTTAAATTGATGTGTGTGCATAAATCAAATAGGCGACTTTTGATGGAACGGTGTGATGAGGAAAAAGCTCCCATGAGAGCGACCTTGAAAGTCAGAGAAATGAAATGTACAACAGAAATGATCACCAAGTTGCTCAAGTGACTTGTATAGTATCGTTTTTTTTCTCTCTCACTCACTCTTCATCTTCACGTTTTTTTTTTTTGTAAATATGTTATTGCATTAAAGTATGGGGAGATGCTCAACACAATGATCGTCGCAGTATTACTCCATCAAAACTCTCACTTCGCTGGCTTTGGTATTTTCTATCTCTTTCTCATGCAAGTGCGATATTTAGAATTCCTAGTATCGTCTGTTTCAGTCTTTCGTAGCTCACCTCCTCAGTTCGCGGATCGCTATTTCAGTGAGGGACGCGAAAAATGTGATGGAGAAACATGAGAAATTTTATCTTAAATGTGAGCACAGTGTTTGATGTGAAGAAATTGAGAGTGAGATGGACAATTGCCATATATTTCGTGTACTGTTTTATGCATGATGCCGTCATCTGTCTCCCTTCCACAATTGCACAATATACTTTGAGCCACTTTTGAGCTTTTCAATGTGGTTGTAATATTCCTTTCTATTCTGCAGTAATAATAAGCTCCAATATTCAAAACAAGCATTTTCCAAAGCCGTTTTTCCCCTTCTTTTCCTCAAACTCACTCACTCTATTCTTGAGGAAATCGCAAGTACTAAATGGTCATATAGGGGGAAGCGATGTGGTGAAAATCAAAGAAACATTTTCACACATTTTCTCAAAAAGATCGCGTGCGATTTTGTCGTGATTGCATTTCGAGTTTCTCTCGAATGGGAGAGACTTTTTTTTATATTAAATTGATTTCGAGAATGCTGAAATGTCGCAATTCTCACTCACCTCAGTCTGACTTTTCTGTTGGAGATCTTTTCTATGTGTGTGCAAAAATTCCGTGGACATAGTGCAAACCAAAAAAAAAAATGATCCACAATCAAATGTGTGGGAGACATGAAGATCGAATTTTATAGCTCTAACTCCACAGAGAGACCATTATAATATTCCCTAGCTTTTATGTTTATATATTTCGGATTCCTAGTTCCCCAAGAAATCTTTTTGGTTGTATTTTAAAAACCTAAAATTTAGAGCTTCTTGACTGAACTATGTTCGTCTCCTGTCTTACCGGCCGTAACTGGACTAGAGACAAGACGGTTAGTGATACCCAAGCAGGTTTTCAAAGATTACAAACTTTTGGTTGGTTTAGCCTTTTTCCTGAGATCCTTCTTCAAAATTCCCCAATGGTTTTCAATAGGACGCAGTTCCGGTGTGTTGGGTGGATCAAACTCTTTCTGCACATAAATGACTCTATTGTCGTTGAACCACGCAATCGTATCCTCAGCGTAGTCTCTTGATGCTAGATCTGGCAAAACAATGGTGGAATATCATGGCTTAGATAGAGCAGCAGAAGACGTTTCTTGAGACAGTCTTCGATGTAAATTTCTTTGTTCATGATCCCGGTCATGAAAAATTCTTGACTTCGAAGACCACACGAGCAAATTGGCATCCAAACCAAGTATTTTTTCGGGAACTTGGTGTAGTTTTTGTATCGATACTTGCTGTGTACACATGTGCGAGTCTTTGCCGTATAGTATTGTTGTCCAGGCAATTGGTGGAAGACGGCTTTCACGATGGTTTCGTCGTCCATTAAAACACATCTTTCAAAACCTTTAAGAAGGTGATCATTCAGCTTTCTGGACCTTGTTTTGGCGGACTGTAGTTGCTTATCTGTATGATGAGGTGCAGGTTGGGTTTTATAAGTCACTAAATCATTCTTCTTCTTAATTTTATGAACTAGGTAGTGTAAAATACCCGTATTTTTGGCCACATTTCGGAGGGATAGAGAAGGGTTCCTCTTAAAGTACCCCAGCACCCTTTTCAACATGTCGCGGTCTTGAATTCCGGGCTTCCTACCAACAGCTTGCTTTCGGATAATCGTCTTTGTATCCTTGAATCGCAATACTACCTTTCGGACTGTTGAGCGCAACTTTCCCGTGAGTTTTCCTATTTCCTCATAAATCACATTTGGATTTTGTAGGTAAATGTCAACTATATATCTGTTGTCGGATTCTCTCCATCGTCTTGAGATATCTCTACCAAAAATTAATATTTTTTAACGAGAGTGGTATCAAAATAAAAATAATGAAATGCACTAAAAATGACAACTGACAAATAAAAAGTAAACAATAGTTGAAACTATCAAAATCATATCAAGTGTTGGGGAAATTCAAACGATTCCACGCTTTATTGCAATACATTTTAATAACTAATAGGGGAAATTGCATCTATTTTTTTTTTAAAACTAGAGAAAAGTGCCCGGTTTTTAAAATTTATTGCGAAATTACATTTATTCAAAACATAGGAAAAATTTAGTCATTACGCAGCCTGGGATTGTGCGAAGCATGAGCATTTTTTCCCTATTCAGTCACAGATTTCCTAAAAAAAAAAGATTCATTAAAGGAATATGGGAAAATATGAAGTGTCCGAAGCCAGAGTGATGTGCGAAGCTTGAAAGACTTTCTTTAAGAACCTCCAGTCTGAGGAAGGTGGCAATCGACGTTAAGATGGCGATGATCGCATGGGGGGTAGGAATAAAACAGAGATGACAATAAATGACGCATTGGATCAGTTAGTAGAGTAGTGTCTCTATGACTGTGAGGTATCGGGTTCGAAATTCGGCAGCTGCAGATTTTTCAGCAGCCGTGTCGAATTGGTCCAGTGAATGGATGAAAAAGTAATGCCTAATGCATTGATAATGACCCGCGTAAACAAGAGAGGCTGGTACAGAAATGAGATCGACGTAAAGAGATCTGTCGATACAAATACACATTCACTGCAACTGATCCAACCAAGACTGGTCTGTCTCTATATAGAAACGGCACTGTGTGTATACCTCAGGCCGAGACTGTCTCGGCGAGACATGGAGCTGGAGGACCGCCTTGGGGTTTAAGATAGAATGGAGTAATGGGGAGTGCATAATGGGCCCAAATAAGTGGCCTGGATGTAATGGAAGCGGTAAAGGGTTATGGTGCTATTCCAATGAAAAAATGAACATGTTTTTTTTAGCACATTACTGTTCTCAAGTACTAAAAAGCCCTTGACTGTTCCCACATATTATTTCAATTAATGTCAGATGGCATTGTGATCGGGTGAAAGCTTGCTCGGCGGGAATATTCGAATTCGGATTTCAGTAGGGAAATCGACAAGATTAAGTCAAGATTAAGATTAAGGCCGGTAGTTAACAGCTTTAGCCTGAACCGCGGATTTTCCCAGATTTTTCATGAGTTTTCCCCTGAATTCTCAATGGTGAAAAGTCGGCGAGCAGCATTAATATTCTCTACTCATTATTTTCCTTGGAATCACGTATGGAACAGACATTGTCTTTTTTAGTACTTGAGAACAGTAATGTGCTAAAAAAACATGGTCACTTTTTCATTGGAATAGCACCATTAAGCCGACGCATAGACAAATCCTAAATCTTAAAGTAGTCCTTTGGCAGAGTGGACTGGGCGGAAACAGAAGAGTAGTATTTCTGAAATTCTCGGTCAATCGATAGGAAACACAGAAAACGACAAAATGGCAAAGAATTTGCTTCCTAATCATGGTTCTTTTTCCCAATTGAGTCACAAGTTCGAGTATTTTGCAAATCTGAGTCATTTTGCCATGGTTTTGATTTTCAATTACCTTTTTCCCCGAGATGCCACCAATTTTGTAAGTCCCTCTCATTTATTATTCATTCTCATGACTCCACGAAAAATTGGCCAGTTTCAGAGATGTTGAATTATTCATAAGATAGCACTCAAAAATCTAAATTGAGAAACCCTTTTTACCCACATTATTAAAAAATATTCACTGTTGCGTCAGTGAAAGCGTAAGGACTTTTCGGAGGGATGGTCTCGTAAAGTGATGATTAAATTTTCACCAGCATTATTTCAGTTTGTCTCTCCCACCCAAAAAGAAAACAAGGGAAAGAGAGTGGTTGAAGAAGAACAAGGAGAGCCTTTCAGTGTCGTCAGAAAGTCATAAATTTTGAAACGACATGCACAAAAGCATGAGACTCCGCCCGCATTTTCAAACACCATTGCACCCATAGTGAATTCCCACTTCATCTTATTTTGAGTTTGGATCTGGATGGGCATCAGAAGATGCACAGCCGGAGGGTAAGAAATGGCATCGGAAATGCTATAGTTTTTTTCTCTGTCATAAGTAGAGAATTTAAGAAATAAAGGGAGAAAAGAGATTTGATGGCAATTATGGGGAAGGTATTATGTGAAAATGACACACTTCTTTCAGAGAATTGGCAAATTGTCTCACTTACCTTTGCAAATTGCATCCTTTTGCCCATGTTAGCAGCCTTTTAAAACATCCCAAAGATTTACGATCGTTAGCACCAGAGGTGTTCTTGCCAGTGCAAATATTGCAGTTAAATGCAAATTTTTTCTTTGGTAAATAAAATAGGAATGGTTCTACAAACAACAAAGTTTTATAATCTTCAATGAGATTTTACTGCTCGAACTCCACAGAGAGAGTAGTATATATAATTCTTTGATTTTTTCACCCCCCAAAATATCCACCTTCTTTTCCTAAGGACCACTTTTTCAACATATCTTTACGTTTTAGACGATTTCTGAGAAATGACGATACGCTGTGCTGTTTCTCCATCTGTCCTTATAATCTGTCTGTCTGTCCTACCGTCGCCAGCTCTAGAGGTCAAACGGTTAGAGATAGGGTCCTAGGACCTTCGGGGACCCTCACATTAGTCGACTTACGAACTGTTCACATGAGCTTAATTTTTCCATTAAGTTTTTTGGAATTGTTTGAAAACACTACTTTCGATTTTTCTTCATTCATGGAGATGTTTAAAGTTAAAGGTCTCTTAAGTTGATGTTTCTTTCATCCATATACGAAAATATCGTTCATTCCTAATAACGCTTTTCAAGGTCAAAGCTTAAAAGGTTCTAGAAAACGTATTTCTCAACTGAATGAGGTATATTTGGGTTCGTTGGAAAGGTCTTAAAATTTCTGACAATTATGAACTACTTTTAATCGGTAATTCCAAGCTTTTCTGGGCCGAATTTTTCAGTGTTTAATAAATCGGTTCAAATCGGTTGTGAACCAAATAATAATGAAAAAGTATCTTTGACTTGAAGTGTAACAATAACATCTAAGTCACAAGTTCGAGCATTTTGCAAAGCATAAGACACTTTGCCAACCCTTCAATGCTATATAGGATTATATTTACAGATTTTCTCTTCCAATTAGTTTAAGTGGTCTTTCAAAAGATGCAGAAATTTTTTAAACAATTCCATATAGTTATTGACAATCAGCTAAGCTCGGGGATATTGTGAATTTCTCAGAAATTCTTTAATTGCTATTCCAATTTCACAAGAGAGAAGTTTATATTCTCAAGCTCTTTAAGATTATTGCACAGAAATACTGAAAAGCAGAACTATATATTTATATACATTGGAAGACAACTTTTGGTCTTTTAATTGCAGATTTTGTGGTTTTATTTTTATTTCAAAAATCCTTTTTATAACTTCTTTACTGTATGCGATATTTTAAGTGTATTATACTCAATTTCAAAAGTAAATTTTGAACTCAATTTATGATGAATTCATAAGAATATTTAACTAAATTTAGGTTAAAATTTTTCCTATCTTAACACGTAAGGCTAAGTTTTGAATTCTTTCTATTCCGTTTTGGGGTATTTACCGTTCAAAATTGAATGTTTCACTGATGATTTTGTATTGTCTACTGATCAAAAAGATTTTTTATATCTTTTTGACGTTTTAAATCTTAAAAAAAACTCTAAATGTTAATCGCCTACACTACTATAGGGGTAATTTGAAAATTCTATCAAAATGAGAAGTTTAGACGAAATTTGCTCTCAATTTGTAGAGGTCTTAAGTCTTTGCGGTCTTTGAAAACCTCATAAACGGATTTAATACCTTTTTTCAGTTTAGTGTGGTTTACAAGAGTTACAGTTGAAGACCTACAGTGGAATATTTTAAATAAATAATAATACATAAATAAGGCATATTTTTATCGCTTTGGCAAAGACAGAAACGCAACAGTAAAGAAAATTAAAAAAATAACTAAAGTCGTTAAATAACTTTTGATCAAAAAAATGTTTAACCCTTTAAGGACGATTGGAAAACCAGTGTCCCATAAAGAAAATAATTTTTCCTAACTACATAAAGTTATTTTTTTCTTATGTTTGTACATGATTGTAAAGTATAAGGTTGAATGAATCTAGAATATTTTTTGCAAGTCTCTAGCTATTTGCTATGTTATAAATATTTAAGCTCAAAAATGGCGAATTTTAAAATTCTCAAATTCATAATTGGTTTTATTTATTTTTTATACTTCCAATTTTTTTAAGAAAAACTCTTTTGGCAATAAAAACTACAATACTAATACGTAATATTTTTCATTAAAGCGATAAATATTATTCATTGGTATTGTCAGAAAAAATACTTAAATTTTTAGGCTATTTTCGTTCCTATCGTTCATAGAAGCAAAACCATACCGAATCAGACTCTGTTGGGATTTCCAAGGTTAGATGTAAGACTTATCATTGATTATGTTTCTCAGTTTAATTTTTATTGTTGATTTTCAGTCGGTAAAAAGTGTCTCGTCGTTAAAGGGTTAATTCTACATCTGCACTTCATGTTATTTTATCATGGTAATTTTATAAAAGGAATTTGTTATAATTTTAAAAATAAGAACTTATCCCATTAAGTTAAGAAATAAGAATTAAGAATTAATAAGAAATAAGATATTAGATGAAATACCTAAAGTGCACAAACTTATGTTTAGCAAACTATTTTTTTAAGATACATTCGAAAACGAAAAACTGTATTTTTTTAATAAAAGAACCAAAACAAAGAAAAGTCGATAATGCAAAAGGACTTTAGAACAAGTAAAGTGCTAAAAAAACATGCTCATTATTCATTGGAATAGCACCATAATATAGTTATACACAGCCATGTAAGTTACCAAAATGCAATAGGAGTAGACAGAGACTAAAACTATTATAATCTCAAAACCTTTTCTAAAACTCAAAACAAAGTCTAAGACGGATAAAACGAAAGAGATTAAAGCGAAATCAAGATAACGATCCCTAGGAGATCGAATTCTTTACGGTTTTTGAGATATATTAAGCGTTGGCTAAGATTAAAACCTATAAATCTAAATCTAATCCTTCGATGGAAACAATCACCGTGACGTCATGTTTTTAAAACTTTGAATGTTTAAAATAATGAAAAATGTGACTTTTGAGAGGGTTTTTTTGACGGACAATTTTTTTCATTGACTCAAAACACAACAAGTTAAAAAAAATTATCTCAAAAACCAGTATTAAGTTGTAAGAACCTATGCTAAGTGTGATTCTTTCATTGCACATTCTGCTTAATTACTCAACAAAATTACTCAACCGCGACCTATTTCAATAAGATGACATTTTGATAATGGACTTTAAGGGATTTTAAGTCCAAGTTTCTAGTTATCAATCAAATCAATCAAATGATTAAGTTTCCTGATTTGCATGTGAAGTCTCTGTACCTTTTACGTGCGAAGCTACAATTTGGGTTAGGTTTGAGAATTTTCTTCTATCTAGACTCCTCCAATCCAAAAGGTGTTCATAAATATTAACCCTAATTACTCCCTATGATCTGTGATAGTGATAGTTTTTTCGAAAAGTTATTTCAATTATTAAAGGTCGTATGAAGCATTAATCAACAGTATTAGGGGAAAGCGCACTACCTTCGGACCAATAGCTTTGACCAATAGCTTTTTTCGGGAAATTTGAAGCATCGGACAAACTATTAACATATAATATTATACTGAATCAAATTCATTAAAAACATATTGAAAAGAAAATGAGTTGTTCGAAGCTTGAGTCGTTCGAAAGTAGCGCGCTTTCCCTTACAGTTTTGGGCCTATTTTTGATTTTTTCGTCTTGAATCTTAGAACAAAAGTACTAGGCGTGGTAACTTACCAATTTTTTTGGGTAAATGTTAAATTTGGGACTAGCTATCAAATTATATTGCCATGAGCCAGATTCATTAGGGCTTTCCTACTGGTTGTCAATTCCATTTTCTGTGGAATTATGTGCACATAACCTCAGGGAACAGGCTTCACAGTAGCTTTAACGCTAAAAAAAATCTGGTAAACTAAAAAGGATTCAAACCCGGAGTTGCATCATAGAGCTGGAGTGATACCACCGTGTAATTATCGTCAATTTTGGATAAATTTAAATGTTTTAGAAAGTTTAGTGATTCTGGCTGAATAATGATTTGTTTTTTCGATGATCGTATGTGAAGAAAGAACATTTTTAGCGATGCTATATTTATGTTGTGTTGGTTGTATCTCTTGTTCATATTATATTTCATTGTTCCAACTGGCGGTCTCCACAAAAGCAATTTAGTGGGTGTTGGAGGCAATATTGGTCAATAGAAGTAAAATATCATTGAGAATTTCCATGCAGTGAAGATCGTTTTGGAGTTTCACAAGTTTGTCACTGTTGCATGTTTCTCTTTTTTTTTAGCAAACGCCACTTGAGCAATTACTTTATGGAAAAAAAAATGCTGCACTTTCCTTTTCTGTCTCAAAAAACAAAGGCAATATATTTGTGATATTTTATCATTGGGTGAATATTTTTTTATCTCACGCTTTATGTAACATTTGTGCACATTTTCTCACCCACACTCTGATCCCATTTTCTGTCCGTTTGACTATCTTTTTCTTTCTCGTTGCACACTGCAAATTGGTGGCTTGGGAATAGTTACAATATAAAGAGTTGACACGTGCGATTTCCTTCCGTTTCTCTTTTCCAACAATATACAAAACTTTTTTTTAACATTACATAATATCCCCAATGTATGTATATTTATAAATTATACAATATAGTCTGTACACTGCTATATATTTTTTCGCTAAGTTTTTTTGTTGTTGTTCAATAATCTCGCGACAATGGGCGAAAGTTTCCAAATTGTCCCTAAAAAAATAAAATTACTTTTCATGTGATTTTTTGCCATGAATTGTGTGTTTTATATGGTATTTTGTGGTTTTATACAGCATTATCGAGCAATTAATAAGACTAACGTAGTAGAGAAAAAAAACGTATGAGTCACGAAATTGTATTCTAATAGTTCTGTGGTTCTTTTATGTCTTCTCATAAAATTCTCTTTTTGATGAGAATTTTCTGAGAAAATTTTCTTCAGATGTGCACTGTCAAAATTATAAGATTATACTAATACTAATGTAAGTTCATACAACTATTTATTGGTTAATTAATACAGTATAACTTCAAACGTGTAAACGTGTTTAAAGCATATTTTTCTGTAGATTTCTATATCGATATTTGTTTTAGTTAGTAATTTACTCCATAAAAGTTGTCTCAATATTAAAAATATTTTTCTAAATTTCAATATATTTAAATGAATTTCAATTTTCAGAAGTTTACACTATTGGAGTCGCACTGTATTCTGAATTGTAATTTATTCCATAAGAACATTTTTTTTGTGATTTATGTTATTAATTTTTAAACATACTAACCATTTATTAATGTGATTATTCTTTTGAATATTAAATGAATCATTTTACTGCCCTTGTAACTTTCACAGTTTAAACAATATTCGGAAATGAAAACAGATTGCCATTACGATCTAAGGATCTCGATTCTGTTGAATTTGTAAGAAAAAGTTGAGTGCAAGATAAATCGCTCGAATGTGAGTAGTTTAGAACAGTTTTAGGTAGATATACCAAACTAAATGGAATACAACCAATACAACACAATTACCCTTTGTTTTTTGTATCGCACCTAATGTGTGATTGAATTAATTAATTTTTTTTCAATAACTAAAGCAGACCTGTGCTCGTTGAAAGCCGTGTAATATCGGAAATTTTGTGCTGATAATTTTAATGAAAATTGCAGATAGCCGTGGTGGTAACACTAATCACACATGAAAAGAAATTGTCTTCTTGATATCTTTGTCAGAAGACGGATAGCTCTTCACTACACATCCTTTTACTTGAATCTTGCAGATATACAAAGAAATTAAATGCAAATATCACTTCAAATGAAAAGTTCTTAAATCGCGCGCAATTCAACTCGAGAGAAAGATAGAGACACAAATAACTCACTTGACAAACGTCTGGCGGCGCTGCGGTTGCAAAAATCTCTGAAATGCCACAAAATATTTTCTTCTCTATTTTATCCTTATTAGCAGGTCGTGTCCCTTCTTGTAATACGTACTTTTGCATTCCTTATTAACCAAAATAGTGTTGTACAAAAGGGTTTTTCTCAAACCTATCCTGAATTTTGGGACAGCTCAAAAGAATATGAGTCTTCCAGCTCAAAATTTCATCCCAATGCTTTTGTTGTAATATCGACAAGTATTTACAATTAACCCAAATAACTGTATTCAACTAAATTATTAAAAGGATTTTCTTGTGAAAATGACTTAACTCTAAAGTATTAAGCAATTTTAACATTAAAAAACCTCTCATTTTCAATACGTGAATTTTCGCGGCATTTCGAAGAATGCCAACCAGGCACCACCAAATTCACTTCGGCTTTTCCTTTAGCTCAGACTTGAACTAAAGTATTTGTATTTAAGTTTACTTACTATTGTTAGTATTGTCATTTGAAATCTATAATTTCTGAAAAATGAAGCATAATATAACATTGCCCAAAACTGTGCTATTTATATGATCGACGCTGTTATTTACAATGTGTTTAAGCGTTGAGTAGTAGAGCACTCGTTGTATGCCGCAAGTGTCACAGGTTGACATTAATTGATAATCCTATTGCACGAGAATGCCTAGTTCCTTTATTGGATATTGTGGTGCATTTAAGTGAATAAACCTGGCTAAATAAATCAATAAATAAGCTAAATAAATAAACAATTTTGGCTTCGAACACTTAAAGAATCTGACTTATGGATAACCATATATAAAGTCACACATTTCTTGAAAAACATAGTACTGATTCATTAAAGAAATATAATATATGGGAAAATTGTGCATTGTTCGAAGCCGGAATAGGGGAAACTGGGACAGTAGTGCACATGGGGTAGTTGTAAACATCGCGATGTTTTCAATTATATTTTCAATTTCAGAGGACGAGACATACAGTAGATTCTCTCAAATTCGGGCATTTGGGACCGAAATGTTACCCGAATTAGAGAGAAATTCGGGCTACAAAGTTTTTTAAATGCAACGATTTTTTCCTTTTGCATACTCATTAAGTTTATATACTCATATTTTGTTGTAAATGCCATAAAAATCTTTGAATATTCCAAAATCACATCATAAGTAAGACAAACCAATGCAAATTTAAGCATATTTCCTTCATTCGATAACCAAGATCAAACTTGAAAAATATCAACAAACTTTAAAAAAAAAAAGGATCCCGATCTTAAAAGAGCCGAATTAGCGAGAGTCTACTGTACATGACATACAGTATACTCTCTCTCAATCGATCATACGGGGTAAAATTTTATTCAAATTGCTCCTTGGAAATTACAAGGGGCCAACTCAATCTGAGCCATTTTTCAGAAGACAGGATGAAATATTCAACTTTGTATGAATAATTATCTCAATTAAGTATGTTAATAAAAACAATTTCATTCTTTTCTATTTGTATGAGCATTATTATAAACATCGAAACATACATATTTTTACCTTTCAAAATATGTGTTTTAATGAGTTAGCTCTTTGTCATTCTAAATGATGCGCAAATTTTCATGAAATTAGAATGACACGGGATCAACTTGCTTGAGTTAGTCCCTTGTTTCACAAAAATTTGAACGATAAATCTATTTTGTGCCCCTTGACTTCAAACAAAACCGAACAAGCAATCATAAAGAGTAAAATTTTGAAAAACTTTTGTAATTAGTAATTACGAAATTTAATGATTCATATCATCTGAAATTTATTAAATTCTCTGTCTGAATGCATTAAAACCTCAAAATCGCCAAAAAGTGAGTTGGACACTTGTAATTTCCAAGTAGCGAAATTATCGATAGATTTGGGCATCAAAGTCATTGTAAATTCCACAAAAAAGCACTCAATTATAATGAATCACGATAAAATAAGAGAAAATACAGCGAATTTGAGTAAATTTGCTTCAAAATCAGGCGTGAAAATTGCCAACAAAATTTTTCGACCGATTGAAAAAGAACCGATTGAGCGAAAGACACTGAAAGAGAAATCCGAAAAAGTCAAAATAACATTCCCGAAATGTTAATTTTATCCTGTAGTATTACAGGATTGGTTAAAGTTACCCTTCTTTCATGTTGATTTTACCCTTAAAAGGTGTAAAATTAACATTAAAAATGTTGATATATTTTTACACCCAAAAAGTGTTAAAGTTATGACGAAAAAAAGTTAATCGCAGCTTCTTTTTTTCTCAGTGTACTGTAGTCCTTTACTTCAGTAATAATCTTCCCGATTTGAGCTCTCTCCGGTTGAGGTTCTTTCTGTACCGATTTGAAGGTAAATCAGAAAGAACTTACCTGTTGGAAGTTCGAACGTGTAAAACCACGAGTTACCGAAAACTGAGCAAGTTCATCACAAGGACATTTATTTTAATGAAATAGCAATTCAAACGTTCTGCCATCGTGATATTCCACAAAATAAAAATTCGCTTTTTGCAGCACACGTTTACACACTTTTGTTGTCATTGGTGGTGATTGAAGTGTCAAGAATAACGAAATTCGAAATTGTAGAACAATCAGCGCTAAACGGCGAGTACGTGAACTTGTACTTTAGGCTTTCGGTAGATTTTCGAATAGCTGTAGCTTGGCTTTGGAGTGGCTTTGTCTCTTCGAAAGATTATTACTGAAGGAGCCAAGTAGACTCCTTGTTCTCTGACCAATAATAGTCGACATAAGTTCAAGTGGTATAAACATAACTATCAGTGTTTAGAACTACCCCATGTTTACTACTGCCCCAGTAGATTTTCGAATAGCTGTAGCTTGACTTTGGAGTGGCTTTGTCTCTTCGAAAGGTTATTACCTACTAAAAGAACCAAGTGTAGACATCTTGTTTCCTGAACAATAATAGTCGACGTAAGTTCAAGTGGTATAGACATAAATATCAGTGTTTAGAACTACCCCGTGTTTACTACTGCCCCAGTTTCCTATGTACGAAGCTTGAAAGACTTTTCTTTAAACCTCCAGTATAAAGTTGGCATAATGCAAAAAAACATATGAAGATTTTTCTTAGGTGATTTTATTAATAACGACTGAGTTAAGAAATTTTAGGTGTAGAAGAAATGCATAGAGAAGATGATCAATTGCGTGTTTTGCTTGTACTTTAGAGTTTACCTATTTCTATTTCCATTTGCAATATTTTGCGACCAGAAATATTGCCAAAGATCTTGCGAATCTTTTCGCTGTATTTTCTCACAAGCCTTTGGTTGGTTTTTTTTTCTTTGACTTCTTATGCTGCCGTGCTTTTTCGCCAAAGTTGCGCACGCAAATTGCAAGTGAGAGCAACACAGAGTGACTTAAGAGAGGCACACAAAATTGGCGCAATCGCGAATTTCGTGAGAGAGGAAAAAAAAGCTCAAGAGACTTTTTTTTTCACCAATTTCCACACATTCTCAAGCACAGAAAAAGATGATCACTCCGGAGACTTTTGCTGAGATGGGGAGATAGTTTCTTGTTTCTTAACTCCTTCTCTCTGTCTCTCACGATGGGTTAACTCAATGGTTTTTGTCTCTTCCTCTCCAATTTTCACGTTTAAGGAACACAAATACACAGAGAGTCTCTCCCGGGAGAGGAGGAAATGTACAACGACGACGGTGGAGAAAAAAAAGTTATTGCGAGAGAGTGAGAGAGAATGGACAGAGTACTCTTTCTCAACTCCTACCTCACTGTAGCGTCGATCGGGCCAGTTGAGAGTAGACAGCCGATCAGTAATATCGCGCGGCGGTTCCACTCTGCGCCCCCGAGAACAACCCAAATGATCGCAACGTGAAAAAATCATCTTGGATCTATTTCTTGAGCGTGTTTACCTAGAACAGCAAAATACTTCAACCCAATCCCCAAAAAAATATACGATCGATATTGTGACCATCCCGAGGATTTATACCACAGGAGCTTTTATTTTATATTGAATCTTTGGCCGAAATACGGATTTGAAATTGAGAGTGAGATCATTTCAGCAATAACATAAGAAGAAAGTAGTTAGGTGATCGTGTGGGAGAGTTAGGGAGAAAAAAGGCGCGAAATTGCCTACTTCCCATAGAAGTGTGTTAAATTTATTTTGGTCGTATACCTCAATGGGGAAAACTTGAGGTTCTTCCTTGAGGTGTGTATGGTGTGTTTGTTTCTGTGATGATCGAGGATGATCTCTCAAGTGATTATGTGTGGATCGTGCGTAGAAAGTGTGATGAAATTTTCTCTCCGATTCGAGGATTTCCCCAAAGGCTTATTTTTATCTGCCCAATTCACTGGATTATCAGTGCTTCTAATAAATATATAATATTTTTTTAATATTGAGAAATTAATTTTAAAATTTTAAGAGTGTGGATGGTGTGGATCATAGTGTGAGGAGTGAATTTTCCCGCCAAAAATTTAATTTCAATGAGGAATCTACCGATCTAACAAATTTCCCAATATAACTTCCTTTGCCATTTGGAAAAGTCTACCAACAAAAGTGCTCTCGAGTGGATTTTCTTGTCTCTTTTAAGTCTCCTCTTTGTGTCTGTGAATGGGTAGTTGTGGTTGAAATTTTGTAAAAGTTGTGTTGCCTTGGACTGGACAATTTCGACATCAAATATTCTTTACTAATGCCAGTTGGTAGATTTTCCAACGCCATTTCGTAATGCTGAATTCTTTAATCGTGCTTTGAGAAAAATAAGAGGAAAAAAAAACACACTAACACATTCCACAAATTGTGATATTTACCAATCACGACTTTTTTCCCATTCTCTCCAACTCTTTCCCCATATTTTATTCCGTGAATGTGGAAGGGAAAAAGTGATCCTCATTTTGCAATGATCGTCTTGATGATCTTGCAACATGCATTCCGTATTGTTTTTTTTATTATTTCCTGATTTTATTTAAAAGATCTCAATTTTAAATTATTGAAAAAGAAGATGAGATCACCTGGAAAAATAATGTGCAAGAGACTTTTCATTTTAAAAAATAAATAAATAAAATAAAAAGTAATCGTGCCACGATCACATATTTCACATAGAGCACTCCAATTTATAATAAACCTGTGAATGGTAAAAAGTTGTGTGCTCAATTTTCCCTTTCAAACTGGAATTCTTGTTGGTTGGGTGTATATAGCGAAACTTTTACTTTCAATATTTTTACAAAACCTGTGTGTTGCGCGCGCGACTTGTATAGCGATCGCGCGCCTGTGATCGCGCCCCGATGTTATATGGCATGTTTTGTAATCCTATGCCTGGGTAATCGTGCAGATTACGACATATTCATGTTACTTCTCCACATACAATGGCAATATTGCCAAAAAAAATACGGCCCCTTGAAGGCTTTCCATGCCCTTTTTCTCATGCCACATTTGATGAATGTGTTGAGGGATCATCCTGTGAAAGGTGAAATTTCACTTGTGCCGCGGGGAAAGATGGAAGAGATCATTTCCTCTGTGTCTCTTTCAAATGATCAAATAAACCCAGGGAAATGAGTCTGGGATGTAAATTTCCTGTGTGTGTTAAAGAGAAGAGCAATTGAAAGATAAATAAACCACCTTTCCGTGATCTCTTTCAGATATTCTTTCGGTGTTTCCCCCACATTGAGAACTACGAGGGAGATTAAAGTGTGATAAATGTGCTAAAGTGAACATCAAGAGGTTTATTTGCAAGCCTCAGTGAGGAGCA
This sequence comes from Phlebotomus papatasi, assembly GCF_024763615.1. Lineage (NCBI taxonomy): Eukaryota > Metazoa > Arthropoda > Insecta > Diptera > Psychodidae > Phlebotomus > Phlebotomus papatasi. The sequence goes on along the minus strand of NC_077223.1, from coordinate 33,670,694 downwards.
AGAACATAACAACAATTTGTATTACTCCAGGATATTCACATTGCCATCCCATCAACACTTGAAAAGTGAAAGTGATTAGAATTACCCTCAGCCGTGCTTAAAGGTGATACTGAAAAATTGTTGATTTGAGAAAAAGAGGGTGTTGAAGTGAAGTGTTCTTCTGTGATCTCGTGAGTTAGTTATATACCCAGAAAAGAAGAAACAGCAAGTGTGCAAAAAAAGCAAATTACTTTTATTTCAAAATAGAAAAGGCTGTTTCAAAGTTTTTAGTGTGCAGCAAAAATCAAAACAAAAAAAATATTTGAAAAGTTAAGAGGATCACCAAAAAAAGTGTTAGTGTGATAGAAAGTGAATGAAACATTTATCGTGGATGATGTGCATTAATCATACTGATGATTAGAAAAAGGGCATCATTGACCACGCAACGGCGCCGAAACGAGGACAACTCCAATCATTCTGCACAGCAAGAGAGTCACAATAAATTCATCAAACTGGATTATAAACGCAATTACCCCTACTATACAGACAGGTGAGCCTTCCTTTCTTTTGACCCTTTAATTTAGTTTTATATATATTTTTTTAAAAAAATATTTCTTCCTATTGTGGCAAAAATTGTTTCTTTCTCAAATTTCGTGGTGGAATCTCCCATCAAAACTTACATTTTTACACGCTTTGGTGACCTTTTCGATACGCGCCAGTGATATTTTCCTCGCTCAAAACTCAAGAAATTATAACTTCAAGGACTATCATTGAGACGAGGTTCACACTCACTTTTTTATTTTATATTTTTCACCTCGCTGATTGAGCACCCAAAAAATGATGCTCACGGATATGAGGAAATTCGCTGTGAATGAATGATGAAAAAAAAAAAGAAAAGGCGCGGGAAAATATGTTTAGAGAAAACAAAATTCTACACTCTTTCTAAAAATTTTCCCATGATGCTCAAGGTTTTACTCGATAGAAAGTTGTTTTTATTCGAGAATATTTTTCTTCTGAAGAAATTCAATAATGAAAATTCCGCTAGGAACAAACTTTTTTGATTTCCAATCGTTTGATGCTCTTGCTCCTTGCTATATGGGAAAGATATGAAGAGTTCATACGATTTTTGCATCGTATGCATCGATATTTCTTTAAAAATGTTTAAACTTCCAAACTACTTGTCCGGAAGTACAATGAATTTTTCCAAGGTTTGAATATTTAGAGTTGAAGGAATTGAATGGGCAAAATGTCGGTTTTATAGCGCAGGTGCTCTTTGGTCAATCCTTGAGTTGTGTCTTGTGAAAACGATTAGGAAAAATTATATTATCTAACTACAACGTAGACTAAAAGTAGCTTTACGAAAAAAAAGAAAGGAGACATCCTTACAAAGAATAGAGAATAGAAAATCGGAACAGGTGAAAGTGCAAAAGAATGTACCAATCCTCAGGAAATCATAATACCAAAAAAATAAACAAAACGTTTCGATACAGACATCTTTCTAGATTAATCGAAAATTGATGTAATATTTTTAGTATTTTTTACTTCATTTAATTTTTTGTTCAAGCCCTACTAGTTCATAATCTCTAGAAGTGTGCGATGTTCTAATAATATTCGTACGAACATTTTTAAGAAATCGTGAAAACTGTGTTCAAAAAATAGTTTTGAGAAAGATATAACCGATACTATAAAGCACAAGTTCCGTCCGAAAATAATGACAGCGATTTTCAAAGACTTATCTCCTCCTAGTTTTATTGAAATCGTCTTAAAACTTCGGAAAAGTATACCAGTATTCTAAATTTTTACCCATCCCTTTAAGATGCAAGTTCGAAAACGAAAATGTTTATGAAAATCGTAGAGTTGAGAGATTAACAAATCGTAAACTTAATAAAATGTAATAGAGCCAAACGAATATTTACAGTAGACTCTCTCTCAATTAAGCATTTGGGGCAAAATGTTATCCGGTTTATCGATAGATTTGGGCGATTTGGGCGTCAAAGCCTTTGTAAATTTCACAAAAAAACGCTCAATTATAAAGAATCACGATAAAATAGGAAGAACTACAGCGCGAATTTGAGCAAATAGCTTCATAATTAAACGTGAATATTATCAACAAAATTTTTCGCCCGATTGAGAGAGAGTCTACTGTAGACTTCATTTAGATTCAAATCTCAATTTTATTTAAATTTCAGCAATAACAAAAATATTGTTATAAATGAATTTTAAATTCCTTTAAAGGTCTTTTAAGGTTTTTTGATTGACTAGAACTAAAATTTTAAATGATTTGAAAACTTTTAAGCTCTAGCCCTAGCCTATCAGAGAACACAATATCTCTAAATTCTTTTTTGAGATTAAATCTTTAATTGTTCTCATTGAAAAATCAAATGAAATCGCTCTCATTAAAATGTCAAAAACATGTTTACAAAATAAAAGTTATTGTACGCAAGATGTTTACATTCACACTTCACCTCCCTATAAGGTGAATCACTAAATGGATTTTTTAGGTTATGGGTCAAATTTCTTCCGAAACACATTCCGAAGAATAAGAAGAAGAATGAAAAAATATCATTTGACAATTCCGAATAATTACTGTGATTCTCTTAGTCAAAATAGTCATAGTCAAAATGAGTTCAAACTTTCAAGAGATGTTTATAAGACTATTACCGAGGACACTACAGCACTTTTAAATAAATAAAACCTTTTTTGTCGTTGTAAATGTAATTTTTGTGAAGACCGCCTGGAGGCAGTCTTACCCGTTAGAGGGTTAAATTATCTTCTTTTATTTAACTTCGACTTTCGACTCTTTTAAAGTTCCAGGTAATTTTTCCCTCGTCTTCACGTACGCGTTTACCCAAATCTCGAAATACTATTTTCCTAACGATCCCCTTGACTTTCTTCAGAATTTTTTTTCTCGCGAAACTTAAAGAAAATCATTAAATGTGTTTAATTTTAGACTAGAGTATGTGTGATGCGAATATATTTCATTTTTTATCCATAAATTTATACCCAGTTTGTATACAAATTAAAAATGAAGGGAGAATCACACCACGCATAAGCTATAGCAACCTTACTCTGAATTTTTATTTGGCGCCATCCGAAATTTCGGATCCCGCCAATCCCGAGTAGCCATTTTGATGACGTAGATAGTCTCACTGTGACGTCGCTGATTTTAGTGATTCACCTTATAGGGAGGTGAAGTGTGAATGTAAACACCTTGTATTGTACGTTTGTCTTAATGCTCAGCGCACAATAACTTTATTTTGTAAACATGATTTTGATATTTCAATAAGAGTGAATGAAACTGAGATCTAGTTATCTCGCTCTCTCTCTTAGGGAATTTTGAAAACATGTTTACAAACAAAAGTTATTGTGCGCTGGTCATTAGAATGAGCGAGATAACTGGATATAGGTCTCTTATGCCCATCGCACAATAAATTTTGTTTTGTTGCGAGCGCAACATATTTAAATTTAAAACTGTGGAGTGTGTTGCCCTGCTGAGGCGACGAGGGCGCTAGCGACGAGGAGAGGAGGTAGAAAAATCAGCAGCAGCTGATGAGTAAAAGAGCGCCAATCGGTCTCTTTCACCACTGACCGCCGAGGAGGCAACATCAATCACCTCGCCCATCTCCACCAGCCCAATCCCCAGCAGCAACACCATCATCACCACCAAGCATTGAAGCTACTGAAGCCACCGGGAGCCCCCAAGAACACCAAGCCCAGTGCTGAGCTTTCCGGAGTAACCTCTGCTACATCCACCTCTCCCAAATTCCCATCTCAACCTCCGTGGGAGTGTTCTCACCGGAGAACACAGGGGAGTGTGGGACATAGTCCTTGCCCCGAACGTGGGAACTGAAGGAAGGAAGGAACGGAGGGAATAGAAGAGGGGATTAAAAGATTTTTCCCAATAGTTTGTAAACATGTTTTTAACATTTCATATGAGAGAAAGCGAGATGACTAGATCTTGATTTCATTCACTCTCACTCAAATGTCAAAAACATGTTTCAAAACAAAAGTTATTGTGCGTTAGGCATTTAAGAGAGAGAACGAGATGTCTATAGATCTAGATTTCATTCATTCTCACTCAAATGCCAAGCCTATTTTAACAAAACAGAAGCTGTTGTGTGTTATTGTGTCTACATACTATGAAAAATTTCTTTAAAAAATGCTTTTTTAAAGAAAATTTCCCCTATCCTTGTGAGCAGAAACGTCAGATTTTTTTAAAAAAGCCAATTTTTGACGAAAACTGCTTCTAGTGTGTAGACAGCATTAGGCATAAAACTTCTAAAAATATCAATTGAAGTGCACAACTTTGTATTAATGTTTAACAACAATGTTGTTGCATGTTTTGCATTTAGTTGAAATTTTTATTTAAACTTGGGAACACATTCAGTGTTTGTAAACAAATAAATTAGTTTTAATGGAAAATTGAAAGTTCTACTATATGCCACTCTTGAAAATTTGTTTAAAATAATTTTGCTATTATAAAATTAACAAGTTCGATATTTTTGATTCAACATCTGATACCAAATATTTTAGTGTTCGATATTATCAGAATTCAAGAGAAATAAAACGTGGCAATTTCTGGGAATTAATATAATGAACTTTAAGAAAACATCTGCAAATACCGTTGTATAAAATGGTACAGTAATAAAATTATTGTCAAATAAAAGTGAAATTATATTAATTTTTGGACTTTCATTGGAATACTCAGTTGTTCCCATTTCTAAATTTTCAAGTGTTTCTAATTGTCCGAATTAATTTTTCGGATGCTAGAATAAGAGAGAAATTGCCATTTCCTTTTTCCCGAAAAAAAAATTAAAAGCAGAAATTGTGAAAAAGCCATGAGAATTTCCTCGCTGAAAAATTGTGAGTTTCCTTATTAGTTTGGAGGGTATTTATTGTGTGAGATTGTCAACTCGTGAGATGGGAATTGTGAAGGAGAAGAGTGAAGTAAAGAAGAAAAAAAAAACTACGCAACATTGTTGATTTACAATTGCTGAAATTGTAAATGAAGGAAAAAAAAAGTTTAGCAAGACTTTTTCTCTCCTTCACACATTCTCCTATGGTGGTTATAGCTTAGTGTAAAATGGTTAAGCCACTCATGACCTAAATTTCCAATTAAATCAACTATTTCACTCACTTTTGCTTCGTATTTGTTTTCAACACACGACCAAGTGTGTGACATATATAGCGTGTGGTTTATTTTCCATCTCATCCACACACAACTGGGGAATTTTCATTTTAAATCACCACTCTTCCCTTTCCATTCAAAACGCATATTTTATTTATAATCAAAATTGTATATAAATATAAATGATTTTGAATGAATTATCAACTTTTTTTTTTTGTTTTGAGCATCAATCTTCTTTGAGCTTTCGGAATGAGATGGTAAGAGATTATCTTGTGAGGAAATAGGGCTAAAAAGTGCAATAAATACTGGTGCAATAGATAGTGGGGGCCTACAACACATGTATGTGGGTCTTTCAGGAAGGCAAATTAAATGTTCAGTCCAATGAATTTTTCAATGCGATATTTCATAAATAATATCTTAACTGTGTATGAGTGCCTAGAGAGAGATCGACTTGAGCAATAGAGTGGCAATGTAAATGGAATCTGTATTTTTTCGCGCGCTTTTTCTCTCTCATTCACATTGCATAATTTTACAGTACAGTGTCGTGGCATTTCTCCAATATGAAAATTTTTATTTTGTTGATCGGAAACATTAGGAGAAACTCGTCTTTTTACTTTAGTAGACGTAGTATTTTATTTTGTTCTAGTCACTCAATAATAGAGGCCTTAAAAAAACTCAATAGTTAAAATGGTAGAGAGTATGCTTTATGATGCAAATGTCCTGTATTCGAATCTTTTATATACGTCACCAGACATTTCTCTGGCATTAATGGTATTCGGATCGTCTATAGTGATCTTCAATGTATTGCATTTCATGGAGTATAGAATTGAGAGTCCAAACTCCGAAATAAAATAAAAATATCTGTGGCAGCGAAAATCAAAATCCCGAAAACCAAAATCCCGAATGCCAAAATTCGGAAAGGGCCACTATCCCGAAAGCCAAAATCCCGAAAGCCAAAATCTCGAAAGGGCCACTATCCCTAAAGCTAACATTTCGAAAACCAAAACTTCGAACGTCATAATCCTGAAAGGGCCACTATCCCGCAAACCAAAATCCCGAATGCCAAAATCTCTAAAGGACCACTATCCCTAAAGCTAACATTTCGAAAACCAAAATCCCGAACGCCATAATCCTGAAAGGGCCACTATCCCAAAAGCCAAAATCTCGAAAACCAAAATCCCGAATGCCAAAATCCTGAAAGGGCCACTATCCCTGAAACCAAAATTCCGAATGCCAAAATCTCGAAAAGGCCACTATTCCTAAAGCTAATATTTCGAAAACCAAAATCCCGAACGCCAAAATCCTGAAAGGCAAAATCTCGAAAACCAAAATCCCGAATGCCAAAATCTTGAAAGGGCCATTATACCTAAAGCCAAAATCTCGAAAACCAAAATTCCGAATGCCAAAATCTCGAAAACCAAAATTCCAGTGGTCAAATTTCCATTTACCTTCAGCAAAAGTGGATGCAATCACAAGAGTATCTATGACACTCTTACCAAATGTAAGATTTTGGTTTTCGGAAATTTCACCGGGGATAAAAAAATGTATGTCTAGAATCTAGAAATAATCTCTTGCGATAAGACCTAGTTCTTCTATAAGTGACTACATTAGCATTATCATTAATATTAGTAAATATTACGTTGTCGCCGAAGTTTGAAAATTGATTTTGTCATTAATAATATAGACCACATAGACCAATAAAGACTCCGTAATGATAATTAGGTGACCGGAATGTATTGTCATATTCAGATCAGAATAAAAGTCTTCTTCCTAAAACTTTCAGTACCCTATGTACCAACTAAAGAATGTGCGTATGGCATTGAAAGCTCTAGGAAAAAGAGACGCATTCTGGGCTGAATTTTCTCTGAATTAATGATTAGCGGATTATCTTGAAGTAATTTTCTAAGCGCATAGCTGTCCTTTAATTCTGCGCTTTATAGCGCTTAATTAGGTGCATCTCCTTACCTTTAGAGACTTTAAAGACTTTCCACACTGGGCCGTTCTCATCGTTTTCAACCAAACTAGCATGCTGTTTGACATCTTCTTACCAATTCGTAACTCTTATACATCTTTTGGTTATAATGAACTACAGAATCGTACTCCCTCGACTACGAGACTAAAAATTAAGCGTATAAGCAGAGGCCTCTCGACATTTCATTTTTCCATACGTTTTTGCATAGAGGCACTGAAGACTATGGGCAAGTTTTTTCCTAAAGAGAATTGACTTATCAGTCTGATATATTTCAAAATTGTGCATTAAGAGCTATCTAAAAATACATATTTCATAATGCTCGCCGAAATAATACAAGAACTACGAGGAAATTTGTTTAAGTCGCGGTGCAATATCTGCAAAATTTTTACAAGGAAAAGTGAAAAATATCTTCACTTTTTATTAGGCTTGATGGGCCCCTGCGTATAAGACTTCTCTCAAGTTCTCAAAGTTTACCAGTTTGTTCGCTTTGGAATATTGAAATGAGTTTTGTCTGTATGTTAAAGATTCTAGCCTACGCACTCTTGATGGACTGAAATAGGTTCTGTTGGCTTTTCAGCGTAAAATGCTATAATTGTTAATTGAAGCTGGACGAAGTAAGGCATAACGATAAGTTGTAATTCCCTATTAAAACCTTGTTTGATTAAAGGCCTATACACCTTGGGATGAATTTATTGACAAAAATTGTATTTTTGACATTTCTTTCTACAGTAGTACAGGCGATTTTGAAAGAGCAATTTTTAATGAATATTTCTTTCAATGTGTAGGGGTCTTAGTTGATGTTAGGTTTAGAATCTACTGACAATCAAAGACGGGATTTTATTTTTTGTTTTAGAACGATTAGAAAGGAATAGTCGCTCTAGTCACCACATCTCTTATCTGACATCCTTTAAAATCTCATGATTTTTAATTAGTTTTACTGTTTGGTATTAAAGACAGGGCTGACTTTAGTTTTATAATTTGGTTCCTTGTGCTTAAAAACAAATTTTTTGCTGTATTTATCAAGAAAAAAGTCATGTCCAACTTATACCGGTGAATTGTCCAACTTGTAACACTATGTCCAACTTATATCACTTTACCCTACAAAACCTGCTACTTACAACAACAGTTTATATTATAATTATATCATTTATAACATTCCGTATGTTTATTGGGTCTTATCAATACTATCAGTCAGAGAAAAAAATTGTAGACATTTAAATAATATCAGTAATTTTTGCTGCCGTTACGATTTTTTCCTTATATTAGTTCCTTTGTGTGGAGATGAGATTATTTAACACATGAAAAATCTGCCCATTCGTCGGTACTTTCGAAAAGCTTTCATTTAGTACATCAAATAAAGAATGGGGTTTATTTTTAGCATCGCGAGGCTATTTTTAACGCCAATGTTTATAACTAAAACACTGTTGGTAGGGGATCGTGCATTTTCCTCATTTACTTTCGCGATCGTGCGCAGGAAAACAAAAAATGCGCGATTGTAAAGAGCGGGAAGAGAGTGTAATGCGTAAAAAAAATGAACAATAAACAGTCAAATGAAGATGAGAGTAAAAGAAAAAAAAGACGGGTGTGTGTTGAAAAGTGTGTACAATTTTGTAATACTTTCACTAACCCAATTTCCAATTGACTGACGTTTCATTGCACGATTTTATAACAAAAATTTTGCAATTGTGTCATTTTACTTTTATTTATTGTGGGAGATTTTTACCTCTTTCACTCTTAGCCCGCGGATTTCACTTTCAATCTGTTTTCATCTACTGTACATACATTCTCTTTTTTTTGTGTCATTATTGTTTTTCATGCAATCACAAAATGTGTGAGAGAGAGAGCTTTTTCTCTCTGAACCAGTAAGAAATTTAAGTTGTTGGAATTTGCTAGGCAAGCGCGAGAAAAGAAGAAGTGTCTCGTGTTGGTATGAAAACACAATTTTCTAATCAAATGATAAAGATGGGCCGGGACGGGGAAGGGGAGAAAAAAAATGTGTGCTACAAAGGATTGAATGATAGGGAGAATTCTCAATGCTCTGCTCTACATTTTCTTATCTCGCACCAAAAGAAAATATACAAACATACAAACTTCTTTCTATTTTTTTTCGCCTTCTATTCCCCTAACACTCGTATTGAATTTGTGTATTTTGAGTTTTTCTGCCAATGTGCTTTCTTGTTTATTTTTCACAAGAAAATGCCTTACGACAATTCACTGTGTACTAAAGATTAAATTACTCACTTCAATAATACCTTATTCGACATTCAACTATATAGAGAAATAACTATAATAAAACTCTTCTAAATTGACAATTTACACGATGAACTCTAGTCTAGAGCACAACACACACACCAACTTATTTAGTGTAGGCAGAATGCATGGTTTGCAAATTAAAATCTAATAGCTGAAGATAGAAAATTCAGCATATTAATGGCCTCTTTCACTTTGCAGAATCAGTCATATTTCTTCGGGCTACTTTAAGTGAATATTCTACGTTAAGACATTCGCGTAATTTTTTGCATTTTAGTGTCTTTGTAAATAAATTGCGCGGTATCTTATCGTATTCTTAAGCAAATAATAGGGCTCCCACATATTTTCTTTGAGAAAAAATGAGTAGGACATTTAGTACGTGTATGTACTAAATTAATTCATTTTAGTACTGGTTGTTTTTGTTGAAAAATTAACGTTTTTGTTGTGGGAACAGTTGCAAGAAGTCAGTAGATCAGAGGTGTGCAAGAACCGTTGAAACCGAATAAACGTTAAAATAAGTTTATTCAAGTAGTGTTTTGACCACTGACGTACAAGTTTCTTTTGACGTTTTTTCGGTTTCAAACGGTTCTTGCACACCTCTGCAGTAGATATTTATTATTTTTACTCTTGAGTAACAATGCTATTCAAATGCGTTTTTAGAAGAAAGTTCTACTTCTACCAAGAGTTGCAGAATATTCTTTAATCCTCTTTTTAATTGTTCGAGAACTTTATCCATTCTCCTCACTGGTGGAAATGAAAGGATCACCGGGGATCTTTTGAAAGTATCCCTGTTTTGACTCTGACTTTCGTAAGCCTTTCTTTAATTCTAGCACTTAAGAAAGATTTTTAGACTATCCTTAGTTCCTTAATGGTCAATGGACTACCCTTAAGTGCTTAAATTAAAGAAAGAAGCTTACAAAAATCAGGGGTGCAAAATTACCCGTATCTATGATTTGTAAAAACTTTTTTAGCACACGTGCAATGCATGTATCTAATGGTAACACACAACGCCAAATAAAATTTAAACATTTTCAAAAAAAGACGTTTAATTTCTGAATGCACCATTACTGCAATTCAAGAACGTAAATTTTAGCTTTAATTGAGAGCTTTTGTTGGAAATTCTTAAGAATAAAATTATAAATAATTTATTTATATGTCACCAAAGATAACTTCACCCACAACATTTGTAATTTATGGTCATTTTTGTGGCACAATTCAATTGAGAAAATGTTGGCAATTGTTTGAGGAATTAGTTTGTGGATTCGTGTGCAATGAATGACACCGAATGAAAATAAGAGTGAATGAAAATAGAGATATCCTGTAGTCTACCTAAAATTGTTAATTTATTTCACAAAACTCACAAAAAAATAGCAAAAAAAAATCAAAAATAAAATTTACAATATCTTGCAACATCAATTGGGTGGTCATTTGATATTCTAATGAAGTATTAACCTATTTTCTTGGTCTGACCTGGATATTTTGTATGCGCCTTTTGAAGTCTAAACCAGGCAATATGTTGGGAATTTTTGCATACTCTTTGTATATATCTCTTTTCTCATCAAACTTAATATAGATATATAGAGAAGAATTCATCTCATTTTGTTATTCACAGAAAATTGTCAATGAACAGAAAGACGAGTGTGAAAGAGATAGAGTGTGGAAAAAAGAGTGTAATTGCAATAAATGGCAAATGCGCGGGAAAATTGAGACTGTTGAGCCTCAAATAAAATAAAATTACATAATCCCGCACTGAATTGGAATGACATAGATTAGAGTTTTCTATGGGTATTTTGCATCTCACTCTCACTGACACAGTCTTTTTATTTGTTTGGTATTTTGTGCTGAAAATTAGAACACACCCGTGCAATTTTGCCATTGTATAAATATATTTTTGTCTAATATGTTCTACTAGGAAGGTCTCACTCGTGCAATTTGTTGTTCTTTTTTAACCCTTTAAGCTTCTACAGTTTTTCAGATTTTATTTGTCTTTTACTTGCTGTGGAAAGGGGAAACATATTAACATAGAACATCTATCACAGCGTGACTGTGTTACTTTTGAGAATCATTCTCAAGAACGCTCTATTTTGGTTAAGTAATAGATTTATTAGTTTTATTAGCAATAGATTTGGTTTTTAGGTTAAGTCTAACCTTAAAAAATCGTAGGCAATATTTTCCAATTTATGCCCTCAAACATTTTTTTGATCACTAAGGTAAAGTGCTCTGTGGCCGGCTGGTTCATCAACTTGGCCAGTGCAGTTATTTATTCAATTTACATAGATTTGCTGTAATATGGCTGAGTGTAAAACCAGTCTAACATTCTAAGATCTATTATATTATACATAGTGGAAAGTGCCCATGCTTAATACCATGGGAAGCTTCGTAATGACTAATTTTCTATGGTTCACAATATATATGTGACTCATCGCAACGATATTTTAAAAACTATGGGAAAGTGGCCAGTTTTTAAAATATATTGCGGAGTCACTTTTATTGAGAAACATAGGAAAAATTTAGTCATTACGAAGCTTCCAATGGTATCAAGCATGGGCACTTTCCCCTAATGCAAATCAGAGAAAATTTCACATCGGCTATAAAGCGTTATAAAAATGATTAATAATTCTACCGATCGCGTTGGGGAACCGGCCGACTTTAGGGCACATTACCTTATTTTCGTTTGTTGGAATTAAAATGAACAATATTCTAACCTTAAAACGTTAAAGATCCTGACAATTAATTATGTTTTTGAACTGTGTTGTTAAATTCTATAAGAAATAAGTGATATTTTGGAATTGTTAAGAAAATTTGACATGAAATTGACTTATTTTTTTAATTATTTTTTCAAGATTAGGTCGTACATAACCTCACTTTAGAGTATAACTATGCTAAATAGGAGAATTACGCACTATGCACATGCACACTATAAATAAATATTTATTATGATACGGAAACACTTTTAGATTCACTTTTCAGGTTTTGCTTTAACCACACTTTAAGGATCGTATACAGGATCGTATATAGGATCGATACTACAATAGTAGTTGTCGTAGTAGTGTATCAATTGTAGTAGTGAAATACTGAAAACAGATATAGGTTACCCGTGTGTTCTATTATCGTCAAACATTTAAAATGAGATAACCGTAATACAAACAAAAGAGAAGTTAAAATGATAGAATATAACAAATTGGAAAATTCTGGAAAGATGAGGTTAATGACATATGTTCTAGCATTGTAAGTGTCCCAGGTTTGAATCCCATTTGGGACACCGAAAATTTTCCGCTTATTAAGAATGTTCGAATTGCGAACCTCGAAAGCTCGTTTCCGATAAAGCCTTTTCATTAAGATTTAACTTCATAATGGAGTTTTCTTCAAAATTAACTCACATTATGGCCTCTGCACACTATAGAAATTTATGTCCATATTGAAAAGTTTTTCCTACACGAGCGTAGGGAATTTGTTTCAATATGGACATAAATTTCTCTAGTGTCTAGAGGCCATTAAGGGCGAATATTTTGTCCTTGGACACCTATGTTCGAAAAACATTTCGATATCGAACTTTCGAAGATCAAAGTTTAGCCACTTTGGATCGCCTATTTTTCAACCGATTTGCTTAAATTTGGTTTTTTTGGAAAGATCTTGAAATTTCCAACCCGACTGCATTGGACTTAATAGGTCATGCGTCGGTATTGTATATTTTAAAATTAAAACAAAAATATTTTAAAATTATAGAAAACTCATCTTTTTGGTTTATAAAACTTGTCCTATGTCCTATTAAGTTTATGCATAGAAAAGTCTTCTATTTTATCTCAATTAATTTAAAGATCATTTTATTAATATTTCCAAATTTCTTCAAAGTTTATTTCATACTTAAAAATTACAAATTAAATCCTCAATAACTATGTTGAAAATATTGCTAAAAGAGAATTTCACAAAACAGTCTGTGCAATGGAAATAAATCAATTTGGATTTAGTTTAAGAGCATGAAATTCCACCAAATATTTTAACCAAAAGCATTAGTGTAGCTTAGAGCAATAAAAAAAAACGATATTAGTGGTTGAGTCAGCTAAAAATGTTCAATCATTTCAAAGGGGTTAATTGAATTTAGCACTCTAGTCGACTCAATCTCGATTATTTCCTTCATGAATCACTAGTCACGAATAATATTGGAAGAGTTGAATGCATATAGAGAGGAAGAAGTAAAAAAAAAAACAAACATTGTGAATAAATCATGGTGTTTTCCTTCGATGGGATTTTGATCGGGCAAAAGGGGGTGGAAAAGTGTATTTCTTATGCGCACAAGAGAAGTATTAAATACTATTATAAATTGGAAAAATTTCGCATGCGCAATTGACTTGGTAAATTGATTTTTTTTTTCATTTGGTGGGTGAGGTGCGCGGAAAAATGCGCGGGAAGTCAATCGAAAATTGATCTTTTATCTCTTTGGACTATTTTACTTTTTTTTTATTTTTCGCTTCTTTCAGCAATTGTACTACGAAATAGAATGTAACACCGGAGATTAGTAGTATGACTCACATTTTGTGTCATTCTTGTTTTTCTCTCGCTATATACTTTTTATTATCTTTTATTTTCACATCAAAAGATCAATCTCAGTTTGGACTTTATTTTTGCTTTTCTTGTTTTATTTTTTCTCTCTATCTAACATTTGAAAAAGCTTTTTGAAATGTTTTTTTTTTTTGGGTGTTCTTCTCAATGGATAGAATGTGATGTCATTCTTTTAGAGGAGTGTTTCCATATAACAAGACTTCGATTTATATTTTTTGTTCTCCAGAATTGGAGATGAGAAAATTGCGCCTTTTTTCCATGGTGGAGAAAAAGGCGCGAAGGCGGGAAAATCATGGAATTCGCGTGATGTATTCGTTTATATGGAGAGTGACAAATGTAATTGCGTATTATCTCACAATTCTCATGGTGATTTTGTACTGGAGAAAAATTGCGAAAACACTCTTGCCTTGTTACTTGTTTATCTCACATCTTGTAAGTTTTTTTTTCTTCTCCTTTTGACTTTTTTACACCTCAAACTTTCCCCTCTAACTGAAAATTATATCTAACCACCAAATGCCAAAAGCACAAAGAGATAGATTAAATATTCAATCTATCGACCATTGGAATGTTCTTCTCTCACTTTCGCAACAAAATCAACCTTGAGACAGTATGTATGAAGTATGATAGAGGAAAATAGCTGGAAAGAAGGGGCTAAGGAGGGGCTAAAAAAGCCCAAAAAAAAAAGAAATATTTCGTCGCGCCGAAATATGACACAAACATGGCACTAAGACGGCGAATGAGAAGTGTTGAGGGAGAAAGAAGTGCTAGAGAAACCTTCGCGATAAGCTCTGCTATTTGATTTATGGGCAGATATGGGAGATATGATGAAGAAATTATGTCTACAGCAGTGAGAAATTTCCACCCAAAAAACATTCAAAATATCGTGAATTTTTGTCACACGCAAAATATCCCAAGGAAATCTACGCGCCAACCCGGCTGGCTACTGATAAGCTTTCATGGCGCATGGGTTTGCGCAATTTGATCTGCTTTCCATCAGAGGAATGTCAGAGATTTTCACTACTTAAGTGGTTCTGCATTGGACAATTATGAACTTGACCTTTGGAGTATTGGTGGCTTAAAATGTTTCAAAACTTTTAGTGAATAAGCTAACTCTAACTTTTGGGTTCATATGAACTTTTTCAGGCAAACACTAGGGGCGCTGAGGCAGAGTAAGGGCCCTGACAGACCTGAAGATTAGCCGAGAGACGGCTTTGCGTAAATATATAAAAAATAATGGTTAAACTACATTTCCATAATTTTCCACTTAAGTCATCTCTCGACTTAAGTCGTAAGTGTGTCTAGGGCATAAGAGTATATAAGGAGATAACCTCAAAAACATGTTCAATTCTCAAATTTGATTAGGAAAGTACTAGGAACTCCGCACCTTATTAATAATGACAAAAGATTTTGTTATTAAGTAAGCTTATGCTATCCTGTAGGGGAATTCTGTAATTTTCGTGGCATTGTCACGCGTGAGTTCGAAAAATGACAATGTCAATCGAGCTTTTTTTGACATATCATATGAGTACGAAAATGCAATTTACTGATTATTTCAATGAAATCCCTTTACTTAGTGATATTATGCAAATAAAATCTGTCTTGGTTGATTTGTTTAACAAAATTAATTGTCATTTGAATTGCCAGGAATATTAAATATGTGACTTCTGACAATGTCACGTGAGCTGAAATGGCAATGTCACGGCTACAGAATCACATTATCGAAAAGGCTCTCCTGAGATTCAAGCCCAATTTGTCACATGGCATTGCCAGAGCATTATAGAATTCCCCTGCTGGGTATGAATTCTAGGATAGGGAATTATTCACATGAGAAATTCACCGCTCTTGTATTACTTTTAGTAAGCGCTTTACGAAGCAGTAGCAAAAACTGTCATGTGAATTCTTACATGATGTAAATGTTTTACATGACACTTATTGTGAAATCCTCACAAAACACGTATAAAAAGCAATCTAAAAGCCGTGAATTTCTCATGTGAGTAATTCACGCATTTCAAAATTCATACCCTGGGGGCATATTCTGCTATTAAGGGAGTTTTTCACGTGAGTACAAAAATCGAGAAACACACTATGTTTACTAAGGAAAGTTCTAGTCAACCTCACTAAAATAATGCGCATTTCTTGATTTTCGTACTCATCTGCGAAACTCCCGAATAGCAGAATACACCCCCTAGGGACATATTCTGCTATTCGTGAGTTTGTCACGTGAGAAACTCACAACTTTTAGATCGCCTTTGTAGGTGTTTCGTGAATTTCTCACAAAAAGTGCCACGGTAAACACTTACAATGCTTGCAGTATCTAAGAATTCACATGTTAGTTTTTGCAAAAGCTTCAAAAAACGCCTATTAGGGAAGATCTCAGAGCGGTGAATTTCTCACGTGAATAACTCACCATCACAGAATATTCATACTATGGTTGATAACATGAAAAATCTAAAAAACAACTCCTAATAACAATGATACAAATTATCTACTTTTTTACGCGAAATACAGGATCTAGCTGGGAAATTTCACTAGAAATTGAAAGATTGATTCACTATTAACATAAACAGAAACAATCTTTAATTAAGATTAATCAATTTTCATTAAAAACATCGAAGGAAAACCTTTTGCACTTCACCACATATCGTAAGACTGCTAGAAACACTATCGATCTGTCACATTTTTTGTAAGACTCTTTCCACACTGAGTTTTTACGACGCAATTTATATTCAAATTATACCTAAAATTTAACAGTCTTTGTGTTAATACATCCTAAAATGAATAAATATTTAAAAGCAAAATGAATTCATTGACTATTCGAAGATAACATACATAATTTTAATTAATTTATTTCCATGGCCGAAATTACGCTCAAAGTGGCCGAAATTTGGCGCACTTCCTCTACAATGACGTGCTTTTGCAACCTTTAATTCTGGTGTCGTTTTTACCAAAAAAACTACTCTAACATAACCGCAAATTGTGATAATCCTAACTATCCTAACTAAAATCGTTAAAAAGAATGATTTCTTTTCATACATCTTAAGAGATACTTGCTCCTTAAATATATACTTCATCTTTTTATAGGTTCTGTTCTGAAATTCAACTTTTGCACTTAACCTCTTATACGTATTTAAGAAATGTCTACGCATACGTTTATACTTGGGCCCGAGTTAACATTCTAATGCGCACAGAGAATAATTTCATGTTCTTTTATCGCAAAGCTCTCCTTCGTCCGGCTTTGAGTATGTCTCTGGGTAACCTTGGCTGATAACGAAAAAAAAGTGCCCGGAAGGAGGTCAGTAGGAGCTCTCTATTCTCTCTTTCCCGGAAAATTTCCACCTCAATTTACACATACGAAAATGCCGTGAGGAAATTCAAATAGTCCAAATCAAATATTTTAGCAGTATTCTAGCGTGCTTCACACTCGTCTCAGTCAATGCCAAGGAAAATAAAATGGCATGAGAATTATTATTATTATTTTTTTTTCTCTTAAACATTCTTTCCTTGTGTGTTAATTGCAACTATTATCTATTTATGGAGAGATTTTTTCACTTGTACAATTAAAAAGTGAATTTCTGCATATTCTCTTCTCACTTCTAAAGTTGAAACGAGAGAAAAATATTAATAACTAATTTATTTTTCTCAGTTGTTCTTTGTGTGAATCACGCACCAAAAGATGTGAAATTTATACACTTTTCTGAGGAAAGGAAGCAGAAACATTAGTCTTTCTTTTTAGCATTCACGTGTAATTTAAGAACCTCGTGATGGGGAGAGAGACCTAAAATGAATGAATTGGCGGTGTTTATGCATAAAATGCGAGGTAGAGTGGAAAAAGCAATGAGAAAGAATAGTCGAGAATTTGCATTAATTGACTTGAGACAAAAATATTCTTTTATACCTGGAAATTCCACAATTTCGCGTGTTCTAAAGTTTTTTTTCTGCTCTGCTTGCCTTCCAGCTTTTAAAGTTTTTCTTTAATGACAAAGGGAAGATTAAAATGATCACAAAGAGTGCGAACTCTTCATTTCAAGGTTTGAAATGGAGTATATATTTTTGGTCAGTAAAATACTTATTTTTGGTGAGTAATTAACGTAAAGTTAATCAGAAATTACTTTTAATCATGTCTGAGCTATCGTGATTCTTATCCATAATTTTCTCTTTATTCGTGCATTAAAAATTTATTATTCAAAATTTGAAAATTGATGTTTACTAACCATCACTGTTACCAAAATACTGCCCTAACTATTATGCCCAGCGCACAATAACTTTTGTTTGTAAATATATTTTCAAAATTTTCTGTGAGAGTGAGCGAGATGACTAGATCTAGATCTCACTCACTCTCATTGAAATGTCAAAAACATGTTTACAAAACAAAAGTTATTGTGCGTTGAGCATTACAGACAAAATATATAATAACAATAATTTTTTAGGTTAATTTGAGGTTGAATATATATACGTTAGTGTTTTGACTAAAGCACAAGGTCTAACACGATATAATGATATTTTAATATGCAAATGAGTTTTAGAATTACAAAAGATGTTTCATTTGCATATAAAATTATCAAAATCAACCAACTAATAAGAAAGTTACGACAAAATCTTATGTTTTTCTTACTTTTAAACAAATAGCAGTGAAATTGAACTACAGTATTCTCGCTCAATCGGCTCTTTTTCAATCGCGCGAAGAATTTTGTTGACAATTTTCACATTTAATTATGAAGCTAATTCGCTCAAATTAGCTGTCGTGATTCTTTATAGTTTAGCGCTTTTTGTGGAATTTACAAAGGCTTTAACGCCCAAATCTATCGATAAACCGGATGACATTTTGTCGCAAATGCCCAATTGAGAGAGAGTCTACTGTATAAGTTCTTGCTCAATAACTTTTTGTGTTTGGTAGTTCTCGAAAATACTTAAAATAGTGCATTAAATTTTGGAAATGGAACTGATCCATTTGTACTCTCGAAAATTGCTCCTCAGAAAGAAACTATCAGGCGTTCTGGGAGCTATAAGAAATTGTTTTGTTTTCTTCAAAGTTCAATGAAAATCAAGAAGAGTTATTGTTACCATTTTTATTAAATCTTAAACCCAATTGAAACTTACAGGATATTATTACAGTAGACTTTCCCTTATCCGTGAACTCTGTGTTCGGGTGACATAAAATTGTCCTTGGGATAGTTGAATTTTAAAAATATTATGTGAAAAAATCGTACAACATTGTAGCCTCTAACAGCTCAAAGTAGCCTCCCTTCCCTCTTCCTTTATCTAAGAATTCACATGTTAGTCATTGCGTAAACTTCACAAAACGCTTTTTAAGGGAGATCTCAGAGCGATGAATTTCTCACGTGAATAACTCATCATATCAGAATTCTCTCACCATCTTTCACGGATAAGCGAGAGTATGCTGTAAGATTTAGTTCTATTTATTTTCTTTTTGCGGAATAGTCCCAAAGCCCAATGATCATAATTTGTGCCTGAAACTACCCAAGTGGCAATGCATGATTGTAGGAACGAACGACATTAAGGCATGACGACGCCGTTTTAACGTTTTTAGTGCCCTAGCTACCCAGCGAGCACCAAATGCTAACCGATTTCAATTCAGCTGAAAATTTTTGTATTTTCAGCTGAATCTAACCCTAAACTAACTAAACTATCCGTAAACGAAAATTCGCGAGTCAGTGCCATTTCCATATATTTGGTTAGCATTTTTTGTTCGGCGACTGCTGACCGGTCAGCACATTTTTGCTGATGGATTCAGCAAAAGTATGCTGAACACGCACCTATTTTCAGCTAACTGTTCTCGCTGGGTAGAAACACTTACGACTTAAACCGAGAGACGGCTTAACGTAATTAATCAAAAAAATAATTAGATTACATTTCCATCAATTTTCCACTGACAATGCCTATTTCTCGGCTTAAGCCGAGGGAAGGATTAGTTAGAAACCAAATAATCAAATTTGTAATAGTAAAACAGCAATTAAAATGGATGTACGTTTAGTGTCGAAGTGCCGACGTCAACGTGACTAACAAAACGGAAGATAATACAGAGAAATATTTCCTTCATGGTTATGTTGCTTTCTTTGTGTGTTGCGTTTAATCATATGATTTTCGAGAGCTTCAGCACTAAGTCAATACGTACTGAAATTTACATCGTGAGCATAAGTTTTTGCTACTTGGGTGTCACAGACTTTAAAAAGCAAATTAGTCCTCAAAACTATCCAATTACAAAATGCTATGGAACTAAATATTTAATTAACATGTGGTTAATGCATGGTAAAATTTGATGCAATCGTAAAGCAGTGAAAAAAATATTCAAAATTTTCAACTTTACGCATGAAGTTTCTTTATCTGTGTGACTAATTCCCAAATTTAAATGAATCAGCAATGAAATATTTTGATCATACCCTATATTTTCATATAGGTTATGTCTAAAATAACCTATTTTTGGCAAAAAGAGAATGATGCTCTACAAAATTGAAAGGGACAAAAAAGGTCAAGAAGGTTGACATAGAGAAAGATGAGAGAGCTTGGAGAATAAGAACGCAAAAGAAGGTGAAAAAGTAAATAATAAGCGACTCTGCAGGAAGCACACGAAAAAAAAAGTAGTTTGAAGTAGGAGAAAGAGAGACACAAACAGAAGAAGAAAAAAATAGTTGAGACAGCGGCGGAATTATAAATTTTCAGGGTCACACTCGATCCGAAAAAAAGGGGGGAAAACGCGCACGCCTCGAAGTTTTGCTGCCTTACATAAGTCCGCGAATGAGAGACATATACAGAGAGAAAAGAAGTGAAGTGGAGAAGGAGAGAATAAAAAAAAGAAGTAAGACACAATAAATAATGTGAAACTCTTTTGTTATTGCCCACTGTTGAATAAAGTCCACACTTACATGCGCACACTAAAACGTAAATGGCGCGAAAATTACACATTTTGTGAGAGAGCTTTTTTTGCCACAAGCTCACTCTTGCGCGTCTTTTTCTTTTTATGTTTAGTTGTAAAAGAGAGAGAGAGAAAAAATGAAGCATTTTAAATTGAAAAAAAAAGCTACTGGGGAAGGTAAGGGAAACAAGAGATTGTGGAAAGACTTAGAGAGTGTCTGACGATGAGGAATAAGTCTTGAGAAATGGAGAGCTTAAGTAACTTACGCAGAGAATTTCGAAAGTAAAAGTTTATATGGATAGAGAGACACTGGAAAAAAAGGCATACAAAAAAGGCGCCATAGTTTATGTCATACATTTTCTTCATGTTCTTCTTTTACATGCAAAAAGGAAAGTAAAAGTGCTATTGTAATTGCCCTATTGCGTCACTTCCCTTGGGCCAAACTCCAATTCCCATTATGCACAACTTCAATCTCGCCCCATAGTAAAAATTCCCAGCTAACAGATTTGCCGTATTTCCCGCAAAATGAGAATAACGTGAAATGTCACGTGGAAAATTCCATGAATTCCTCCTGACTCAGCCGGAGGTGGTTTTAGCGGAAATTCTCTCATCAAAGTTATTTTCTTGTAACACCTTTCCCTAGTTCTCATCTATTTGTCTTTTTTTTTCTCCAATCTAACGATGAGATGTAGAATGATTCTCAGATGACTAATCACGCCAAGTCGGTGAAATGTTCTTGTGAGTCTTAGTGTGATAAAACTTATGAATGGGAAACTGAGTCCATAAGCACTAAAAGAATATTTCAATTCAACACATTTTATTTACAGTGTTTTCTTTTTTCTTTTTCATTTCGAAAACCAAAATTCGAAATTTATATTGAGCTCGATTTTAGGATTTTTTGAAAGCTTCAAATGATCGCTAACTTGGGTCAAGGTACCACTTTTTGCCACGAAATTATAATTAAAAATAATGATTTGACTAAATTTCCAGCAGTTTCCCACTAACTAAATACCGTTTCTCGACTTAACCCTTTAAGGACGATCGGGTCATCCCTGACCCATAGAGAAAATAATTTTTTGGGACAACCTAAAGTTATTTCTTTCTAAGGTTTGAACGTAATCGTAAAGTGGAAGGTTGTGGGAAACTAGAATATTCTTTGGATTCTTTGCTAATCTCATACTTTTTGCTGTATTAGTATAGTAAATATTTAAACTCAAAAGTGATGAATTTTCAAATGACCGCACTGATAAACGATTTTTTTTTTATATTTCCATTTTTTAAGAAACCCCTTTTGGGAATAGAAACTACATTACTTATACACAATGTTTTCATAAGAACGAAAATTATCATTCATTCACTCTTAGAAAAGTTTAGATATCATTGCTAATGAAAATTATAGTTGATCGGGTGATTATTATCAAATCTATTTAAAATAGGTAGTTCTTATAATCTGAAAACATTTTACTCGTAATAAATTTATTAGTAGTGAGAACATAAGGCAAAATTAATAAGGAACATAAGGTAACAACTAATACCTTTTAGTTCTCACAATTAATGCAAATAAATGGGCCTATATTTTCATAAAGTTCTGACAACTTTTTCAATAGTAAAGAGTGAATTTTTACATTTGTGTTGAAGCTTTTTCGAGCTATATAGTAACCATAACTAATATGATATAGGGAAAAGTACTCTAGGTTGGACCACAAATATGAAGTTCGAACGTGATGAATTTTTTTCTGGAAAAATCGAAAATGAATCCCAATTTTTATAACACCAAAAAAATCTCTAGTTAATTGAGAACCCATGCTTATCTCATTTACCATTCAAAATCCCTTAGTTTCTTTTTATGAGGTAAATAAAAAACTACGGTCGATTTGGTCCAAGGCATGGTACAATTTTTGCCTTAGAATGTAACGGTGCATGCCATTGAATCTAGAATTTTCTCGGAAAATATTTCTATCGAAACACTAAACAATCTATTATTGATTAGCCTGAGGTCTAATACACTCACTCAAACTATCACTACATAGAAAAACGCTAACAGAAAGAATCTTTTCCAATTTTTCTAAAATACTGCTATTCCAATAGGAATAAATCGTTGGAAAAGCCATATTATCGATATGACAACCTTAAAATACGACTGTAAAAAGAGA
Organism: Phlebotomus papatasi; assembly: GCF_024763615.1. Lineage (NCBI taxonomy): Eukaryota > Metazoa > Arthropoda > Insecta > Diptera > Psychodidae > Phlebotomus > Phlebotomus papatasi. Next base: position 33,647,781 of record NC_077223.1, on the reverse strand, counting down.
AGGGTGATACGTGATACTTCATGCCATTTTGAAGTCAATAAACTGAGGTTATTTTGTTTCCGTAAAGAAATAAAAACAAAATTTTGGAATTGTTTCTTAAATGATATCAATCAAATGTCTTGCCTTTTTGTGATCCTGCAAGATCATCATGGTGAGCAATGAAATAACTAGCCACGTACCGATTTGAAGACTTTTAAACATCTTCATCGGACCATTATTTCCAGACTCTCAAAAAGACAACACATTACACTATCACCATTCCGATTGGGGTGAAATGAAAATAAAGCTGCAAAATTTGTAATTTCCTCACGATACAAGAATAATCCTACTTTTAAGTAAGTACATATATACGATGCATTTAGTCAGCAGAGACGGTGAATTTATTTGCTTTACTACTAGAATACTTGAGGATTTTTCGAGAGCAATGTGGAGCAAAACATATATAAATATGTGAGGTTGTGGAATAACATATGACATATTAAATGGCGGTAGTGTTACTAGATAAGCATTCGAAGGCATGAAATTCTTAAATTCGAAGGCAAGGTATGGGTGGTTTTGCAAGTTATCCACCACCCACAAAAATGGTATCCTTCTCGAGAAAAGCAATGTTGACGATAAAATCAACATTAATTAACCCTTTATCATTCACACTAGTCACGTTTTCCCAAAAATCATTTTAAATAGGAAAAAACACATGTAAAATTCAATATTAAAATGAAGCTTTAAGTCCATTTTCATTTTTTTCTAATAAAAGCATAAAAACGAATCACTAGGGCCTCTATTTTTGGAGGAGACTCGTAATTGATAATAAACTAACTAACATTTAATAGAAATGTGTAAGTTTTTTAGAAAAACCAAAAGAAATTCACAACTTTCGAAGGCATGAACGTTCGAAGGGAGAGTACTTTCCCCTAGTTATTACAGCAAATAATATGGGTATCAACCACATTTATTTAGTTATTGGAACTAATATGTTATAGTACCCGTTACTAATCTAATTTAGTTATGATACCTAAATGAAAAAGATACTATAACTAATATTATTCAACTATTTCATTTAGTTACCCTACCTAAATATATCGATGGGTCTATGCTTACTTTATTTTATAGTTTCCATAACTGTATATGAGGTAGTTGAGACTAAATTTTTCTAAGAGTGTTGGTATTGTCAGAAAATGGATTTAAATTTCTATGCTATTTTTGTTCCTATTGTCCATAGAGGCAGAAAATAACACCGAATCAGACTCTGTTAGACTTTTCAAGGTCAGATGTAAGACATTTTACAAGTTTTGTTTATAGGTTCATTTTATTGTAGATTATCGGTCCGCAAAAGCGTCTCGTCCTTAAAGAGTCAAACCGTAAGTGTGTTTTGGGCATTAGGCCAAAGGCCTATCAAGGACAGACTTACAGGTAATGTCGAGAGACGGCATATAGTAGAAAATTATGGAAATGTAGTTTATCTATTATTTGGAATTTGGAATATAGGGTAAAGTCATCACTTATGGACGTTATACATTTATAGACTGCTTAAAAAAATCTTAAATTCTTACCAAAGAAAGGAAAATCACAAAATTGTTAATCACGTCATAAGCTGATAATTTTATGATTTTTCGAAACCTGTTTTAGGTAAGAACTTAAAATTTTCGTAAGCTGTTCATAAGTGTATAACGTCCGATTTCATCCTAATTGCGCTAAAGCGTCTTTCGGTTAATCCTCAGGTTTTTCGAAGTCCTTAGATGCTATACTTCAAAAGCACTTTCGCATTATTCACTTTTTACTGATTTAAATTACTCAAAAAATAGCCCAAAATGGATTAAATGTAATATAATTGGTTACTGAATTGAAAATCGGTTTATATTCGATTAGAACTAATTCGGTTCAGATTTGTCAGATATTCCAAGACCTCCCCCTCCAAAACTATGTTTTTTTTTGGGATTGCTCGAAAACGCGTCGTGCGATTTTTTTTTATTTTTGTATATGTTTTAGAGATGATCCAGGCGGACATTTCGTCATTACACGAAAATCCCGTTGAATCATTCCTAATAACGGGTTTTCAAGGTCAAAGGTTAAAAAGACACTAGAGAGCGCATTTATCAAGCGAATGAGGTCATGTTTGGGTTCGTTGGAAAGGTCTTGGAATTTCCTATAAAACTGCACCCGTTCCAATCGGTTTTGAATCGGTAATGAACTGGTTTATAACCGATAAAAAAAATTAATCTGAAAATCAATCCTATTAGTTTTAAAACTATTCTGGGGGATCTTTTGAGAGATTTATGAATCGGTTCAAATCGGTAGAGAACCGGTAAACTGGTTTTGCGGTATAGCATCTAAGTCACGAGTTCGAGCATTTCGCAAAGCCAGGCACGCTTCGCAACCCCTTTTTTAGATACATTAGGGTCAAAATCCCGAAAGCGAAAATCCTGAAAGCCAATATCCCGAACGCCAAAATTCCGAAAGCCAAAATCCCGAATTCTTAAACGTGTCATAGCTACATTTGCGATTACACCCGGGCTTTCTGGAGGCAAAGGGAAATCTTCTGTGTCTTGGGAAATTATTCTAAACATTTTCCTCCATATAATTTCATCCCTTTCAGGATTTTGAACATTCGGGATTTTGGCTGCGTTTTAGGCCTAAATATATTATTGTGAAGAATGGAAGATTAAATTACGCACAAGAAGCAATTTAAAATTTTAAAAAAATTGTCTATGCATAAAAAGTCAAGTGATTCAGGATTTATCTCTAAAGGCAGACCCCCTTGCTTTTCGTTTCAGCTAGGATGCTGATGTTGCAATACAGCAAACACGGCGAGTGCATCCTCCAGGAAATCGGTGCGGCTTTTCGTGGTGAGCATCCGGCTGATCTGTTGCTCATCTGCGAGGGCCGAGAGACATTGCGGGCACACAAATTGGTGCTGGCGGCGGCGAGTCCGCTTGTAAAGCGGCTCCTTGAGGAGACACCCACCATTGAGTCCGTAACCACCGTCCACTTTCCTGACGTGCAGGCCAAGTACTTTCGACTCCTCATGGATTTTTTATACTCTGGCCAGACCTGTGTGCCCGCCAATGAGGTTGAACACCTCCATGATCTGCTAGCGCTCCTGCAAATAAAGCCAGGTGTGTGGCGGACGGACGATAAAACAGAGCTAGGTGAGTTTGTGGAAAGAAAATTCTTCATGCCACTGCGGTGGAACAGAGAGATTCGGCAAATTTGGGGTGATTTTGTAGTCATTCTCATTCCAGACGGGGGCGGAGGTGATGGTGGCGGCGGTGCCAAAGGGGGCGACACACACACCGACATAAATAGCAATGAGGGCGATATTGGACGCCGGCGACGTTCCAAGAGTCGTGATTCCACACATTCGCGTGTTCACGTGAAGCGTGAGCGAGTGGGTGGGAATAGTAGTGAGGAAGAAGCAGAAGCTGAGGGGGAGGAAGTAGAAGCGGAAGAGGAACTGGATGAGGAGACAGAAGCGGAGGTTAGAGGCGGAAGTCGAGATAGGAGTAGTGAAGAGAGGCGCTTGAGTGTGGATACGGCGCGGAATGACACGATCTCGAGGCGGACGGAAGAGTCCGCGGATGAGGCAGAGGATGAGGCAGATGAGGAGGGTGGTGATAGGGAAGATGAAAAATTCGATGCAATCGGAGGCAGACGGAGAAGTTCGTCAGATCCGGTGAATTTGTCTTTAGGTACCCGCCAAGATGACTCCGACGATGGGGGCCATGTGGATGTCGAAACGATAGCCAATGCGCCTAGTAAGGTAAGCACTTGATAGCTTTTAAAATCTTAGCTCGAAGATTTAATATTTAATTACTTTAAAAACATGTGGACAATGTGGAACACATTTTGAAAAATAAGGTTTTTCAGCTTAATTTTCTTATGAATAATTTTTAGGTGAATTTTTGATAAAAATTTATTAAACTTTAACTTTTTTTTATTTTAATAAATTTCCACTTTTAATGAAATATTTTCCAACATTTAACCCTTTAAGGACGAGAAGCTTTCCGCCGAGCGAAATTCAATGAAATCAAGTTTCCCTCGATATTTTAGCCTAAATAAGAGATTTACGGTTAAAAAGAAATTTTCCCATCCCTAGGAGTCCTGGAAAACTATGGGTCATATATGACCCAATCGTCCATAAAGGTAAAAAAGTACTAAATTCTCCAGACGACTAGTTTACTCGTTTGCTCTGTTATTTTTGAAGGATAAATAACTTGAATATATTTTTAATAATAAATAAAATATTTAGAGTACGAGTAAAAATTAAAACGATCAAAAATTAATTTTAAAAAATCTTATTCAATTTTTGGTCTCAAAGACTCCTGAAGACTTGTACACAAAAACAATATTTTTTATGAAAAAATGTATTATTTACTTCATTTTTAATTTTTATGATATTCATCGAAACAATTGCGAGTACTGGTAACACAGAGATAAATTTCGCATGCCTCACAAATACAATTGGACCTCAGTTTTCTTCGAAACATGTTTGATGGTAATGGGAAGGTGCAATGTTGCTTGTCTCTAAGAATTTAAGACGTACAGTTGCACATTGCTGTGGATCCGGGAGTTCTTCCGGAGTTGATGCATTTTCGATGAAGACTTCAAAGTCCACTTCATCCACGTCTGGTTCCAAATATATTATGTCGCTTTCATTCAAGACAAGATTGTCGGCATCATCGCTATCTTCCGGGCATAATATGTAGATGATTTCGGGTTCATTGATCATGAAATTTTTTTTCCATTTTTGAAGTCATGTACAAGAGTAAAAAGTTGTTAATTTACAACATATACGCAGAAGTATCTTATAAATTATCAAAATATTACCTTCTTCAGTCAGTATTGCACTGGGAAATCTCAGCTAATTGATATATCACACAATATTACACGAATAATTAACTATTTTGCCCACATATAAACAAAAACATGAAACAGTCTAACCTCAAATCTTCGAAAATCTACTAGAGACAAATTCGGTGTTTTTTACCTTTAAGGACGATTGGGTCATATATGACCCATGAAAACTATGAAGCTTTCCTGAAAATACCAATAAACTGTAATTTTTACTTTGTTGAGAAATATTATTTATTATAGTTTTTAGTCCCAAGAAGTTTTTGCTTAAGAAAATTAGAAATATTAAAAATATTAAAATTCAAGCACCAATATGAAAATTTGAAAATTCGTTATTTTTGAGTTCAAATATTTTTTATAGCAAATAGCTGGAGATTTTCAAAAAATATCCTAGATTACTACATCTTTCTACTTTGTGATTTGGTAAAAACATTAGAAAGAAATAACTTCAGGTAGTCAGGAAAAATTATTTTCTCTATGGGTCACGGGTGACCCAACCGTCCTTAAAGGGTTAAAGTCATCTGAGCTATAGAATCTGATCAAAAATTTAGATAAAAAAAAAGAGGATAGTAAAGTCAATTTTACAAAACAATTGTAAGTACTAAGCCAAAAGTTTAATAAATGGGAATTGTCTTTGTATGGTTTGCAGAGTCTCATTCCCAGCCGCCTTCTAGATCCGTTCCGAACGAAACGGAAAGTACTGTATCATGCACCCGAATCGGAAATCCTAAAGCCACCTGACCACGAACAATTGCTACATAGTTCACCTGACAACTACGTGGTCACGCCGCATCGAAAGCGTCGGCCTGGCTTTCAGAATTCACCCGCCCAGAATCCACCATTTGTCCCTTATGGACTCAATCGGACCAACTACATTGAGGACCTGCGCTCCCGGAAAGGGCCCTCAGTGTCAGCGCCACCGTCCTACTTTCCAGGTAAATCATACTTTTCATTGTTTAGCTTAGTATTAAGGCGCACTTCGGCCTGGAATCAGTATGCATCCATTCTCCGATTTGAGCTTTTTTTCTCGCTAAGCGACTAAGTTAATCACGTGATTCGTGATTTCTTAGTGAGAATTTATAATGAGATATATACTAGACAATATTCATAGATACCTTGAAATTACCACGAAATTCGTGAGGGAATTTCCGTGAAATGTTTTTCTTTGTTTTCTGCGACAACAAAAACAAGTTCATTGCGATAAAGTTTTTTTCCTGAAGAAATGCTGTTAGTTAAAAAAAAAAAAAAACAGAACACGAAATGTATTCATAATTATACTTAAAATCGAAATTGAGGCTCATTATAGCTTATTTATAACGCGGGGTCACCCCTGTAGAAAATTTTAACAAGTTTAAAAAAAATATTGAGTAGGTATACTTGTCTGCAAAAAGTAAAATAGTATAAAAAATGGATAAAAAGATTTTTTTTGCAGTATACTTTATTTCAACTTTTTAAATATTCGTAGATTATGCGTTGGATAACTAGGAGCTTCATTATTTGAAAAAATAAAGGGGGCAGTATGACATCTTTGAAATAGGGCAGCTTTGAAATTAGGATTTTTTTAAACTATTTATATATGATATTTTGCATGCACAAAAACAAAAAAGGAAACACACTGAATTCAGCAAGCACACAAAACCAAAGGCGATATTAACAAAGCCTTCAAAATTTAATTTAATAATAATATATATGATATATATGGTAGTTCGAATTGGGAAAGACCATTGTTTAGTGCTAAAATTAAAGGGTAATGTGAGTCAAAAAGAGTGAAAAATAGAATATTTTCTGTAATTTTTTTATTTTCTGAAATTTTCATTAAAAATTTTAAAAATTAAGCCGTTGGGACCTAATTTTTAGAAAACTTTTTTTTATTAGGGTAAGTGTGCCAAATTCCGGCCAGCTTCCAATTTCGGCCACCTTTTTTGTTCCTCAAATTTCCATGAACTTTTAGATTTTATGTACTCTAGAGATTATACAATGCAAAAGAATAACAAAAAATGTAGCTTCGACAAACGAGATGACTTGAAAAAGATATTGGAAGAATTCCCGAAGGACAAGGAACTATGAGAATGAAGGTGGCCGAAATAAGGCACCAAAGCTATGTCTATATTTTTATTCATTTTAAAATGTTTTAAGAATAATTTTAGAGTAAAAAAAGACGGTAAACTCTTTACTAGGTTCCAAGCAACACTCTTTCAGAAGAAAGAATAAAAAAAATCAATTTGAATTTAAAATATTACATTTCAAACTTAAGACTTTGACGCTTGCATGCAACTATGCCGAAATTTGGCACACTTACCCTACTTTGCGGTGAACAAGGTTACTATAAGAGTAATGCTCTAGACACAATTACGACTTAAGCCTAGAGACGACTTAATGTTATAATCAAAATAATTTTTTGACTAAATTCCCATTATTTTCCATTTGTTTCCCTCTAACTAAGCCGTTTGTCGGCTTAAACCGAGAGACGGTTTAGTCAGAATATGATGGATATGTAATTTAATCATTATTTTGATTATAATTACGTTAAGCCGTCTCTCGGCTTAAATCGCAAGTGTGGACAGGGCATAAATCGATACGTCAAAAAACTAAATATCTCTTGTTAGAAGATGAAAAAACTCGTAGTTGAACAGTGAATATTTGAAAAAAAAAAAATAATTTTTGTGGCTTTTTATACTTTGTAGCTTTTAAAATCCTAGAGAACGATAATGGAAATTGCACATAGAAATTTCTGTAGGAATTCAATTAAAATTCCCTAAGAAGTTACCATGTTTTCCGAAAGAAGAAAATTCAAATGGAAACCCCTATGCTCTATTTGGGAAATTTCCACTCTTTAGTGAGTAATTTCTCGAGCATTTCCACTCAAAGTCGTATGATGGGTAATCTTGGAGACTTATAGGTGGAAAATTCCTTTGGTACCTAGTGAAATTTCTATAGGGAATTCCCTGATGAAATTTCCTTAGAGAGGATTTTTTTATGGAGGTCTGAAACGTGAGGATTTGTTGTCAAAAGTGGTCTCCGGGGGGTGGAAATTTTGAGAGGTGAAAAAATCGAGGGATTATACTGCGCATACTGCTCTGTCCGTGGACGTGGAGTTCAAGCAGTAAAAAAGAAACATCTTGTAGAGATCTTATGATGTTGATAAATCGTAAAATATCGTACTTATACAAAATATCACAAAACTTTCAGATTTCTCGTTTTCAGAAAAAAAAAAAAATGTGAAAAATAACCAAAAAGCTTACGAACCAATAGGCAAGCTAACTATAATAAAGTCGAGACAACACTAGAAAAAAAGAAAAAATAAATTAATTAAAAAATGATTAGGGTAAGTGTGCCAAATTTCGGCATAGTTGCATGCAAGCGACAAAGTCTCACGTTTGAAATGTAATATTTTTAATATAAATTGAATATATTTGTTCCTCTTTTATAAGGAGTGATTGCTTGGAACCTTGCAGACAGTTTATCATTTTTATTTTCTCTAAAATCATTCTTAATACATTTTAAAATGAATAAAAATGTAGATATTGCTTTGGTGGCCAATTTCGGCCACCTTTATTCTCATAGTTCCTTGCTCTTCCAGAATTCTTTCAATGTCTTTTTCAGATTATCTTGCTCGTCGAAGCGACATTTATTGTTATTTTTTTGCATTGTACAATCTCAAGAGTATCCAAAAACTAAAAATTCATGGAAATTCGAGGATCAAAAAATATGTCCGAAATTGCAAGCTGGCCGGAATTTGGCACACTTACCCTGTGACGTTTATTACCAAAATCAAGAACAGATTTTTAATCAGGAGGCTTGGCTCTATCAAACGTACCATGTGAGATCCGTATGCCAAAAATCGTATTGCATAGTGTTTTTTTTTTCATATAAAGCATTCACAATATCATTAAGAAGTGAATTTCCTTTCTTACGATCACTGCCGTCTTAGCGTTGCTGGGAACCTCTCCGACAAAACGATGAAAAATTCCTTTCATTAATAATTATGAATTACGCTAAAGAAATAGACCAATCTCTTCTTATGCTTAATAATAATAATAATGCTGGCACAACATTCCATGAAGGAACAAGGCCTTCCCGCAAAGGGATTTCTAGACATGCATTATTATTTTTTCTTGTACGGGATGAGGTTGTCAGTCCCATGCCCCGTAGAATCAAGTGCAGTGAAGCTCACTGGATGCAATCCGAACACCTTTAACGCTAGAAAAAATCCTGGTGACCTAAAGGGGATTCGAAACCGAGACACTTGCATTATAGACCGAGTGCTCTACCACTTATGCTTAACTCAGAGTTTTTTTTAAGTTAAATTTGTCCATTGTTTACCAAGAGAGCCCTAATTGTTTGTTCTGCAGGAGAACGCCCACCTCTGTCGCCGACATCTCAACCCACCGATCTCTTGCTGCACAACAACCACCATCAGCACAATAACAATTCCAGCCGCCGGCGACCACCGAGTGCGGACGGTCCGTTGGCCGTGGCGCCCTCCTTCGTGTACCCGTGGCCTCCGCATTCGTCTGCGCTGGCGGGTTTACCGGGGGCACCGGGTCTGTCGGTGCCCCCGCCCAATCCCAGCTCCCTCAACAGCGATCGAGGCAGCCCAATGGACGCCGGCGGGGCGTCTGGGGGCACACGAGCCGGAGCATCGGGTGGCCTGTCGGCGCCCGTGCGTGAGTACCGATGCGAGTACTGTGGGAAGCAGTTCGGCATGTCGTGGAACCTCAAGACTCACCTGCGCGTTCACACGGGCGAAAAGCCATTCGCGTGCCGGCTGTGTGTGGCCATGTTCAAGCAAAAAGCTCACCTGCTCAAGCATCTGTGCTCTGTGCATAGGAATGTGATAAATACACCTGAGAGCGGAGGCAGGTACAATTGCTGCTTCTGCACCATGTGGTTCGAGACGCTGCAAGAACTGGTGCGGCATTTGTCTGGGCATCACAACAATCTCCTGCTCAGCATCAACCTCACACCAGCCACCAGTGGTCGCAACTCATGAGCGTGCCCCAATTCCCAGCAAAATGGGCACCAATAAGGCCAGTGCACTCCCCGCCCGATCAATTGCACCGGAATGCTGAAGGAAGGGTAGGTTTTTATCTGTGTGTTTACATTTCTAGTTTATCCACATTGAAGAAGATAGCTCAGAATCATTTTTGGGAAACATTTTCAAATCCCTTGGCTGTACCTTTGCTTCTATCCTATATAGGTTATTTTTTAAATTTGAGGTTATGTTGAAATTAACCAAAAAAATTGAAGTGCCGTAAGCTCTAAAACTTTTCTTCTTCTAGCTATTTGAAAAATAAATTACTTATAAAGAAATGGATTACTTTTCTAGTGAATATTAAAAGATATTTTCATTCCAAAGTATCAAGAAAAAAACGTCAAATCTTAACCTAAAAAATAAAATGTCAATTTAAATATTCTTTAGAGATTATAATAAATATTCCCTTCTAAAGTCATTTTTACCTATAATTTTTATTCTTTTGGAAGAATTCAGAGTTTATTTCTTGATTAGATTGAGTATAACCTCAAACTTCTAAACTATGCATGATAAGTTAGTTTTCAGTCATTGTGAGGTTATGGTAAACATAACCTCGACAAGCTATTCTAACTGATGTATTTTTTGAATTTGTCTTGTGTTTGACAGTTAGCATCCGGATATCGTAAAGTTATGTGAGTAATTGTGCATAATGTCTTGTTTTGATTTCGAAAAGTAAGGTTATACTTGATTTAACCTTTAACAAGAAAGCTCTTTTTCACTGCCGAATTCATCCTATTTCTCTTATTTGATCGGCAAATTACTTCGGATATCTAAGGGCCTTGACAGACTTGAGGATCAGCCGAGAGAGGGCTTAGCGTAATTTTATTAGAAATAATGGTTAAACTATATTTCCATCATTTTCCACTAAGTTGTCTCTCAGCTTAAGTCGTTAGTGTGTCTAGGGCATAAGGTCGTGTCAAGCCTAACCTTAAAAAAAACAAGATACATATTTTGCATGGCAGAATTCTTCGATCTGCCATATCTAAAATTTTTGATTAATTTTGATCATAAGCATAAAGAAAGAAGGTTTGTTTGTATTGATTGCTGCCCAGTAGGGGAATTCTGTAATAGTATGACAATGTCATGACGAATTTTAAGATTTTTTATGGGGTAAATTCGGAAGAACTAATCGAAAATCCTATTCGTATCACTTTCTAAGAATTCCATAGAGCTCTTTCCAATGGACAATCTGTTTACTAGGCTTTAATGTTATACTGCAACCGAATTATCACGAAAATTTATCATATGATATTGTCATATTGTTACAGAATTCCCCTAAAACGTATTTTGTCTTTATATTCTTTCAAGATTTCGAGTTGAAATTAAAAAAAAAATACTTAAAAATAATAAATTAAAATTGTGCTGAAAATTCGCACAGCTCTAGTATAAGATGGTTCAGATTGTGCATAAAACTCGTACTTCTCAGATAGTGTGCATAAAATCTGCATAGCTGTAACATAAAACGGTTTATATTGTGCTGAAAACGCGCACAGCTGTTAAACATAAAACGATACAGATTAAGAAAACTGTTAAAAATTTAGATACAATTTTGTTTGAGCTATGCAGGATTTATGCTCAATTTTAATCATTTTATTCTTGAGCTGTGCTCGACTGTACCGGTTTTGACGAGCATAATTTGTTTTAAGAAATCTAACCACTGTGCATGTTTTCAGTACAATCTTAACCATTTCATGCTTAAGCTGTGTATGTTTTCAAAATAATCTTAATCAAAATACTATTCTTCGAAATTTTGATTTTTACTGTTGGTCAACATTGAGTACTACATTCTTTGAAAATGAGAGCTTGCACTTTTGCGTTTAACTTTTGGTAAACATATTCAAAATTTCACTGCATTTCCAAAATCAAATGAAACCTGTTAAACTCAACATTAAAAGTTAAATTTTTCAAGGAATATAGTACTCAATGATACTGATAAACAGGAAAAAATAAATAAAATTTTTAAGAATGGGGTTTTTCAGAATCAAATGTGAATTTCGATTTCATGAAATTTTCCTGATCGAAAAGGTGTGCCGGAGCAATTATTGCAAACAATGCCGAAAAGAGTTAATACCCAGCAACGAAAGTTCCCTGTTTGAACACCGTTCGGTCCAATGTAAATCCTTACGGGCTGGGAAAAAGCGAACGCGGTTGAAGCAATAGTTCTCTTTGATGGCCACCACTTTCTGAACATTTGAGAGGCCGCCACCGTCGCGGAATGTCGAATAGGGAACTCTATCGTTGCTGGGTATTTGCGTTTTTTTTTTCATTTGACACCAGTTGTCAATTTGATCGACATTCTAATCTAAAGTCGATCAACCATGCGTTATAGGTGCCTCAATAAATTTCGTGGGAATCAGGGCATTGATTAGTGATTATAAACAATTTCCGCGAACATCTCCGAAAGAAATTTATTGTTATGTTTTCTATTCGTTCGATAAAAGTCGATAAGTTGATCGATATTACGATAAAACAAAAGTTTGTACGATCCAAAGTTAGAAAGTACCCGTCAAATAATATCTGCAGATATCTTTAAGATTTCTGTAGAGAAAATCTACACCTCTACAGAATATCTGCAGATAATTCTGTAGATATTCTTACGAATTTTATTTGGGCTTGGGACAAAATTCGTCAGAATATTTCGGCAGATTTTCTGACGAATTTCTGTAGATATTCTGCCGATTTTCTGTTGATTTTTTCTACATTCCAGACTTTCCAGACAAGATGTGTCAGAAGAGATGGAAAAATTTTTCACTGAAGTTTGCAAAATTCAATAGAGTTATTTTTTGTGATATCACGGTGTTTATATAAAATAAAGAATTCTGCGACGCCGTGTTACAAGTAGAGAAAAGTGAAGTGAAAACTTTAAGCAGAGTATCGACCTAAATTTCGTGTTTTTGTATCATTCCATGGGCGATTTTTAAAAAATTAGTATTTTTGCTCGCATCTTTTTACTTATTTAAAATGTTTAATCGGTAATGCTTGTTAAGCAGAGCATACCATTTTCTTTATAACTCCTACAGTTTCTACATAAATCAACAATATTTTTGTGAAGTAATGGACACTATGCCGATTTTCTCGGCAGAAATTCTACCGAAAATCTGTAGATTTTCTGCAGAAATTCTGCCGAAAATCTACAGATTTTCTAGCAGAAATTCAGCAGAAAATCTACAGATTTTCTCTGAATACACTGGAATATACCGTTAAAATTCAAAAAACCTCAGAGTAAAATCGGCAGGTAGAATAATGATTTGACGGGTACTTCTTCTGTTCTGAAAACAGTCGTACATTTTTCATGGAAAACCCGTCAAATCATTGCTCTACCTGCCGATTTTACTCGGAGGTTTCTTGAATTGTAACGTCATATTCTAGTACATTTAGAGAAATTCTGTAGATTTTCGGCAGAATTTCTGCCTGAAAATCTGTATATTTTCGGCAGATATTCTTCCGAAAATCTGCAGATTCTCGTCAGAATTTTTGCATAAGAAATCTGCATAGTCTCCATTGTCTCAACAAACATATTGTTGATTTATCAAGAAACTGTAGAAGTTACAAAAAAAAATGGTATGCTCTGCTTAACAAGCATTACCGATTAAACATTTTAGACGAGTAAAAAGATGCGAGCAAGAATACTAGTTTCTTAAAAATCGTCCATGGAATGAAACAAAAACACGAAATTTAGGTCGACACTGTGTTTAAAGATATCATTTCACTATTCTCTACTTAGAACACGGCGTCGCAGAATTCTTTACTTTATATAAACACTGTGATATCACCAAGAATCAATCTATTGAATTTTGCAAACTTCAGTGAAAAATATTCCATCTTTTCTGACACAGCTGTCTGGAAAGCCTGGAATTTAGGAAAATCTACAGAAAATTGGCAAAATATCTACAGAAGTTCGTCCCAAGCCCAACTTATTCGTAGGAATATCCACAGATTTCTCGGCAGATTTTCGGCAGAGGTGTAGATATTTTCTGCAGAAATCTTAAAGATATCTGACGAAATTATTTGATGGGAATGTACTAGAAAACGTACAACTTTTTTCGGAATGAAAAGACTATTAATCAATAAAGCTTTTTATATATTTACACAAAAAATAATAAGGGATCGTAAAAAAAATAAAAGAGCTTTCTTTATTAAAGTTAGTATACAATTTTTTGTAGTAGTTTTCTGAAATAGCTTTCTTTGGTTCTTTGGAATTTCTTACCGTTTTTTTTAAAGCTTGTAAAAGTTCCCTTTTCTCTTATTTTGGTTCAAAAAAACTTCCTTTTTCACATTTCCTTTGTATTATCTGAACGTGATTGAGTATTTTATGTCATCAAATATTTTAGTGAAATCGCTTTTTTTGATTGGCTAGATCTTGAAAGCTGTCAAAAATTTAGCCAATCAGAGAATGTGATATCACTCAAATATTTAATGGGATTAAATATTTAATTACATGTGGATAATGCTTTATTATATCGACTCCTTCTGCGTAGTTAGTGGCTATGATGCTCTTCGACCAATTACTTTTAATTGAATGGCATTGGATGACAATTAAATTGAAAAAAAAAGAATGAAATGATTCTGAGTTATTTCTTAAAGTGGAAAAGTAGAAATTTGCAGAAATTGAAACATTCTTAGTCCCCCATCATCATTCTGAAGCAATTGACGATGCAACTCATGGATTTTCACAGTGAATGTAATAGAAAAGCAAAGGTGAAAAAAATTGAGCTTTTACCACATGAAAATTTTGAGATAATAAATTTAAAAAAAAATAAAAGAAAAATCTCCCAAAATTTCGAAAGAAATAAATATTAAGTGTGAGAAAAAAAGAAAGAAAAGAAATAGCTGACACACAAAAATAGCAACAAAGAAAATGTACAAATAAAATATCTCATCATTCCAATACTTTGCAAGAAAAACCCATTTTTTTAATTATTCTTTTTTTTTTGTACCACGATCTAACGTTAATATTTAAATGACAAACTCGCTAAAAGGAAAAAATACACGAAAAAAAAACCACTCACAGTAACACCAATGCGTTGAAATCTTTGGAGAAAGAATTTTCCTTTCTTCTATAAAAAAAAAAACCAAGCACAAAATATTAACAAAATAAAGAATTTATCCGTCGTGAAATAAAACGAGATATTTTGACGGAGATGAAAGCAAAAATGTGTATAGATTTTTTTTTGTAAATAACAATGTAAATAATTAATGTGTAAAAAGAATTAAGTTAAGTGAAATTATTTGTAATATTTTTTTTCTCTTTAGCTAGAAACTTTTTAGTATAATTCTACTTAAAATGAAAATGAAGTAAAAAAAAAATGACGAAAATCCACAAATTTATTTATTTAACCAGCTAATCATTTTTTTTTAAACCGACAATCAACAAAAGGACCAGATTTTGAATAATGTTTTTTTTTTGTAATTGTAAAAAGAAGGAAAATTACTCAGATGAAAAAAAAAGAAACCACAGCAAATGAAAAAAAAGAGAAAATGAATGTGAAGGATAAACTGATAGAAAAAATTCCACCGAATTGAATAGTTTTCTTTCTTGTTTTCTTCTAATTAGAAACTCTTCCTCCTCCTTCTCCCTCTCCCCCACCAAAAAAATCCTCAATCGTTTTTCCAGTTGAGCGAAGAAGCACCAAAATTCCTCAAATTTAAATTAAAATATATACTTCAGAAAATTAAACAAAAGAAAAGAAACATGACTCAAAGCACAAAAGTGCCCGCAAAAGCCGGTGAAACAAATAAAAAAAAAGAAAAACAATGCAGAAAACACCAGACAACTCACAGACAACAACAAAATCCTCAAAACAGTTTTGTATTGCAATCTGTATTATTTTTATTTTGTTACTTTTTTTCTGTAAATTATTTAATAAAAAACAAAAGAGACAATAAAAGAAAATCCCAATAGAATCTCAAAATCCCATTAATTTCATTCAGAGAGACATTAGCAAAAAAAAAGCGATGAAAAAAACAAAAACACCTTTCTAGGAGATAAACAATTTTTTTTCTGTAGAAAATAATTTAATTTAAGCAATTAATTAGCAAGCCCAAAAAGAAAATTGTTAATAAAAATGATCAAATTGATCAAAATGTGTTCAAAACAGAAACTTATGATTTGTTACAATAAAATGAATTGAATGTAATTTTAATTCTTGAATTTTCTTTCTAAGTTTCCAACAAGAAAAGTACTTTGGGAAAGTCTTTCAGGCTTCACAGAGAATCTGGCTTCGAACACTTCATATTTTATCCTATATTCTAGCTAGCTGTACATTAAAATATATTAAGATAAATAAGCCAGATTAATTAAAAGGATATGGAAAAAATTTGAAATATTCGTGGTCAGAGTACAGAGTTTCGGCTTAAGTGAAAACGAATTGAAAGAATTTGATATGAATTGCCTACTATTGGGAGCTCATTTATAAAATAATTTTTTACCCCTAAATGTATGCAAATATTTTTAATGCGGTGAGTTTGAATATACTGAAAATTTGGCGCCGGAAAGGATTTGCATACATCACGGCGTTTCCGTAACTTATTCCAAAGCCCTCTCCTGTGGATATGCAATCTTTTCTGTGTCACTGGAGTGAATTCGCGGGCTATTTTTCGGTCCCGAAAAATTATTTCAAAGCGGAATTCCTTGTATGTGCGAAGCATGAAAGACTTCCCCTGTTCTTCGTAAATGCAATGAAAACTTTGGATCACAGTTTACAAAGAAAAACGTAAGTATCATATTTGGCTATCCTGCGAACACTAAATAACACTGTGTAACGGTGATTTTGTCCCTGGGTTCTCATTCTATTTTTTTATATTGCTAGGATCCATAGGATCAAATGATTTACGTGAATACTTATGATTTTGTTTTTGCGCCTGGAATCTAGGCAAAACCGTTTTTGCCGTTTTTCGATTCTTGGTTACCTATATCTCCGATTCTGCTGAACCGATTTATTTCTTAATATGGGAACATTTGTTCTCCTTTACATGCCCGATAATCCTTTGCACAGATGGAGTTCGTGCAACTGACACCAGAGGCACTGTAGTCTCATATATGTCAGAAAAGCGACTTTTGTCTGTCCCAAAATATTATACTGATGCATTTTTCAACAGTTTTCGATCAGAATCTTATTCTGGATAGCATAAGAAACATAAATATTTGTATTAACAAAGAAAAAAAAATAATTTGAGAAGTCGCTAATCTGTATGAAACTTGAAAGTGCTAAAAAGTGTCCCGAAATACCACACGTTACCCTATGTTTTGTAGTTAGTCGAGCTGAACATTTCGTCCATAGACTAGACACCTTTCACCGGTTAATTCGCCATCTTGAATTATTTAAGGTCAGAGGCCTAATTTTCACCCGATTTGTTCAATTATTTAATTAAATGGTTAATGATTTTTTGAAACTCTCTTCTTGAACAATTTTCAACTTCAAGATGGTTTAGTGGTGATTTATAGACAAATTTAATTCGACACGTGTGAAGTTTGCATTTTGCACGTGTGAAGAAGATCGAATAAGTTAGAAAAACGCCGCAATATATGCAAAATATTTTGAGGTCATTTTTTCAGCAATTTCCCTGCGCTAGATGTTTATACGAAATACTTTTAAAAACTCCCAATAGTAGGCAAATACAGGTAAGTTCCGTTTTGAAAGATATTCCTAACTTCAGGGAAATGGGGTAAACCCTTTTCAATCATGGCGCCACGTACCGTTAAAACAGCGGTAAAATTTAGCGTCCCTGATAAACTCGAGTTTGTTCTCACTTTTTTTCTATAGAAAAAATGAAAGAAAATCTATAGATTTTCTTTACATAATTTGAATTTAAATTATACGCAAAATTATACTGTAAAAGACTCATCGTCTTTCAATACTAGTAAATGCTTTCTTTTAAATGCTTTAAATGCTTCTGGTTCCCAAATGCGAGGGACTGAGATATACACATCTTCTTCAACCCCGTCCCCGTACCCCCAAAGGCTGTAAAATTTAGCGACCCTGGTGAGACTCGAATTTATTCTCACTTTTTTCTAGATTTTCACAATACACTTGATTTTAGATCACTAAAACGTTTAAAATTGAAAGTAGAACCCCTCCCAAGAGGTCAGGAGTCCAGATCCAGAGACCGCTCCTCTGGCCGGGGAGCACAGCCCGCTCTCCTGGGCGACCTCTCTTCTCGACGTCGAGAGAGAGAATGTAGAATGAATTTAAACCTTCAAAATAATGTTAGTAACGGTGCTATTACACTAGGATTTTTCCAATTTTTCACAATTTAATTTTAAATTGAATTCAGTAAATTGAGCATTAAAATTGCTAGAACCACTTGAAATTTTTCATAGCCACGACACATTTTTGCGAGAAATTTGCTAAATTCAAAAAAGCCACGTAGATTGCTAGTTGTTTTATTTTCTCATTTGTGATTTTGTTAGATTATTAGAAAAATGAGTAAGTCCAGTGATGAGGAAGAAATTTTCCTACTTTATGTAGGATACATGTTCAATAAAAATGTTTCACAAGGTAAAAGGAAGAGATTGTGGGCGAGAAAATGGATCCAAAAGAGATCTGCCCACGGATTCATTGAAAAGATGTACAGTAGGTGTCAAAAGTTTGTTGCTTCACGTATGATCGGGAAACTAGGTGCAAAAAATGATAGAAAAAATTACTTTTTCGAATTTTTCGTTTTGCAAGGTTTCGACTCAGAAGGTCGATAACAGCATTATAAGTATAACTGATAGTGACTCTATGATGTCTGCTTCAAAAATTCGCAGTTAGTTGGTTACTGAAAGGACACAGGTCCCTACTGTTATAAAAATCAACTGACAATAATGGTCAGAATATTTGGGAGAGAAGCAATATATTCCCAATATTCCATTGGTTAGCTAGTCTTATCTGGATAAATGGTTGTTGTTTTACTTGTTTAACATGTTTCAAGTAAAACTACAACCTTTTATTCAGATTGATCTTGTTTACCAATGGAATAATGCGAGCCACCCAAACATTCTTACCATTTTCTTTCAATATGGGCTTGTTTTTGCAACAGTAAGGACCTGTGTCCCTTCAGTAACCAACTGTCTTTCAATTTATGAAGCAGACATCATTGGGTCACTATCAGTGATACTTACAATGCTGTTATCAACCCTCTGAGTCGATAACCTAGGTCTTCCAGTAGCGTTTTTCAGATGTACTCGTAACTCATTAATATAATATTTGGATATTTTATGTATAATCTTTCGTGATTTTCCATAAAATCTAGCAACTAATAACGCAGATTCATTCCGGCACTTTCTCTGGACGATTTCATACCCTTTAACTCCTTTTAACTTGCCATTTTAAACTAAATTATGAATTATCGAAAAACAGATTATTTCTTGTTATTTATCATTACTCTTACACATGTATTTACCATAGATAACTTTAGAAATGTCCAAATCCACCATTGGCCTATTAAATGACATAAACTCAAAATATAGCCGGTTAATTTTAAGTTAGTTGCATGTTTTTGACCATTTTGAGTAACTTTTCAAATGAGGCAAGAAACTTTTGATTTTTCAAAAAAGATTAACTTTTGGAAAACAATAATTTTTTATATGAAATAAAATTAAATAATTTTTCCGAAATACATAAACAAAATCTAAGGATTATAGGCAACTAATTTGCAAAAAGAATAAAATTAAAAAATAATTTTTTTTCTATCGTTTTTTGCACCGATTTCTCGAATATACATGAGACAACAAACTTTTGACACCTAGGGGAGACTGGGGCAAAACTTGTCAAAACGCTTATTTAATTCTTTCACGAGCTGAGAGAAAACTTAAACGTTTTATAATGAACATATTCTTATAGGAAATTTACTGCTCTACAACATTGCAGAAGACTATTTTCCTCTATCTCGAAGGAAATGAGATTTTCGAATCATTTTCTAAAAGTCGATTTTGTGGAGATTCTCAAAATTACTGGGGCAAATTTTGTCAGTCTTCGGATAATTTGTGACGTTTTACTCTCGCAAACGTAAAAAATATCAAATTGACATACTTTTATAGGAAAATTATTCCTCTACAACTTTGTCGAAGATAATTTTTCTCTATCTTAACGAGAAATGTGCTTAAATTGAGCTAATCACTATTGATATTTTCTGTAAGCCAGATATTCTAAAAATAGAGCTCAAAATTTCATTATTTTTTATTTTACATAATCCTTCCTCGAGTCCCTTGGAACTTTGTAAGTTTAAGAAGGTTCATGAAGGCTATCTATAATAAAAATTTCAAACCTCGGTCTCTTTTATTTTAGGAAATAGTGAATATTGAAATTTTCGTTTTGACAAATTTTGCCCCAGTCTCCCCTACTGTATGATGATATCGCAACTTGTGATTTTTTTGGACACAACAATTTTCTTCGTATGACTACTGAAGAATTTGAGGAACTACTTCACATAGTTGTACCTCATTTGCAGAAAGAAACAACGAAAATGAGGGTGCCTATAACGCCTAAAATTGGAATTGTTGAGCAATTTTAACATTTTAATTTGCTGAGTTGAAACTAATTTGAGCCACCGCATTTATGCTATTTTAGCATATTTAAAACATGTTTTGGTGGGCTAAGTATTAGTTTGTATCAATAAATAAACGAAAATCTATCAATTCAAATGATTTTTAATGCAAAATAATGCATAAATTCATCTGAAAATTAAATTGAATTTACAAATTGAAAAAATCCCAGTGTGATATAGCACGGTAAGAATATGACTGAGGGTACTAAAGTAATTTTAAATAAATAAAACGTTTATTAACTCAGTAAATGCGTTTTTCGTAATGCTACTCTTGAGTGACTCAAAAGCGATAGAGAGTTAAAACCGTTAAAACAATGTGAATGGTATTTGGATAATTCTGTGAAAATGCTGCTTTTTGATCCGAAATTTGTAATTTCCTATCAAACTTGTCGATTATTCCAAGAAAAGAGAAAAAAACTTCAGTATTACATTTTTTCATATCTTATAATTACTCTCTTTACATGTAGATTTTTCAATAAAGTCAACTAATTAATAGAAGTTACAGTATTTTGTATCATCATCAAAACGCATCAAATTCAACATATTTGCTTTCTCAATTTCGACATCAGACTATTGTTCAGCATTACATTTTTTTCTTCTTCATACCATTCAATTTGAGAGGGTTTATTTGGGAGAAGTTTTTGAGAGTTAAAAAAAAAAACACAAAAAGATGATAAATTCAGACATAAAATTTGCAAAGAGATTTAGATACGACAAAAAAGAAGAAATCTGAATATCTGCAAAGTAGTAAACGTTTTTCTTTTCTAACAATATTCTGTGTTTTGTTTTTTTTTTTTTAATTATAGGGAGAGGAATTTCTTTTTTGGTATAATATTATTAAACATTTTTTTTTATATTTCACATGGACACATGCAGATTTTCTTGTTTTTTTTTGGTTGCAACAATAATTATTAGTTTCTTTTTTTTTACAATACCTTACTGTTTTTTCATATAGTTTTTTTTTATAGAATCTGATGAGCTATTTTCTTAATAATCTCTTCTCCTCAACGAAGAAACACATTTAAAGTGTTAAAAATGGCAATATTTAAGGTGATTTTTATATATGTTTTCTTTTAATAGGTTCTTGCACTTGACTCTTTCTCACTCTCACTCTTTTTGTTAATTAATAAAATGGAAAATAAAAATTGGATAAAGGGGAGAGCGAGGAATACATTATAGCTTGTTTTTTTTTTGTTATCTCAGTAAATGTTTCTTTTTTTAAAATTTCTTTTTGTTTGTTATCTCATTAAAATGTAATTCATTAACTTTCATTATAAGTAATTTTTGTTTTCTTTTTTTCACTTTTAATCATCATTAAATTTTAAAATTAATTCTAGGTATTGTCATTTTGTTGTTGTTTTTTTTTCATTCGAATCTTTTCTGTTCTTGTTTTGCTTTATTTTTTTCCGCAATTTTGTTACCTTCTCACTCTCTCATTCTTGTTGGGTCCATCAATTAGAGCAATTCGATAGTGAAAAGATTATGAAAAATAGTGAATTTTCTCTTTGTTCTTGCACGAAAATAAGAAACCACATTTTTTCACATCAAAATCACTATCAATAACATAATTGACACTCTCGCAGCTATTTAGTTTTTTTAGTCAGCATGTTTACACAATAGTTAAACCACTTAGAAGATTTTTAATCCATAGTTTTTTTGTTTGTTTTTAATCTCATGATAAATAGCAAATTCATACGTTTTTTTTTCAAAGAGTTTTCATCATTTCTCATATTTTTTTCTTTAATTTTTTTTTTCAATAACTTTAAGTCATCAAATACAACATCTATATAATAATTTTTTGCCTTTTTTTCTCATGTTTAATTCTTTTTTTTTAATAAGAGATAAATGTAGAATAGCGCGTGTTTAAGAATATATTTTTTTGTATCAATAGATTTTCCGATATTTTTTTTCACAAAATTTATATTCATCCATGTTTGTCAATGGTTTCTTTAAGAAAATTCATTAAATAACATTTTTATGATTTTCAAAATATTTAAAGAGATTGTGTTTTTTTTTCTTTAAATGGTGTAAGCTATATATCGAAAATTTTAGCGATAGGTTATTTGCTTTTGCTTTTTCTATTTAATAAACGGAGGGAGGGAACATTATTCTTTCAATTTAATATTTTCTTCTCAAACAAAAATTATTGTTTCAATTGATATTGGGTAAAAAAAAGAAATAAATCTCTCTTTTTCATGAGTAAAATAATTGCTTTAGGTATATATTATATTTATTATACAAATTTTATAAGTTTTTTTTTTCAAATTATAACTTTTCCTTGCATTTAACTATAAATAAGATTTGCAATTTGCTTAGTCAATTGTCAAATCGCAAGTCTTTTTCATAGAAAATTGTTTGAAAGATCTGGATTTTTAGAATAAAAAAAAGTATAATAAGGACAAGCGGACTGTTAATGCTTACAGGGCAGGAATGTTAGTTTGACTTTTCTGAATATATTCACAGGATTCATAAGAATAGAGTGAAAATAACAGTTAACCCTCTAACGGTGTTTTCTTTAATATCCAAAAAAAGTAGTTAAATAATTTTGTCTAGGGTAATTAATGGTTCACTGAACTCAAAAATACCATCCATTCTTCATTATCTCTATCTGTTTGGGCGCTAGGTGAGAAAAGGTAAAGACCGCTTCCAGGCGGTCATATCCGTTTAAGGCATAAAAAGACTGAAATATTTTAATTGAAAAATAGTGAACAAATAGTAAAATAAATTAATTTTAAACGTTTTTTTATGGATGAATGTTGTATGATTATCCAAGGAATGATAATTTTTAGGAAAAAAACGTTTATAATTTTTATAATTAGACGTTAATGAAGCTCAAGGTGTTTCAATGAGAGTGATTTTAAACTAATAGGTCGCAGGCTAGGTATGAAAACGTCAGCTTCTTGTGTAATTTGAAAGTCCTTTGAAATACATTGCTCATCTTCTGGTTTTATTTCACGATCTGGGGCATTAAAGGACGAATTAGGAAACTTATCATCACTTTTGAAGTCTGCTTCTTTATCAATTTCGCTTAATTCGAAGAAATCGACCATTTTACTCATTCTGAACAGTCTTCCTGTAATCTCAATTGTTTTCCATGATTAATATATTGCAAAACAATAATATATTTTACCAGAACCAAAACAATTAAATAAAAAATCGATAATTTTTGAAAATTTTACCCTTGAACGGATAAAACCGCCCACAGGCGGTCTTCCTTTTTTTCTTCTCAAACTCTTACTTCTAGTTTCGGACAAAAATTTGTTATCGGTTATGAACCGTTTCATTACCGATTGGAATCGTTTTAGACTTATCAAGAATTCCAAAACCTTTCCAACGAGCTCAAACATGACTAAGGGCCTTGCCAGACCTGAGGATAAGCCGAGAGGCAGCTTAGTGTAATTATATTGGAAATAATGGTTAAACCACAATTCTATCATTTTTCACTAAGCCGTCTCTCGGCTTAAGTCGTAAGTGTGTCAAGGGCCTAAATTGGGATATATATTTTTTTGCAGGATCTCGATTATTTCCCAAGATGTTGATATTTTTTATTAAAAAATTATAAAATTGACTTAGGGGAAAGGCTCATAATTTTGACCAGTTTCTTATTTTGGACACTTTGAGGATAAAATTGGACACTATAAATAAATTGATTGAAATTATGGATTTTTATTCCAATATTTGATGAATAATAAATTCCATCTAAATATTTGTTATTTTTGGAAGATTTTAACACTAAATACGTTAAATTTTGAATATGATTTGAGTTAAAATTGCTTTGTTGACAATTCAGTGTGAGCAATTGCTTACGAGAAATATGACAGAACTTCGTGTTTACTTCAATCTTATTTAGCTGTGATGAAGTACTAACAATGTTTCTTCGCTTTTTTTGAGTGATATTATTGAATATTCATTGAATATTGTGTTGATTCACGTTAGTGGTGATTTGTACATTTGTCCTGAAGTGAGATTTGCCTTGTGAATTAGATTTTTCGTGTGAAAAATGGGAAATTTTCTAAGACATTCACCAGTGAGGTGATACTCCTTATTTTGGACAGGTGTTTTTCTCACAAAATTTCGTGAAGTTTTAGTTATTGTGATGACTAGGTTGGACAAATGCCTGGAGAAACAAAGGAGCATCATCTCTATGAAAGAGATGTAGTGAGAAAATCCTTAAAAGGCTCCCGGAAAGGCCAGGAAATGTACAAATCCTAGCGTACTTGGAGTGCCGAAGTCAACTCACTTTAATGAATGATATGAAAAGTTTCCGGGCTTCTTGTGGCATTCTACGTTTCCCTTACATTTACATGAACAGAAAGAGGATTTGGTGAGATTGGTTCATGAAATGAAGAACAATGGGCATCCTGTTGAGGCGGATTAACTGTCCAAATTTACAGCCAAGTTGTCCAAATTAATAACCAAGTTGTCCAAAATTCGAGTCAAATTCATCTCTACATATTAATTAATTTTTAAACACATTAAGATTAATTTTAGTAAAAACAAAGACAATAAACTCTTGCCAAGTTTCTAAACAACCCTTCTCAAAAGAGAGTAACAAAAAAATCAATTAGTATTGAAAATATCGCACTTCAAACTTGGAACATCGATGCTTATAAGCAGACTGTCCAAAATTATGAGCCTTTACCCTATACAATTTTGTGGCGCGGTAAATTTGAAAACTCTATGCTTATTTTTCAAAAGAAAACTTTAATTTCTTTTATTAAGGTAAAATTTTTGAATATTCTGACAAAATATTATGGTCTCTACATACTAGTAGAAATTTCTTTAAAAATGGTTTTTTAAAGAAAATGTCTCCTATCCTGTAGGCAGAAACGTCAAATTTAAAAAAAAGGCAATTTTTAACGAAAATTGCTTTTAGTGTGTAGACACCATTAGGGAACACAGGTCTAAAAGTACCATTTATTAATTGATTTCTTTTGAACCGTTCAATCTTTTTGTTCTGACTACTTTTACTCCGCGCGGAATTCGTTCTATGGCAAACTTATTCATTTTTTTTCGGTTCCGAAAATGTGCATAATCCCGGGATCCCGTGTAATGCCAGTAGTTTCAAGTAATGGGAATATTGTAGCATTTTTGTCTTCAGTTGATAAATAGAATTATAAGTCGTCGGAATTCTTGAAATTTATTGCAATTTTATTTTTAAAGAGCTTTCGAGCATCTAAAAAATTCCAGTTTTATCCAGTAATTTGAAAAAAAGGACTACAGTAGAGTCTCGCTATAGTCCATATTTGGTTTCATATTTGACACTTGGGTCGCACTATAGTCCATGTAATTTTTTTAAAATTATCAACGATTTTTAGTATTGAAATTGCTCGACAGCTTCGACTTTCTTTGCGATTGTGGTACTTGTCCTTGCTCTCTTCATTCTGGATCATAATTATCACAACTACTTAATAAAGTTTGCCAAAAATATTAAAATAATTATGCATGTCGCATACTAAAAAACATAACCTAACTTAAAATCAGTGTTTTGAAATCAACGGTCGATAAATTGTGGACTATAGAGCGATGGCCTATAGCGAGACTCTACTGTATGATCGAAAATGCCGTTTTCGAATTCAGTCTGCGCTTGTCCTTAAAAGAAATTTTGAAAAATCTGCTCAAAATAAAGAGTGATCGAAACCAAATTAAATACATCTTCCTGCAATTGAAGTGCAATTGTAAAAAAGTTAATTCAATTATACTTCAATTGCATTCCATTTTTTTCTCTTTTTTTTTAATTTTCTCAAAAATATCATGCGTCTTCCATTTACAATATTTTAATTCTTCTTTTCTTCTTTGTGAGATGCAATAAATTATTATTTTTTCCACAATTTCTTCTTTTTTTCTGACAATATATTAATAAACCCTATCTAAATATTATTTCACAATAACAAATTTACCTTTTACTTCATCGCTTTCTTTTTGCAATTATTAACGTGAATACTTCTATATGAAATTAAATTACTAATTCTCTTGTTTTTTTTTCGAATAATAGTCATTCAAAAATAATTTAATTTTAAATGTTTCTTTCAAATCTAGAAGAAATTAGCTTTCTTACCAGGGAAATAAAAACCGTATAGAGTTAAAAAATTCCACTTTAAATGGGGTAACGCGTCACTAAAGGGGTTTTTAAATGGCACAATTCCATTTTTTCTTATATTCTCATTCATTTGTTTTTGTCAAATATTTTTTCTTGTTTCTCTCTACCGTCAAACTACGAACGCATTTCATCATCATTCTATATACAAAATAAGCTTTTCTTAAAAATATATGTACAAATAAAAGTCGGCGTAAAAAATTAAACTTTAACTAATTCAACAGTAAAAATTACAACTTTGAGACTTTAAACTCATGACACAAGAATAATTAAAAAGAAAAAAAATAAAGTTAAATCTGAGTGTTTTTCTTTTTGTTTTCTACGAAAGAATGTCTCGTATATTAACTTAAATTTATTAGTTATACTTTGCATTTCTTTGTTTTATCTTCTTCTAATCATCGCAAAGATTATTAGTGCTTGTCTATATCTTATCTCCTCAATATTTTATTTCGGACTAGTGAAGATTTTCCCAATTGGAAAAATCACTTCAAAAAGAATTTATCTCTCATATTTATTTTCATGCATCTCTTGTGGAATTTTGTTTCTGTTATCCTTTTTTTTCACTTGCCTTTTTGTTTGTCTTCCGGACAAAAAAAACAACTCAAAGAGTCCTAAAAGACTTTTCCTGAATGTTGTTCATGCAATGAATTTTTCTTCCCTCGAAACTATAAATTGATTTTTGAAAAAAAAAATCCATCTCGGAAGGTGTTTTATCTTAAATTAAGAAGGTAGACTGATGTTTTTTTTTATGCCTTTCACCTGTTTACTCGCCTGTGTGACTCAGTATCCCGTCTGGCGGATGTTCAATCTCGCTGGAGCTTCTTAGTTTGGCAAGGGTACCATAACTTGGACGTAGGATTGAGGAAAATATCCAGTTCGTCCATTTACACTGCCCTCATACCAATTCTCATCCACTCGATTGATCAACTGGATAATATCATTTTCCTGCAAAATATTAAATCAATTATCAAGTTTATTTTTATCCCATATGACTTTTCCAATATTAAATAACTAATTTAATAGTCTTGCCCTTCTATTGGCATTTTTAAAACACACTTTTAATCTTCTACAAAGTGCAATTAGGGATCGTATCGTATATTATGGAAACAAACATATTCACGCAGATATCCAACTCAGAAACAGTAACTTTTAAATATTTACACATTAACCCCATACTGCAACAAAGATTGTAAAGAATTTCAAGACCTTTTAAATGATAGCACTTGTTTCGCAATTGGTTAAGTCATTTATGAAAAAATAAATAAAACAAAACGTGAAATGAAAAAAATCTATAGGGGGAAGTGCCCTTGTTTCGTACGATTCCGAGCTTTATAATGACTAAATTTTTCCTATGCTTCAGAACTCCGCAATATATTTTAAAAACTGGGTGCAATGAGTCACATTTGTTGAGAAGCGTAGAAAAAGTTTAATCAATACGAAGATTAAAATATTTAATACGAAGACGAAGCATGGGCACTTTCCTCTAACGCATATCTGTCGACATTCAGTTAAAATGTCGTACGACCTGTAAATTGTCGGTGGAGACAAGATAAGATATTTCTTTCGAAATTTCTATTGACAAAATTGACATACTGAATTACTGGTAAATTGAACGGAAAAGTCAGTTTGAACTACAAGGGGTCACGGGATTGTATTACTTTCGGGACAGAAAAACACTGCGCGAAATGGTATAATATCCCGTCAAATCATTGCTCTACCTGCCGATTTTACTTGGAGCTTTTTTGAATTGTAACGGTATATTCTAGTACATTCAGAGAAAATTTGTAGATTCCCGGCAGAATTTCTGCATAGGAAATCTGTAGAGTTTCGGCAGAAATTCTTCCGAAAATCTGCAGATTTTCGGCAGAATTTCTGCATAGGGTGGTGTCACCACTTCTCGCCAGTGACCCACTTCTCGCCACCTATAGCTAAATCGAAGAAAAATCATATAATACGAGTAATAAAAAAGGGTATCAGGACAAAAAGCAATGCTGAATATATTTTTTAATAAAATTGTCTAAAATAATTGAGTTTGGGCCTTTTCAAGTAGGTGGCGAGAAGTGGTTATTTTTGAATTTTTAATAAAAATATTTTTTTTACGTAATCCATTGTTAAATTCAGGGACTATTAGTTTGATATATATATAGATAACATATCTAAGTAACTTTGTATCAAATTTAAGTTACTTAAAAATGACGGTTTAAAAAATTATAATTAAATTAATTTCAGTTTTTTGTAAAAGTGGCGATAAGTGGTTACTCCACCCTAGTAAATCTGCATAGTCTCCATTGTCTCGACAAAAATATTGTTGATTTATCAAAAAACTGTAGAAGTTACAAAGAAAATGGTATGCTCTCTGCTTAACAAGCATTACCGATTAAACCATTTAGATAAATAAAAAAAAATGCGAGCAAAAATACTAATTTCTTAAAAATCGCTTATGGGATGATACAAAAATACGAAATTTAGGTCGACATTCTGCTTAAAGTTTTCACTTCACTATTCTCTGCTTATAACACGGCGTCGCAGAATTCTTTACTTTATATAAACACTGTGATATCACCAAGAATAACTCTATTAATTTTTGCAAACTTCAGTAAAAAATATTCCATCTTTTCAGACACAGCTGTCTGGAAAGTCTGGAATGTAGAAAAAATCTACAGAAAATCGGCAAAATATCTACAGAAATTCGTCAGAGTATGCACCAGGATACTGCATTGATAAATTGTTTTTATTATTTTTTTTAAGCAAAACTTTTTGGAATAGAAACTACAATAAATATACATAATATTTTTCATTAGAACGAAATTTATCATTCATCGGTATTGTCAGAAAAATAATTTTAGTTTTTGGGTTATTTTTGTCCTTATCGTCCATAGAGGCAAAATGTACACCGAATCAGACTCTGTTGGACTTTCCAAGGTGAGATGTAAGACGTTTCACAAATTTTATTTATCGGTTTAATTTTTATTGTTGATTTTCGGTCCGTAAGAAGTGTCTCGTCCTTAAAGGGTTAAAGGAACTAGGACGTAAACCGATCCTAAACGTTTACCATCTTATTTTCTATATCCTTATTTGATAACAATATTTGTACCATTCTAACTAGTAGTTTCTAGGTTAAAAATTATCAAATTCTTGTTGAAATTAGGTCACTATGCTCAGTGTTAATGACACCCTTTCATTCACTTCTTGATCGGTATTTTTCGTCAACGATATAAATAATGTGCAATTTCGCAATGACTCATTATGGGTTCACGGAAACCATCTTAGCACTTAAGTGGGGTAAGAATGATTTTGTATAAATAGGGTGAATTTTTGTTAAATAAATCAGATTGCGATAGAGGTTCCTGATTTTTACTTCTAGCAGCACGAGCGTGCTTGTTCCAGAGAAATTGCATCTATTTTTTGGTTTCTGGCATGTGCCATCCCATTGATTAAGGATTACAAGCGGCAAACTGGCTCCCGACATGCCAGGAAACAGCGATTTCTCTTCAAGAAGTTTTATCATATAGGGCAGAATTTTGAGAATTTTTCTGGAGGAAAATTCCGTGGAGGAAATTCATCCCTAGATGCATTCATTGCCGGACTGCAAAGTTGGGAATTTACTTCTAACCTTGGTTAACTCTCTCGAGGCTCAGTCGAGAGTTAGTCCAAACAGTGGAAGAATTCCCTAGAAAGTTCTCACCAGACCAAGTGAATTTGACGGGATTCGAATATTCTCATCCTGTAGCTTCAGCTTATCAGCTTTTTTTTTGAGGCGAAACAGACTTGGTTAATGTATTAAATCAGCCTTTGCCAAAAGATTTTGCGTGCTTATTTTTGAGCTTGTTGTGAAGTCAATAGGAGAGCCGCTTCTTGAGCTTTATTCAATAATTTTAAGGGCACAATCACATTGACAATAAAATGCTCGCCGTAGCCTCACTGTATTTCGTTAATTTACGCATTTTAATTGCAATTCTTACGCAAATTTTTCATTACCGTATTACCTTATCTCATACTCGGTGGCATTAGATGAAAATAATATAAGAAAATTGAATAATTAAAAGAAAATTTGATAAACGGTGAGCGAAGAAAAACTGTACGATTAATTTCTCTTACAGTTTTTTTTTGTTCACCGTTTATCGAATTTTCGTTTTATTTCTTCAATTTTCTTATATTATTTTCACCTAATGCCACCGAATATGAGATAAGGTAATACGGTAATCGAGAATTTCCGGAAGAATTGCAATGAAAATGCGTAAATTAACAAAATACGGTGATCATTTTACTGTCAATGTGATTCTGCCCTAAATCATAATAATGCAAGTTTAATTTGCTCGCAATGCTATACAAAAAAAACATGTTCAATCTCTTAAAAGCTCAAGTGAAATAAATTAATAAAAAATTATACTTTATAAAATAAACCATAGGGTAAGTGTGCCAAATTTTGGCATAGTTGCATGCAAGCGCTAAAGTCTCAAGTTTAAAATGTAATATTTTTAATAAAAATTGATTTTTTTATTCCTTGTTCTTAAGGAGTGTTGCTTGGAACCTTGTAAACCGTTTATCGTCTTTATTTACTTTAAAATCATTCTCAATACATTTTAAAATGAATAAAACTGTGGACATATGTAGCTTTGGTGTCCTTTTCAGCCACCTTAATTCTCATAGTTCTTTGCCCTTAGGGAATTTTTTCAATGTCCTTTTCACGTCATCTCCTTTATCGAAGCTACATTTTTTGTCATTCTTTTGCATTGTATAATTTCTAGAGTATGTAAAAACTAAAAATGCACGGAAATTCGAGAAACAAAAAAGGTGGCCGGAATTGCAAGCTGGCCGGAATTTGGCACACTTACCCTAAATCCATGAGAAAATAAGATTTAGAGAGTTTAGATAGTATTTGAAGTAAATAATTTAATTCAGATTGCTGACCGAAAGTTATTGTTGATCATAAATATTCAGTGCATATTGTCATTTCAATGTGTTTAATCCACATTACGTGATTCTACTCTGCACATTATTGACTATAACTAGAAAGGATATTTCTCTCCTAAAACCAATGTAAACAACTCCAATTAACTTGAAACATTTGTATAATACGTCTGATACCATAAATTGAGGCATAGTCTTTTTATGTAATAAATTACCTTGAATCCGAGTTCTCCTGGATTTTCTGGCTCAAAATCATACAGAGCAGAACAGCATGGTCCACTGGGACGTTGTGGCTGTGGAGCTTTTGCTGGTGATCGCATCGGCGAAGGAAGTGGGGATGCTGTGTGGAAGATAAAATAAACCACCTTTCAGTTGGTCATTGCAGTTTAATTGAGAGCATACAGAGCACATTTTTTTTCAAGGGAATAAAGCTAATAAAATTACAACATTAAATATGAAACCAAAATTACAACAAACACTCAAAAAACCTTAATTGAGTGATACCCGAAAGCTGTTTTAAATATCACTCAGGTGAATGGATAAAAGGAGTGGGAAACATGCGCCAAAAAGCTAATGAAAAATTTATTGGTTTTTTTTTAACAGAACGGCTTTAGTATAAAATTTTCAAAGAGATGAATTCATAAAATATTAAGGTATAAAAATAACGAAAATTTCATATCAGACAAATGAACTATAAAATTCAAAAAATCAAATTAAAAAATTTCTTGGGAAAATTCGCACATTTTATAACGAATAAAAATGACTGCTGTATTCTTTGATTTTTTTCCCAGAGAAAACACAAAATTTTATTGTACAAAAAATTGCTCTAATGTTCTTATTGAGATTCTTCTTTGCAAAAAGAAAATATCTGCAAAGCGGATTAGAAATTTTATTCATAAAATAGATGGAAAGTTATTTTTCATGCAGAAAATACAACAACCAAAAAAAATGACATCAAATTGTTCATGGTTTTTCATCTTCGTCCTTTACCATTGGTAGAACGAGCCTGTGCTGGACCATTTCCGGCCAATTCCAGATGACTGGGTTTACTGACTACAAAAAGATGGAAGAGAGGATAATGTTTGGCAACATATGAGACACTTGCATTTAATTGCACACACACTGAGCTTCCCCATTTTATCCGGGAAAATAGAAGGGGAATCGATGAAGGGAAAGGATTGTGAAAGGATTAGATGTGTATATACCATCACCGCAAAATGTCATAATCTACTATTACTGAACTGACCACACGATGAGAAGCATCATTTGCACTCCACAGCATTCATGTATTATGTTCATACTATTCTATAACAAAAGCAAGTGTGAGTTCGAATTACAATGGACTTTAAGTAATCCAGTAAATCTATTAACATCCACTTTAAAAAAATTTAGAATGCTAACAATTTCGCAGGAATTTCATTAATCAAAAATATTTTCTAAATCTTACAGTAATTCTCTTCTCACTTCATAGGATGTTTCTATGAATATGTCCCAAAAATTTAATCAAAAAACAAGGGGTGGCAAAGCGTCTCAGGCTTTGCGAAATGCTCGAACTCGTGACTTAGATGCTATACCGCAAAAACACTTTATCATTTCGCATCATTTACCGTTTACCGGTTCTCAACCGATTTGAACCGATTCATAAATCTCTCAAACGATCCCCCAAAATAGTTTTAAAAGTAATAGGATTGATTTTCAGATAAATTTTTTTTATCGGTTATGAACCGGTTGATTACCGATTCAAAACCGATTGGAACAGGTTTAGTTTTGTCGGAAATTCCAAGACCTTTCCAACGAGCCCAAACATGACCCCATTTGCTTAATAAATGCGCTCTCTAGTGTCTTTTTAACCTTTAACCTTGAAAACCGTTATTAGGAATGATTCAACGGTATTTTCGTATATGGACAAAATGTCCGCCTGAGTAATGTCGAAAACATATCCAAAAATGAAAAAAAATCGCACGACGCGTTTTAAATTTTAAATTCTGACCTAGCAAAATTTTTACCCTTTGGACAATCTAGCTAATGCTAGAGCTAGAGAACAGAACCGTTACAGATAGCAACTTGAGGTTTTCTGGGTTTTTATGAATCCATGTTCTTGACATACCTCGAGAAAGTGACGTTCGATTTTTTTTCTTTTTGAAATACTTCATTCCTGCCATTATGATAACGCCCTTGAAATATTCTTCTGACTCTTTTTCAAGGTCAAGTATCAAACAGCTTTGAGGAGAGTATTTCCCAACCGATTGGAGTAAGGTTAAATGTATTGGAAAGGTCTTTGAATCCTTGAAAGAATTAAATCGGTTGTAATAGGTTATGAATCAATAACCAAAACGATGCACTATTAAATTATCTCCCACGCGACGTTTCGTTTACGAAGATTTACGAAGATTATGAAGATTTTACGAAAGCTGAATTGAAATTCTTCTTTATACAAAGTGAAGTTACAAAGGAGTTATGTTTTAGACACAATTATAACTTAAACCGAGAGATAGCTTTACGTCTGTGAGAAAAATAGTTTGCAAAAGTATGTCAAAAGTTGGTCGTCACTCCATGTAATTGACCAAAAAATTTAGTAACCCATTTTCCAACCAATTTTTTCACAAAAAGGAGATCAATTTTGTGAAAATATGAGTACTTTCCAGAGGCTTCCAGTGTCAGTGTCACTCTGAATTTTCAAATGGCAGACAAAATATTAATTCACTATAGAATTATTTTGCAAAGTAGTAATAGTTTTCGCGTGTTTCTCAATAATTATAATAGTAGAAATTGGGAGGAAAATCTCTTCCGGAAGAGATTTGTGTTGTGATTCGGAAAAAGACAGTGCCGACAGAAATAAAATAAAATTTGAGCAGTGTTTTGCAGGAAAATTGCTCAAATAATTTATTTGGAAAATTAAATTTTGTGGTTCATTTGATCTCCAAAATCAATCAATTTTTGCAACCAAATGCAATTTTTTGCAAACTATTTTTTATTCAGAGTAATTATAATCAAAATAGGGTAAGTGTGCCAAATTTCGGCCACTTTGAGTGTAACTTCGGCCAAACAAGTAAATTTATTAAAATTATGGATTTTATTCTTCGAATAGTCAATGAACTTTTTTTTTAAATATTTATTCTTTTTAGAATGTAACAACACTAAAACCGTTACATTTTGGGTATAATTTGGATTAAAATTGTGTTATAGAAACTTCGGTGTGGGAAGATTCGTTCAAAAAATGTGACAAATCGCGTGTGTTGCTGGCAATTTAGTAGTTTATGGTGAAGTGCAAATATTTTTCCTTTGAAATTTTTCATTAAAATTGATTAGTCATCATTAAACATTGTTTTAGTTCATGTTAATAGGGAATCGTTCTTTAGATTCAGAGTGAAATTTCCCAGCTGAATCACGTATTTCGTGTCAAAAAAGAGACGTTTTTGAGCGTTTATGCAGTGAGGTGATGTTTGCTATTTCGGCCACGTTATTCGCTCCCTAAAAATTCTTAATTTTTTACTACTCAAACTCCATAGAGAGAGCAGTATATATAACCCCTCGATTTTTTCACCCCCCCCCCCCAAAATTTCCATCTTCCACCCCCCGGAGACCACTTCTCTCAACAAATCTTCACGTTTCAGACGATTTCTGACTGAGAAATGTCATCACGCTGTTTGTCCGTCCGGCAGTCGCCAGCTCTAGTGGTCAAACGGTTAGAGATAGCGACTTGGCACCTGAGGAAGATCCCCCATAAGTCAACCCAAGGATCGTTGACATGCCCTTCATTTCCCCCCACCCTTCCCCTTCCCCTCCTAAACCATGTTTTTTTTTGGGATTGCTCGAAAACGCGTCGTGCTTGGATATGTTCTTACCCAGGCAAACATTTCGTCCTTAGACGAAAATACCGTTGAATCATTCCTAATAACGGTTTTTCAAAGTCAAAGGTTAAAAAGACAGTAGAGAGCGCATTTTTCAACAGAATGGTATCGTGTTTGCGCTCGTCGGAAAGGTCTTGGAATTTTCTATAAAACTGAACCGATTCTAATCCGTTCTGAACCGGTAATGAACCGATTCATAGCCGATAACTAATTTTTATCTGAAAATCATTTCTATTACTTTTAAAACTATTCTGGGGATCTTTTGAGTGATGAATCGGTTGAAAACCGGTAAATGATGCGAAAATACTTTTGAGGTATGGCATCTAAATCTCGAGTTCGAGCATTTCACACAGCCTGGGATGCTTTTTTTCAATTACTCAAGATATTCTACGAGAGTGTCTGACAATTTCATTAAATAAAACAATAATATATTATAGTAATGTTATAATGGTCAAGAAATTATAAAAAAATTTGCGTTTAAATTAAAAAGATGTTCTAAAATGATAAACAATGTAAATATTGAAAATAAAATTATTTTAGGGACATATTTTTTTGAGGAATCCTATTATTAGAATTTTACTGTATTATTTGCTCAAAAGATTTAAATCAAATATATATAAATATTGTTATCATGAGATTGGTGCAATAGCACAAATATTTACATATCAAAAATTCTAAGGACCGCCACCACTTATATTCTCTTGGACTAGAAAAAAGTATAACAGAACAGATGAAGAAAAGTATGAAAGAAAATAAAAAAAAGTAAACCAAATAATAATTCACCTGACCAAGGATCGTTGTTGAAGTGGGAATTGTGCGTGGCGACGGAGGAGGAATTGGAGGAGGATGTGATCGATCTGCTGGTTGGATTTCTCCTGGTGGCAGTGCTCCTGGCAGCTGGAGCTGGTTGAGGTGGTGTTGGCAAATCCCACGCATTCAACCATTGATCCGCCACTCCAGACACATAATACGGATTTTTGTTGTGACTGTTGAAACTACTGCTACTTCGAGCATTTTGTTGCCCATTTGACTGTGATTGCCTTTTGCTAGACAAACTCTGCTGTGACCCATACATTTTACTTCGACTGAAATTACTATCACTACCAAGAGCACCACCAGCTGAACCACCAGCAGATCGACTTGTTGACAAATTTTGCTGTGAACTGTACATATTTTGATTTCGGGAGGAGGAGGAGAGCTCAGGATGGGAATTTTGTAAATGACGCCCACCATTCAAGCCATCCATAGATAGACCCTCAATATTCAAATCGGCCAGAGTTTTTGGCACAAATTCCGTCTTTGGACGTGCCTCGGCTTCTTCACGCCTGCAAAGAAAAAAAAACATCAGGAATAGCACGAGAAACACTCATTAAAATTTATTTAAAAAAAATGCTTTCAATGAATTTTAAAAGGTATTTTTTTAAGAAAAATACTGTAAACATGCACGTATGCAAAATGAATTTAAAATTTCCAGAAAATTCCTTTTGATCTTTAAATGGGAATTTTTACCATAAGAACTTCTATTCCAATATGCATATGAAAAATATCAAAGCGATAGAAAGCAATTTTATAATATTTGCAATTTCTTATTGACTTTTACCATTTTTTGTATATCGTCAAGAAACTTATGTACAATCAACATTTTAAAGAACTAATGGAGTTAGTTTTCGCTTAATCCTACAATAACGTGGAAAGAAGAGCGTAACAAAGATTGAAATGCTTTTAATTGCACATTCATTGCTCTGTGGAAATTTGTTGCAAAGTTAATGCACGCACGGAAAGTTAGAATATCGCATCAATTTTGATAATATTTTCCTTCATTCTCCTACTTTCTTTGAATTCTGAATGACAAATTCCTTTCTTAGATATTTACACTATAAAAATAAATTGTTTTTATAATGTTTTAGTGTAAGGAATTTAAATTTAAATTACCCATGACTAGGGTTCATTGGGATTTCAATTTCACTTTCAATTACGTCAATTTATTATTAAAATAGACATGCTTTGGTCTTGTTTTTCGTAGTTCTTTTTCTCTTCAATTTGTCATCTATGTTTAAATAATTTTAATTT
The DNA here is from genome assembly GCF_024763615.1 of Phlebotomus papatasi. Taxonomy (NCBI): domain Eukaryota; kingdom Metazoa; phylum Arthropoda; class Insecta; order Diptera; family Psychodidae; genus Phlebotomus; species Phlebotomus papatasi. The sequence goes on along the minus strand of NC_077223.1, from coordinate 33,610,442 downwards.
TAAGTTTCCAGAGATCTCATCTCCATTTATAGAGCGCGAACAGCCTTTTGGCTATGCGCTAACTCTATACTAAAAAATAAAGTACTCAACATCCCTATGCTTGTGCGCTAGATTCTTGCCTCATTGTAAAATTTTAAATGCAAATTTGTAACATCAAATGTTTGAAAGATTCCATAGCCAGTGAAGAAGCATTTCTGCCGTTTGACTTCAGAGACTGGTCATTAACGCTAAGACGGCGGCAGACGCGTGGGATGGTGGGAAATGTAGAGTTTGAATAAATTGAATATTTAAACTTTGTTATAGGGTAAAATTGAGAGAGACGGGCATTTAAGAAAAATTACAGCTTTACATAAATTTGTGTGCTGAAATGGACTTTCATAGTCTTACTTTCGGTGTGTCCGACTTTAGTAAATTATCGTTTTCAGGCAGGAAAATGCGGACTTTACTATTACTACTTTACTACTTCTAGATTAATTGTTCAAATTTGATTTTTTGCTGATCAAATTATTATTTTTACTGCTTGTTTGAACAGTTAATTTTCAAAAGTATAAATATTTTTTGTCAGTAAAATAATAGACGAAAGCGTGTATACGAAAAATTTTGGCCAACGCTTAATATGAAGTCAATCGCAATAGGCTTTGGATTTTGTTTTTTTTTTCTTCAGTGTCATTTGAAGAGAATTTAATTAGCTTTCTTTTTGTGAAAATCTTGTTAAAAAATATTGAGTTTTGGCTGAGTGATTGCTAAAAGATGGAAACCATACGAAGATGAAAAGTTGACAATTATTTCAAGAATCCAAAAGCGAGCTATACTGAATTCGCGAAATTAATCGGGAAGTGAGCCACTCTACTGTTCGGAAGATTATAATTCGGTTCTAGAAACTCAAAACTGGTCCTCAGAATTCAGGAGGAAATAGCCGATAGTCCGGAATTGAGGACAAGAGGATGAAAAAGAAACTGTTTGAGCTTTTCGAGACGCAACTCAATCTTTCTATGCGTGATGTTGACAAAAAAAGGGAATACGTTGAAGCTTAGTCCATTAAATCAAGAGAAGGAATAAGGAATGGTTTGATAACCTACAAAGCTTAGGCTGCTCTCTATCGGACCAACTAACACCGTCAAAATGTTAAAACAAAGTCGCGGAAAGTCAACGATTATCTTTTCAAAGGAGTCCAAGGCTATGAGAAAGATGTTTAACCCGTCCTGCACTTCGGAAGATTAAGAAATACTGGGGAATTTTGAATACAAATGCCAGGAAGACGCGTAAACAGCCCAAAAACCTGCTGAATTTCAAGATTTAAGTGGAAGAAAACCATCCGATACCGTGGAGACGGGGTTTTCAAGTCCTTAATGAAGGGAATTAAGAAGGTGCAAAAAAAACCATAATCCTATAAAAATACCAATAAAATTATCTTTCAGAAAATACATTTGTTTTTTAACTGTTCGAATTCCAAGAGAGAGCAGTTTTCACAATCTTTCATATTACTATGGTTTATATGTGAGAGCCATTTTTCAATGGCCAAAATTTATCATATAACATGTTTTAATCAGTAAAAAAATCAAATTGGTCAATAAATAATGCAAACTGGTTAATAAAAATTCAATGTTGGTCAGTAAAAATTTCATTTTGGTTAGGGTAAATGTCCTAATTCAAAACCATTTCCAGACACTTTAACTTTGATAAGATTTAACACATTAAGTTCATATTTTTTCTGAAGAGAATTACATAAATGTGCTCCTTGACTCTTCTAGAATGTTACTGTTTAGTGAAAATTCTTTAGATATAATTTGAAAACTTCTTAAATACAAGAAAAATACTCGAGCGTAAAATGCTTCTATTGGAAACATATTAATCCAAATGGAGACAAGGGAAAGTTTCTTATTGGAGATAAACAGTGTATAAGTGAAACCGCGACGAAAGGCTTCCAAAACTTTGTTGAGTTGCTCTTGAGTGCAGGATTTGTTCTTATTCCTGCCCTTATCTCCTCTTCCATCTAAGATAATAAGAAAATCTCTCTAAAAAAAATCATATTTCCGAGGTTTCCTATTGAAGCATTTGCAGACACTTCAGAAAAACCCTTTTTGTTCACGAATATTTTATTTGAAAACTTCACGTACCGTTAATATTAAAGATTAGCACTTAATTTAACTAAAATTAGCCAGAAATATGACATAAATGTTGAGCAAAACGAATAAACAACAGTCACTTTATTGTGTTTTTCATTGGAAAACATGGTCGATCGATGAAAAATTCGATGGTGGAAAGGTACACTTTTAATTTTTCTGAGAAATTAACAAATTAAAATTTGTGAATATGAATGGATTTTCGCTTTATTTGGAACAAAATTAACTAAATAATGAAACTGTGGTATAGAAAATATATAAATATAATAATTTAGTGTCGTATTTCTCGTCAAAACAATTATGTTTCCATTTGGAGTAGCGAAAAAATTCCATTTGGAGCAGGTTTTGAATTAGCTTAATTTACCCTACATAACTGTTCTCATGTGCTTCTAAATTTACCTTTCCTTTACCTAAATTTCTTAAATTTACCCTAGTAAAAATCAATTAAATTAAACCAAAAATTCCAAGATGATTCATATAACTTCCTCATTCTCCTTTTGCCAAGAATATTTCAATATTTTTTGCAAATTATCATAATTTGTATTTTTTTTTCATACAATGACGTAATTTTATTTATTTTGTCTGCTTTTAACAAAATAGTGTTTATCCTGCTACAGCCTTTTCCAAACGCTATTTTGTTTTAAAAAGAAAGTTTCTTCGCTAATTTATAAATGGCGGAAAAGGCCAACTGTAGACGAAATGGACCGAGTGCAGATTTTTAACATTTTTACTTTGAGTGTAAATTTTTTGGTATAGGATTTCTGTAAGGAAAGTTCTTCGGAAAATTCGAACATGAACAAAGCGAATCAAAATTATTTGTAAAAATATCCATTATTACATAATTTCTGGAAATTTAAATTTTGATAAAATTGTATAGGTTTGTATAGGGTCAAAGGAACACCTCCTCGACATGGAACCCCTATTGATACTTTTGTCAAAATATTGAAATTTATTTAATGCATCCAATAAAATCTGAGTAATATAACGTTTTTCCATTAATCTGCATTTTTCGATAAGGATAAGTGTTCGAATTTCGTATTCCAATATTTTCGTAGGGTATCAATAAGTCTTGACACGAGTTCTTAAAGTGTCAATAGGTGTTTCTTTCACCCTATTCAAAAAATTTACCAATTCAAAATAAACTTACTTGCATTGTAGAGTCTCAACCAGACATTTTAGCACCTCTGTACATTGTTGATGGTAATCCAGCAATGCTTCGGAAAATGTCACGAGTTGACTGACTTGTTCCACCTTCGGGATTTACAGTTGTTTGACAAGTATCCGGAAAGAAAGATCGAAGAAGAAAAGAGACGCATCCCGGAATTTTATTTCATCAAAGAAATAAATTTTTTTTTAAATATTTTTTTTTTATCCAGGATGAGTCAAAAACAAATCATGTCAATTAAGAAAAAACTATTAATTTTAAGAAAATTTGACAATTAAAACAAAAACACAAAATCAATTTTTCTCAATACTCACATCATTCTCTAATAAATTGAACATTCCCATTTGGGCTAAATGTAATGATTCGGCGAATTTCTCTTCAGCACTTCGAATCTCATCGTCTGTAATGTGAGAACCTGGCATTTGGTACGATTTTTTTTCGGATTTTTTTGCGATGATTTTCAATATTTTAATTGTCACAAAAGGATTTTTTGCGCATACATATTTTTGTGTGATTTGGAATATTGCAAATTTTGATTCACATTTAATTTTTTTTTACAACATAAGCCACAATAATAGTTTTGATTAAAATCATTAAAATAATAACAAAAATAACAGCAAATTAACAAAAAAAAGTGCAACGTGAAGATTTGTTTGTTGATAAAATACCATCGTCCCAAAACAAAAGAGGCAAAACAAAGGACGTCAAGAAGCAGGATGAAATAGTAAAATGTACATGAAAAAGAAATAAAAAAAAACAAAAATGTAATAAAAAATCTATATCATCTATAACGATTGGAAAGCACTACTGACAATCTCTGAAGAATTCCTTTCTATGGATTTTATTGGAAAAGAATCATCATTGCTATTTCAGAAAGAGGTAATGAGTCTTTTGATTTCGAAGCAATTTCTTTTAATATTACTAGAATCCTTTAAATTGTGTTGCAATAGAGAAACTACAGTTATAATAAAACTGAACGGGTATTTTGGAATATTTTTATAAGGCCATTTAAAGCTTTTATGAATTTCCTAAGGACATCTATCAAAATTTTATGGTAAACGATTTGAATACTTGGAGAGTTTGATATATAAAACTGGGCAAAATGGGGCACTTACCGAATATGGGGTAGCACCGAACACTGATTTTTACTTCTAAACACCTGATACTATGACGACCATTTCTTCAGTGGACTAGCACCATTGCATAGTATCTATCAATTCCTACAGGTCTCAATCTCTGAAATCTAATATCTAATTAAAAAATCGCAGTGTTCGGTGCTACCCTGTGTTTGGTGGTACCCCCAATTTCCCCTGTAATATTTTCTTAATTCAACTTTCGAGCCAGTGGTTTCGTGATGCAATTGGTAACAGCGTTCGGATTTTTGGCGGTAGGCCTCCGACTCCGACTGTCATAGTTATAACTTCGATTCTGGCCAATGCAAAAGATTAAAGCACATGAAGCAATATTTTCATTGTAAACTAAATGAATATTAATTTCTAAACTGAATAATGTACAACATGGCTAAAATTGCCAAAATAGCCTGGCACATCAATATAGGGGAAACTGGGGCACCATCAAACACGGGGTACCACCAAACACTAATTTTTATTTCTAAACTACTTGGACTATTTCGACCATTCATTCAGTGGACAAGCATCCCTATAGTGCCTATAAATTCCTATAGGTCTTACCCTCTGAAGTCGAATATCCGATTATAAAATCGCAGTGTTTGGTGCTACCCCGTGTTTGGTGGTGCCCCAGTTTCCCCTAAATAAATAATAAATCACTTAAGGCGATAATTGTCATTAAAATAATATCTAATTTAATGATTTTCTGATAATTAAATTGAACTTCCTGATTCTAGTCAACTAATATAATAAATATGTCAGAGTCAATACCCAAAGTGATTAGTACGTTCAACTATTTTAATAACCCTTTGCAAATACCTATACAAGAGTAAATTGAAAACTTAAATAGCTGTTCATACTGTCCAGAACAGTCGCATTTGTACCTTTACAAATTCTATTCCAAGTAAAAAATAGAAAATTAATTAAAAACTGTTGAAGTTGAAAAATATGCAATATTGAAAGAGTGATTTCTATTGGCGACGCCCACAGATATTTTCCTGAATTTCCCTTGAAAATTAATGCCATACAAAAGGTGGAGAGGAAATTTATGGGCGTATTTTTATCGTGTGATTTTAGTTCTTCCTTCTCAGGAATAAACCACAATACAAATCCATATAAACAATGAGAGGAAAATTACCTCTCTATCAAATCGTGACAGGAATTCTTCAGAGAAATAGTCATGAAACAAAAAATATGCTACTAATAAAGGAAAAGGAGGTATATTGCATCTGTTTTTTCTTGTTCCAATTTGTTCTCTCTAATTGGGGTGTGAAAATTTTATTTTATTTTTTTTTTCAAGCAAAAAAAAGGAGTAATAAAATAAAATCCCTCATTATTTTTTTTCACCAATTTCTCATGGTATTTTCCAAAAAAAATTAACTAAATTCTAGCGCGTAATTCTTTTAATAAAGTTTGTGATTGTGATTTAGATTTAAATTAAAATAAAAAAATAAATAAATTGAAGTTGTTGCAGATTAGAACGAAGATAGTAAGTTATTACAAATGAATATCTATTGAACTTCCTCCCAGTGTTGGTCTCCGACAATCGTCTTGTCCTCACATCTCCCAGCCATTGATCTCGCAAGAGGAAGTTTTTCACATGGAAAATATCTAAAAGACACTCTCTAGGGATTCCTCTGAAAAAATTCGTCAGTTTATCCCATTTCTTTTGTTTTTCTTTTGTACCAGAAGAAAAACAAAATACAAATACGAAATAAAACCATTAACTACAGATTGACATAAATTCTGTTAAGTACTCCCGGATTATGGAGTAGGCATAGTATTGTATTTTCAAAGTGAGCTAGAGCAAAAAAAATAAAATAGGTCACGCCCCTTTCGGAAGTTACGATTCACCAAATTTAAAATTTACGAACTGTCAATGCTTAATAAGGGAATGTTGCAATACTGACTACACTGAGAAAAAACGAGAGTGCGATTAACCTGTTTTCCTGATAACTTTAACACTTTTTACGTGTAAAAATATATCAACATTTTTTAATGTTAATTTTACGCCTTTTTAAGGGTAAAATTAACATGAAAAAGGGTAACTTTAACCCCTAATACACCTATAAAGCATAATATTTACATCAATTTCGGATCAATACTGCAGGGTAAAATTAACATTTCCGAAATGTTATTTTAACTTTTTCAGATTTCTCTCAGTGTAAGTAAACAATCCCCATCAATTCAATCTGGCAAGAGTACCTACCCAAAAATAAACCACGCCCTAAAATATATCATTTATGAACCTTATGAGGCGTGGCCTATTTTTTTAACTCTTTCGTGTCATTCGGGTCATATATGACCCGGGGAAAAACAATTTTTTTTGACTATTTACATTAATTGTAATCTATCGGTTTGTGCACGACATCATAATAGAAGGATGTAAGATTCTTGGCTTTTTTTCTCAAGACTCCAGATATTCAGGAAAAGAAAATAATTGAGATCAAAAATCACTAATTTCGAACTTTGTGAAATGACTTTTCTTTTTTAAAATCTTTTATATTAATTTATTTTTTTCAGTAAAAAGTTCTTTAGAAACACAAAATAGAATATCCAAAGATTGTATATTGCATATTTTGATATAATAAACTACTCTCAATTTTACAGAAAAGCGTGTAGAATTTTCCGGGTCATATATGACCCTATTGCCCCCAAGGGTAACACTGTTTTCGTCCCAAACCTATAGTTAAATACAGTTGGGACATTGGTTTTCTTTGTGAAATACAGGTGGGACATCTTGCTCCTGGACATTTCATCTTATATCTGATGAATTATAACATATTTTGCAATATTTTAGAGTATTCTGCAAGCGTCTCATATTGTGCAATTGTATTGTGTGTGAATAAATATGTGGATAAGTTTATTTTCGCCAAATACCACTCAAAATATTGTGACAGTGACTGTTCAAGGGATTACCAGGAAGATTCCTTGAACACCAGGAGTACAGTGAACAGTGTTCATCAAAACAATCCAGTTTGCCATGGTTTTGGCCAAATTAGTAACTTCAAGCAAAAAAAAAACTCTTAAAAAGCCAGTAATATAGATTTTGAAAATAGTATGTACACTTCCCTTGAGGACAATAGGGTCATATATGACCCGGGGTTTTTCCGAGTTTTCACGCAATGGAAATTTTTTTTTCCTCTCTGAACTATTATATTTGAACATAAAGCATTAGGAAAAACTCAATTTTACATGAATTCATCTTCTGAATAAAAGTGTGACGCGAAAGAGTTAAGGGTCGATTATTTAGACTTCTCTCCAGAATTTAATTTGTGGAATTAATATTATCTTTTTATTAAGTACTGAAAACACAAAATTTTAAATATAGTTGGCAATAACTCCAAAAAGGGACGTGTCATTAAATTATTTTGAGTGAGAATCTCACTTAGAAATTCCAACATTATCACTCCGTAAAACAAAGAGTTTAAAAACGGTTATGTCACTCTGCAGAAATTCGAAATAAGAAAACAATGACTATTAACAATATTTGTTATTCCCTGATATAGCATAAAAAATACCTGAGTTTGACATATTATTTACTTATTAAAAAAATTGCTCTATTGAGAAAATTATTAAAGATTTTAGAGCACAATAGTAGAAAATTAAAAAAAAAAGAGAACATCAATGGAATTTACAGAACACGGATAATGTCTGCGTATAAAATGTTTTGCCATGTGGGAAGGGATATTTGGGGATTATAATAGGAAAACACTGAGGTGCATAATTTATATGTGTTCGAAAATTCCATGAGTTTCTTTTTCTTATACCTTTAGCCTGTCGTCGTCTCTTGCAGTCATAATCCAATCTCCGTCCCTGCAATTTTTTGCGATGGTGCTGCGTGGTGATAAGAAACGCAAAAAACACCCAATTAAAACTCTTTAATTGTACGTTAAACTAAATATCATTCAACTTACAATGACTTCCTTGAGATCCTTCGTCTGGAGATGATGAAGTGGCTCCAGAAAGTTTTGCTTGATGTTATCATCAAGGGAATATTTCACATCGGCCATCTGTTTGAGCGATTCACCCATTTCAATGAGTGCTTGAGCTATAAAATAATTCATAAAATAACATCTTCCTGTAACTTTTCCTTCAAAAACAAAGATAAATATATAAATCATTAAAATATCATTCTTACCAAAAATGCTGTCTTCGCCCAACTTCTTCCCATACAGGAGCATACAGTCGGCCAGGAGTCCCTCGGGCTGTGGATAAGTATTACTTTTTGCTTGACCTGATAATTTAGAGATTCCTTTTACCGCTGCCATTTTGGCCCGTGCCGTTGGATTGGGCTGGAGGAATTCCTTCGTTTTCGCCTGCAACTCTTCCACCAACTCCACAGTTACATCCGTTTTCTACCAAATACAAAAGAACAACAATATTTAAGAAGGATATAAACCCCTGCCTCGAGCATCATCGGGAAAATCTCTATATAAAATAATTACCCTCTCCATGTCCATAAAGTCCAGATCGAGCTTGGTGCCCTCGGCACCTCCCATCTTTTCCGTCACATACTACAAAAAAATACAGAAAGGGATTCGTAGTACAATTGACAAGCATTTTCATAAACATAAAAAAATAATATATATAGTTAAGTGTGCTAATCCGGGCGCTTCGCTATCTGGATCGTTTATGACTAATCCACTTAAAATAATATTTTTATTTTTATTTCCGTAATATAGGGTAAGTGCTCATAATTTTGTCCAGTTTCTTATTTTGGACACTTTGAAGATAACATTGGACACTAAAAATAAATTGATTAAAATGATGGATTTTTATTCCAATATTTGATGAAAAATGAATTCTATCTAAATATTTGTTCTTTTTGGAAGATTTTAACACTAAATACCGTACATTTTGAATATGACTTGAGTTGAAATTGCTTTGTTGAAAATTCAGTGTGAGCAATTTCTTACGAGAAATATGACAGAACTTCGTGGCTTACTTCAGTCTTATTTAGTTTTGGTGAAGTACTAACAAAGTTTGTTCGCTGTTTTTGAGTGCTATTATTGAATATTCATTGAATATTGTGTTGATTCACGTTACTGATGATTTGTACATTTGACCTGAAGTGAGATTTGCCTTGTGAATTATATTTTTCGTGTGAAAAATGGGAAATTTTTTAAGACATTCACCAGTGAGGTGATGATTCTTATTTTGAACAGGTGTTTTTCTCACGAAATTTCGTGAAGTTTTAGCTTTTGTGATGACTAGGTTGGACAAATGCCTGGAGAAACAAAGGAGCATCATCTCTACGAAAGAGATGTAGCGAGAAATGCCTTGAAAGGCTCCCGGAAAGGTCAGGGAATGAGCGAATCCGCACGCACTTGGAGTATCGAAGTCAACTCACTTTAATGAATGATATGGAAAGTTTCCGGGCTTCTGTGACATTCTACGTTTCCCTTACATCAACAGGAAGAGGACTTGGTAAGATTGGTTCATAAAATGAAGAACAATGGGCATCCTGTTGAGGCGGATTATCTGTCCAAATTTACAGACAAGTTGTAAAAATTAATAACCAAGTTGTCCAAAATAAGAGTCAAATTCACCTCTACATATCAATTCATTTTTAAACGTATTAAAACTAATTTTAGTAAAAATGAGATGATAAATAGCTTGCCAAGTTTCTAAACAATCCTTCTGAAAAGAGAGTAACAAAAAAAGTCAATTAGTATTGAAAATATCGCACTTCAAACTTGGGATATCGATGCTTATACGCAGACTGTCCAAAATTATAAGCACTTCCCCTAGTGACTACAGTAATATAATATAACTATTCAAGTTTGAGAAAATGCAAAAATAATATTTTTATCCATTAAATAAGTGACTGTAATCGACTCATTTGAATCTTGTGCCAGCTGGGTTCTTCACTAAAAATGTTCTAACATTTATTGTTTTTTCCTTGTGAAAAAAGTATTTTAAATCCAAAGGTTTAATTAAAAATGAATTAGCGAAAAGGCGACCCAGTTAGTGCATGCTGACTTATATCAGTATTATCATTATTTTATAAATGTTCTTTAATATTTTTGATAATTTTTTTTATATTATGTTTCTGAATGAAACAGTGAATAATTCTATGGATTTAGAAGAAGTTACCACCTTATTACACTTAAATCATAGCCAAGTTTTAATTAAAAAAAAAGTTTTTTCTAAATCATTCGTAAAAATCTCTTAAAATCTTGTTGCCCCTAATAGAAGTGTAATAAAATATTTAGCTATAGGAATTCCTTTTAAGTCTGTGCCTTTGAAGTTATTCATTATTCCTATCGATGCACTATGAAAATCGTATTTATCGTGTTTATCGATAGACTATGAAAATAACAAATAATATCAGAAAAATATTCTAAGGCTATTTTAAGAAACAGATAGGAATGTGTTAGAGGGCGCCACCACTGACACCACTGGCACCCCTAAATGAAGTATCATGCCAGTGGCCGCCATTCTTTTATTATTCAATCTCCAACCTGGTTCATAGATAGACGCTCTCAATATCATTCTCACATTTTGTCATAAATAGTTGAAGTTCCATTCTAATAAAATTTATTAAAATTAAATCAAAGTGTTTGGTTTGGACCGGCCACCTCATAACCCTTCGGCGACAACGTGGGATAATTCAATACTAATTTTCCACTTCTCCCGAAGGTACCAAGCCACAACAGAATGAAAGAAAAAACTATGTATTTTTCACCACCATCTGTTGAGAAATTACAATAAAAATCATATTTTGACAAGAGTTTTATGAGAATCTCGGGTACTAATCGTGGTAGATTCGATTCTATTAAATTATTTTACTGAAAATAACAAGATTGTACAAGAATCTATGGCAACGGAAGTCCACTAAATATCTTGTTACTTTTCTTTATGGATACACTGTATTTGCAAAAGATAGTACACAAAAAATAAATGTTTCGCAAAATTGTTGGTAATGGCGCTGGCACACATTTTCAATTGAGTGAAATTCAATCAATTGAAATTTTAGGTCTTACTCTTTCAAACTGACATTAAATATTGCTCTCTTTCTGTCAAACGAAAATTGAAATTGAAAATGAAATTGAAATATCAATTTTCATTTGACAGAGACAAACATATCTTATTTTAGTTTGAAAGAGTAAGAGGTAAAAATTGAAAAGGTGTGCCAGCATCATAAGTTTGTGAATTACCATTCTCGTTAATCGTATAACCAACAAAAAGTTCATAAAAGTCAGTACTTTTTCACAAACATTGTTCGTGAGATGATCACTTGAGTACATTTTTGTTTGTCTGACAAAATTTTACGAACGTATGACAAAATTTTACTAATATTTACGAACCAGTGTTCTTTATTGGTTCAATTCATAAGGAAAAGAATAGTGTTCATGAGTTCAAGGATTTCGCATAGTACTGGGTAATTTTTCTTAAGTTTACTTACTTACAACCGATTTGAAGCGATTTATACTCCAAACATCGCCCAAAACAGCTTACACAGAAAAATTTTTTCGTAAAATTCTTTATAAATGTTTGTGAATTTCTATTGGGGACTTACGAAATACTCATATAAATCGTTTGAATCTCAAAACAGTTTGTAAAAGTTTGTACTTTTCCACAAGCATTGTTCGTATCATGAACTGAACATTTTTTGTTTTAACAAACTTTTTTTTTCGCATGTGTTCGTGAAATTTAGTCGTTTGTTTGTAATTTTTTGCCATACAAACAAAAATGTACGAGCAAATGTTTGCGATAAAAGAACAAACCTTTACGATTTTGTTGGTTATACAATTTACGAGCATTTCATAAGTTCCCAGTAAGATTTTTTTTTCTGTGTAAAGATTTTTTTGTTAAATTATGAATTTTAGAAAAAAACTAGATAAAACTTTTTATCCGTTTAACAAACTTCAAGATCTTAACCCTTTAAGGACGAGGGGGTCAAAAATTGAGGGTTAGGAAGAACATTTTTCTAACTATTTGGGAAAAAACATAAGAAATTTCTATTGGGTCATTAAGTAACTTAATCGTCCTTTAAAGGTTAAAAATTTGCTCTTGGTTTCGCTCCATCCCGTTACTAATTTCTTAAGTGGGTTTTTCAAGTAACTACATTTTTAAGAACTGCGGCTAATAATAGAATTCGCAGAAGCAGAAATTTCAAGATATCTGTTCAGATAGATTTTCTAGAAAAGAACACACAAAATTATTAAAATTGATAGGCAATTACGCGTTTATAAACAAATGTAAGCCCTGATGGGGCTCACCTAAATAAAATTACAAACTTATAGGGGAAAATTGGAGAACTGAAGGTGCCATACGTTTTTCACTACGCGAGAGTAAACCGGTCCACGGCAATTGATGTTCACTCACTGAAGACTGAGGACAATTATCTAACAATAAGAGCCCCAAAGCACCCTTTCATCATCCATAAGAATGGTAAGGGTTGGACGTGACAAAGGAATAAAGGATTAGTATTGGTGGGTTATGGTCATCGACTGGGTGGCCATGTGTCGAATACGCCATACGCTCTACATAAATAAATGTGATTTTTAGTCCATTTTTTCAATTTCCTGCCGGTATTACAAAAAATAAATATTTTTTTTAGTAATTGTGTATTGTGCGTTTCTATAGAGAAACTACCTTAGCAGCTACACTGAAATTTTGAAGTCAAACAGTTAAAAAATATTCGAGTTCTACTGATAGCCGCAGAGTCTAAGAAAATCGAGCTATACAGTATATACACAATTATATATTCAAAATTGAAATAAAAAATCTTTTTATGTTCTTCTTCCTGAATCCCTGTGAAAAAATCGTACTAATCGATTTATAAAGTAGGGTCGAATAAACACCTCTTCGACAGGGAACCCCTATTGACACGTTTGTCAAAATGTTGAAATTTATTTAATGTATTTAATAAAATGTAAATAATATGGCGTTTTTTCATTAATATACGTTTTTCAATAGGGATAAGTGTTCAAATTTCGTGTTCCAAATGGTATGGGTGTCAATCACATCGAACAGACTGGGCTTTTTTACATGGTCATTGCTTTTTTACTCCTTCATTGCTTTTTTACATGTGGAAAAAATATTCCAAAAATTGAGGCATCAAACCAATTTTTGCATCAATTTGATCTTTTTCCGTTCTCTTAGACAATATTCTGTAAAAAGAAAATGATATTTTAGTAAAATTAGCCAAATTTAAATACCTTGAACAAAAAGCAAAAAGCAATTGCCCGGTCAATTGCTTTTTCTTGACAATTCCATATCACATAGTCCGTTAACATTCTCTATTTGAATTCACTGATCGAAATTTCATCGACCACCATCGAAATCAGCTGATGCCAGGAAAAATAAAAACAAAGGAAATTTTACTCATAAAACTCTTGTGAAAACTTTTGAAATACATTCAAAATGAATCTAGGCTTAGTGAAATTAAAGTTTAGCATAAAATACATGTGAATAATGTGAAATACATTGTTTTGAACAACTGAAAATATTTCCCACCTTGTACATTTTACGTACACTAGATGGCGCTGTTCTCAGTGAGTTATCTTATCGAAAACAATGAAGGTGTCATATCACTTCTCCATTGCTTCTTTGAAAATCGATTAAAAGAGCAATGGCCCAGTCTGTTCGATGCTAATAGGTCCTGACACGAGGTCTTACAGTGTCAATAGGTGTTCTTTTCACCCTATAATAAAAAAAATCACGAAAAGCCCGTTGATTTTTGGCATTCATCCCTTAAACTAATTTATTAATTTGCTGAATCACAGTAATTAATTAATTTACTCATTAAATAATTAATAAATTAATTCAATAAATTTGTAACGTTATAGAGCAAAACACAAGTCAAATGTTTCATCAGGGGACTCAACTCAAAGACATGAGATCTCCGTGTGAAAGATATAAATAGCATTGCTATCTATACTTTTTTTTATAAAAATTTCTGGACAACGATGACCACGATGACATTTACGACACTAAGATCTTCAGAGATCCTAGTCCTTTTTCGTTGTGAATATTTCCGTAAAGGATATATGTCGTTACATGCAATTATTATATACAAAAGTACACCGAAATACCAGTCGTTTCTCATAAGATTTTTCCTACTGTAGAATGTTGTTTAACAAATGAATAACATTGAAAAGAATTTTGTGTGTCAACAATCATCATAAGCCGCTGAAACTGCTGTTTAAATTTATTTACTAAATTGCAAATTAAATTTTTAAAAATCTATATTATAAAATTAAATATTATATTAATGCTTGATCTGAAACACGTTTGTATGTTTGGAATACGAATTCTCTATTAACATGTTTTTCACATAGGATTATAACAAATGCAACAGTAATACCATTTAGATAATTTATAAATTATTAAATCTTCTTTTGATTCAGAGCTAATTATTCATATAAGGGAACAGAACTTGTTTGCTCATTTGAACATTTACATTCAATAACGAAAAGAACATGATTCTAAAATTATGTAATGCGACTTATTGGTATAAAATGAGTAAGTTTTAAAAGTGAATTTTATCAAATGTATAAAAAATAGAAATATATAAGAAATGTAAATAAATTACAAAATTTATATTTGAACATTGCCTGTTGTTAGCATAACAAAAACACAACATTGTGCCTCTGAATAAAACAATGCAGCCTGAAAAATTACCATACATTAAGATTTTGATTAAAAAGCCGCAGTAATATTTTGTACAAGAGGCGGAAATTTCTCTATCAACATCACTCAAAAATAATATCACTTCTTGTGAATGAAATAAAAGTACTATGGTGTGATAAGTAATGAAAAAACACTACACTAACACATCATTTTCATTTAATGAAAGTGAATAAAGATAAAGTACAAAAGCTTTAACAGAATTACAAAATTTGCGCATCCTATTAATTTACTTAACAAACAAGTGTAGAATTTTCCATTAAAAAAGTCAAAGATAATTGCCGGTTGATCAGAGAAAGATATACATTATAATAGGTATCCTACTGGAGAAAAATATTGGTGATATTCTGGGTGGAAAACTCACCATATAGCGCAAAAGAGAGAGACCAAGAAAATCAATAATGGAACATTTAGCAGTAATTTTTTCATAATCACAGCTATTGATATTGCGATTCGGTCAACCACCTGTGATAAACCTCATGTTCTGATAAGAGTATGAACCGTTTCTATAGTATATGAACAAATTATGGAACAATAATAACTTTTCAATCGAAATACAATTTGACTGATATTAACTTCTAAACAGTTCTGGAGAATTATTTGATTGATTAAATCGGTTTTATATAGGTTGTAAATCGGTAAAAATGAAAAAAAATAGACACTGGAAAAATACTTTACTAAATGGTCAAACTCCTGAAAACCCTGCTTTTCTCTATGAGTAACTTTCCCCTACCGGGTTACTCCTTTTAAGTATATTTATACAAACCGAATTTGTAGTAAAAGAATCACATCGTCCATAAACTCATACAATTCTATCTCTGAAATTCACAGTAAAAAAAACGACTTTTCTACATGTGCTATGGGGTTGCTATACAGCATGTGCCACAAATTTCCGAACATGTCTAGAAGTTTGTCTCTAAAAGAAACCAGAGTTAGAAATTTCCAATGCGAAGGTATATACTTATATTTTTGTATTTCTTATAGATAATTTTTCATTCTGTCGCTTTTTAGAAAAAATGATTTAATAACTTTTTCTTAGTTTAGTAGAAGAAAAAGATTTTCTAAAATACTTTGGGAACCTAGAACTACAACATAGGTCTTATCCAGTACCCTACTGTTGGCTGTTTCACTGAAATACTCAATTTTTTAACCATCTATAAATTGTTTCATAGCCTAATAGAAAAGGATTCAGACTTGTTTGGAATTTCCAGACATTTGAAATGAGTCAATAATTGTGCCATTCGGTTGAGACATATCCTCTCACTATACAGAAAAAAAATATTTCGTAAAATTGTACATAACTGTTTATGAATTCCCACTGTGGACTTATAAAATGCTAGTAAATCGTAAATCGTAAACCCACTAAGCAAGATGGCGATTTTTCCGGTGATGGGTGTCAAAGGACGAAATGTTCGGTTAGACTACCTCCAAAACATTTCCAAAAATCAACAAAATCACCAGGGCCAATTTTTTGCAAAATTGGAAAAACCACATTTTTGACCTATTTTTGGAGGATGGGGACACATGAAAGGGGAGGGGGGAAATAAAGACCTTGGGTTCGAGATAATGTCATTTGAGGAGGGGTAATCGAAAACCGGAAGTCGATATCTCTTACCGTTTGAATTTTATATGGGTCAAAAGACTGAAAAAGTGCGAAAAACAGTATTTTTAAAATAGATCTATTACCGTTACTTTCCCGATCCATCACCGATTATAACCAATGCATTCGGGTTCAGAATTACAAGACCTTTAACAAAAATCCAAATTTAACCAAATCCATTGAAAATTAGGCCCTCCAATGTGATTGACCTTTGACCTTGAACAATTCAAGATGGCGATTTTTCCAGTAAAAGGTGTCGAAGGACGAAATGTTCGGTTAGACTACCTCCAAAACATATCAAAAAATGAACGAAATCGCCAGGGCCAATTTTTTGCAAAGTCAAAAACCATGTTTGGGGGGGGGGGTAGAATGAGTGGAGGGTAATTTGGGTAAGTTAGTTCGATAGAGAATGTTGACTTGTGGGGGTGTCATCAAAGACCGGAAGTCAATATCTCTTACCGTTTGGCAGCCAGGATGAAGAGAAGTTGAAAAAACACGATTGTTAAAAAATTGTAAGAGTTTGTATATTTTCACAAACATTGTTCGTAACATGATCACTTAACAAGCATTTTTTCTTCTTATACAAACATTTGTTTAAAAATGTACGTAAACACACAAAAAGTGTTCGTAAACTTTCGTTAGACAAACAAAATCGTACACAAAGAAAGTTTGTAAAAGAACAAAAAATGTTCGTCAAATGCTCATGTTACGAACAATGTGAGAAAATACAAACTTTTACAATTTTTTTTAGTGGGTTTTTACGAGCATTTTATAGGTCCCCAAGTGGGAATTCACAAACAATTACGAACAATTTTACAAAATGTTCTATTTTCTGTGTAGGCAAATCTTTCGAAAATTTAATCTTGAAAAACTTAGAACTTATTCCAAGATGACTTGAAAAACTTACTAAACAGAAAAATATAAATTTACATACAATGTCGATCCCGCTTGGTATTTTGTTACAAGGTTGGTGTCAAAAAACAGGCGGGCATTTGCGGGATAACCTTACATTTGACCTCTAGATTTTTGGGGACGAGCGTACACAAAAAGTTTGAACAAGTTTTTTGAAAATTTAAGAAAAAAATTTCAAATTTTTGAATTTATGCAATCTGTAATTGTTAGTTATCATATTTATTAGCCCCGAGAGGCTTTTCCTTATTGTGGTCTAGAAATAGCAAAAAAATCACAATATCTGCAAGGAAGCAGAAAATCGAAAATTCACGATTTTTGACCAAAAATATCTTAGCTCAAGAGTTAATTGGGATCCTGCAAAAAAATATCCTAGATTTGGACATCTTTATAGTTTGTAATCATCCACAAGAATCGGATTTTTATCGATTCTAAATAGTCAAAAAAAATTCTTTTTTCCATGTGTACTCAGAGTCCCAAAGGAGACGAAAGAGTTAACGTGATATTTCCTAAATTTTCCCGATCTTCTACGAAAATTTTGTTCGAAAATTTGAAATGAGTTTGAATTTTTCGAATATCAACGACATTTTGTATAGAGTGTTTATTACCTTTTAGTAGAAACACTTTTGAGAATCAAATTCCGACTATAAGCCTGTATAGCCTTAAATAGGAGCAGCATTGTATCTTTAGGCATAAAATAAACTTCAATTTGAATTGAATTGAATTACAATTACATAAATTCAAATGAAAATGTAATTTTAATTAGGAAAAATGTAAAATGATACAGTTTGATTCATTATTTATCAGCTGTTGTTTTTCAAAAACAATATCCTTACGAAGTTAAAATTTTTGTATTGAAATATACTCAAATCCAGTTTGTAAAATTTTGGAGCATACTGTGACATTGTACAGTACAAATACTGTCACCAACAACTAAATACACTACTTAGTATTTGCTAGAAACTCTTTTGTCGTATTAATGTCAAATGTAAAACATATATGGGACTTTTTTTTTTACTCAACACCCCTACACAGAGACTTCTGAAAGCTGCTTTTCCCTGTATTTTGCAGCGGGGGCGAAATGTTGGAAAGGCAACAAGCAAAACAAGCACGAATCACCTGAAATTTCCATGCTTTTCTGTAATGTGCGGGGGTAGTAAAGAAAAGCATGTAAACGTTGTAAGGACTCTCTTTCAGTATCCCATACTGACGGTATTTTTATTTACAGTGTGATTTTTCTTTTTTGCAAAATGTGTAAGAATTCATCAGAATTTTACGATGTTCCATGAATCAACTATTTATCCCCAATCCCTTTAGTACACACACTTTAGTACCCCCCAATTCCTATAGACAATCCATTGACCGTGAGATTTTCTCACCCTTCTGCTCTCTCCCTGCGTCGTCGGTCGGGTGAAAATAGGTCAGTAGGTCATGGAACATACACTTCTCATGAGTGTATTGAAACTTTGTATTTTAATTCAACTATACGCGTTTTTCCCTGCATCGTGTTTGCCATTGAAAATTTTTCTCACTTCAATAAGTTTTGCAAGCCCAACGACGGTGACGCTTAAATATTGCATCTTCCAAGTTTATGACGCAAAAAGAACATCCTTTAGAAAGATAGAATTACTATGTAGAATTTCCAGAGATAATTCAACATTCCTTCTCTGCGCATTGTTGCAGAGAAAATCAATGGGAATTCATGATATGTCTCACAAGATTTCTCATTCACATCTCACAGATATTTTTATCCTTAAGAATCCTCACACGTGATGTGATTCAATTGAGAAAATTCTATCCATATTTTGCTCCTTGTATAGCACCTTTCTTGCACATTCCATGGGTCTATCATAATAAAAACTGAGATCCTTCGGGAAATGTTATGTGAATTTTCGCTAATCCATTTATTATACAACTTTAGGAACGAAATCTAGAAAATCGATTATGTGGCATATAAAGATTAAACGATTTTAATACCAAAATTTAATTTAAAAAATAACTACAGCCACTAATTCGTTACAGTGGCGGCCAATAAAATAGAATCACCCCTTAAAACTTGAGTTTTTTAACTTTTGGTAGCAGCTACCAAAAGTTAAAAAGCTCAAGTTTTAAGGGGTGATTCTATTTTATTGGCCGCCACTGTATGTACTAAACCCAGTATTTTTCATAAATATGCTGATGGTTGCTTTTATTACAAATCAAGTAAATTACAAAATTATGTTAAATGTGATAATAAAAACTGATACATGCTAAATTCCAAAATAGTATCGGTAATTCTATTACATATTCAAATGACACTTAAGCATTTAGTACTTATAGTACTAAAAGGTTTGAGTGGAAATTTATAAAACAAGATTAAAGGACACTGTAAGCTAATACATTGCATGTATCTTGCTTTACAATTAAAGATTTATAATAAGCATGAGTCACAATGTAATTTTTCATTTTGTACTAAAAAAGAATTTGAAAAATACTTATTTTTAGTACAAGTAAAATGTATTTTTTTTAATAAAAGGATGAAAAATTAATAGCACTTGTCATATTTTAAAAAAAAATGTTAAGTACTCTTTTACATAAGATTCTGAATAATCTTATCTTTAATAGATTTAGCACATGAATGTACTAAAATGAATTGTGAGAAAAAATTGTCGTTTCTTCATGGAAACGTTGAAAAAATCAACGGGAATTATTTATTACATAGATAGCTGAATTGTTTACAGATTTCTTTCGGGAATATATGCTCTAAAATTTGTACTAAAGTATACTAGGTTATTTCACAAAATTTGATTAAAAAAAAAATAAAGATAGAACACTCGCCCTACGTTGCATGTATTTAGGGTTTCAGTTTCCTCTAGGTTACTATATTTTGTTTATGGCAAAGGTATTCAAATCAGATTATTTGATTTTCATTATTATTTAATATGAGAAAACACACACATTTACCGTACACTGAGAAAAAAATGGGGGTGCGAATAACTTTTTTTCCTCATAGTTTTAACATTTTTTAGGTGTTAAAATATATCAACATTTTTTAATGTTAATTTTTACACCTTTTTAAGGGTAAAATAAACATGAAAAAGGGTAATTTTAACCCCTAATACACCTAAAAAGCCTCATATTTACACCGATTTCGGATCAATACTGCATGGTAAAATAAACATTTCCGGAATGTTATTTTAACTTTTTCGGATTTCTCTCAGTGTATAGAGAAAAACAACTCATGTCTAGACATCTCGCTTCTGAGAAGTCCAATTTGTTTTATAAAAACTACATAAATATCTGCTTCTAAGTATCTTTCTAAATCATTGGACTAACCCTTTGTGCGACATTGACTTTCTAAGGGTATTTTTCGCCTCTTTTACAACATCAAATAAAGGGTACAGTTCAAGAATGATGAAAAAGATTTCCTTTCCGTCTTACTTCCTCCCCATTAAATAACTCTATTCTTTTCATTGTATAGAGAGGGTACAGAGACACTTCTCTCCAGTTATACAAGAATCACCTTGAAAGATTATGCCAAGTCAATTATATAATGTCAACCATAAAATTATAATTCATTTTCTCATCCTCTTAATTCCATTTTTTCATTAATCCCCCACTCCTCTAGAATTTCATTTAGTACCACGTGAATTATTGACACTCTCATTTGGGAAGGAAAAATGAAATTTCTCTTATATTCCATACCTTTTCCCAATAAAAAAGAAAGAATCCACGAGACAATCACCCACAAGTTACAGGGAAAACTTTCAAGCGCGATGGAGAGAAAACCAATAAAGACATACATTCATCCCTCACACTCTGTCAATACTAATCAAGCAGCAATTTTGGAAATGTAATGAAAATTTTAAACCATGAAGTAGCGCATCCATACATATTGAAACTTTTGTGGGAGAAACTTTTTCCACAAATCCCCCCCGCCCTTCTCCTTTATATTAATTCTATAACAAAGAAAATATCTTGAAACATATAATGGGAAAATTTTCGCATTTACTCTCTTTGGTAAGGAGATAAATTTTCCCTTCTACAACAAAATATATTACTTCAATTTTGTGTCACAGTCAAGTGAAAAAGAGGAAATCACATTAAAAACTTTGCTATGTTCTTCTCAGAAAACTTTTAACTGCAAAATCAATTGAGATAGTAATTTTAGAAAAAATAAACAATGAAAATGCTATATTATTATCCTTTAGTGACATTTTCTATGAGAATTTTTCTTGTGGTAAAAAAAATTCAACCTTTGCTAACATTAAACTTGGTAAAACAAATGATGCAAAACTCCTTTTAGAACTTTTAAGATATTTATACAAAATTAGAAAAATTTATGCAATATTACACTATGCAACAAATTGACAAATTTGTTTGTCAGCAACTTTTGAAAAATCATATAAACTAAACTAAACTAAATATTAATGTACTAACAATGTTTCTAAGTTTGTTTTGAGTGATATTATTGAATATTCATTGAATATTGTGTTGATTCACGTTAGTAGTGATTTGTACATTTGATCTGAAGTGAGATTTGCCTTGTGAATTAGATTTTTCGTGTGAAAAATGGGAAATTTTGTAAAAGATTCACAAGTGAGGTGATACTCCTTATTTTGGACAGGTGTTTTTCTCACGAAATTTGGTGAAATTTTAGCTTTTGTGATGACTAGGTTGTATAAATGCTTCGAGAAACAAAGGAGCATCATCTCTACGAAAGAGATGTAGCGAGAAAAGCTTTAAAAGGCTCCCGGAAAGGCCAGGGAATGCGCAAATCCGAGCGTACTTGGAGTACCGAAGTCAACTCACTTTAATGAATGATATGGAAAGTTTCTGGGCTTCTCGTGACATTCTACGGTTCCCTTACATAAACAGGAAGAGGACTTGGTAAGATTGGTTCATTAAATGAAGAACAATGGGCATCCTGTTGAGGCGGATTAGCTGTCCAAATTTACAGTCAAGTTGTCCAAATTAATAACCAAGTTGTCCAAAATAAGAGTTAAATTCACCTCTACATATCAATTCATTTCCAAACGTATTAAAATTAATTTTATTAAAAACAAAGACAATAAACCCTTGCCAAGTTTCTAAACAACCCTTCTAAAAAGAGAGTAACAAAAAAAGTCAATTAGTATCGAAAATATCGCACTTCAAACTTGGAACGTCGATGCTTATAAGCAGACTGTCCAAAATTTTGAGCCTTTACCCTAATTAGTATTTTTTGAATTCTGCTTCTGTAAATTCAAACATAACAAAGTCGATCTTTTAGGGGGTCACTGAAAATTAAAAAATTGTTATCTGAATCCATCCGGTCAACCACAAATAAAAGTAATGCAAGTAATTTCTAATAAGTAGTAAACAATAACATATTCTGTGTGTTATGCCCTAGACACACTTGTAACTTAAGCCGAGAGATGGCTTTACGTAATTATAATCAAAATAATAATGAGTAAATTCCCATCAGTTTCCCACTAACTAAGCCGTTCCTCAGCTTAAGCCGAGAGACGGATTAGTCAGATATTGATGGAAATGTAATCTAATATCTAATCATTATTTTGATTAGAATTACGTATAGCCATCTCACGGATTCAGTCGAAAGTGTGTCTAGGGCATTACAGAAATAAAATTCTGAATAAAATATCAAAATTCGTTTTCTGCAATTTTATATAAGCAATAGCATAGTATTATATATTTTTTTTTAGTATTTAAGAAACAAGAAGGGAAAAAAAGTTTACGATGGAGAAATTCAAGTGATAAATTTAAGACTTTTATTGATTTTCGCTGCTTGGGGATATATAGGTAAAGAAACATGTTCTCTCTTCCATGAAAATAAAATTTTCCACTGCGTGGAGAGAATTTCATTTATGGAAGCTTTTTGAAAATATATATATATATTTTTTTTAAACCAGAAAATCTCCAGTATTGAATAATTTTTTGTAGCATAAGGATTAAAGTACTTCAAAAGCTCATCCAAGATAATCTTTCAGCATTTTCTCCTACAACTTATCACACAATTGAATTTCAGTGGGAAATCTTCAGGTATTCTCCAAGATACCGCACAGTGTGTTAATAAATTTGATAATATAGCTTATTATAATTTCATGTTGGGGTAAGGAAAGTCACTAAATTATCTCAATTTTACCTGATTCGCCTTGTTAATTTGTTTCTTAAGTCCTGCGAAAGCCATTTTTAATGCTGTGGTATTTTTTTTTGTTCTCACAACACCAGAGAATTCACTATGATCTCCTTAATTAACCACCCGCTGTGATTACAATTTTTCTCTATCTCCTGAAACTATGTTTTTTTTTAAGTCTCACTCGCTCTCCCGTCGAAGAGACTTTTTTTTGTGCGTTGATTCCTTGAGTATCTTGGTTGGTTGTATTTGATGACACGCTTGTGTCGCAGTCTGTCTCGTTTCCCTGCAAAGTACAAGACAGAATAAATAAGACATAAGAAGGCATTTAATAAAGAATTTTATATTGGCTAACAGCATGAAAAGAGGGTGCGAAAGAGTTATGGGAGAAAATCCTCGGTATCACTGGCAATCTTCTCTTGTAAGACTATCACAATTGTTGACTGACACTTAAATGAAAAATTTATTTCTACAAGTGCCACCAGAGGTCAAATGAATATGTATAATTGATTGGTCATATATTTTTACAATCTCTCTAAACAAATTATATCATTTCATTTTGCCATTCAACAGTTCATGCCTCAACATCTTGCCATTTGGTCTTTTTCTCTGTTTTGTTCTTCCGTGAATTTTTATTGCATGATTTTGTGAGGCCAAAAATCCCCAAAAACAAAAAAAAACATTGTCTGAATATGAGGAAAATAAGTTGAAAATAAGACTTTCTTATATCTGTAAAGCTCAATATCTCAAGTGCAGACGCGCCACAGTCATTTTCTTGTGGCTTTTCATCCGCCTTAATCGCCTTCCTCTTTCTGGCCATTTGGCCATAGTTTGCAACTCGTCAGAACAACAGTTCACAGTTATTGCAACAAAGTAGAACAGGGATGTGCAAGAACCGTTTGAAACCGAATAAACGTCAAAATAAGTTTGTTCAGGTAGCGTTTTGACCATTGACGCACAAGTTCCATTTGACGTTTGTTCGGTTTCAAACGGTTCTTGCACACTTCTGAAGTAGAAAATCCTAAAAATTTATCTAAAATAAAATATTTCTCACACGTGTTCCTAGAATATTAATCCTTTTGTCCAAAAATCGCTTTTTGAATTAAAGAAATTTCTCAAAAATAAACGACAAAGTAGGGGGAGGCTTTGATGTTTCGCATATACGCTACCATCAAACACTTCGTATTTCTTCCGTATTCCTTTATGAATTTCACATATGGCTATATATTTTAATAGCTACTCTTAAATCCCACCTCTCCTGATAAAATTGGGTGTGTAATCCTTTTTTCCTAGTTTCAGGAAGCAAAAATTAAAAACAGGTGCAAAACTGTAATTTTAATGTGTAATATTTTGTACAATTTTGCACAATTGATATCACTTTTTTGGAAAACTACTATCACAGGATGTAGAGGGGTTATTAGGGTTTAAATTTGTATAAAAACCTCTTGGAATGAAGAAGGCCGTTTTTGTGGGTGGAAAAAAATTCGCAAACTTGACCCTTATTCATCGATCGGATATTAAGAATTATTATGTATCGCATAGTGAATCTGGCAACACTATAATTTTAATGTTCTAACATAACCTCACTTGTGTGTTACGATTTTGATGAAAACATAAATTGAGTGATCTACTAAAAATCTTGTGATTCAATAAAAAAGGTAAGGAAATTGTGTTTAGTTTTGTGATAAAGATGCCACATTTAATTTGTTTTACAAAAGATGGAGAAACACACTGCAAAAAATAAAAAACGCAGCAGCATTGATGAAACAGTCATGCAGGAAGCTCTTCAGAAAGTTGTCCAAAAAAGGCTTAGCCTTAATAAAGCTGCCGTGGTTTTCAAAATCCCGATAAGCACACTGTTCTCGAGGCTTAAAAATGTGAGAAAAGAAATAGCTGATTCTCAGGAAGTGCCCTTGATGATGGGGTTGCAAAATAGGGAAATGGCTAATAAATATGCGGGAAGGCAAATTTTCAATATGCGACAAGAAAAAAACCTTGTTAATTATTTGTTGGCTTCCTCTAAGGTAAATTTTGGCCTCACCCTACAGCAAACCCGAGAACTGGCCTTCAGTTATGCAATCAGCATTGGTCAAGATGTTCCAGAAAGCTGGAAAACCAACAAGAGCGCTGGAAAAGCATGGGCCACTGGTTTTTTAAAAAGGCACAGGTGATATCCTAGACAGACTTAAACGGTTTGTTCATTTTTAATATTGACTTTAATTTTTCTAGTGAACTCTCGCTTCGAAAACCCGAAGCCACCTCTATGGCGAGAAACTGTGGTTTCACGCGAGCAAATATTCAAATATTTTTGGAAAATCTGGAAGAAATAATGGAAAGATATCATTTTGATCCTTCAAGGATCTTCAATCTCGATGAGACGGGACTGAGTACAGTCCTTCAGCCACCAAAAGTCATCGCCTCCAAAAAATCGAAGCAAGTTGGCAAATGCGTCACAGCAGAAAGGGGGGAAAGTATAACCATTTGCGCATTTGTCAATGCAGCAGGAGAAAGCTTCCCTCCAGTCTATCTCTTCCCTAGGAAAAGGAACCACCCTGAGTATATGGATGGTTGTCTTGAAGGATCTGTGGCCTTTTTTAATGAAAAAGGCTACATGGACGCGGCAATTTTCGTTAAAACACTTGAGCATTTTAAAGCTCATACAGCTGCATCCAAAGATAATGAAGTGCTCCTCATTCTGGATAATCACGGGTCACACCTGTCACTAGAAGCCATCAAGTACTGTAGGGACAACGGTATCCATATGGTGACTTTGCCGCCACACACGAGTCATCGCACTCAACCACTGGACCTAACAGTATTTGGCCCCTTCAAAATGTTTTGCGCCAGGGCATTTGATTCATGGATGTCAGCTGGTAGTGGGAACAGGATAAATCTTCACAATATCGTCAGAATTTCTAAGGAACCTCTCCAAAAATGCATGTCATCCAAAAATATCAAAGCTGGCTTCATGAAAAGTGGTATTTATCCAATGGACAGCTCCAAACTTCTCGAATTTTTTGAGACACCTGAAGCCGCTTCTTCATCGACAAAAGTTTCTTGCACAGTATTGGAAGATAATTCTGAAACAATAAAATCACCACCATTTCCAAGGGCAATGAATTCTACTACCATTACATCAGAAGAGACCGATAACCAGGATATCATTCCCCAAGACTCAATGTTACCAGTGACCATCCAAGAGACCAGTTCTCAAATAAATATCTCACTAGAGGCCAGTTTCCACGAGAACGTTTCCCATGATATTACACCACAAGACTTCAGTTCACATGAGACCACTTTCCAAGAGGATATGTCTCAGATGTGTTTCCAAGACTTGATTGTGGAGGAGAGTATCAGCCACGAGAACATCTTTGAAGATCAGAACCTAAATTCACCTGATAATCAAGCTCTTGATCTGTCTGTATCAACCCGGAATCAGGAATTACGAGGCGATAATCGCAGAATTCTGGCCTTCGTTCCCATCTCTAATGTTCCATTGGATCTCTCCTTGAGCTCCTCTAATACATTCGCTAAGCCACATGCATCCCAGCTCCGATTTGGTGGGTTGGAAATAATTCGACCATTGCCAACCCCATCGACGTCAAAGACAAAGCAAAGCAGAGGTATGACATCTACCATTGCTACTTCATCTCCTGAGTTGAAGAAAAAAGAAGATTTGGAGATAAGTAAACGTGTTAAGCAGGAGAATAAGAGGAACAGAGAAGAAAAGAAGAATCAGGGAAGAAGCACAGCGGAAACTGGCAAAAGAAAAATCCTTCCTGAAATGGATGTGCTGATTCCAGAGAAAAAGAAAAGGGGTAGGCCCCGTAAAGTGCTACCTGTATCTGATGCTTGAAACTAAGGTCATGAGAATTGATTTGAAATTAGAGGGAATTATAATGGGGATCCTATGAAAAGTGTGCTGCCTATGAAGTTTGTACCTGAAGTCATGAGAATTGATTTGATTATAGAAGTCATAAATGAAACAAAACTGAAATAGAAATTATGTTTTATGTATAAAATTCAAGAGATAGTGTCGGAAGGGATTTGATTCTGAACACACTTCGAATATAACCAATAATTAAACTTGTTTTACATCTGGTTTTCCAAGTCACACCTTGCTGATAGTAGAAAATACTTTGGCTTGCATATTATATACAATTTCGTTGTCATTACTATTACAATAAAATTCACGAGCTTCCACGTAGGTTTAGCTAAATATATCCATTGTCACAGTCTAGACAGGTTTCTATGAGAACTGAAAATTCTGTTTCTTCTATATCCGTTTCTGTCTCTCCATGAGTTTTCATTTGCGTTGATATACTTCTTCATTCTCGAAACTGTAATCTTCGGTTCCGCAGATTAGATACTCCAGCTTCTTATGATGCAATTTACAATATTCCTCCCAGTGACATATGCTCTGTAATTTGATAAGTGACAATCACAAGTAATTTCATTCCTCATATATATCCGGTTCCATCTTGGCCACAGTAGACACCAACACTTTCATTGCGTCCGGAAGAGTATAATAGAGTTGGAATACAACTGTAATCCTTGGGGGAATTTGAAGTAGTTATATTTGTTTTGTCAAATACAATCCATCAGTACTTCCCATCATTAGTTTGGAGTTTCTTCCACATTTTTAATAGCACGATACTAAACTTCAGTTTATGATGCATTTGTACCATTCCTTAGGCATTGTGTCCGGGTGTATTCCTTTAAGTATTTCTATTCATCACCCTTCAAGAGAATTCCCTGAAGAATCTTCATTAACTTCTGTTTATGTAGCTATTATGATTTGACTGGTTATACAATTTTCTATCGCCTCAAATTCCGCAGAATGTCACATTCATCTCAATCAATCTTTATTTTCATCTCGCAGTCACATCATAAACTGAGCTTCACGTCCACTATTTCAATTTCACCTTTACTTTTACTTCCAATTAGAATTTTCCTACACTGTAATCTTTCTACTATGAAAATTTGTTGACTTGTGAAAGCGAAAAGCAGGAATTTCCATGAGAATGTTTTTATTTCCCGGACGTCAAGATACAACATAACCTTCAAATTTCCACATACATTTTGGGGTTGCCAAAGTGACACTTTCATGGAATTTGAAGATCAAAGAAAGAAAATGGTTTCCTCAGTGTATAAAATTATACCTTTTACAAATCTTCATAAAAGTGATATTAAAAGATATTATTCCTCACATAAACTATTTAATCAGATAGACTAGAGTTCCGTCTAAACAATGATGTGTAACTTTTAGTGTCGGGTGCAAAATTTACGGTGAAAATGGGACGTTTTTGAGTGATGTAAATTTGTATGCGAAAATAGAAACTTGATTCAACTATCGGACAAATCGTCATTAAATTTTCATTTTTTTCTAGAGAAAAATGTGAGGATTTTCCAGGATTTTGTGAGATAGGATTTTGAACCTAGTAAGTAAGAGAGTTTTTTGGCATAATTGGTGAATTGATACGGTTCGTGTGGTAGTCAGAAAAAAATACTTAAGTTGGACATCATTTTTATATGCGAAACATCAAAGCCTCCCCCTACTCCAATTTCTTTTTCTAAATAAAAAGAAAAATAGGGATGTGGGCGTTGAAAGAATCACAGCTATCGTAAGACAAATCAGTTCTTGTTATGGGCTTTTTTTTTCTCGACGCCTCCTCCAGAGCATCTGGTTCTATTTTTTTTTTATTCTCTAATTTCATCCTCTAATACGATAGCAAACAATATCATTCGAACAGGAAAATATTTCATTGTAGGAGAAGAAATATAAAAATAGATCATCTTTTATTGAGACAGACTTATGTATTGTGGGGGCATTTAAGTCGGCAAATTGGCGACGTTTTATTGCTTTGCAAAATATTCCTAGTCAAGAAGACAATATCCTGAGTGGAAACACTTTAACATATCAGAGAAATTTCTTTCGAATTGTATACAATAAAATGATAATGATTATTTAAATATACGAAAGCCAAACGGTTACAGACAGCGAACTTTAGGATCATCAGAGACTTCCATAAGTTGACCTTAAGCCCAAAATAGACACAGGGATTGGCTTAGGGATCAGCCCGAAAAATTAGGATTGATGTCAATACTCTCACGGATCAGCCCATAATTTGGAGGATCAGGCTGATCTTCTAAATTCATGAGGTCTAGTTAAATTACGGGGATTAGGCAACATCAGCGCAAAAAACCAGTGAACATAAAAAGCACCACTTTGGGGGTTTTTGGGTGCTTTTGAAATGTCAATTGGGTGAAAAAGCATGGAGAGTAATGGTACGCAATGTCGCAAAATCGTAAAATGCATTAAGATTGGAGTAATGAGAAAGTCAGAGTGCTCCTTTCTGTACGAAAAATCCACTTATTGCACTTAAGAAGTCTTTCAGCAATCAAAGTGTGGAGATTTAATAGAAATTTACGCAAAAAACGCTAATCCTTGATTCTAAATCCTCAGTGTATGATAGTTTGGGCTGATCCTTTACCGCCAAATTTTACGAGCTGAGTATTCTCTAGGATCAGCCTGTGTCTATTTTCGGCATTAGGATAAGGAACATGACCTTCATTGTTGTTCCCGTTGATCCCTTTCCAATACTTTGATGAATATCTTATATAAGTGTATGGTGTGATTAGAGGATGGTGGGGCAGTTTCAATTTTTGCATATTTTTCTTATGCTTCTTAAATGAATGGGATAAACCTTTATATTACTAAAGCGTTCTAGTATCTCAAGTGTTTAACAAACCCACAATTTTATTTCCTATAAATTCTTATTTATATCTTATCTTTTATTTATCTTATTTATATTTTTTGGATTTTGATATAAAAATATATCAAAATCCAATTTGCAATTTAGGGCTGAAGCTGCCCCTCCACCCACCATTCGAACATTTTTCAAAGTACGCAAATGACCTTGAATTATCTCTTCCAATGATATCTCAAGGTCGAATCCTAAAAATTTCTTGCGAGTGTATTTCTTTACCTATTCAGGCACTTTTTAACTTACAATGTTCTACAATGTCAGTGACACTCTATTCATTAAAAGTTTTACTTTGATCAGTAAAGGGGTGGCAAAGCGTTCCATGCTTTGCGAAGTGCACGAACTCGTGACTTAGATGGTATACGTCAAAAGTACTTTCGCATCATATATCAAAGTTCTCATCATCGCCTATATATCAAAGTTCTTTATTGGTTCAAATCCTAAAGAAGCTTTTTTAAGAGTAGTGTTCACGAGTTCAAGGATTTCACCGATATTTCCCACAATTTCATCTTAAGTTTGCTCACAACCGATTTATAAATTACACAAAACATCGTTCAGAATAACTTAGGAATAACATAATTGAATTTCAGATAAAAATTAAGTATCGGTTATAAACTGGTTCATTATCAGTTCCATTAGGAACTGCAAGACCTTTCCAACGAGACCGAACATGATACCATTCGGGTGAGAAACACGCTCTCCTAGAGCTTTTTTAACCTTTAACCTTGAAAACACATTATTACGAATGACTCAACAGTGTTTTCGTAAGCGGACGAAATGTTCGCCTGAACAACCTCTAAACATAACCGAAAATGAGAAAAAAATCGCACGACGCGTTTTCGAGCAATCCCAAAAAACATTATTTTGGAATGGAAGGGGAAGGGTTAGAAATGTTGGGCATGTTAATGGTCCCAGGGTGGACTTATGAGAGGTTTCCCAACCCCAAGTCTCTATCTCAAATCCTTAGGGCTCTAGACGAGATAACGGCCAAACGGGCAAACTGCGTGACATCATTTCTCAGAAATTGTCTGAAACGTGAAGATATGTTGGGAAAAGTGGTCCTCGAGAAGTGAAAGGAGGGAATGATGGAGGTAAAAAAATCGAAGGATTATGTAGGATAGTCAATAGATGGCGCAATCCGCGCGAAAAAAGGAAGAGCGACAAGAGAGGAGTTTAGTTCAAGACGAACCGCGACGCAATCAAGATTATAAAATTGATGAGTGAAATTATACAATTTTATTCCCTCCTATCAAAAAACTCTATATATACTGCTTTCTCTGTGAAGTTCGAGTAATAAATAATTCAATCTAATTAGTATTTACATTAGAACTTTTAAAGCAATTAAATTTAAAGGGGGTGGGAAAGTTTTACGAAGAAAAGTTTTTTTTTAGATTCATTTGCCTATAAACTATATAAAACTTAACTTCGGTTATGATAAAAATATACAGAACATTTCTCATATATTAATTTATTTCCTAAAAACATCCATTTATGAAACTGCCCCATCTTTCCCTATATAATGTTTGACAAAAAAAAATAATAAAGAAAATTTGATTTGTCTTACAACTCTCTGAGTTTCTAATTGTATTAAATTAAACTCATATTTGTACCTATTTAAAATTTTCCACCTTTAGGGTAAATTTAATTTTATCTTTCTGATTATGACAAGTACAACTTTCTGATTAAATTATTCTCTCAAAGTATGTAAGAAGCTTTTTATACTTGATGCTGTCTTTATGTTTGAAGATAGGCCAATGATAAAATCCGCAAAATTCTGTTACCAATATCATCTTCTCCCACACACAAGGACTATGAACCTTTGGCGTGGGTGTCCTTCCCTAGTAATAATAATTCGCAAGCCAAAAACCTATCCACCAACGCACGATGTAACATGATGAAAATGATTTCCAGAAATAATTGGAATGATTACGAAGAAAACTTTAACTTCATAGGGATTGGAAGGCTCTATTGAAACTACCCCAAAATTGCTAGCCCATAGATATTTCAATTTATCGAGAAAATATGATTTGAACTGAGGATATTAAAGCCAGTCCCTTGATTCTGCAATATTCTATTACTTTCGATAATTCAGTACGGAAAATCATTCACACAAACTCTATCTGCAACAATTTACAGCTTAAATTAAAATTGATGTGGGACTTAATTACTACAAACGAGAATTGCACACATTTTGAGAATGATTTGCACAAATTTGTGTAAAATTATCAGCAATAATCATCATTTTCTATAAGGATACGTTGCGTTAGTTAGCAACGTCATTGATTAAATCCCGTCACCAAAGTGATGTTCTCAGAAATTTGTCGTAGCGTTTGTATAATAAAATTATCATATATAGTTTCAATTTTCCTAGAATTTTTAATTAACTTGAATTAAAAGAGATATATAAAACATTCCATCAATAGGGATTCTTTGAAATCGAAAAAAAACTGATGAATATGCAAATTGATAAACCAACGTATATTTCGAAAAATTTTGTAAATGCAACTCCTAAGTTTATTACGAAGAGAAATATTCCAATATTTCTATAGGGTAATTAAATACATTAATTTGTAATTAATTTCAAGTTCACTTTATCTTTGTTGTTGATTTATTATAAGAACAACAAAGTACATAAAAATAATGCAATCAATTGAGTGGAAAAAGCTTCCCATTAAATAGTAGGGGAAAGTGACCATGCTTGATACTGTAAAATGATGTCCAAGGTTTGTGATTTTTTTCTGATTAACACACAAACCGAAGCGATTCTTCACTATGACAAAAAAATGTCTCACAAATTAGGTTCATAATCCCACCTCAAATAGTTCCTGGAAATCCTTAGATTTTCCTCAAGAAGAAAATGAAAATTCAGTGGCGATTTTTATACAAGTTGGGTCTCGGGCCTTCCTGTATAATAATTGATGCGACAATTCGGAGGCCCATTTTCACTGTAAAAATTTCACCGGATACAAAAAATTGCACATCAATGTTTAGACAGAACTCTAATCTATCTGCTAAAATTGTTTGTACGACTAGTTATTAGTTTTAAAATCATTTTTATGTAGTTTTTCTAAGCCGTGTTTTTATGACATTAGGGCACTAGCGAAAGCCATTTTTCCACTTTGAGTTCATGAAAATGTCGCTCTGGCAATCCTAAAATTTTGGCAACAGGAATTGAAGGTTATATCAATTGACATAGGAAAACAAAAACATCTTGGTGAATAATTTCGTGGAAATTCCTGATTTCTCCAAATTTTCCCGAGTTATTAAGTTTTTAAGTTAATACGTGACTGGAGACACTTGCAATAGGAAGACCACGTCAGTTCCACGTTCCGCCGTTTCTCAGCAAAACCGGTTGTCCTCGAGAAACTTCTTTGGAGACACACCACTGAAAATTCCCCATCCCGACAGATTAAGGTTTATCGGATGAACAGGACCCCGAGTAAGCATGTTGTAAGACTATGAGGGGCAGTTAAGCGTCTTAATTGCTTGTCTATTGGTCTAGATCCAGAAGGAATCGTGTCTGCTAAGACATCCGAACATTGTGGGCTTCAGGAGGGCATATAAACGCGCCAAGATGAGCGAAATATCCTTGCCCTGGAGATATGTGATTCTTCTATAGGTGATCTTCTGGAGAAAAGAGATTGTAGATTAGATAGAATACGTGCTATATTGAAAGAAATTAACAGATCCCTTTTGGATATTGCATCGGCATATAGGATGAGAATATTCACGAGGATAAAGTCAGATGGTAAAGAAGAGTGTTGAAATGTGTAAACTTAATGAGCATCCTGAGCAGAAGTAAGTGATCTCTCAGCTCAAGTCTTTGATGAGGAGTACTCTCTGATTGGTAGTGCAAGTGATATCTTCAGTTACGAACTGGTGATCTATCTACGAAACTGGTGCTTTGTTGGTGCTTTTGCATATCTTCGCAATGGATCTCAAGATTAGTGAATTTGGTATGCGAGTGGGATATCACCCTACTGCCGGAAACCATTGAGCTCTCCGTGGAATATAATGATTTCGTTGGAATTTCCTGCATGCACTGTTGACCCTCCGCAAGATCGCCGAACAACACAGTTTATCCAAAAAATGCATTATATTTAGTACATTTTTAGTTTATTGAATTATTAACAAAATTCTCCTTAATGCACTTATTTTCCTCCATGCGGTTATTTCATCTCCATCTCCTCCTTCCTGTGGAATTCTGTGGTCCTGTGAATAGTGTCGTGATTCCAAACTTCTGCACTGTTTTGAGGAACTTGGGGGGCTCGGTAACAGTTTAAGGACTGTTTGGGTCTGGCATTTTATATGATAAATTTGTAGAGCAACCGATAAGTCAAGAGCTTCATCATCATCTCTATAATCTTCGCCCTTGTCTCCTCTGTGACACCTCATCTTCTTCATTGCTCTCTTAGACCACTACTTCATCTTGTCGACTAACCTCTTCAACTATCGCATCTTCAGTACTTGCCTCCTGCATCATTTCGGGATTGGTTTGCGAATTATCGCATCTTGCGGAACGATTTTTGCAAAAGAATCTGTGGAAGAAATTAACAAGGAAGCGGTATTCCAAAGGCTGAAGCGTCCTTAATTCTCAGCCTGCCTTGGAGAATTTCCTGAAGAGGTGTCAGCATGATTGCCTCATCGGTAGTGCTGCGTTTTCTGCCTTTTGTTTGTTTTTCTCCATTTCTGCATAAATAAATGAAATAGAATGTTTTTTTTTATTTCTAAACTAATTACAATAAACTTACCTTACTTTGTATAACTATTTTTCACAACCTTTTTACGGACAATCTTTTTTCTTTGACGCGAAAAACAATAACATAAAAGTGAGATTATGTAGACAATACTCAAAAATCAGTTGTAAGCTGTAAGAGTTTATGAACGATGTGATTCTTTCAGTGCATATGCGGTTTGTACACACAAAAGAATTGTTTTTATGCAAAAATTATGAGAATTTGCTTTCATAATTACTCAACTGATGCCTAATAGAATCAGATTACTTTTGTTAATCGGCTTTAAGTGTTTTACTTAGTAATTTCTAGTTGTCGATAAAATTGAAGGATTACAATAGATGTGATTATGAAAGAATAACATCTAATGGTAGAGTTGCCACATATAAATTATCATTCAGGGACTTTTCTTAAAATACAGGATGGACAGAGGTCGAATTTATGAATTTGACATCACCCACAAAACAGTGTCCACCAAGTAAAAATATTTTTACATAAATATTAATACTGATCAACCCTCTATGTGCCTATGATAGTAGATTTCCTGAACAGTGACGTTAATTAAGAAAAAACTTATGAAATATCATGTATCGAAATTACAGTTTTGGACCTATTTTTGATTTTTGCTTCCTGAACCTAGGAAAAAAGAGCTAGGATCCTATTTTTTTTAGGAAATATGTGGCTCAGGACCAGCTACTGAAATATATTGCCACGAGTCACAATAATTGATTAACATAGGAAAAAATTAGTTATTATCAAGCTTGGATCGTATCAAGCATGGTCACTTTCCCCTAAGTATTTTTTTATGTTAATAATTGATTTATTGTCGACTATACTTTAAAGTAACTTTACCATTTTGAAGAGATCAAATAAAACATTCTAGCTTATTTAAAATTTAATTTGCTTCAAGCGAAGTTCAATTGAATAAGAGTCAAACATTCAAGTCAATCAAAGCTCAATTTTAGGACTTGAAATATTTAATGACATTCAATACTGCTGTATAATTTAAATGTTTCATCTAAACAGACAATGAAAGTTAGTAAAATTGTTTTTTATTTATTGTTTTTACGTTCGTAAACACACAGAAAAAAATTCGCAATGCCCAGAGCACAATAACTTTTATTTTGTAAATATGTTTTTGAAATTTCAATGAGAGTGAATGAGATGTAGATCTAGTCATCTCGCTCTCTCTCTCATAGGAAATTTTGAAAACATGTTTACAAACAAAACTTATTGTGCGTTGGTCATAAAAATTTGCCATTTGTTCGTAAAGTTTTGTCGGACAAACAAAGAAGTACGTGCAAATATTTGTAAAGGAACAAAATCCTCGTCAAGTACTCAAGTTACGATCAATGTTTATGAGAAATTACAAACTTTTACGAACTTGTTTGTGGGTTATACGATTTACGAGTAATTCGTTAGTCTCAAGTAGGAATTCACAAAAATTTGTATCATTTTATGAAGGATATTTTTCTGTGTATGCAATTTAATTGATTTTCGGATATTTTTGTAAACTGTCGCCAAGCAAATATTTTGTCCATGGACACATATGATTAGAAAAATCTTAATTTTGGGTTTTTTGAAGTTCAAGTTCAACCACCGTGGAAGACATATTTCTCAACTGATTTGCTTAAATTTGGTTTATTTCGCAAGACTTGAAAATTATAAACCGACTTTATCAGTCTCAACTGAAAAATAATATTATCAATAACTTTAACTCATTCCTTCAAACAAATTTTTAAAGTAAAATGTTGTTTTTCACAGCAAATGTCTATTAAGATTAGTCGAAGGAAATGAGCAAAGGCATACAAAAATGCGCATTTTTTAACTATATTTATATTTTGAATTGGTTTTTGTGAATTAAGGGTTATTTTTAAAGATTGCCATCAGTGATCTAATTTTTTCTAGCGAACATTTTTCAAAGTCAAAAAATAAATATCTCGAAAGAGCATATTTTTAGACCTGGGAGTCCTGGCAGTAATTTGAATGAATTAAAGAAGTATTTGATCCCAAACCAGTCAGAGCCTAAATAAACCGATAATTTGGTATACTTAACGAAAAAAATTGCTTAGCGGGAAAGTGGGGCACCTTTGAAATCGGGTAACTTCGAAATTGAACTTTTTCTTCCCATTTTTAAAAGGGAAGCTAATTATAATGTAATTTAGATTCAAATTGATTAGTGGAGCGAAATTGTATGTATTACGGTAAGGTCCAGTTCCATTTAATATAATAATAAAAGAAAAACCCCAATTTTAAAACTACCCCAATACAGAGATGCCCTACTTTCTTCTATACATTAAGTATAAATTCTAAGCTATTTATTTGTAAAAACGTTAATCTTGAAAACTCGGCAAACCAATTTTTAAGCTCAAGAATTCCCTTAAAACTTAAAAAAATAAATTGAATAACCTTTAGACTACTCTAAAATTGTATAACTATTAAATTATTAATAATTTATGAATGTTAAATTTTCCAAATTGTTATGTCCTACACATTCCACGCTGTCCGACTCTTCAATGTTTACTTAAAAAAAGGTGGCGAAGAGAATGAGAATAAAAAAAATAAGCGAAAAAGAATAAGAATTGAATTTCAACGACGTTCGATAGACTTCATAAGACTATGGCAGATATACTGAAGCTACAACTACAACTGTCAAAAGACCAATCATAATGATTTTTTCAACGCAAAAAATTTGGCAGTTGTTGACCTCTCTTAATCATATTTGATCATATTTCCCGCTCAAAATAGCTTCGCAGTAATAAACAGAAATATGTTTTTATGAGTAATACAGAATGGTTACAAATCAAAGCATTTTATCTTCCTTATGTACTCTTAAAGTAACAATATATTACAAAGTTTATTTTTCAATTTCAGAATAAAAATAATTTGTAAATCAATGAAATTTATTTCGGATTATTATAAAGAGTTTAATTTTACTTTTTTTTATATAAATAACTCATCTTTGAGTGAATACATAGAAATTAATATACAGTGCCCAGCAAAAGTGAACCAATGTTTTGCAATTCTGTATAAAAAATTTAATATTTCACGATCTAATTCCTATATCACCTTTAACTTTTTTTCCTTGAATGCTCTATTCTAAAGCTACTAAATGAACCTTATAAGAATTTTTGAGAAAAGTACAAAAATCTTTTTAGAACCTTTTACAAAGAGGATGGATTGGGTCACTTTTGCCGGTAGTGTCTAAATGATACATTTTGATCCTAAATTTTACTTTACGAACGATTAACGTAAATTAGGATGCAGCGGATGCAGTATAATGGCTCCCGAATTATATAAGTTCTATTTGCATGATATTATCTATGTTTTTTCACTTATAACTCTAATAAAGAAATGTCGAACCAAATAACCACATATATAGAGAAAATTTATTTAAAAAAAAATACATTTTACTTTACAAAATGGTTACTAAACATGGCGTAGGTCATATGTTAGTAATTAGATTAATCATCCATGCCCTATCCTGCTTTAAAATTAACAAATTAACAAAAATAAGAAGAAGATCAATTAGTCAAAAATTCACTTTCAACGAAGACTAGGCAGTTGCCTAGCTTATAAAATCGATCAAAACCAGTAGTCTACCTAAATATCCATTTTAGGACAGATCGATAAGCCATGACCTATTCGATTTAAAAACATATATAGAATGTATATAGGATGCATCCGCTGCATCCTAATTTACGTTAATCGTTCGTAAAGTAAAATTTAGGATCAAAATGTATCATTTAGACACTACCGGCAAAAGTGACCCAATGCATGCTCTTTGTAAAAGGTTTTAAAAAAAATTTTGTACTTTTCTCAAAAAATCCTTATAGGGCTCATTTAGTAGCTTTAGAATAAAGCATTCAAGGAAAAAAAAGTTGAAAGTGATAGGGTAAGTGTGCCAAATTTCGGCATAGTTGCATGCAAGCGCCAAAGTTTCAAATTTTAAATGTAATATTTTTAAAACAAATTGATTTTTTTTTATTCTTTCTTCTGAAAGAGTGTTGCTTGGAAACTTGTTAACAATTTATCGTCTTTATTTTCTTTAAAATCATTCTTATTACATTTTAAAATGAATAAAAATGTAAACATAGCTTTGGTCCCCTTTTTCGACCACCTTTATTCTCATAGTTCCTTGCCCTTCGGGATTTCTTCCAATGTCTGTTTCACGTAATCTCGTTTGTCGAAATTACATTTTCTGTTTTTCTTTTGCATTGTATAATCTATAGAGTATACAAAAACTAAAACTTCATGGAAATTCGAGGAATAAAAAAGGTGGCCGGAATTGCAAGCTGATCGGAATTTGGCACACTTACCCTATAGGAATTCAATCATGAAAAATTAAATTTTTTTATACAGAATTGCAAAACATTGGGTCACTTTTGCCGGGCACTGTAATATACATTAGTTAAATTTCTGTAACAATATACGTAATATAGTTAAATCGTAATGTAATATGACTCATCAAGAGTCTTTTGTCATTTGCTACCCTTCCTACACTCACTCAGAAGATCCAACAATTCCTTCAAAGGGAGATGAAAAATTAATCGATTGTCAGTTTAATGTCTGTTGTACAATTCCTCAAATTCCTTTTGTTAACACTGATTGTTCAACATATACAGAATTTACTGTACAAGACAGATACATAAGTCTATTGGTGTAGAACTACTATTGAAAATCAATGAATGAAAACTTTAGTAGACGTGATGATGGGCGAGTAATTTGATCATACGATTAATTATTGTTATCTAAATTGTGCCTTGTTTGGGGGAAATATCAATTTTATCATCATAATGGCCAATACGTGGTATGACATAAAATTTTGAGAATTTCTCTATAAAATTCATCAAAAAAACTAATTGAAAAAATAAATTCGCACGGAATTTCTATTTTAAGGTAATTGGCAAAATTTCAACAGGAGGTAGATATTTTTCAAATAAGAAATCTCCTCGTGAAAGGAATTTTTGAGATATTTCACAGAGATTTTCTCCTTTCAGTGTATAGAGCAGAGGGTTTATATAGGAAGGAGTCGTCCACTCTGTATCGATTCAATGCCACTAATCCACATGGAAAATTTAGGTCAATTTACTAAGAGTCTTTCTTACCCATTTGGGAAAAGTAACAATATAATATTCAATACTCGATGGCGATTGATGATGCCTATATGGAATATTCAATCCTTTCTTTGTAAAATATATAAGAATATTCATTTTTCTCCCATTGCCCATGTAATTGAGAGTATCCACTTCATCTTTAGAATTTTCTTATAAGAGAACCTTCTCTATAATCCTTCACGGTAGAAGAGTCTTTTCTATCTCTTCCTTTTTTTTACTATTCTTCTTCTCTTTATGGATGGAGCCACAGTGTCTGGCCTCAAAATCATGGAAAAATTAATAGTGAAATCAACATTGAGAGAGATTCTGCGTCTCATAGAGGAATTTTCCACAATTTTAGGCTTTCACCATCATCCTTTGGTGTATTATTTGTGGAAAAAATCATTTTCACGTCCTTTAACTTGACCTACAGAGATACTACGCTAGTAAATATACATAAATTGACATTCAACATCAACGCACAATGGTTAACTTTTCCTCTCTTGCGCATATTTTCCCCGCAATATACACACGCACAAAATGTGCCCTACATTTTTCCCTCATTCAACCTATTCCCTTCCCCATCCCCACACGAAAAAAAAAATTAAAACAGAATTAGAGAAATTTTCCACGACCATGAAAATGTCATAAAATAGAGAAATATCTCCATACGTGAAATGAATATTAATTGAGATGAAATGATTTTGATGGGATGAAAAGGGATTACATTCCACATTATAATTTTCCAGTTTCACCCAATATTTTGGCGCATCGTTCTTTGCTTTTATTTTCGGAAGTGTTCCATATTTGGAATGATACTGTTCACCATGAAAATTCTATCCCTCACCAAAAAAAAAAATGCTGTGCTAAATGGAATAAAATAAACCCCACATGAACCAATCGATTTAAACCTTTTTGTACCAAAATACCAATTTCTTTTTTTAAATGTTTATTGGTGAACACAGCAATTTCTGCTTCTGCAGAGGAATATTATATGAACAACAAAAATTCACCATTTGTTCTTTCTTACAGCATTTGTAGCCCTGTGATAAGAAAAT
This sequence comes from Phlebotomus papatasi, assembly GCF_024763615.1. Classification (NCBI taxonomy): domain Eukaryota; kingdom Metazoa; phylum Arthropoda; class Insecta; order Diptera; family Psychodidae; genus Phlebotomus; species Phlebotomus papatasi. The sequence continues at coordinate 33,569,108 of NC_077223.1, read as the reverse complement.
GTATTTTCGCACTTGCTCGCGATAAGAAACAACACTGTGAGCTTCCTCTTTCGCACCCACTGATTTCAGACAATTTATCAAGTTACTCTACCAAGTTGCTGGGGGATCTTGAGTGAATTAACAAGATTTGTTTTGGTTAGAAGAAAAAAAATATAATAGTAATTCCAAGGAGATTAATATCTTGTAGAAATCTTCTATCTATCAACATTTAATAACTCATAATTCAATTTATACAAAATGAATTATGCAATATTTGCGTGATTTTTCATTGAAGAGCTTTAGGGGGAGGCTTTGAACTTTCGCATACAAAAATGATGTTCAAGTTCAGTGATTTTTTCTGACTACCATGCAAACTGTATGGATTCTCCAACTATGCCAAAAAAATGTCTTACTTATAAGGTTTATAATCCCACCAAACAAAATTCCAGGAAATCCTTAGATTTTCCTCCAGAGGAAAATGAAAATTTAATGGCGATTTATCCGATAGATGAATCAAGTTTCTATTATCGCACACGATTCACGCCATCATTGAACACCCCATTTTCACCGTAAATTTTGCACCGGACACTAAAAGTTGCACATCATTGTTTAAAGGGAACTCTAATCTACTTGATTAAACCATTTTTATATAGAATAAAACATTTTAATATCACTTTTTTGGAACTTTTCTGAGAGATGTTTTATTGACATTAAAAACCATTTTTTTGATTGGTTCTACGAGAATTTCACTCCGGAAACGGTTAAATCTGATGAATACTTTCTTAAAAAGTCCAAATATCACCAAATTTACACGAATCAATAAGTTTTTAAAGCTAAAAATTGACTAAAACTCTGCAAGCGAGAAGACCACACAAGATTCCACCATTCCTCCACGGAGCCGGATATGCACAAAAACGTTTGAATGCGCATCATTGAAGATTTCTCTGTTCCTGCAGCTGCAGGAATCGGGATTTAGCACAGATATTGAGCTTCAGCAGGTGAACAAGCTAAAATTTTCACAAAACAGCTTCTCACGGACAATTTCTTTTCTTTGTCATGCAAAACAACACAATAGTGAGGTTATGTCAAAGATTGTCAAAAACCAGTTGTAAACTGTATGAGCTTATTGCAGATGTGATTCTTTCATTGCACATTCAGTTTGTGCAAGCTTGAAAAATATTTTTATATCAAAGAAATGCAAAATTGCTTAATAATTACTCAACTGCAGCCTATTTGAGTCAAATTACTTCTTGTTTATCAACTTTACGATTTTTAAGTTTTCCTTTTTAGTGGTGGATCAAATCGGTAGATTACAATAGATGTGAATATGAGGGATCGTATCTAAAATGAAGTTTCCTGGAAAATATCTGAAAGAAGCAGTCTTCTATGTGCGATCGATGAATCTGAGTCAAGTTTGTGAATTTTGTTCCACCCACAAAAAGTGCCTGTTCAGCCTAAAAGATTATTACATAAATCTGATTCCTAATAACCCTTCTACCCTTTGTGATAGTAGTTTTTCAGAAAAGTGATATTAATTCTGCACAATCGTATGAAATATTGCACAGCAAAATTACAGTTTTTGACCTGTTTTTATTTTTTGTTTCCTGAAACTAGGAAAAAAGGATTAGACTCTCAATTTTTTCAGGAAAGATGGGATTTAAGGTTAGCTATTACAATATATAGCCATATGTGAGATTCATAAAGGAATATGGGAGAAATATGAAGTGTCTGAAGGTAGCGTATGTGCGAACGATCAAAGCCTCCCCCTATACTTTTCACGTAGCTCATAAGATGTTTAAGAGGTCAATCAATCAAGATTATAATATTAGTATATAGCAATCTGTTTAGGAATAAGCCTTAGAGAATTTTTAAGTAAATGAAGATTTTTTTTTACAATTCTTATATGGTATAATCCTTTATTTAATAGATAGAAGAGCTACTGAACTTTCAGAATACTCAAATTTACGATTGCGATGCTATCAAACAAGTTTGTTTGGCAGTTAAATTCATGACGTAAATCATTGTGCCCATGAAAACGAACACACCGCAAAGTTTCCTAACACTCCGCCTTTTATTATTTTTATAATTAGTAATTCAAAATTGCTCTGAACCGATTATAATGAATCACCTTAAAATTTACCTAAAATATTGTTGGTAATTACCAATAAAGTATCAGTTTAAAATTTCCCAGGTTTCAAAGACCTCTCAACCAAGTTTTTTTTACCTTTTTAGACCTTAACCCTCTGACTGATAGTTTAATGTGCAAAAAACTAGTTAAATAATTTTGTCTAGAGTAATGAATGGTCATATAAACTCAAAAAACCATGCATTTTTCTCATTATCTCTTTTCGTTTGGGCGCCAAGTGAGAAAAGGTAAAGACCGTCTGGAGACGGTCAAATCTGTTTAAAGGTATCAAAAGACTGAAATGTCTTTATTGAAAAATAGTGAACAAATAGTAAAATAAATCATTTTTATGGATGAACGTTCTGAGATTATATAACAATTATAATTTTTTAGGAAAGAAAAAGAAACGTTTAGAATTTTTAGAATTAGGTTTTGATGAAGTTGAAGGTGCGTCAATAACGCTGATTTTTAACGATACAGGCCAGGTATGAAAACATCACTTTCTTGTAGATCTTGAAGGTACAGTGGGACCTCGATAGAGTCAATCTCCATTAGAGTCAACAGCTATTTTTTTGCTCTACGGACTCCGATATAGTCAACTTGGGCCCAAATTGACTCCGATAGAGTCAACTTTTCCTTTATTATTGAACTAATAATATTATATAATCTAATTATGATATATTCGACATTAAAATCAGTTTTTGGGTGTGTCAACATAACAATTTTAAGACAAGAAAAAAAATTATGTAAGAACATGGTAATTTTTTGATAAAATTCGTATATTAACCGTGTAATCATTTTTCAACAAAATAATTTTCTTTGACTTGTTACAGGGTTGTTGACTTATTAGGGGGTTATCTGCAGACTCCAAGTCGATATCTCTAACAATCTCTAACGATCTAGCTCACATAATTACAGAACAACAATTGGTTTTATTGCTCTTTAGAAAAGAAATTAAATTCTCTTTTTAAAAGTATAAAAGAAATTCTAGTTAATAACGTTAATGCTAGATAATTTTCGGCCAGTAAATTGAGTATCAGGGACAGTAATACACGGTATTGACCTTTGGCTCCTTTCTCCTTTTAATTTCTGAAGGTTTGAGAATTTAAAAGGAGAAAGGAGCCAAAGGTCAATACCGTGTTTTACTTCCCTAATAACGTTAATTGCATCAGAATTATTAATAACCAAATATGTACCGCAGCTCTTCTAAAAAAAAAAAGTGAAACAAGAAATCTTTAAGATACCATTTCCTTATCTAAAATCAAAATCGTGCGTGGACCTCAATATTACCACATGGCGAGTAATTTATACTTAAAATGTTTACTAATAAATAAAAACATTCCGTAATATCATTCCTTAATCTTTTGGGCCAGAGGGTGTGGAATTTATGGGTTAATTAACTAATATTCGACTATGTTTTGAATTTATCAATATTACAAACATTAAATAATACCCCTTTTGACTCTATCGAAGTCCCACTGTGCTGTGAAATGTATTGCTTAATTTTCGATAAAACTCAAAAAAAAATAAAGTTTTGGATTATAAAAGGAAGGTTGGGGGCAAGTGAAGAGAGTAAACAATATCATGGATCCCCGAATAGACTTACAGAAAATCTAAAGCCGCATTTCCAACAGTTTAATATTAATAGAAATGTTTATTACTTGTTTATTCTTAAAGGGTTAAATAGGGCACTCAATGGGTCAAGTAGTAGAGCCAAGGGGGTGGCATGTTCTCTTTTTTTAAATGGAACTCTTTGAGTGCAACAAATTCCCATATAAAATGAGTGTGAGTGAAACAAACTCTATCGCGGCAGGTGAGACAAAAAAGAGCATCAATTCTGGAAGGATATGCCACCCCCCTGGGTAGAGCACTCGGTCTATGATGCAAGTGTCCCGGGTTCGAATCCCCTTTAGGCCACCAGGAATTTTTCTGGCGTTAAAGGTATTCGGATTGCATCCAGTGAGCATTTCATTGCACTTGATTTGACGGGCATGGGACTGACAACCTCATCCCGTACAAGAAAAAATAATAATGCATGTCTAGAGATCCCCTTGTGGGAAGGCCTTGTTCCTTTATGGAATGCTGTGCCATTAAAATGTTTCTTCGGCAATTTATCCCTATTTTCTCTAAAATTCCAAGGCTAAAAATAAATTTACGTATATTATTTATTATAATGTTAATTCCAATTAAACTCTAACGGTTACCACGTGTCAACGCACTCATCAAAAACACATTTTTACTGCATTTAAAATAACCTTTACTACGTTTATTCACACTCACATTCAGAAGAAATGTCAGTAATAATATGACCTATTAGGTATGACGTCTTGAGACGGTCATATCTAATAGTCAATAAACAGTGTTTTTCCAGTAAATATTTCGTTTTACTTTATCATCCTCAAAAGGTTTAATTTCTATAGGAAATTTGCATCCAAATATGCAAATATTTGGGAATGCTTCAAGTAAATTACAAAAATCAATATTATGGAAACTCAGCTAAAAAGCTTTGGTCAACCTAATAAATCTTCAAGCATTGCGCGAAGTCTTATCCCCTTCGCCTCACCTTATGTGTTTTTATTTATGGTAGGGGAATGTGGGGCTATTTTAATCGCAAATATCAAATTCAATTTGTGATGAAAATATGACAAGTCAAAAGAAATATTATTGGCAATTTTAAAATACCAAAACTCTTTAAATATTCTGACATAGTAAAATATGAAAAATGTGTAAATACAATGATAAACACTAAAGCATGTATTAGATAAATTATAGATTCTTTCTGGTTAATTTCCATGTTAGATTCTTTTTTTCGTCTCTTTAGATGTATAGAGCTCTGACAAATTTTTGTAAAGAATTGATACCTTTACTGAGCAAAATTTTAATTTATTATTGCTCTTCTGTTATTCTTGCCATTTTAGTTTCAGATCAATGTATCATGACAGTTAGTTGTTTTCAAAGTTGAGATCCCAACAGATGAATTTTTAATTTTTTTTAATGAAAAATTTAAAAAAAATCTTTAAATGTTGCTATTCTATATGCTTTTAAGTTAAATGAAATAAAAATGATCTAATATTATATATCTTTTATTTAATGAATGTTTGTGATTTAAGCCTTGGAAGTCCATATAACCGGTAATTCTTGTCATTAAGTTCTTGTTAATAATAAAATCATAAGTGAATAGCGAAAAACTTGAAAAATCATTTTTTTAATGAACAGAGAAAACAGAGTATATATGCGTACATTACAATAACAAAGGTGTGATTATGAAAAATCAAAATCTAATATCGACGTAAAAACATGCAAAAACTATGCTTTGTGAATCGGATTATGTGATCTACTTCTAAATACCCCAACCTTTAAATATTATTATAATTTTTCGAGTTCCTTAGAAAACATTACTAAATTAAACATAATTCCATGTTGGAAAGCAGATCACCTCCCCTAGTATTTGATAGAATAGAAATTTTCTTTGGGAAACAAGGAAAATTGCAAATTGGAGACTAGCGAGCTCTGAAACTGACTACCTTCCCCTATCAGCACATCAGCAGGAACTACTCTATCCAGGACCTAAATAGTCTAACGGATTATATAAAGCAAATTTATTCAAAGGACCTCTAATCGATGATCCTCAGATCTTAGTGTATAACAATCTGGAATAAATCTTTACTGCCAAATTTTGCAGACTAAATATTTTCAAGTATTATCCTGAGTCTGTTTAAGCCTTATGCCCTTGGACGGCTTAAGTAATTATATATATACAAAATATTGATCTGAGTAAATTCCCATAAGTTTCCCACTAACTAAAAGCCGTTTCTCGATTTAAGCTGACAGACGGATTAGTCAGAAAGTGAAGGAAAAATAATCTGATTGTTATTTTGATTAAAATTACATTAATTCGTCTCTCGGCTTAAGGGCAGAATCACATTGACAGTAAAATGCTCACCGTCACCGTCAAAGTCTTCACCGTATTTCATTAATTTACTCATTTTTATTACAATTCATACGCAAATTCTCAATTACCATGTTACATTATCTCATACTCGGTGACACTAGGTAAAACTGATATAAGAAAACTAAAGAAATAAAACGAAAATGCGATAAACGGTGAGCAAAAAACTACGGTAAAAAAATCTTAGTTTTTTTTGCTTACCGTTTATCGCATTTTTGTTTCATTTATTCAATTTTCTTATACTATTTTCACCTAGTGCAATAAATTATGAGATAAAGTAATACGGTAATTGAGAATTTGCGTAAGAATTGCAATGAAAATGCGTAAATCAACGAAATTCGGTGAGGGCTTTGACGGTGACGGTGAGCATTTTACTGTCAATGTGATTCTGCCCTAATTCGTAAGTGTGTTTAGAAGAGTGTATTAAGGTACCAATATTACTTTATCATTAATTACACCAATACTTGATTCAAACTTTAATCAACCATAGCTTCCTCAACTAAAGGCTTAGACCTTAGGCCTACAGACTAGAGGCTTAGCCCAGTTTCCCGAGGTCTTAACCGTTTTAACATTCTAAATGCAACCAATTTCATTAGTTTTTCTGAATCATTTACAGAATCTTTTTGACTAACAAAATGTTAGAGCAGTTAAGTCATATGGCTAAGTCTTATACGAACTTCAGACCTAAGACTTATACTGGCTTCAGATCTAATACGGGCTTCAGATCTAAGGCTTAGCCATAAGGCTTAACATCTCTAATTTCTTTCCAGTCGAAATTTTTTGGAAAATTTTGACTTAGAAATGGACTATTAAGGGGAATTAATCTATTTGAATCAGAAGAACAAATTAAATTGGTTGATACTTAGGATTTTCAGACTTTCGGAAACTAGACTAAACTTCCAATCTGAAGACTGTCTTAGCCATATGGCTTAACTGCTCTAATTTCTTATCAATCAAGATTTTTTTGGAAAAATTCATATTAGGGTTCGATTCCTAATGCCCTAGACACACTTACGACTTAAGCCGAGAGACGGCTTAGTGGAAAATGATGGAAATGCACTTTAGCCATTATTTATAATACAATTACGCTAAGCCGTATCTCGGCTAATACTCTGGTCTGTCAAGGCCCTAAAGATAAGTGAATTATAGGGTTCTCAAAAAGCAAATAAATTTCTCGCTATTTAGGAATTTCAGACTTTCGGGAACTAGGCTGAACCTTGAGAAGTCAGCTATAAGTCTGGAAGCTCCTATGACTATCAAATCTAATAATGATCTAGGGAACTTGGGGCACCACCAAACACGGGGTACCACCAAACACTAATTTTTATTTCTAAACTACTTGGACTATCTCGACCATTCCTTCAGTGGACAAGCATCCCTACAGTGCCTATAAGGTCCTATCGGTCTTATCCTCTGATATCCAATATCCGATTAAAAAATAGAAGTGTTTGGTGGGACCCCGTGTTTGGTGGTGCCCCAGTTTCCCTTATCCCTTGATCAAAAGAACCCCACTCGCCCCTATCTAGTTTAACAATTCTAAAAACACTAAATATTAAACAGAGACTCATGCTAACTCAGACTCAGACTAAAAATATAAGTTTCTAAAATTAAATTAATTAAAAAGCAGAAAAATTAATCATAATTAATCTTAATTAAACTAATTTGAAACACCAAAGAAACATTGATTTTTCAACCCCTAAATCTAGTCAGGCGTATCGTGACCTTGACAAAGAACATGGGGCGCTTCTGTTTTCTTATTATATTATTTTTTTATTCTAGACAAAATTGTCCTCAGAAGTATTAGTTGTGTCCCCCACAATCTTGTGGAAAGTTGACAAACTTTGTCTTGGACCAATATCTCATCTTTTTGGGGACAAAAAAAGGCTTGCACAACATCTTGCGTCATCCACCCCCATTTTTCTCGTGAAAAAAGTCACCCTATCCTCGCTCCCTGCAGCACCACAGCCCCCTGAGAGTGGCGCCCAGAGTGTTGCCCCCCAATGCGATGCTCAGTTGTAGCAATTAGACTGTAACTCCGGGAATAGCAAATATTTTGATTGACATTTTGAGGAAGATTTTTTTGGTGGAAAAACTCCCATTTTCTCACGCGCAATCTTATCACATTTTGCCAATCGAGATTTAGGAGAGAGACTCCATGAATGCGAGAGAGACCTCCCGAGCGTCTCCCCAAAGCAAGGTGGGCGCGAGTGAGAGGGCAACAATGAAGCTTTTTCCCCCAAAATTGGCCAGACGGGCCGAGCCCGAGGGACTTTTTCAGCCATCTCTCCGTGATACTTACGGGGATTATTCCAATTTTCACTGTATCCACACTATCTGGGGCGGTGATTGCACAATTTTCTTCCACACAATCGCACAATAAATCGACTTTTTAGCACTATTCAGTTTTCACGGGAAAAACGCGACTTCTCGCTGCCCATCTTACTGAGTTACTGCCATGCAACTGAATTAAAATAGGGTTACCATATTGAAGTAGCCCGGTTGTTAATGTTTAAATTTTCTATCTACGACCACTGTTATGTACACAGTACAGTATAAGATCATTTTATTATTATACTCCCTCCGTTCCGAAATGTCGTACGTTTGGCGAAAAATTAGGGATTAAGATTAAGGAATAGGTTCAGAGAATGTTTTTGTTATTTGAAAATATCTTGTGGATAAAATATTCTCCATGTTCAGGGATAATATGGGGATCCTACGACGATGGTAAGTTGAGGAATCAATGTGTTGAAGTTGTCCATTTTTCGCGTTTTTTTTTTCAAATAGCTCCGGTAGAGAGTTAATCACTACAAGATGGACTGTGATTAAGATTACAGGTTAGAATTTGTTCTAAATTTTTAGTGTGCACAAGTAGAAATCAACAGTTATTACCGATATGACATTTTTTATTGCTCCACTTTTGCAGAATGAGGAGAATGAGCAATAAAAAGAACATCCCTTTTTACGTGTTCGAATATCTGGATGCAAAATGGTGAGAGATAGGGACTTGGGACCTTCAGCGCACCCCCATAAGTTGACCCTGGGACCATTTATATGTTTCTCTAAAACATATCCAGAATTGAAAAAAAGAAATCGCACGACATGTTTTCGAGCAATCCTAAAAAACATGATTTTGGTGGGGAAGAGGTGGGGTGGGGGCAAAATAAAGGACATATTAATGGTCAACTTATGGCGGGTCCCCCGAAGGTCCCAAGTCTGTATCTCTCACCATTCTGCACCTTTGAAAATAAAACGCCAAAAAAGACATTTTTAAGACATTCGTTCCTCAACATACCATCAAGACTGGACCCCAATTTTAGTACTGGACATTAGCAATAATTCTTTACAAGAGATAATTGTTGATACACAAAATATTTATCAACAAACTTTGCATTAAACGAAATTTTTCCCAAACGTATGACTTATTTCGGAACAAAAATTTTTCTCAAACGTACGACTTATTTCGGAACGGAGGGAGTAATAAAATTATTGATTTCTCTTTTAATTTTTCTAGGCTTTTAAAATGTAAAAAAAAACCTTCTGGCCAGTAAAAAAAAATGCAAAATTGGTAAGTCGAAAAATTGATATTGCTCAGTAAAAAATTAAAATTGTTCATAACGATTTTCCTCTTTGCAAATAGTATTTTAATATTTAATATTTTCAAATTATTATAAATATTTTCAATTGAAATGGGAGCTCCTATAGGATTATTTCACGGTGACAGAGAGTGATTCCACAAACATCTTGAACGATCATTCTGAGACTGTAGACTTGACAGATTAATCTGGCATTTAACCCTCTAACGGTGTTTTCTTTAATATGCGAAAAAAAAGTTCTAAAGCAATGTTTTCTAGGATAATTATTATCCAATAAAGTCGAAAAAACCATCCATTCTTCATTATCTCTTTTAGTTTAGGCGCTAGGTGAGAAAATATAAAATTTTTTTGAAACTCTTTTTGCTTCTAAAATTCACATTTTTAGTTTTTTTCTTTGTTTTTTTTTTGTTGTTTCTTTTTTTGTTCTTTCCACATAAGTAAAATTTCTAAAGTGTTTAATATTTATGACACCTGGGCTTATGCCCGTTTGGAATACAGCTCACTTGAGCTAGCCATCCTACTCTCGCAATGCTTTGATTCGCGGAAATCGACGGAGCAGCAGTTGACTGTTTTGCTTTTTCTTTCATAATTATTGTTAATGTAATTTTGTAAGAAATGTTTTAGCATTAAAAGCAGATTTTTTCTGCAACGGCTTATACAACCTGTGAAGGAGGATTTCCACCGTTTGCCTCTGGAGGTTGGTCACCAACGCTAAGACGGCGGTGGACGCAATAGAGGGAAATAAGTCACTGTTCCTGTAACGTTGTTGCGCTTTTAAAGCATTTGCCGATGAATAAAATATCTATCTATCTATCTATCTATCTATCTTTTTTTCAATTTTTTTAAATAAAATATACAAAGTAGAATGACATATCTTTCAGTAAAAAATAAATTTATTTTAGTCAGATAACTTTAAATCGGTATTTTTATGGAAATTGGAAATGAGTTTTTTTGCACTAATATTTTTTGTTGCTTTTTCTCTGACCTGTCACACAAAACTGGGAATAGCAACAAAACGAAGAGTCAAAATGAGTTTAAACTTTCAAGAGATGTTTATAAGACTATTACCGAGGACACTATAGCACTTTTAAATAAATAAAACCTTTATTGTCGCTGTAAATGTGATTTTTGTGAAGACCGCCTGGAGGCGGTCTTACCCGTTAGAGGGTTAATGAACTATAAGAGCACCTTGCCGAAATTTATAGTTATTAGGATTGTTTGCATTGTCAGAAACGTTAGAAAGGATGCTTTCAGATGATTTTTATTTATTTTTTGTCTATAAATTTTGGTGTCCTAGAAAAGATTGCTAAAATTTAGGCACACACTAATTTTTTGTTAATCTAAATTTTTACCTAGTTAACCGCTAATCCGTAATTACTATGCGATTGTAATTCCGAAGGGATCGGTAATGTAAATTTTTGGCGTGTTGGGTTGTTAAAAATAGGGGTGCCATATCGCATCGCAGCTAATCCTTCTTCTTTTTCTTTTTAGTTTCAACGCAAACCCGTCTAAATGCGAAATTGCATTTTCAACTCGTCTAATGTTTTTATTTTTATCAAAACAAAAAATGACTTTTATTAAATTCTACATAAACTTTTGCTCTCATGCTGAGCCTTCTGCTAGAGTTTCCATGGCTTTTTGGAGAGCTTCACCAAAAGATTTCACGTAGAGTGGTGAAATGTCTGTGAAGAGAGCATACGGTGTTTCGTAAATCTTCGATTTTTCCTCCAATTCTAGATTCACTGTGTCAAATTGCTGACCAACTATGCGAAATCCCATTGAAGAGACGCAAATACAGAGATTCTGTCCTTCCAATGTTGTGGCATTAATATAAATCCGGCGATCAGTTGACTCCAGACGCTCAGACACTTGAACAGTCTTTAAATGGGCTTTTACATCGTTAATAATTGCACTAGCCTCTTCGTGCCAGTCCATCAATTCCTCTGAATCAAACATCTTGTTTCAAATGTGTACTTTTCTCAATTAAAAAAACTACGTGTTTTTGTTTACAATTTGCATTTCGTGTTCTGCACTCCAATTTTTTTTAGAGACCCTTTAAAAATCACACAAGGCGGAACAGACGAGTTTTTGGCATACGATCCACCACCTTGAAGAAAACACGAAAAATTGTTACAAAAAGTAATACACTGTAAAAAAATTAGGAAATACCTGTGAGTGAACGAAAATCAAAAGGAAAAAAAAAACACGATAAAAAATCTTAACATTTTTTATAAGGTATGATTTCACTTAAGCTCTTGGAAAATCTCAAGGACTTTAACACTTGGAAGGACCCTACTGGCAGCCGCTGCCAATTCAGTTTTCAATTTAATTTCTTATAATGAAGAATATATCATTTCGCCTGGAGGCCTGATTGAATGCGTGCGGAATTTATCTGGCTATTTTTTCGTTATAAAATTTTTAATAAAAATTAAATATTAATGTAAATATATTGCAAAAACAAAAAACTGCACTCGGAAGGACCAAGTGGCAGTTGCTGCCATATGCATTTTATATGGGAGCTTGACGTTCTGCAGATGTAATTTTCTTGACTGTTGTGTATAAAAGCCTTAAAAGAACAAATTGAAAGTGTTTTTGCAAATTATTGAGAAGAATTATGGGAAATATTGAATTGGGAAATATGAATAATTTTTGGAATTATTCAATTTTTCTCTTACTTCCCAAAGCTAAAAAATCCATTTTGTTAAGCGAAGTTAATAGAAAATAGTTAATAGTATTAACTATTGTTCATAAAGTAGAATTTTTGCTTTGAAAAATAAGAGAAACATTGAAATATTCAAAGGCTGTCGCATTCAAAGGCAGACCACTTTCTCTTAGTCCATGATTCTGGTAAAGATGAAAACATCGAATGGTTAAAAATCTTTAGATACAGTACCCAAGGAGATTAAATTTCTGATTCAGACACTAGAAAAGAACTGACTAAAGCTTTGAATATTAAAATATAAGTAAAAATATCAAAATATTTTGTAAAATCCGATAAATGGCAGCGGCTGCCACTTGGTCCTTCCGTGACACTTTTAGTTAGGGTGTTCTACGAAGTGTCCCCATAGCAAAATTCCGCAAAAATTCCAATGGAAAACTTGCGTCCAAATGGCTAAATTCGCTGGAATTTGACGATAAAATTCCACTAAGTTTTCCTATGGAATTTAAAGCCGGAAATTCCATTGGAATCATATAGTGCTCCATGGAATTTACTAGTACGATGCTGGAATTCCAGCGTTAAATTCCGCGGAAGATTTATATGGAAACTCACACGTGAAACGTCCGCGGGATAAGGTGGAAAAAACATATGGAAATTTCCACTATCTTTCCATAGGGTTTTCTATGGTTTTTTCCACATTTTTCTCAAATGTCAAGCAAATAAAATGGTGTTGCGACTGTTGCAAATCCACATAAATTCCACGAGCATTTCCATGGACGTATTCTATTAGAAAAAATCCAGCATAAATCCATTAAATTTTCCTTGGAACCTATTATGGAAAATTCCTATGGAATTTTTTAAGGAAAAATAGTGGAAAATTCCAAGGAATTTTTCGCTTGTTATTCTTTTATTCCGCTTTCCTTTGCAATGGGGGTTAAAGAAAATTTGTTTTTTATTGTGCATTGTTTTTTTACAGTGTACTTTTTACTAAAGGACTTTTTGCAATTTCTTCAAAGTGGTTAATAAGTGCCGGTTCTGGAAAATTTGCGTGGTCAGAGAATCTCCCGAAAATGACAGCTTTTGAGGGTGAGTAAGAAAGATATTCATGTGGGAATTTGTAGTTTGGATCCTAATTTACCTTTCTCCGTACAGAGTTTGGTGTTTTGCCGGAAATTGGACGTGCTGTTGATGAATTAGAATGGACTCTACCCACGGATGTCCAAGCTGAAGCAATTCCCCTAATCCTGGGCGGTGGAGATGTCCTGATGGCTGCAGAGACAGGCAGTGGAAAAACTGGAGCCTTCTGCTTGCCCATTTTGCAAATTGTATGGGAAACCCTCAAGGATATCCAAGAGGGAAAGGGTCAGAAAGGAGGAGGAGGAGCAGCAGCTTCGGGAACTACGGCAAAGCCATGGACAATGTCTTTCTTCGACCGTGGGAATGCCCTGGCTGTGTCCCCTGAAGGCCTAAAGTGCCAATCGCGAGAATTTAAGGAATGGCACGGATGCAGATGCACAACTGGCGTTCAGGGTGCTGGAAAATACTTCTTCGAAGCTACTGTGACAGATGAGGGGCTCTGTCGTGTTGGGTGGTCTACTCAAAGTGCCAATCTTGACTTGGGCACTTGCAAATTTGGCTTTGGCTTCGGAGGAACGGGCAAAAAGTCCAACAATCGCCAATTTGATGATTATGGTGAAGCCTTTGGGATAAATGACATTATCGGATGTCTCCTGGATCTGCAGGCCAATGAGGTGCGCTACATGAAAAATGGAAAGGATCTTGGAGTGGCCTTCAAAGTGCCAGATTTCTTGCGCACTGAGGCTTTTTATCCGGCTGTTGTGCTGAAAAATGCTGAGATGCTTTTTAATTTTGGAGAGGAGCCCTTTAAGCATCCTCCACCAAAGGGATTTGTCGCTCTCACGGCAGCTGACAAGAAGAATGTCAAGAATAATCCTCAAGCTGTTCCCTCAGCAGCTGCTGTAGCCGATGCTAAGCCCAAACCAAATGCTCCGCAGGCGATAATTATTGAGCCATCGAGGGAATTGGCCGAACAAACCCTGACGCAGATCACGAGGTTCAAGAAGCACCTGAGGGATCCTATGATCAGTGAACTCCTCCTGATTGGTGGAGTCAATGTGCGCGATCAGATGGCCGCCCTGGAACGTGGTGTAGACATAATTGTTGCAACTCCTGGACGTTTGGAAGATCTCATTGGAGGTGGATACCTTCTGCTCTCTCACTGTCGATTCTTCGTCCTGGACGAGGCTGATGGATTGCTGCAGCAGGGCTATGGAGACATGATTGATCGGCTGCACAAGCAAATCCCGAAGATCACGGCTGACGGAAGGCGTTTGCAGATGATCGTCTGCAGTGCTACGCTGCATTCATTCGACGTCAAAAAAATGGCTGAGAGACTCATGCACTTCCCCACTTGGGTGGATCTCAAGGGGGAAGATGCTGTGCCAGAGACTGTGCATCATGTAGTAGTGAGAGTTGATCCACAGAAGGATACAGCCTGGCACAACATGAGACAACGCATTCAGACCGACGGTGTCCATGCCCAAGACAATGTCAGACCAGGAAATAGCACAGCAGAAACCCTGTCCGAAGCCATAAAAATCCTCAAAGGAGACTACTGCGTGAGAGCCATTGAGGAGCACAAAATGGACAGAGCAATCATTTTCTGCCGCACAAAACTCGACTGTGACAATCTCGAGAAGTATTTCAGGCAAGTCGCTGGGCAGAAATACTCCTGCGTTTGCCTGCACGGTGATCGGAAGCCCCAAGAGCGAAAGGCCAATTTGGAGGCATTCAAGGAGAAACGTGTGAAATTCCTCATTTGCACCGATGTAGCTGCAAGAGGAATTGACGTCACTGGGCTGCCATTTATGATCAATATCACCCTTCCGGACGAGAAGTCCAACTACGTGCACAGGATTGGACGCGTAGGAAGGGCTGAGAGAATGGGACTTGCCATCAGTTTGGTGGCATCTGTGCCAGAGAAAGTCTGGTATCATGGGGAGTGGTGCAAATCTCGCGGGAGAAATTGCTGGAATACCAACTTGACTGATCAAAGGGGATGCTGCATTTGGTACAATGAGATGAATGTGAGTACTCACAAACATATCATAGCCCTATTGTAATCATCACAAAAACTCATGTCCTCCGATTGGTCTCAAACTTTGCCAAAATATGTTTCGGCACTCCCTGATCACAAATATATGGGCGGGGGGCTAAAAACTCTCCCAGTTTTCAGTAAAGGTTTGTAAATTGCAATATAGTCTATTGACCCCATTGAATTTAAAATGTGATAGCTTTTAACTAGGCCTTAAAAGTTTTAAAGGGGTCAAACTTTTTTTTAAATGGCTTTACCTCCGGTTCTAATTGTCACAATTTGATCACTAACGGTATTTCAGAAAATTCTCGTGAAATTACTATTATCTCTTTCTAACATTGAATGTTCATAAAATCACCACTAGGGGCGCTATTTACCTCTGGTCTTTTGACATGGATCGGACTAAAATTTTAGTATGTTTTAGCTGTATTTCATACCCTCTTAACACAAAAAACTTAAGTTCCTCAAACAACCCTGCCTGACCGGAGCTTAACCCTTTAAGGACGATTGGAACACCGGTGTCCCATAAAGAAAATAATTTTTCCTGACTACCTAAAGTTATTTTTTTCTTATGTCTGTACATAATTGTAAAGTAGAAGGTTGAAGAAATCTAGAATATTTTTTACAAGTCTCTAGCTATTTGCTCTGTAATAAATATTTAAGCTCAAAAATGGCGAATTTTTAAATTCTCAAATTGATTTTATTTATTTTTTTATATTTTCAATTTTTTTAAAGCAAAACCCCTTTGGCAATAAAAACTACAATACTCATACGTAATATTTTTCATTAAAGCGAAAAACATTATTCATTGGTATTGCCAGAAAAATTACTTAAAATTTTGGGCTATTTTTGTCCATATCGTTCATAGAGGCACAAAATACACCGAATCAGACTCTGTTGGACTTTCCAAGGTTAGATGTAAGACTTATCATTGATTATGTTTCTCAGTTTCATTTTTATTGTTGATTTTCAGTCCGTAAAAAGTGTCTCGTCGTTATAGAGTTAAAGAGTATTAATTGTGCATCTTGATAATCACTTTTAAAGGACAGGTTAAAAATTCACATGCGGTGGTGTTGCTTTAGCGTAAAAATTCAAACTAAGGGCTCTATTCTGCGAATAAAGATAAAGATAAATATAAAGAAATAAAAATAAGTATAAAGAAATAAAAATAAGTATAAAGATTTGGTATTCAACAATCAAGATTTCAAAATAAAGCTGTGAAATATCTTTATTTTTATCTTGGATAAAAATATTTCAAAATTTGGTTTCTGCGGTGGTTTCTGCGATGATTCTAACATCAATATTCTTTATTTTTCATAAAGATTTCAAAGGTGGTCTCGAGGTGCTTTGAAATCCTTATTTGCGTTTTGAAACTTCTTATAAAAATCATTAAAGCCATGGAAGATCTTTTAATTTATTAGAAAATTTAAGGATGCAGAGGCAGATTAGGAACACAATAAATACAACTTTTTTTTTTTATTTCAACAAAAAACACTTATATTCAGTCATATACTTCGAAAAGATGTACTATTCCAGAAGACGGTAAAATTTTGATGAATTAAAAATCTGAACTGAATTTATTCTCTAAATCTTATAGTTCAACAAAGATTGTAGAAACTGCTCTCTTTTGGAGTTCGAGCAGTTAAAATTGTTTTTATTAGCGAGAAATGAGCCTTTGTACCCCATTTCTTATTTTTAGAAATTGTTAAAGGTAGGGCTCGCCAAGGAGTTCCTAAGCTTTTCTCATTCAATCATCTCACTTTCTCTTCTCTATGCCTGGCGTTCCGTTTTTATTTGAATGAGTCCGGCTGATTTTCCCTAAGAACGTACAGTTTGCTTTTTTTTAGGTTGTCTTCTTCCTACACAATCCTAGCCCTCAATATTGTTACAGTTACTTTATGTGCCGAAGCTTCAGGTTTAGGATCTAGAGGAATTTCCTCGACTAGAATCTCATACGTTTTATAATACAGTGATCATTATTTTTCGATCTAATGGCAATGACAGTGATGAACCGGTAGCTGAGAGTTATCTGGGTTCTCTATGACGAACTTGAAGTTGAAGGAATCCCTTGCATCTATTTTGCTGCCAGATGTTTCCTGATTCTTAAACCGGTAAATCCATCTAAGAAATTTTGTGAAAAGTGCACTCAAAAATCTACATTAAAAACAATTGAATATGAAATTCGGGGTTTCTGTGCCTTAATCCAATCGTCTAAAATTTATAAAACATTCCCTCTGATTTCTTGGTGTTCAATCAATTTCAAGCTCTTTTTGTTCCGGAAATATTTTTTCTCAAAGTACCTGAGAAGTGTATGAAAAGTGAAATTATTTCCAGGACTTTTGCACTTAAAGTTATCAATTTTATAAGCTGATTCATACCACCCGAAAGATTTTCCTCGTCCACCACAATTTTAAAAGAAAATTTCCACTCCTTGTCGTGAAAATTAACTAGAAAATATCTCCTACCAAGAAATCGGCTTGGTTGACCAAAGTGCCAAAATGACAAGGCATAAGTGACAGTTTGGATATTGAAATCTTTATTTACATTTCTTCGACTTTTTATCCAAGATCGCAGAATGCCAAATCCTAAAATTTTTAAAATCTTTATTTTGAAACTTTATCTTTATTCGCAGAATAGAGCCCTAAATTTTCTAAAAAAAAACACCAATTGTGCAAGTTCCGATCAGTTTTACTGCTCGAACTCAAAAAGTTAATTGTATAAGTCGCCGCTCTGGAAATTAAATGGTAAAAGATACTCACTTCCGAACTTCGATGACCTCCATTAATAAAATATTATTATTTTATTAGTTATTATTATATTATATTATTAATTATTATATAGAGACCTATTAGGCTCTCAAAAAAACAATAAAATTGCTCGCTATTTAGGATTTCGAGACCTTTGGGAATTAGGCGAAACCTCTAGTCTGAAGACCATTTTATGGATTTTGATAATTACTTCGGCATTATTGTAGCGTATATTTATATTCCGTCCATGTATCATTTACTGGTCAGGCTATACCATTTACCCGATCTTGTCGATTGAATGTTGAAAATTGATTTTTTCCATAATAATGTCCTGGACACACTTACGACCAAAGTCCAGAGATGACTAAGCTCGTTCATAGCCAAGTCAGTTCCTGACACACTACAAACGAGGCTTAACATTTTCTGGCACTCACAAAACATAACTTTCATGGGCTTTATGCAAATATTTCTACTGAAATGCACTAGTAGTCCTTTGAAAATGAAACTACTTTTAAATTTACTTCACATTTCACGTATAACAACAAGAATTATTCACTAGAATCGCCAAAATTGGCTTAAGTCGCAAGTTAGCTTCCACCTCACAACTAATTGTAATTAACAATAATTATTGGACGTGTACTGAGACATGATATTACAAATAGTTTCATTTTCAGAGGAGTATTAGTGCATTTCAGTAGAAATATCTGCATAAAAACCCAGGAAAATTATGTTTTGTGGATACCAGTGAATACTAAGCCTCATTTGTAGTGTGTTAGGAACTGACTTGGCTATGAACTAGCTTAGTCGTCTCTGGACTTTAGTCGTAAGTGTGTCTAGGGCATAACCCTCTGAATGCACCAGGTATAGGGGAGACCGGGGTAGAATTAGCAACCAAATGAAATTTTTCATTGCGTATAATTTGTACAAAAAATGTTTGTATGAGGTTGATAAATATTTCAATGAATAGTAAGGGAAGTATATATTTAGAATAAAGTGGTTCTGCCCCGGTCTCCCCTACTGCTATGGACGTTTTTACGCTACCGAGAGCAACCGATAACATCAAGTTGCTACGAATTCCGAATTCTAGAAATTATATTGCATAACGGGCCCAACATCCCCAACTTTAGCTCCAAATTGAATCCGCGTACATTCCGAGTTGGGTTCAGTTAAGAATCTCACCTACCATAAGCTCACCTAGGTTTATCACTAGATTTTGCCCATTTTTTTAATTTGGAAATTTTTTACAGTACTTAGCTGAGATTGAGGATCACCTCAACATTACCATTCCTCAAGTGGACAAGGATATGAAGGTGCCAGTGAATGATTTTGATGGGAAAGTAGTTTATGGAGAGAAACTCAAGAATACAGGGACCGGATACAAGGATCACGTGCAGCAATTGATTCCAGTGGTACAGCAACTTTCAGATCTGGAGTCTAGAGCTCAAGTACTCTTCCTCAAACATCTTCCTAAGAAGCGCTAAGATCAAGGGTCTTTTTCCCGGAAACTCATATAATTTATTGCTTGTATGATCGAAATAAAAGAAACTCAAATCCCAGCAATTTACAAATCTATTTACCTCAGTGGTTTTACACTAGCTTCCGGACACGTTCAGTAGCTGTCTACTCTGGGTGGTGGTGCATAGTGTTCCTCACTGCTGCGCTCTCCAGCTAGCCACTGACGGTGTCTCTCATTGCGCATTGCATGGAAACGCATCAGCTGCTTCTTACGGCCGACACACTCTTGGAAATCACTGATGAGATCAGCACACTTCAATCTGCCCCTGTCTGTTCCGTAGGCCTCCAGGCACTCCATCATATTCAACTCGAATTCCCCGCACTTATCGTAGTGCTGATGATTGGGAATCGATGCCGTGATGTCTGTGAAGATGTTCCGGAGAAATGGTTGTGAAGACATTGCTCAATTTATAGGATTTTTCACGGATTTTCTTTCCAGGAAAATTTTTCTTGCTGACAGTATTACGACACCTAACCTCAAAATTTTTGAGGGTAAAATGCTGTCAGTTTGAATAAAACACCGTTTAGAAACAAAATTTTCAATGAAAATGCGATTTTCCCGATTTTCCTTTAGGGGAAATTCATGAGATATCATTTTGTAGTTATTGCCGTCTTTATTGAACACGTAAATTCCAATATACAATTGTCTAAGTAGAGAAGAATCTGCGGAAAATCTTCCGGAGATTGTCAAGAGAGAAAAAAACAGCAATTTTCCCGTGATCGTTGGGAAGGAAAAGCTCTTTTGGGATTTATAAATGCAAATTGAGAGTATCCCTGTGGAAAGAATCCATGAGTATTGGCACGATAAGGGGGATTTTGGGGCGGGAATGTGTCTTGATCATCCTTTTCGTCACCATTTTGCTGGAGTACATGAGATCACCATGGAGACGTCCTGATCAAAATTTTCCCTAGCCATGGGATCCAAGTTTTCCTTGTTGTCCATGGTATCGCAGCTGCCATCATTGAATCCACTATCAGTCCTCGTGAAGTTCACCTGGACGGAGTCTTTTATCTCTACAGACTGTTTATCAGTCCGATGGCCAAAAAACTCAACTCCTTCATCCGTGTCGGCGATTTGGGAGAAAGAGTGAGAGAGATTCTTCCGGCTGGCTGAACGACAGCGCATTGGAGTCTCATGGATGGCCAGAGTATCATTCTGACTGAGTTGCATTGGTTCCTCGTCTCCCTCTGAACACACTAGTGACATCTCAATGCACCTCCCGTCCCCAGAAGACCTCGGCGGAGATGTCTCTTCCGGTGACATTTGCACTGAATACTCCGATCCGGATCGTGTACTGAGGCGCTCAGGAGTACTTTGGTAGATACTTGAGGTGCTACTCCGAGCCTTCTGCTGCTTCCCCGAGGCCGAGAGCTTCCCAATGGGCGACAGGGACCCAAAAGTCTCACGTTTGATGGGTGTGATTGACAAATTGGGCGAGAAAGAGCTCCTATCGTGAGGCGAATCAAAATTTCTCCCTCTGAATTTTTTTCCCCAATTCTCCGGAGTTTCTGTCCAATTTCCCGATGGTGGAGGCATTACCACAGCATCTTCCTCCTCCTCCTCAGCCTCCTCTTCATCCTCAGTGCCCTCGGGAGCCCCAAACAATTGCCTCCTCAGTGATGCATCAATTTTCTCCTGATCATAACTTTCCTCCTCCGTTGGAGCCTGCTGCTGATCAGCCGTAAAGGTAAAAAAGGGCGCCAGAGCATCCTCCACGGCTTTTGGTAGTCGTGGAGGCAATGTGAGGACCGTTTGGGCCACACCATGACGTTTTCCTGCCACTGCAGGCTCTCCTTCATCCTCATCGTGGCAGTGCAAAACTTTAGTCAGTCTCATGGGACATTCTATAGGACTAGGCACAACATGCTGTTCCCTAAAATACGTAGAAATTGCCGCCTGAGCCCGTGCTTCGACATCGGGATCCGGCGAATCCAAGAACTGTGTCTCATGTGCTTCAATTGTTGCCGGATTGAGTACAGACACCTGTTCCATGGTCCATTCGAACTGTGTTGATGAGTGCGGTGGAGTATTAGGTCGATGGAACAATGACGGACTGAAAAACCAATGCCATAATAAAAACAATCCCCAAAAAAATCTCCCCAGAATTACCTGCAAATCGCCGGCAAATGAAGTCTCTCAGTCAATGCAGCTTCAAAGGGGTTAATAACCTTCTTGATGTGCGAGAGCGGTGGGGTACTGATCATGGGTAGTAGTCTGAATCGACCACCACGCAATGGTGTTTGAGATCCTGATGACTTTGGTGAGTTCTGCAGCTCCCGGAGGCGCATTTGGGGCGAAATCTTCTTATTGGGCGTCCCTGAATTCATTGCAATTTTTCCAGGCCAAATATCATCCGCAGCACATGAAGTGGATGGCACAAATTGGCAGTGGGGATGCAAGTTATTACTGTTGGAAGACTTTTGGACACTTTCGGCTGCTCAGTTTGTGGGAAAATTGGCTGGAAATCTTTAACGATTTTCCTCCTGACACTGCGAGCCTCACAGGCAACACACACACACAAAATTTCGCATGGCAACTCTGGCAACCCTAGAAATTTTGATTTGAATTCCCAACGGCTGCTGAATTGCAATCTAAGATTTTGAATTTTCCGCGAGTGTGTGTATGAATATTGGGAATTTTGCCCTGCAGGAGCAGTATGCAACTAATTTTAATATATTTCGTCAGTTAAATCAGCATTTGTCGTAACTTCATTTTTGCGATTTTGAGTGCATACAGTGGCAACAAGATAAATAGCACACCTTCAGCGATTTTCCTATTTTGATGTTTCATGATACAACACCAAGCTTTATATCTGATCATGCTTTATTTTTTAGAAAATATAATGCCCATTATAAATAAAAATGATAATTATTTAATATTTGTATCTGTTAAAACCATGTTTTTTGTCATTTTATGAGTTTAGGTGCGGCCAATTTAAATAGCACACTTTCATTTACCCTGAAAATATTACCTGAAATTTACTTTTATTTTGAAATTCATTATATTTCTGTATTCTTGATCATTTATAGGCATTAATGCCACAAATTTTCGTAAAATAAACTGAAAAATAAACTGAAAAATAATGCAAATAGAGCCTTTGGTGCAGATTTCCAGGCTTTACGTAAAAGTGTTTAGGATAACTAAGATATATCAAGGGAGATAACCATCAATTTAATAATTTTTTGTGATCAAACTTACAAATCACGTAAAAACTTGAAAATTTCGTGTAAGAATTACGATTTCTAGAGAAGATTCTGCCATTGTTCTTATAGTACATAAAACTAAACTCATTTGTCGCTATGCCGAAATTAAAGGAACAAATTGAACAAAATTTGAAAAAGTAACTGATATGAGCATTACTGAAAGACAATTTTATGTAAAAAATACCCGGTTTAGAAGTGTTTCCAGACGTAGAGAAGTTAGTATCCAAGCGAAACCTTACCTGTTGTTTGATTTGTGTTAAAG
This sequence comes from Phlebotomus papatasi, assembly GCF_024763615.1. Lineage (NCBI taxonomy): Eukaryota > Metazoa > Arthropoda > Insecta > Diptera > Psychodidae > Phlebotomus > Phlebotomus papatasi. The sequence continues at coordinate 33,545,960 of NC_077223.1, read as the reverse complement.
AGCATATGCAGAAGGACCTCTGTAATTCTGGAATAATAATCTTTGAACAGATGTATTCCTGTTTAATATCACAGGATATGACATAAGAAAATATTAAATGTCTCAAAAGTCAAGACTTTTGTTCTTGATACATAACTAAGAACGTAAAACTTAGCGGTGGTAATTTTATAGTACACGGGGTTACTTTTTGCGATGTGGCGTATAACCTGTATATGGAATATAAGGCAATATAAACCAATTTGTTTACAAGGATATCATTAAACAAGACTTGTACTTCAACATCCAAAAAAAAATGCTTTTGGTTTTTAAGTTTTAACCAAGCTAATGATCCTAAACGCGCTGCCAAGATTTTTTAAAACTGGTGCATTCAGAACAAAATTGACCTTCTGGAATGGCCGGGACGATCTAAGGACCTCAATCCTGTTGAATTTAAAGGAAGAGATTGACCACAAGATAAATCTCTCGAATGTGACTAATTTGAGATAGTTTTAAGTTTGATATTCACATTACATGAAATACAATCACATTAGAATAGTGTCAAATCCTGATTTCCTTAATGATCCTTCGTTGTCAAGCGCTCATTTTTTCAAAAAGTTACTTAACTAAGTACTAATTAATCCAAATTTAATTTTCAAATAGAATTCGTAAGTTGTTAATTGCAGTAGAACCCCGAAAAATATCACATCTTATAGGGTGTGCTATTTATGTTGTCCTCTCAATATGTGCCATTTCAAGATTCTTTTAATCGTATCAAATTTCTTGATAGATTTTTCAGGTTTTTTCTTCATATTCAAAATGTATTTATATACAAGTTCATTTATTGTTATTACTTTCACCATTTTTAAAAGCTTAATTTTTCGAAAAACAAAGCATATATTACAGTGTCCGAAACTGTGCTATTTATCTTGTCGCCACTGTATATTAGGGTGTTTCAACTAGGAAAAAAAATTTTTGGCACTATTCTCACGGTGCTGTATTTGATGAGACAAGAAAGTTTTTCTTCGACGACCATATGATCAAACGCTGTTTAGAGGTGGCTGAACGACCCTCTCTGTAGTGTAAAATCCGGTAAAATCAGAAAAAGTTCTACAGAGAGGGTCGTTCAGCCACCTCTAAACAGCGTCTGATCATATGGTCGTAGAAGAAAAACTTTCTTGTCTCATCAAATACAGTTACCCTGAGAATAGTGCCAAAATTTTTTTTTCCTAGTTGAAACACCCTACTGTATATACATATTTAGAATCGGCGTAATTTTGTTTATTAAACGCACTTGAAAAAAAGAACCTTTTAGAAGCCCAATAAAAATTATTTTAAACAAAAATTATCGAAAGTTTTAAGGGCACTTTTAAATAAAAATTATTAGAATTTTGTCGTAACTTTCAAGATGTCCATACATTGGAAGTTACGGCTTTATAAACGATGGAAGTTACGATAAGATTTTACAGTAGACTCTCTCAAATTCGGGCATTTGGGACCGAAACGTCACCCGAATTAGAGAAATTCGGGCGACAAATTTTTTGAAATGCAACGATTTTTTATTCATCTGCATACACTTATTGAGTTCACATACTCATATTTATGGTAAATTACATGAAAACCCCTTAATAATGCAAAAACACATTAGAACTAAGACAAACTATGGCAAATTTGAGCATTATTTGCTTCATTTGATAATCATAATAAAACTTGAAAAATGTCAACAAACCTTTTTCAAATTTAACTGCTACCCGAATTAAAAAGTAACCCGATCTTAAAAGAGCCGAATTAGCGCAAATAAGGCATTTAGAGGTATCGGAGAAGGATGTCTTCTATGGAAAAAATGTAGTCCTAAGTTAAGTCTATTGTGTGCTGAAGAGAGTACATTAATATTTAGTTTAGTTTAGTTTATATGATTTTTCAAAAGTTGCTTTCTTAGGTCATTTTTCAGAAATTTTAGTTTGATTTTGTTTTTCCGCTCCAAGGATTTTTTGAAAAAATATCACATAATTTTCAAATTGAAGCACAACTACTTACCTTTACAACGGATGCCCATTTATTAAGTTCTGTACACTATAGAACCGGAGGAATAATTCGTAATATGTGACAAAACAGCAAAAACAAAAAAAATAATTAAAGAAAATTGTGACGTATAGGAGAAAAACCAAGAACAGATTCTTGATCACGGGACTCGACTCTACCAAACGTACCATGTGAGATCCGTGTGCCAAAAATCGTGTTGCATAGTGAATCGATACTCGACACTAACGATCCATTACAATGGGACAGTTATCATTTCACCCCAGACTTTGAACCCTTCGAATACAGCAATAGCCCTGTGAACATCAAAATGAATAGGTACAGTAGACTCTCTCACAATCGGGCATACGGGGCAAAATGTCATTCAAATTATCGATAGATTTCGACATCAAACCATTGTAAATTCTACAAAAAGAGCTTAATTATGAAGAATGATGAATCATGATAAAATAAGAGGAACTACAGCGAATTTGAGCAAATTTGCTTCATAATTAAACGTGAAAATTGTCAACAAAATTTTTCGCCCGATTGAAAAAGAGCCGATTAAGTGAGAGTCTACTGTAAATAAGAAATAATTGAGTGCCATTAGAAATATGCGAAATATCACACCCCATCAAATAAAAAGAAAATGTTTGCTTGACATCATATTTTTGCTTTATTAAGTTAATTGTTGATTCATAAATTACATCGATATTTTTTTTTAATTAAATTTCTTAATATCCTTATCTTTCCTTTTTTTCACTTCCCTTCTTAAAATATATTTCAATATATTTTTTTTTAAATAAATGTATATAAATGACAAAATACTTGTCTTCTCTTAGACATATCTTTTTGATTTCTTTTTTTTATAATTCCATTCCTTTTTTTAGTACAATTCACTTTAATGTTTTTTTTCTACCATGAAAAGTAAGCGTTCACTTTTTGACGAAGAAAATAAAAAAAAAATATATATAATTGGGATGAGAAAATGAGATGGGGGCTTTAATAAAAAATATAATATTTACATAATACATTTCTTTTTCTTTTTTTCAAAAATATTATCAATTAAAAGCTAAAAATCTAATACGTCTTTGCTTAATTTACCTCACCTTTCTATGCTTTCGTGCTTTTTTTTCGATATCTAATTTAACATTTATGTTTTATTTCACAATTATTTTCTTTCATTTTTTCTTTAAATGTCCAATAATATTTGCTATGGATTATATAGATTTGCATTTTATACTTTTCTTTTTAATAGATGAGATGGTATATCTTTCACAAGATGAAAAACACTGAGAAATTTTCTTTTAAAAAAAAATGTGAAATTGTTTTTATCGCAGTGTTGAATACCCAACTAACTGCTTGATATAAAGATCTTGTTTTTTTTTTTCTATTCATTTCTTCTATTTCGAAATTTTAGTCAATTTTATTCCGTTATCCCCTTCAATTAGGCCGCATTGGCAAAAATGTAAAAAATACTTTACTTTTAGAGTTTACCTTTTCCAAAAAAAGCCATTTTCATTATCTTTCTTACTGTTTCAGCCAATATTTTGTTGTGTAAAAATTTTTTTTCACGAATAAATAAGGCATTCAATCGAAATATTTATCCAAAAAATGTTTCTACATCATAAAATATGTTTTATTTTTCTTTATTTCTCCAAGTGATTATGCATTGAATTACACATTTATATTGTTTTTATCGTGAATAAATTGTTTATATTTTGATATATATTCATTTTAAAATATGTTTATGGCATTGAAAAGCGTCTTTTTCTGCCATAAAAAATTCACACAGATTATACATTTATGTTTTCATCTGTATTCTTTTTTCTTTCTTTACAATTTGAACGATGCAATAACTATTTTTTTTTGTTTTAAAGATAGTGTTACACAATTTCTGTTGCATCTCTGATGCTTTGTCCTAATTTAATCTGAAGCAATGTGCAAGAAATGCGCACAAAATCGTCCATCGTCATCTTAACGTCGTTATAACCCATTCCTTACCATGGTATTATACATCATACGCAAATTGACTGATTTTAGATGATTTATTTCTGGGCAATTGATATTCGAATTTCTGTCGGGAATGGATTTTTGGTTACTTTAGTCCTTCAATTACTTGCAAAAATTGCCCAACAGAGATGGAAATACATTTTGTTGTTCTTTTCTCGCTTCGCGGAAAGTCATGCAAAATTTTTGCTCAAAATGGCGCACAGAAAATTCGACATCCCGTCGAATTTGTTAAAATTGACCTCCATCTTCTTTCCTAATTTGAATTCTAGTTGACAATTTGTTTTCTTGGATAGTTACTCTATCTAAATCAATAGAGTTTGTAATAAATTAATGTACAGAATTTAAATTCAGTGACCATTAAGACGCGTGTTTGAGGGCGGATCCCCGCGCCTCCATAATGGATAATTTTTTTTCTTTTAAAAAAATTCATCTATTAATCTGTAGGAAACTAATCCCAAAATATGAATATTCTATCTCAAGTATTTCTGGTACATTGACTGAATGGGTTAACATTATAGCCAGGCCGCGGCAATTCCACTGGATTTCCAGCAGTCTTTTCTGTCATATCCGCGGATATTACCACTAAAAAGCCGCGTAGAGTTCCCTGGATTTTACCGCTCAAAATCCCCGTGGATTTCCGAGGGGGAATCTGATGCTAAATTACCTTTTAGTACTCCATGGAAGTTCGCGGAACTCTGTATAGAACCATCTAATAAGAAATGTCCGCTAGTTTCCATTGACTTTTCCAACGAATATTTCCACGACTTTTTCTATGGATTTTTAGCAGTATAAGGTACAGTACCCTCACTCGACCGGGTTCCTCGACTCGACCAATTTTTGAATGTTTGATGGTCAATTTCGTCAATTTCTATGAATTTGTCACTGGTTCGTATTATTCATGGAATGATTGACCTATTAATGTTAGATCATACGCAAGATATTATAGCAAATATCGCTCCTTGGAAATTATAAGGGGTCAACTCACTTTTTTGCAATTTTGAGATTCTAATGCACTTGGAAAGACAATTTAATAAATTTTCAGATGATATAAGTCATTAAATTTCGTTATTAGAAAAGTTTTTCAAAATTTTAATCATTTTGATTACTTGCATAATTTTGTTTGAAGTAAGGTAAAGTGCCCTCGAGTCGACCGGTTCCTCGACTCGACCTTTGGTCAATATTTGAATGTTTTAATGGTGAATTTCTATAAAATTCTCACTGATTCGTATTTATTTATGGAATAATTGACCTATTAATGTTAGATCATATGCCAAATATTAGTGCAAATATAAATAAATTGAATAAACAACTCTACTGGTCGAATTGAGGAACCGGTCGACTTAAGGGCACTTGACCTTATAGGGGCACAAAATATATTCATCGTTAAATTTTTTGTGAAACAGGGAACTAACTCAAGCAAGTTGATCCCTTGTCATTCTAATTTCAGCAAAATTTGCACATCATTTAGAACGACAAGGAGCTAACTCATTAAAAAACATATTTAGAAAGGTAATAATATAAAAGTTTCGATGCTTATATTAGTGCTCATACAAATAGAAAAGAAATAAATTGTTTTTATTCAGTCATTAAATTGAGGTATTTATTTACACAAAGTTGAATATTTCATGCTGTCTCCTGAATAATGGCCAAAAATTAGTTGGGCCCCTGTAATTTCCAAGGAGCGATATAAATAGTTTGAATAAATAAATCTACCGGTCGTTACGAGGAACCGGTCGAGCGAGGGCATTTTACCTTAATCGTGTCAGCCCTTTAAAAATTCGGAAAAATCCACGTTATTTCCACAAAATTCTCCGCGGAATTTTCCATGCAACGGCCATAGATACTTCCATGGTTAAATATTAAGGAATTCCACAACTTTTCCAGTGGATTTTCTTTATATTTTTCTTCAAAATAATTAATAAAATTGATTAAAAATGGCGTGGAATTTTCATAGAAAATTTCTACAAAAAAATACATTCACAAATAAATGGAGGATCAGTGCCAATAATTGGCATCTTGCAACTTAGAGAAAATTGATCTCTCAAACACTCAGTTATTGTTCTACTTTTGGGTTGAAAACATTGCTACTATATCGTACATTTCAGTATGACTAGCTCGCACGAATTATAGCGTTAGGGCGAGAAATAAGTGCGGAATTTTAGTCAATTTCAAAAATAAATAAAATGTTTTAAAAAATATTCCATCTTTTCACTGACAGCTGAACAACAAGGCCGGCAACATAATTTTCGTAGTTCCGCTGCTCACCACCATGAACGCAAAACAGTGTCTTTCACATATATTTAGTAAGGGGTATTTTGTATGGGAGCTTCTTAAAAGTAAGGTATGAAAGATAAGGGTTAATTGAGGCTATAATCCATGCTTATCTGGTCAGACGGGATCCCCATCAGCAACAATCAACAACTGATTTGTGGCTATGCATTGCTTGAAAAATAACTAGAATTGCTTCATACACTAGCTGAAGCACAAAAAATTCGAAGATCGGTTTCAAAAGCCGGAGAAAACACATTCTCACTTCTCGTATGACAAAAAGATTGTCAAATCGTGGAACAACATCCTTTGGACAAATTTTCAACAAGGATTCAGTTGGAAAAATCCCTTCTCTTCAAATAGTTGCCCCTAGTTAAATGGCACAAATTCGCTAATTGCAAATTCTAAAGCGAATCAAGATATGGTCAGCTGGTTGTCGTTATTTTTTTTCTATAAATTTCGAAAAATAATAATAGACGACAAGATACTTCAGATCTTCCCCATAATAAGGTAGATTTTCTAATAAATAACAAAAATTTGAAATTTTACATCTATTATATCTTCAACACTGAGAGAAATCCGAAAAAGCCAAAATAACATTCCGGAAATGTTAATTTTACCCTGAAGAATTGATCCGAAATCGGTGTAAATATTACCCTTTTTAGGTGTATTATGGGTTAAAGTTACCTTTTTTCATGTTGATTTTACCCTCAAAAGGTGTAAAATTAACATTAAAAAATATTGATATATTTTTACACCCGAAAAGTGTTAAAGTTATGACGAAAAAAAAGTTAATCGTAGCCTTTTTTCTCAGTGAACTAATCATTCTTAAGTTAGTATTATGGTATTTTTTTTTAAAGAAACAAATGGTTTTAGTAAATTTTAATTTTAAATAAAATTGAGCCTTATCGTGATATAATTTAGCTGCACAAGAAGATTGGGAAGCTAAATTATATTATAATATGGCTCAGTTCCACTTAAACCTAGGAGAAAAATCTCAATTTCAAAGGTGCCCCACTTCCCCCTAAGGCTAAGTTCTATTTAGAACAGACCTGTGCTCGTTAAAAGTCGTGTAATATCGGAAATTTTGTATTGATAATTTTAATGGAAATTACAGATAGCCATACTGGTAACACTAATCCTGCTCTCTCACGCAAGGTGCCATGATAAATATTTTTGCGCCAAAAAGACATAACAGACATAAAAACTCATATAGAAAGAAATTGTCTTCTTGATATCTTTGTCGGAAGACGGATAGTGTTCACTACACACCCTTTTACTTGAATCTCGCAGAAATACAAATTAAAAGAAATTAAATGCAAATATCACTTTAAATGGAAAGTTCTTAAATTCAACAGTGCGAGAGAGATAGAGACACAAATAACTCACTTGACAAACGTCTGGCGGCGCTGCGGTTGCAAAAAATCTCTGAAATGCGACAAAATATTTTCTTCTCTATTTTATCCTTATTAGCAGGCCGTGTCTCTTCTTATAATATGAACTTTTGCATTCCTTATTAACCAAAATAGTGTTGTACAAAAGGGTTTTTCTCAAACCTATCCTGAATTTTGGGACAGCTCAAAAGAATATTAGTCTTCCAATTCAAAATTACATCCCAACACTGAGAGGAATCCGAAAAAGTTAAAATAACATTCCGGAAATGTTAATTTTACCCTGCAGTATTGATCTGAAATCGGTGTTAAATATTACCTTTTTTAGGTGTATTAGGGGTAAAATGTACCCTTTTCATGTTAATTTTACCATTAAAAAGCTGTAAAATTAACATTAAAAAAATGTTGATATATTTTTACACCTAAAAAGTGTTAAATTTATGAGGAAAAATTGTTAATCGCAACCTCTTTATTTTCTCAGTGAATGTTTTTGTTGTAATATCGACAATTATTCACAATTAACCCAAATAACTATATTCAACTAAATTATTAAAATGGTTTTCTTGTGAAAATTACTTAACTTTAAGAAATTAAACAATTTTCACATTAAAAAACCTTTCATTTTCTCTACGTGAATTTTCGCGGAATTTCGAAGAATGCCAACAGGCACCACCAAATTCACTTCGCCTTTTATTTTAGCTCAGGCCTGGGCTAATGTATGATTTAAAAAAAAAGTTTGTAATTCATATTTAGAGAATTTTTGAAGATTATTTCATGCAAGGTTTTAAAGGTTATCAATTTTTATTTGACAAAAAGGTTATTCCAGAATTTGAGGTTTTATTTAATTTAACCTCAAGTCTTAAATTTTTGAGGTTAGGCTGATTTAACCTAAAACCTTTCTCCGAACTTTTCTCCTATTTTTTAATAGATAGATTAAACCATTGTATAATTTAATTCCACACTTCCACAAAGTAATTGTAAAGCTAAATTAAAATATATAAGACTAAGTTCTGTTTAGAAGTAGAAGAACCCCATTTTAAAGAAGCACCAATTCAGTGGTGCCTTTCTTCCTCTTTATTGACCAAATAGGAGAATGAAGCTCATTGAACTAGATTCTTCCTCTTTCCTTAGAGGTTAGAATCTGAAAATTTGTGGAAAAAAGATGACAGACGACATTTAAAAATTAAAATAACCTCTATTTTAGAATTCAAATCGTTCAATGTGGACAAATTTGTGAAAATAATTGCTAATATTCGGAGAATTGTGAAGTTTTTTTCATAAGAAGTTTATGTGAGGTTATGTTAAAATAACCTCACTTTATTAGCAAATTTCTTAGAACAAAAAGAAAATTAGGCCCGTTATGAGTAAACACGAAAATTTTTGTTTTGAAAATATGTTTTTTTTTCAAGAAATTGAAAGAATTATATAAAACATGTTTGAAAAACTAAAGTTGTTATGCGTACGCCATTAGATATGTCATCTTTTATTTCTTACGGAGTTGTATTAGTAAATTCTAAATTCAACACTTGAGATATTTTATGATTGATTGCACGACCTTTTCGATAAATCAAACCTGTCGAATTCAAATGTTAGGAGAAAAGCATCTGTCCAGGGAGTTAAGTAAAAAGTTGACTATAATAACATGCAATTATCTATTAAATGCATGAAATTTTTTGAATTCAAAAAATATTTATTTAGAATTGCCGCTTTTATCACTTTGCTAAGTGCTTTTTTAAATTCAAGAAATTGCTCAGAATTTCATCATTTCACGATTACTATCTTAGTTAATTCGCAAACAAGTTTGAGGAAAAAATAAAAAAAGGCTGTCTTAATGGCGAACTAATCCATTTTGATGGATGAGTCCGGTATCTAGGGATAAGCCAGGCTACAGAGACCAAGTTTTGTAGCCGCAAACAAGAGAATATAAATTGAACTTAAAGCAGTAACAGCTCAAAAAAATGCAACAGAAATTGTGTAACAGCCACAAATTGATGTAAATACTATCCTGTCATACACGTGAATTATCAATGATATTTCAATAGACGAATAATTTATTTTATTGTTATAATTTACTGTTTTTCAATGTCCTTTATCACGACAAAATGGTAAATTTGTGAATATTACCGCCAAATTCTTTTGAATTCTAAACACATATAACATGAAGAACTTTATTATGACGTTTGTTTTCTCTCTCTCAATATTATGCAATACACTTCTGAAGAAGCATAACCAGTAAACTAAATTGGTCCACTAGCCCGCTTCCATAGAATTTGTGGATAAAATTTTTCCAAAAACGAAACTTTTTCCATCTACTTTACATTAATATTAATGTAATAATTATGTCGTTTTATAATTTTGCTATTTTTCCATCTCTTTTCTAAACCTTTCCAAATCTCTTTTTTTATTCCATTTTCTTTTGTAATAATCCAGATATCTGCATGCAACTCATTCTATTAAACATTTATTACATTAATCCTATTTTCGCTTAATCATGGGGACTTTCAACTTGCGTTTTTTTGCCGCTATCCACATCCTTCGGTGGTGTTTCCTAATTGAAGAAAAGAAAGCAATATTCGTAATTTAAAAAGTTTTAAGAAACTTTTTATATCAATAAAATAGTTTTTTTTAATTAGCCGATTTACAGAATGAACAAATTATTGCAACTTCAAAAAACCATTAATTCGTAATCCGGTGTTATCATACTTACATATTTTAATTTAAATTCGATCGTTTAGACCCCAGCGAGCACAGTTAGCTGAAAAAAGCTGCATTTTCAGCATATTTTTGCTGAATCGATCAGCAAAAATATGCTGACCGGTCAGCAGTTCTCGAACAAAAAGTACTAACCAAATAAAAGGAAATAGTACTGCCTCACAAGTATTGTTCTAAGGTTAGCAGAAATCAGCTGAAAATACATACAATTTTCAGCAGAATTGAAAACTGATAGCATTCGGTGCTCGCTGGGTGTGTCATTTTTAACTGCTCGAACTCCAAGAGAGAGCAGTTTCCCCAATCCAATTTTTTTAGCTGAGATTCTTTACAATCTCAGCTTTTGTGGTCCTACACTGAGAGAAATCCGAAAAAGTTAAAATAACATTCCGGAAATGTTAATTTTACCCTGCAGTATTGATCCCAAATCGGTGTAAATATTATGCTTTTTAGATGTATTAGGGGTTAAAGTAACCCTTTTTCACGTTATTTTTACCCTTCAAAAGGTGTAAAATTAACATTAAAAAATGTTGATATATTTTTACACCCGAAAAGTGTTAGTTATGAGGAAAAAAAGTTAATCGCACCCCCGTTTTTTTTCTCAGTGTAGGTGAAATCCGACCCCGTCAGATCTGGCCCAAATTTTGGATTTACATGTTTTGACACTCGAGCGCCCACAGAGCTAGGATAAATGTAAATAGCCGAGACAGCGACAACTGAGCGATAACCATTTTTTTACCCTTTGTGTCTCGGCTTTGACCATTTTTTTTTGGTAATTATATAGGAATTACCATTTTTCGTTTCGAAAGCTCCTGGCACTCCGAACATTTTTATTCGCGACAATTGTATGAATGACCGTTTATTTTTAAATCATTAAACCGCTAAATTGAAGATCTAAGTACATCGAAAATTGTTCATTGATAGAAAATTCTTCCAGGAATGATAAAATATGCTGAGTTTGCTATAAATTAAATCTTGGTAATATCAAAATTGTTTACAATTTTCGTGATTCTAAAATTAATGCCCATCACACAATAACTTTTGTTTGTAAATATGTATTCAAAATTTTCTATGAGGCCATTTACATCACCGCATTAGATTGGGATTTGTTTAATTTTTTCTCGATATAAACGGCAAATCCAATACGACCCCTCGTATCGAATTGGATTGGATTCAAGTTGTCCCAATTGTCCCAAACATTTTCGGAGCGCGCGAAGCAAAATTCGGAGTTGCATTTGACGTTAAAACTAACCTCATCATTTATGTTGGTTTGGTAAGGAAGTCGCACAAAATAAAATTTTCAGGACTTTTTTTGTGTATTGTGCAAGGATATGGGCAACAACAAATTTAAAAGAGGTGGCAAAGCAAGGAGAATAAGCTCCTCTTCTAAATTGATCAGGAGAAGGAGGTTGTTGTGACGATAGACTCTAAAAAAATCGCAACCAAGAAGTTTTTGCAGAGTTCCTTAAACAAGGATATGAACGTAGTGTTAAGCAAATTGTGTAGGTTAATTTAAGAATCCTAAGCAAAATATCCAACTTAAAATCGAAAATATTATTTTTAACCTCACAAAAATGGCATCCCGCTAAAAATCCAATTCAATCTCAACAGTACGATGTAAACAGACAAGATTGGATTCGGATTTTGGGACAATCCAATCTCAATCTAATGCGACGATGTAAATGGCCTCTATGAGAGAGAGCTAGATGACTAGATCTACCTTTCATTCACTCTCATTGGAAATTTTGAAAACATGTTTATAAACAAAAGTTATTGTGTGCTGGGCATAACACTCTGATTGACTGTTATTATTTGATAACAAATAATAAACTTAATCATTAACCCAATATTTTATTTATTAATTTAATTATTATATATTTATTCCTTATTATCCTTAAATTACTATTTGCATTTTGTCAGGTAATAATTAAAAAATATTCTTTTTTCTGTTAATAAGCTTTAAAATATATTTAAAAATTTCGAAGGGTAATATCAAAAATCTACGGGAAACGAAAAATCCCGTAGACCTTTTTTAATAAGTTGACAAACTTTTTTTAAAATAAATAATAAAATAAATAATGAATAAAAAAATGTAGATTAAATAAATAAATAAATAATAGTAATTTTTATTTTATAGGTATATTTTTAAATAATTTACAATATCTTTACTTATACTAATCAAATGATAATAAGTTAGTAAATAAAAACAAAAAATTAAAGAAAAACATGATTAAAAATTTGATGTTTTATGCGGATTATTACTTAAATTTCATGGAAGCAGTCTGATATTTTTTTTATAAAACTTAACTTTCAATTCATTCTGGAGGTTAAAATCGACGCAAAGACAGCGTAAATTTAAAAATTTTACAGAAGAATATTTTATAAAAGCATTTGAAAATTCATATTGGCATTTTATGTTTCTCTGTGTTTTCGATTGCAGACTTTTTAATTATTTATTAATGAAACCTTTTTAGAACCAAATCGATTTTCTTTGATCCGAAAGAGAGTATAATTGGAATACTAATGAAAAGTTAGGTCAATTACATAAGCTGTCCCAGCTACCCGCTTGAGTTCGAACAATAATAAACCGCGATTCTTTACCCCCAAAACTCAATTCACAATCGAATTTTCACGCATTCCGAGTTGCAAGCACCCCGAGTTGCACGCATTTCGAGGTCACCTGTAAAGAATCTCAGCTACCATAAGCTTATCTGGGCTTATCACTGGTTTTATTTCTGAACTTATTTGGACTATGACGACCATTTTTTCAATGGACAAGCATCCCTAGTGATTTCATATGGGTCTCGTCCTCTGAAGTGTAAATACCTAATTTAAGTGTTCGGTGGTGCCCCAATTTCCCTTATGACTTTTTGTTCGAAAGAATTGACATCTTTTTCGAAATCGAAATTTCGATTGTCGAATTTTCGGCTTCAGCGCTCTTAATTCTGATCGCATGAAGTTGCTATATTTTAGAAAGTTAATGCATTCTACGAGACTTTTTTATGTGTTTGCTGATAAATTTCTGATAAATACCATTGAAGATAGGGGAATGTACGCATGGTTCGCACAGAGTGAACCTTCAAACGATGCGAATTTTCTCTTTGTTTGCAGAGAGCTGACCTACCATTTCTCACTCGTTTCATGAACTTAATAATGATCTATCTTATGGCTAAGAAATGACGAACTACCTCTTTGCAAACAAAGAGAAAATTTGCATTGTTTGAAAGTTCACTCTGTGCGAACCATGCCAACATTTCCCTATGGATGGCCATTTTAAGATTATGCTAAATTTGTCTATCAGAGAAACAATGGGCTATTTTGTAAGGGAAACACATATACAATAAGCCCCTTTTGCTATTCCCATGAATTCTAAGAAAATTCTATTAAAGACAATATTATGAATTGTTTGGAAGCATCATTTCAATATTTGTTCAAAGAGCTAAAACACAAGATTTTATTGAGTTTTCAAATATTGTAATAGTGTCTAATTTGGTGGAAGGTAATCTAGAATTGAGCAGAATTATTCACATCGTGGAAAATTTGTTTATACATAATTTTGTAACTGATTCTCTGTGAAAATTGATATCCGTGGTATGTTATCAAATATTTAGTGGCGCATAACGGATGAGAGTTAAGTGAAGAGTAAAATCTATTAAATTCAGGTAAATCAATTAGGATTATATCAGGTAAATCAATCCATAAACGCAGACTGCGCAAAATGCGTTGCAATAATTTGTTCCATAGCTGTACATGTTCTCGATGAAAATGATCAAATTTTGATTAAGACAGAACAAAAAAAAAACTAAACCGTACACATATGCAAAATATGTTTGTTAAAATACCTCCTAGGGCAAAAAAACATCATCCTCACCAGAGAAAGACTGAGAGCAATGAAAAAATTTATTGACACCACGAATTTTTCTTCTTCATCAAACACAAATTTCACCCACAAAAAAAAGTCGAAATTATACGAATGATGAGTGATTTTTTTTTTCGGTTACATATTGAATATTTTGCACACATAGAATTTGCTCTCAAAATGTTTGTATAGTCAATTAATATAATTGGGTTTTTCCATTGTCTTTTGACTCATCTTGGAGTCCAAAAACAATGGATTTTTAAATACTTTACCTCTGACTCCGAAACACGCTCCCGTTCATGCAGCGAATTGATAAGTTCGCGCAAATGTTGATTTTCCCGCCTAAGCATTTCCCTCTCGACATCGCGCTCATTCAATTTTGGCTGCAAAATATACAAAAATGTTAGGAATTTGTTCATTTATTTATATTTTTAGATAATGGAAAAGATGCATTATAGTGATGGCCCACCTTTTAGATCAAAAAAAAATCATATAGGGTAAATGTCGTAATTCAAAACCATTTCCAGACGCTTTAACTTTGACAGAAGATTCAACAAATGATATTTTTTTCTGAAGAGAATTACATAAATTTGCTCCTTGACTCTTCTAGAATGTTACTGTTTAGTGAAAATTCTTTAGATAATATTTGAAAACTTCTTAAATACAAGAAAAATACGCGAGCGTAAAATGCTTCTATTGGAAACATATTAATCCAAATGGAGACAAGGAAAGTTTCTAACTGGAGACAAACAGTATAAGTTCTCACACAAGTTCTCTCTCTCTCTCTGTATTTGTTCTTATTCCTGGTCTTTTCCCCTTTCCCATCTAAATCAATAAGAAAATCTCTCCAAAAAATCATATTTCCGGGGTTTCCCATTAAAGCATTTGCAGACACTTCAGAAAAACCCTTTTTATTCACGAAATAGGTAATTATTTCATTTGAAAACTTCACGTACCGTTAACAATAAAGATTAGCACTTAATTTAACTAAAATTAGTCAGAAATGTGACATAAATGTTAAACAAAACGAATAAAAAACAGTCACTTTATTGTGTTTTTCATTGGAAAACTGTCAATCTATGAAAAATTCAATGGTGAAAAGGTACACTTTTAATTTTTCTGAGAAATTAACAAATTAAAATTTGTGAATATGAATGGATTTTCGCTTTATTTGGAGCAAAATTAACTAAATAATGAAACTGAGGTATAGGAAATTTATAAATAATAATAATTTAGTACTGTATTTATCATGAAAACAGTAACGTTTCCATTTGGAGTAGCGAAAAATTTCCATTTGAAACAGGTTTTGAATTAGCTTAATTTACCCTACATGAATGCTCTTATGTGCTTCTAAGTTATCGACTTTTCATTGTGTTGGTTCTTGTCACGATTGTTGCACTATGACGATTGAGGAGGACTGAGTCATGACACGAACAAACCCAAAGAAAAGTCGATAACGCAGAAGCACATGAGAGCAGTCATGTACTAAAAAAAATGTTTAGGGGAAGGATTTCTTCTTTTCATTTTTAATTGGAATAGCATCATAATAAAGTTGTTTCTCTCTTTCAAAGATTCTTAAAGCTCTTTTAAAGCCTTTTACCAAGGGGTAACTCATTTCCATTTTTCTGACAAGGGTTTCTGGTTTCTTGGGCTTCGCGATGCAGAAATTGGGTTTCTCGGGTTTCGCGATGCAATTTTTGGGTTTCTCGGGTTTCGCGATTCAATTTTTGGGTTTTTCGGGTTTCGCGATGAAGACACTGGGTTTCTCGGGTTTCGCGATGCAATTTTTGGGTTTCTGGGGTTCGCGATGCAATTTTTGAGTTTCTCGGGTTTCGCGATGCAATTTTTGGGTTTCTCGGGTTTCGCGATGCAAAAGGTGGGTTTCTCGGGTTTTGCGAAGCGTTTCTTGGACAATTGACGAGGGTTTCTCAATATAAGTTACCCTTTGCCTTTTACTGAACATCAAATTTTTCAAATGAATATTTATTGAAATTTTCTAAATGTTTACTGGATCTTGATACTCTTTTAGTATATCTATTTAAAGTTACATTTTAATTATTTTAATTGTTTGCTAAGTAGGTTTATAGATAATTTTGTTCTTGTATAAATTTTTGCCACGCTTACAGGGATGGAATAATAACTTTTCGATACTATCGAGTCGATAGTATCGATTAATTTATATATCGTAGATTTAGTGAATGATGGATTTTTAAACATTATTGGACCACTTATTGTATAATTCTTAAAAGAATGTAACTGTCAATGAATATTTATATTAGCTACAAAAGATTCAGCTATCATTTTAATTTTTCAGAATCGATAGTCGATAGGGGAGACTGGGACAAAAAGTCACAAAACGGATATTTTATTTTTTTTACAAGGTACTTGAACGCTTCAAAAATTTCTAATTAGCGCAGTTTTCTAGGAAATTTACCGCTCTACAACTTTGTGAAAGTAATTTTCCTCCATTTTGTAAGGAAATACGTCTATCGAGCCAATTTCTAAAGGAAATTTTGTGAAAATTCTCAAAAATGCTGGGGCAAATAGTACCAGACATTGGGTATTATCATATTTTGATTCGCTTTATTACGGGCTTCTGTAAATTTGAAAAAAAATACCTGTAGGACATATTTTCATAGAAAATTTATTCATCTACACCAGAGGAGTGCAAAAACCGTTGAAACCGAATAAACGTCAAAATAAGTTTGTTCTAGTAGCGTTTTTACCATGGACGTGCCCCGTCAAGTCATTGCTCTACCTGCCGATTTTACTCGGAGGTTTTTTGAATTTTAACGCTATATTCTAGTACATTCAGAGAAAATCTGTAGATTTTCTGCAGAAATTCTGCCGAAAATCTACATATTATCGGCAGAATTTCTCCCTAGAAAATCTGCATAGCCTCCATTACTTCACAAAAATATTGTTGATTTATCAAGAAACTGTAGAAGTTATAAAAAAAATGGTATGCTCTGCTTAACAAGCATTACCGATTAAACATTTTAGATGAGTGAGAAGATTCAAGCAAAAATACTAATTTCTTAAAAATCGCCAATCGAATGATACAAAAACACGAAATTTAGGTCGACACTCTGCTTAAAGTTTTCACTTCACTATTCTCTACTTATAACACGGCGTCGCAGAATTCTTTATTTTATATAAATACTGTGATATCACCAAGAATAGCTCTATTGAATTTTGCAAACTTCAGTGAAAAATATTCAATCTTTTTAGACACAGCTGTCTGGAAAGTCTGGAGTGTAGATAAAAATCCACAGAAAATCGGCAAAATACCTACAGAAATTCGTCAGAGTATGCACTAGGATTCGTCAGAAAATCTGCAAAAAATTCTGACGAATTTTGTCCCAAGCCCAAATAAAATTCGTAGGAATATCTACAGATTTCTCGGCAGATTTTCGGCAGAGGTGTAGATATTTTCTGCAGAAATCAGAAAGATATCTGACGAAATTATTTGACGGGACATGTTTCATTTGACGTTTATTCGGTTTCAACGGTTCTTGCACTCCTCTGATCTACACCTTCGCAAAAGACCGTTTTCTTTGCGAGAAAATTGAGAAAACGAGAAAAGCGCTTTTCAAGCTATTTTAGAAAAAAAAACACACAAAATACTGCAAATCGTTTGACCAATGCAAACAACAAGCGGCGAGCTTTGGTAATGACGTTTCTTTTCGTCGTGAGACATCAGAAATTGCTTCGCTTTTTAGTTACTTCTTGCTCTATACCTTTTGTTACTTTTTACCCCAAGTGGCCACATTTTAATAAAAGGATTTCTGGAGAAAAGAACTTTTGTGAAATTCTAAAATAGATAGCGGATTCGTATTCTTAAAATCCAAATTATTTAGAAAATATTCACCAGTGCATCAATTTTGGAAAATAAGTAGGTAATAATTGTTATCTTCTGCAAGGAAAATATTTCAAAAATAGGGCTAAAAATTTCGATATTTTTTTATTTTCTAAATTCCTTGTTCGAATTTTAAGAAACTTACGACATTGAAGAAGGTCTATGGAGGCTATCCATAGAAAAAAAAATTGAGCCGCTATGTTTTTTTACCTTGGAAGATATTGAATTGAAATGTTAACCCATTCAGTCAATGTACCAGAAATACTTGACATAAAATTTTCATATTTTGGGATTAGTTTCCTACAGATTAATAGATAATTTTTTTGAAAATAAAAAAAAAAATATCTCTTATGGGGGCGCAGGGAGCCTCTGTCAAACACACGTCTTAACGGTCACTGAATTTAAATGCTGTGCATTAATTCAATACAAACTCTATTGCTTTAGATAGAGTAACTATCCAAGAACACTAATTGGCAACTAGAATTCAAATCAGGAAAGAGGAAAGAGGCCAATTTTAACAAATTCGACGGGATGTCGTATTTTCCGTCCGCCATTTTGAGCAAAAATTTTGCATGACCTTCCCCGAAGCAAGAAAATAATAACAAAATGTAATTTCATCTCTGTTGGACTATTTTTCTCAAGTAATTGAATAACTAACGTTACTAAAAATCCATTCCCAAGAGCAATTCGGATAAAAGTTGCCCAGAAATAAATCATCAAAAATCACTCAATTTGCGTATGATGTATAATACCATGGTAAGGAATGGGTTAAATACATATAAATATAAGAAAAACTTACCAAAAGCTGCGACACAAGTGTATTGAGGGCTGTGGTGTGACTGGAAATGAGATGACACGGAACTGATGGTGTTAAAGATGTGGCATGAAGGAGTCGATTGGCCCCACAGAATTCTCCAGTAGCTTCCAATGAGGTTCCTTCAGTCTCCACCTTCACCTTCTCCCCAGACTGTGTTCCCTCTTCCCCACCACCCACATAAGTCTCATTGACCTCAATTCGCCCAGTTGATGGTTGTTGCTGAGCCTCCGATCGCATCTCAGATTCTGTCTCTTCGGGAATGGAATTTGTGCTGCGTCTCTTCAGCACATGATCACACCTCGATGTACTGGGTGGCCCAATGGAGCGCAACTCCACAATCTCACAGTACCCATCTTCATCCTCCTGCACCGAGTCTTCACGCTGGAGCACCGGATGTGCCCTTGTAGCATGCTCTGACCTCATCTTGTGGCAATCATCACAGAGTGCCATGGACACAGCACTAATCTCCTGGATTTGACTCACGCGTGTATAATCATTGAGTGCCTCTGTGAGTGACTGCACTTGGGCAAATGCAGCCAATACCAAATCACTGGGATCCTGAAATGAGGCAGTCTTTTTGGGTTAAAAGAAGAGACACATTTTAGACAGTGACAACGAAAAACAGAGCGACAGACAGCATATACAAAACACCGGAAAAGCGCTTTGATTTCTTAAGATACAAACATCACCATAGATAGTTTTCTCTCACCTTGGGCGCCTCTGGCTGTCCCGCAATGTCAGCAATGGCAGAGAAGTGTTCACTTGGCA
Source organism: Phlebotomus papatasi (assembly GCF_024763615.1). Classification (NCBI taxonomy): domain Eukaryota; kingdom Metazoa; phylum Arthropoda; class Insecta; order Diptera; family Psychodidae; genus Phlebotomus; species Phlebotomus papatasi. The sequence continues at coordinate 33,526,281 of NC_077223.1, read as the reverse complement.
TTCGAAACATATCACAAACAATTTGCTGCTTCTCCGCCAACATACCCCTGATAGACTCATCCAATCGTCTCAAGCGTTCTATTTACAAGAGAAACAGCAAAAGAGAAAAATTTAATTTTCTTATTACAATGGAGGAATTAATTTTACTTTCTTTTTTAGTGATTAAGCTCCGCCGCTCGAGAAAGCAACTTTCAAGGTTTTTAGGTTCACAGGATTTCCGCACAATCAAAAATTAAGCCACGCCCATATTGAAATTTTGTAATAAGTAAGAAGAAATTTTCTTTTATAATTTGTCAAGAATTCTTCCTTGGTTTAGAACCCGATAAATTCCATAAAATGTATCCATTATTTTACATATTTAAAACTTTACTTTGGAAAATGAAAGAAAAAATAAAATGTTCAAAGGCTGGCGCATTCTAAGGTAGGCTAATCACCTCTACTGGCTTTTCTAAGTTATCTAGAAATCTGCTTTTGCGATTTTGACGAAAAAATAGTTTCCAATGAATTGTAATCATTCTATGCTTGTACGATTTAGAACGTTTTACATTGATGTTGAAGAGGCTTTTCAATCTCAAAGGTTAAAAAGACTCTTGAGAGTTATATAGTTCAATCGAATGGTATCATGTTTCGACTCATTGGGAAAGTACAGTAGACTCTCTCAAATTTGGGCATTTGGGACCAAAATGTCACCCGAATTAGAGAGAAATTCCCTTAAATAAGAAAAGAAAAACCCTTAATAATGCAAAATAACATCGTAACTAAGAAAAACCATGGAAATTTTGAACATATTTGCTTCATTTAACAAGAATAACCAAACTTGAAAAATGACAACAAATTTTTTTTTTAATGTAACTGTTGCCCAAATTAAAAAGTAGCCCGATCAATTTCGTGCTCAATCGTGTCGTACTTAGCGTCGTGGCACGTTCTCGGATCAACCTTCTTCGCGAGTGGTGAAAAAAATGGAACGAGCCCAAACTCAAAGTATACCTTTCACATATCATAATCTTATGATTTTTTACAATAACCATTCAACAGTAGAAAATTTAATATAATTTTGAAAATGAAAAAAATATTATATTTCGTGTGAAAATAATATTCTTTATAACCGAAACATCACTTTGACTATAAATACTGCTCAAATATTAAAAGAAATCGTGTTTAATCTTATGAAGATAAATTTTTGTTATGTGATAAAAACACTTGCTTTTACACCGAACAAAAATTGCACTTTACATGTAGAACCTTTTTTCAATAAGTAAATAAAAATGTATCTTTCGGAATCTTTCGAAAATATTCAGTGAATATTCCAATATGCTTATTAAATCTTATAAAGGTTTTTATTTGATTCCTTTCTCGTCCATATAGGCTTTTAAGTCGAATAGTTCATGGCTTATCGATCTGTTATGAAACTGAACTTCAATCAAGCTACTGCTTTTGATTGATTTTATAGATTAGATACCTGTGTGAGAGCGTGAATTTTTGAAAAAATCACGCTTTTAGTGAACTTGGAATAATTTTTTCAATTTGTTAATTTAAAAACAGGATGGAGCACAAATGTGTAGTCTAATTACTGCATATATGGCCTAAGCCATGTTTGGTACCCATTTTTAGTAAATTTATCTATACATGCAACTTTTTTGTTCAAAATTGTCTTTATTTGGGTTATAATTGAAAAAGTACCGGAAGTGATCATGCAAATCTTGTTCATATAACCCAGAAGTCGTTATATTGCAACCTAATTTACGATAGTTATGCGTAAAATAAAATTTATGACCAAAAAGTGGCGTTTGGACAGTACCGGCAAAAGTGAGCAAAAATATCCGGAGTAGCTTTAAAGAAAATGTAAGTTTTTCTCGAAAAATCTTTATAGGACACATTTAGTAGCTTTAGGATAGATCTTTCTAGAAAAAAAAGTTGCAGGTGACATAGGAATTAAATCATGAAATATTTAATTTCTTATACAGTATAGCAAAATATTAGGTCACTTTTTCTGGGCACTGTATTTTTGGAATTGAAGGATATGAATGAAGTTTCAAATTTGACATCATATTCAAGCTTTCCAAAGGAGTTTTTTGTAACATTTGACAAACATTAAAAAAAAAAAAAACAGATCTTATAATAGGCTAAATAGACAAAGAATCTGATAAATGGTGATTTTAAAAGGATTTACCTTTTTTAAAAAATATATTAGCACGTTTCATTTTATTTTAAAATTTTATTTAAAAAAAATAATTGGGGTTCTTTGAATATAATATTTATTATTAGATAATTTCATTTTAATTACTTATTTTTATAAGCATTAAAAAATTACAAAGTTGGAGTGTAGATGCCACAACTTTATGGAATACTTTTTTATGGATTTCAAAACATATTTATCATAAATATGTAAAAAGAATATCAAATTGCTGTTTCGAGATCAATTACAATAGCTGTGACAATGCATGTAAACAATCACTTAAATGGCTACGTCAGGGACGGTTAATTTAAATCTTAACATTTTATTGTAAAAACTGAAGAAAACATACTTCTTGAAAAGAAAACAATACATTGTTTATTAATAAAATTAGCAATTATATAAATTTAAGCAAAATATTTCCTCAGGAAAAAAAATTTAAAGAAAATTCTGGCACAATTGACCAAAAATCCCGATTTTCGGTCAGGAATATATTTAATAGACCTATTTATTCATTCTCTAGACAGCATATCGTCGCATAATTTCTTTAAAATTATCAAAATCGCATGCTTAGATTTCGAGATAAACTACAAAACGTGATTTTTAACCGGTTTAGAACCGGTTTTTCAAAAAACTAATGGTACAGAAATCGTCGTACGCGCGAGTAGATATATTTAAAAAAAAATGTATGAAGATATCTCTTTCCAAACCAGAGATATTGCGTATTACGGACGGCCGGCCAGACCAGAAATTGTCGGCTTATGATTTTCGGCATCAGGGATATTCAAAATATATACCCTGTGAATTTCAGCTCGATCTGAGCACTTTGAAAAAATCCAAGGATTACAATAGGTGTGATTAGAAGGAATGACACCTAAAATATGATAAAATACCATATTCAATGTAGCTTCTGTTCAATAATGCTCGTATATCTGTATGACATTTATCGTGAAAGGGATAATACTGATAATACTATAAAATGAAAGTGAAATTTAAATATATAGCAAACACATAAATGTTATGATTCTGTGCAAACGAAAATCTTCAACAGCTGGGACTTGATGCTTTATTTTGACGGAATCTCACAACAACTTGTTGCTTAACCAACTGTTTTTTGTGAACCAAATTTTAATATTATTTGAGAGCAGCATTTTAAGAACGAGAAATTTATTCAAGACAAGATTAGATGAGATTTTTTAGTTCAAAAGATCATTTAATAAAAATTCACGTAAAAGTTATTAATTTGATAAGTCATTAGAAGAGACATTGTGAAATATTTTACTCACCAGCTGGCGTAAGGACGGGTTCAGCTGTGAGAGATGGACTGACGGTGACCTGAACTTCACTGGGTGCCACCAACGAGCACTGTTGAGTAAGTGTCCGGGTATTGCATGAACTGGAATAACCATTGAATTTCTGCTTCAAACCATCTTCATCTTCAGTCCTCTTCTCTTCCTCATTTTCTTCCTGATCTGACACATCACCCTCTTCATCCTCATTTGCGGATTCTCGATTTTCCTCACTGTCTTTCTTCTGCTTACTCCGATTGCGCGCATCCTGTGGCTTCTGTTGCTGCTTCTGGGACTTTCGCTTTTCATGCGTCACTTCCCCACCACGATCTCGGGTGTCATCGGTACCTTTCTTCTCAGTTGCTGTATCAGCTGTTGCACCAGTACCACTCACACTTGGCAAATCACTGCGTTCTGGTGTCATTTCAAAGGAATCCTTCTCCTTCGATCCACCACCAGACAGTTCCGTATTCAAATCATGACTGCCCCGAGTTCTTGCTTTGTACGCATCAGCAGCATCTGAGATGTGCTTGAACCACCTGCAAGGAAAATCAAAAAGATTTTCTCGTCAAGAGTAGTCTCTTTTTTTTTTGAAACATTTTCATAGAAAATCCATTTCAAGAGGCTGAAAAAATGAAAAGAGCAAAAACCTCTGGACTAATGAAGCTCTTCTCAATGGTACTGGTTCACTTAAACTCCCACGGCGTCTTTTCTCCTTCTTACTCAAACCACCACCACCTCCCCCAGTACCACCCGTCACACTTCCGGAACAGACACTTTTTCGTCTAACTCCAAAGTGGACGTCATCAGGTGAGAGTAAATTCATTCTTTTTCCGCTCAGTACGAAATATTTTTGTGTTTCTCTCACTTTCTTTCTCAAAATATCCTCCAAAAAAAAAAAAAAAAAACATACACACAAAAAGTCTCACGCAGAACTTCCTTTTGTCTTTCCTTCTTTAAAACTGTTTATATTATGTTTATATGCCAATTCTGACTCATTCGGCCAATGTTCTGGCACTTTTCATTTTCACCAATACAAAATGATCAATTTGAATTTTCACGAGACTCTTTAGTCCACATTTCTTTTTTTTTTCCTGATGGGCACAAAGTTTAATTGTTCATCATGCCAAATGGAAATTTATTATCTCATCCAGTTAACACAGTTCTCTCAGTCAGTCACTTTTACAACTGCCAAGCTAATAAAGAATCTAAATTTAATGAAAGAGAAAATTCTCTCATGAACATTAGTTTCCGCAATACTTTCATAATCTTCTGTAACCTCTGCAACTGATAAGCAATGTGAATCTCTCGCCACGTTTTGTAGAGAGATAATAATGATGAAGAAAAATACAATATTTATGTTTGGAAAATATTTAGAAAAGAACAGAAAGAAAGAGTATACGACGATAACACTGTCTCGGAAAACCTTTTCACTAATACGATTAAATCATATATTTGGATTTTAAATAGAATTCATTAAAAAATATGCTTCGATTTTGGGACCAAGTTCAAGATCAAAATTATTCATGGTCCAATTCTGAACACGATTAATTTAAATTAGTTCCAATTAGACTTAAAAATGTCCAATTTTCTGTTTAATTGTCTTAATGATACCAAGATTTTAAAATATTGTTGATTTTTGAGTTCAATTTATACATTATTAAAATATTATTCAGTATTTAATCTAATAAAAAAATATTCTCATCATTTTAGTTGATTGGCTGGAGTTTTGAGAACTTTTTAAATGCTTTCAAGATCTAGCCAATCATAGAACACTTTGAGAATGAAATTTTTAATAGAATTAAATATTTAATTATATAGTCTGAAAAGAGTACTAAAATTATGAAGATCTAAAGAAAAAAACGCGGTTCTTTGTAATAGTAATTAATGATTTTTAATACAATTCTCACTCTGTTTCCCGGAGCTTTTGTATAATAACTACCTACACAGAAATTTTTTTTTAGCAAAAATAATTCGTCAAATAGTTATGAATTGCTACAGTGAACTTACGAAGTACTCATAAATCGTATAACCCACAAAAAAAATTTAAAAATTTTTGTACTTCTTTACAAACTTTGTTCCGTAACATAATCACTTGATGAGCATTTTTTGTTCTTTTATAAACATATGCTCGTAAAATTTTATTCATTTTACAAAACTTTACAAATAAAGTAACAACATTTTTTTCTGTATGTTTAGGAACATTTAAATTTCTGAAAAAAAAACAAAAAAAAATGCTCGTCATGTGATGATTTTACGAATACTTTTTGTGAAAAAGTACAATCTTTTACGAACTTTTTAGTGCGTTAAACGGGAATCTCAGTGGCGCAATAGGCAAGACCCTTGGGTCTTGGGCGGATGAGATCTCTGATTCGACTCTCACAGTTGTGAGTTCGCACACTACCTGTGCCCAACAACACTGAGAGCATGGAAGAAGCAACCACACTGCGAGGAAGGCGCTCCTGGGAGGTCTACAATCTCTACAATGTACTTAGCAGGTTTTTCAAACACGGGATGATTACATTGTCCAAATATTTCGATACGATTAATAATAATAGTGTGTTAAACGATTTAACTACTGTAATTGCGAGTGACGTTTTCCCTTTTTTCGCTATTTTTAAATTTTACAAAATTAGATATAGTCAAAGTGAAAGGAGGGGGTTCAATGGGAGAAAGTATTTTTGTTCAATTGTTTACGAATGGATTTTATGCAACTAACATTAATTTTATAAAATTTTACTGGCTTGAATTTGGGATAAGGTGCGGGTGACTTACAGTCCACCCACATTAAATTAATAACAAAAATTAATAACTTTTTAGAATACGACAAAGTACAAATTTTAACATCTATATCTAAGCAACTGTTTGTCCTCGACTGTGTTAAAAGAATGTTATGAAGAGGTCGCGATATCAGCTATATAACGTATTTAAATTTTAACCTAAACGGATGAGTTAGGGACCTATCGTTAGAAAGATCTCGATATCAGATACAATATAGGCTAAAATTTCATCGAAATCGCATAATAAATACAGAAAACGCAGTCAGGTCAAGACATTTTTGATTATAGCTCGGGTTAGGGAACATCGAGGGAGGAGTGCGAACCACCGTTGGAAAGGTCTCAACTTCAGCTACAACATATCAAAATTTAAAGAAAAAGCATCGTCTAGTTTTCGAAATATTCGAGATCGATTAATCGAAAATCGATTTTTGGATTAATCGTACCTTCGTTTTAATCGGATGAAATTGGGGTGTCATAAGGGTTGTAGTACTCTACGAGAGCTTTTCAAAACACCAAAATTTTTCGAATTCCAACAATTAGAACCGGATATATTACCGGATGGTGTTAAGTTTGGTATCGATTGAAAGCTCTTAGGTCCAGCTATAACATACTAAAATATGAGATCGGTCTGTGCTATAGGGGTTGAGTTATTGAGGAAACAAAATTTGGGGGCGTTTCAAAATGTCGGAAGGGGGGGGGGGTGGGGGAGGGTCTGACATCAACTTCTAGCAGCCCATCGACATTTAACCTTTGCCGAAAACCGCTTGTCGATATCTCTCTCCGTTCTCTCTACAGAAGCGTTTGTACTCCAGACGGAACGGGACGGGACGTCCACGAAAATCGATTTTTAGCGCATATGATATTCGTAATCTATGAGTGTCAAGACGTGTAAATCCAAAATTTGGGCCCGATCTGACGAGGTCGCATTTCATCTGTGACTACAAAAGGTGAAATTGTAAAGAATCTCAGCTAAAAAATTAAATATATTTTTGAGTTTTTAAAAACCATGTAACATCTTATCGTTTAAGATGCTAAAACGCAATTAAGCAATAATGATATAGAGTAGGGGAGACTGAGGCAAAAAGTCATAAAACGGATATTTTATTTTTTTACAAGCTACTCGAGCGCTTCAAAAATTTCTAATTAGCGAAGTTTTATAGGAAATTTACCGCTCTACAACTTTGTGAAAGTATTTTTCCTCCACTTTGTAAGGAAATATGTTTATCGAGCCAATTTCTAAAAGGTAATTTTGTGACTATTGTCAAAAATGCTGGGGTAAATAGTACCAGACATTGGGTATCATATTTTGATTCGTTTCATTACGGGCTTCCGTAAATTTGAAAAAAAAATACCTAGAGGACATATTTTCATAGATAATTTATTCATCTACACCTTTGTAAAACACCGTTTTCTCTGTGAGAAAAGTGAGAAAACGAGAAAAGCGCTTTTCAAGCTATTTTAGAAAAAAAAAACACACAGAAGACTGCAAATCGTTTGACCAATGCAAACAACAAGCGGCGAGACATGGTAATGGCGTTTCTTTTCGCCGTGAGACATCAGAAATTGCTTCGCTTTTTTGTTACTTTTTGCTCTATACCTTTTGTTACTTTTTACCCCAAGTGGCCATTTTTAATAAAAGAATTTCTGGAGAAAAGAACTTTTGTGAATTTCTAAAATATATAGCGGATTCGTATTCAAAAAATCCAAATTATTTAGAAAATATTCACCAGTGCATCAATTTTGGAAAATAAGTAGGTAATAATTGTTATCTTCTGCACGGAAAATATTTCAAAAATAGGGCTAAAAATTTCGATATTTTTTATTTTCTAAATTACTTGTTCGAATTTTAAGAAACTTACGACATTGAAGAAGATCTATGGAGGCTATCTCTAGAAAAAAATTTGATCCGCTATCTTTTTTACCTTGGAAGATATTGAATTTTTCGATTTGTGACTTTTTGCCCCAGTCTCCCCTATGCAATAAAACAATAGAGAGGACGCTTAGTATACTCACTAGTATGAACTTTATTAAAAAATAACTCTATTAGTGTTTTTGTCACATTTATTTAAATAATCAGATAATAATTCACCGCGTCTCAATTATGCAGGCTTTCCGCTAAAACGTAACTTTAACATGACCCGTAATTTTGTAATTTATAAAAAATTCTGAAAAGTGATAATTGAACAATATAGCATTCTAATGTCTCAATGTTCATAATATATTCATATGTTTATTTTTTTTATCTATAAATAATTGGCAGTATTATTTTATTGGAATATTGACTACTGTAAAATTAATTATAATTAAATATAAATTGCACTGAGCAATATAAAACAAGATTTAAATTAATTAATTTTATCCAATAAAAGAGATCACACTGTACAAACATTAACTGCATTGAATATTAACGATATTAACCGTGATTTTAATAGAATTAATGCGTGTCACGATCAAGAGTTAAATATAACATTTCACACATGGCGCTTCGAGTCATCCTCCTCGCAGAGACAATATTATTATTCACTGAATATACCAATCGGATGTTTACTGTTCGATTTATTTTTATTGTCTCTGTGTATTTGGGAAAATGCGTGTGAAACTAATAAGACGTAACATTTCAACGAGGAAGAAGACAACCATAAGGATTGACAGAATGAATATCTAGCTAGAGTAGGAGGAAGAAAAGAAAAAGGTGAAATTTTTGTCCTAAAATTATCTCCCTTCTTGAAATAAGAGACAAAAGTAGAAAATTCATTTATCCCCTGGGGACATATTTCCGCTAGAGTTGCCTGTCTTCTTGTCACCCACGCAATAATTATTGTAAAAAAAAAAGAAAACAAAACTTTTGAGTATCTTCCCTACCTTGAGAAAATGTTGATAATCTTATGGATTCTATACCCGTTTGCTCTTTACTATATGATGGATTCCCTCTTATAAAGAAAATTCTTGTCTGCATTGCGAATGGGAAAATGCAAAACTCATCAAGTTTGCCAATATCAATAAATCACGCCATTGACTGCTAATTCAATGTTTTCAACACTCAGAATTTGTTTTTCATCACATTAATCTCGCCCAGACACTCATGGTAGCCACTTATTGCATTTTGGCCATATTGAGATTAAATGTAAAATCTTAAGAAGATGCATTTAACTTCGGCTGCAAAATTTAAGATGGATATAAATTTATTTTTAAATCTGCAATAATTTTGTCGCATATGGAAGTCAATAGCCGCATTTTATTGTAAAAATAAAAAAAAAGATGTCTTTCAAGTTTCTTTTTTGTCATTCTTTAAATATTTGAGGTAGTCATAACTTTTAAAATAATTTATTGCAGCTTCTGAAATGCATGGAAATTTATTAATTGCACAACGGAAACGGTTAATTCAAAAGAAAAATTGTATAGAACATCTAGCGATAATTTTGCGAAGCTCCAATATTCTAATGAGTTGCAAGAATTTTGTGAACCTTCAAAAAACAAAACTCTCTATATCTCATGAGTGCATTAGCCCTATCTTTCTTCAGTCTTTACCATCGTCTGCAGTTTTTGTGGTGAATGAAAAACATTTTATCTTATTTTGTACAAAATTTATAATAAAGTAAACTCTCAGTCAGACACCCAACATTTATTGAATGGATGGAGGTGAGGTGTTCACCCAAAGTGGCCATCAAATGTCAGTGAGGTGTAAAGGTGTATTTGCACAAATGATCAATTTATATCAACTAAAGTGCACCACAATATCCCATTCACATCAATAATTGCGTATAGCTTTGCTCTGTGCGTTTTTCGCATTGAGAAAAGAATTCTCTGAATACAACGTGTCAAATATGTTTTAATTAAATATTTCAGTGAAATACGAAAATGAAAGAATAATTGAGACACGAAAAAAAATATGCGAAAAAAAACACATTCGTCAATTGGTTCCAATTAGTTCAGAGACAGATAAAATATTGTGAAATGGGTATAGTGTATGTTTTTAGCTTGTGACACAAATAATAAAAAAAATACACCATTTATATATAGCAAAATGGGCTATAAAGGACGACACTCCATATGTGCATATGAATAAAAATAAAAGTCTGTATACACAACAAAGTGTCATCCAGCAATCTTCCACTCATACTTACTTTGCTATATACTAAAAATTATAGATAAAAGAGAGTAGAGAAATGAATAAGACTTTATAGAATGCTAAAACATGTATTAGTGTTTGAAGGCTCACTCGTGCGAACCATACTGCATTCCTCTACGAAATTATTTGTTAGAATTTTATTTTACTGCTCGAACTCAATCCACTTTTTTGAACTTGTGATACGACTAGAGGCCAAACGGTAAGAGATATCGACTTCCGGTCTTCGACGACCCCCCCATAAGTCAACATTATCCAGGACAGTCTTTATTCTTTTCTCCCTCGAAAACCATGTATTTTTAGTTTATTTCAAAAACGGCTCTTATGATTTCTTTCATTTTTGGACATGTTTTAGAGGTAGTCAAGGCGAATATTTCGTTCGTGGACACCTATATTAGAAAACCATTTCGATATCAAATTTTCGATAATCAAAGTTTAACAACTTTGAAGGGCCTATTTCTTAACCGATTTGCTTAAATTTGATTTTTTTTTCGAAAGATCTTGAAATTTCCAACCCGATTGCATTGGACTTAGTTGGTCATGAGTCGGTATAGTACCCGTAATTGATGTATCTTTATCAAAAAATTAAATTTATCAATCAATTTAATCGGTAGTAAAGCGGTATGTAGTCAAAAAGCATGCAAAAAGTTAATACACGAATATCTCTTTCTCATGAGTTCGAGAACTCCGCAAAGCTGAGACGCTTTTGCTATGTCTTTTTTATAGTAAAATGATCTTGCATAGGGTGAACTGATACAGCCTGTCTACATAATCCAAAAACATAGTCTTAATTTTTGGGACACCCGTGTCCCATTCGTCTGGAGATACGATTTTATTGTAGGGGTTTTCTTTCTGTTGTAGATGGTTAGGACGACAAATCGCATCACTGAGGAAAATCCGAAAAAGTTAAAATAACATTCCGGAAATGTTTATTTTACCTTGCAGTATTTATCCGAAATCGGTGTAAATATTATGCTTTTTAGGTGTATTAGGGGTTAAAGTTACCCTTTTTCATATTAATTTTACCTTTAAAAAGTGTTAAAGTTATGAGGAAAAAATGTTAATCGCACCCCTGTTTTTCTCTCAGTGATGAAAAAATACAAATCCTACATTTAAGAACAGGTGAGCAAGACACTCAAAGTTTTTAGATTCTGGCAATGAAGAGGTCAAAAACAGTCGTGTGCTTAATTGCGTCTTGTCAAAATTGTAAAATTTCCCTTGTCAAATTTGTATCAACCGTGTCCAAACTGAATTGTTTTGCACTTACATATTATACTTATATTTATGAACTTTTGAAGCTCTTTTTCAAGTATTTCCATGAAACAATAATATTCTAGAAGAGTAAAAGGATCAAATTTATGTATGTTATCGGGAAAAAAATACATTTATTATCTCTAGAATCTTGTATCAAAGTTTGTGATTCTGGAAATTGTTCCAAATTATATCACTTTACCCTAAAGGGTTTTATAATGATGTCTAAGAAATTGAGAGCATTCTATCGTAGTGAGTAATATAGAATAACATTTTCTTAGAAATTCGTTTACAAAACATCAACTATATTTTGTGTAAGCTAAAAACTGGGAAGTTTCGTCAAGCTCTCTAAGAAATAAATTGAAATCAGCTAAAATGTGACCATGCGACCATACATATAAAATATATTCTTATTGTGATATAAAAAAGAAAACGTAACAGTTGTGTCCTTACACTAATATAATGTTGGGATGGAGAGTCTCCGTTTCAACTATTAATTTTCTACACTGAGAAAAAGAGTGTGCGATTAACTTTTTTTCCTCCTAACTTTAACACTTTTTAGGTGTAAAAATATATCAACATATTTTTTATGTTAATTTTACACCCTTTTAAGTGTAAAATTAAAATGAAAAAGGGTAACTTTAACCCATAATACACCTAAAAAGCATAATATTTACACCGATTTCGGATCAATAATGCAAGGTAAAATAAACATTTCCGGAATGTTATTTTAACTTTTCGGATTTCCCTCAGTGTAGTGGAAATTTAAATTGATAATATAAATGTCAATTTAAACGGGGCTGATTCCCTTCAATAGAAATATTTCTGGAAACCTTTCTAATGACTGCAATGCATCACCTTACGGTTGGTTTTAAATTTGTCTAGAACAGAACCTAAAAGTAGCTTCTAAAAGGCTCGGGGAGAGGTAAGGGATTTTCTTGGGACCAAGATTGATTTATGGGTGGTCCTTGATAATCTCAAATTGCTAAATTTTATAGGGTAAATTAAGTTAATTCAAAACCTGCTCCAAGTGGAAATTTTTCGCTACTCCAAATGGAAACGTCATTGTTTTCATGATAAATACAGTACTAAATTACTATATATATTTTCTATACCACAGTTTCATTATTTAGGTAATTTTGCTCCAAATAAAGCGAAAATCTATTCATATTCACAAATTTTAATTTGTTAATTTCTCAGAAAAATTAACAGTGTACCTTTTCACCATCGAATTTTTCATCGATCGACCATGTTTTACAATGAAAAATACAATGAGGTGATTGTTGTTTATTTGTTTTGATTAACATTTATGCCATATTTCTGGCTCATTTTAGTTAAATTAAGTGCTAATCTTTATTGTTAACGATATGTGAAGTTTTCAAATGAAATAATTACCTATTTCGTGAACAAAAAGGGTTTTTCCGAAGTGTCTGCAAATGCTTCAATAGGAAACCCCGGAAATATGATTTTTTTTTGCAGAGATTTTCTTATTGGTTTAGATGGGAAAGGAGAAAAGACCAGGAATAAGAACAAATCCTGCACTCAGGAGCAACTCAAAAAGGTTTTGGAAGCCTTTCGTCGCGGTTTCACTTACACTGTTTGTCTCCAATTAGAAACTATCCCCTGTCTCCATTTGGATTAATTTGTTTCCAATAGCAACATTTTACGCACTTTTCTTGTATTTAAGAAGTTTTCAAATTATATCTAAAGAATTTTCACTAAACAGTAACATTCTAGAAGAGCCAAGGAGCAAATTTATGTAATTCTCTTCAGAAAAAATATGAACTTAATGTGTTAAATCTTCTGCCAAAGTTAAAGCGTCTGGAAATGGTTTTGAATTAGGACATTTACCCTATCGTTTAGCCTGTTATAACACCGAGAAAAATTTGGATGGTATTTTCTACAAATCGTGTCTTTAAATTCTACTGCCTCAAAAGATAGTAGAAAATACCATCCTCCATAGATACTTTCTTTTAGAATCTACCATCTTGACATTTTAAAATTTACTATCCTATGGATAGTAAATTCTAACAGCCGGATGGTAAAATCTACTATCCTCCTTTAGATTTTACATTGACCTCTCTTAGATTCTAATATCCGGGAAGTAAATTTTACTGGCCGCATATTAGATGTTAAAATTTAACTGGAAGACAGTAAATTTTAACGGAGGATAGTAATTTGGATTGAAATTACTATCCAAGCAAATAAAATTTGCCATCCTGCTGTTAGAATATCATTTTGGAATATCGTGGGTGCTGATGCAACGGTTCCCGATATGCTTTGAATACATTATAGCAATTCGTGGCGCAGCTGGAAGATGCTGGACTGTCATCACAAAGGTCGCGTGTTCAAATCTCGGCATAGTCATCGATGTTGGAAAAAGATTTTCACGCACCAAAATGGCTTGAAATACAGAGAATGTCATCCAGGAAGGGCCCCAAGCCCTCAAACAATGGCCAAAAATCAATGAAAATAAGGAAAAATAAATTTTTCCGACATTTTTCATTCTAATATCCGGCTAGTAAAATTTACTATCCTGCCAGTAAAGTTTACCATCCGGATAGTAAAATCTAATATCCGGGGATATTAGAATTTACCATCCGGCTATTAGAATTTACTATCCATGCAATAGATTCTACAATTTTTGACAGTCCAATTTAATATCGCATTTGCTGGGTGACTTTTTTACTATCCGGCCATTAGAATTTTGTATGGAGGATGGTAAATTTTACCATCCACATTTTTCTCGGTGAAAGTAAGGTCCGATAAATCAAATTTCAAAATATCCAAAATTCCACTGCTCTCTCCTTAGACATCGAGCAATAAATGCATATCCGAATGAAAATGTAAATTCTAACATCAATGGCAATGACTAACTCAATATGACGTGTGACACTAATTAAACTTTTAAATAAGGCGCATGAAAAAAAAATTAAAATAAGATGATTTACTATAAGTGCTCATTATGTGGAGAAGGATGAATATCGAATTCCAAATGCACAATTTTGTTCATTATACAGCATAATTCCTCCAAACAAAACTCATTAGACTTAATTAATCATTAGGAATTTAATTAAACATCCCGCTTCTATGCATCCATTTTCAACATCACAATGTCAAATTGTATGTACCTTTTTGTCACAAGTCCATTAAAAATTTGAAATTCTACGATAGACTCTAATACTAATTGCTCACTAAGTGCATTTATATAGATCCCATACATATATTGATATATTGATTTTATTTAGAGTGTCAAGTCATTTGTAGTGGATTTTTTTTATCTTATTTTTCGCGCGCCTTTTTTTCCCAGCTCCCTCTCTCATTTGGTGAATCATTGTTCCTCCTATCAGTCAATCGCGTAGTGCAATATCTTACAAATTGGATCGATATTAAATGAGAACGTGAGATACAATGAATAAAAAGTGGTAAATAAATTGGATAATAAAATGCTGAATTATGTTATTGTAGTGAATGCATTTTATCTCACAGTAGAAATCAATAAACTAAACAGAATAAACAGAAATTTTATCAATTTGTGCGAAATAATTTTATCACTGCCTTATCACAAAATGAAGCACTTTGAATGTTTTGTCTCTTGTCAAATCTCGTGTATCCAAAAAATAAACTTCTTTCCCAATAAATTCATTCACTTCAACAATTATTGGTATTAATTTTCACATTTGAACGTTGAATGGAAACAAAAATCAACAGAAATAAGCACGAATATCGAGGAAATGGCGGGAAAAGCGTATTGGGGACTTGTGGTCTCATTGGATGCCAACACAAAACTGAAAGAGCATTTCAGCGACCGCCAATATTATTCATTTGGTGATGTTATATACCTCAGTGAAAATTGTGGGAACATCCACATACAAACTCATCAATACAAACTTTTCAGTGAAACGTGGAGTGATTTTTTTTATTTATTATTTATTTGCCCCTACACTCTTCCTTTTCCAACCCCTTTTTTTAAAAGTCACCAAATGATTGTCAAGCAAAGTCTTTAGCTTTTGTGTACACCAACTTCAACTACTATATCACCCTTGATTAATTATAAGAAAAAAAATCTTAAGATGAAAGTTCCTGAATACAAAAAAGCAAAAGTTAGAAAAAGTTTCAATGTCAATAAAAGTTTCTTTCCTATTGTTTGGTGCTGTTTTCAAGAAAGGAAGTCTCCTCATTACGTCATTAGCATGATATCTTCAAAATGCTTAATGCATTGGAAACAAATAAAGAAATGATAAGATATTCTACAAATAATGAAATATAGAATAGATTTTCGAACCCTATGTCATTAGACCTTGGAGTTGAAGCCAAAAGCTCATATTTACATAGGGGGAAGTAGATACCTTTGAAATTGGGATTTTTAACCTACTATGTTTAAGTGGAACTACGCCATATGTCATAGTGTAATTTAGCTTCTCTTGTACAGCTAAATTATATCACGATAAGGCCCAATTCTATTTAAATATATGTGAAAAATCCCAATTTGAAAGGTGCCCCAGTTTCAAAGTCCCTCACTTCACCCTATAAATATGTATGGGAATTTCTCTGTATTTTTAACAATTACGCGAAATACCATAAGTGCGCGTGACTTTGTCCCCTGCGGGTGACTTTGACACCCCTCTGTCCGTAAGCTTCTCTTTATTTCTAGAATCTAACCCTTTAAGGACGAGAAGGACGAAAAATCGGGGGTCAGAAAAAATCACTTTTTCTGACTTTTTAGAGCAAAGCATAGGGTAGAGTAAGCCCTTTTCGCCATTTTAAGGTTTGATACCCTTGTAATTCTTACAATCTTTGTCGAAATTAAATGAAATTTTTTGTACAAATGCTTTGAAGCCTTGTCTTTCAATTGAACCAGAAGACTTCCAGGGATTTTCTGGGCATCGAGTTGAAAAAATACATTTCCTGCAGCAAAGCATGTTTCAGTACTTTTCGCCACTTTGTAAACACTTTTTCGCCACTGTGTAAGCACTTTTTCGCCACTTGTTTTTAATTGAATTTTAAGAAACACCAGCTGTCGGAACCTCCCAAAATACACTGCACAGTACTTTTTTTTATATAACATCAATATCAGACAATTATTAGAGTATTTCAAATGATTTTTTGCACATTTTTTATTTGGAACAAAAAATCTATCGAAAATCACGCATGTTTCGACTATAATCCGCGAGGTGCGCCACTTGTAAAATGCTTGGAAAAATGAGTGGCGAAAAATATTTACACAGCCGGAAAAAGTAAGCCCTTTTCACCACATCCGAAATTTATTATTATTTTTTAAACATTATTAAAAATGATATTACAACAAAGTTTAGTTAATAAGAAATTGAGTTTCAGCGAAAAATATCACATACTGTACAGCAAAAACATAAAATAATGCAAGACAACTTCTCTTAGCGTTGATAAGTTTCTTAAGAACGTCATATTTTTTTGGTGATTGTTCACCTTGTCGAGAATTTCTTTTAATAACTTGCAAATAATCTAGTCGGTAAAGAGCGTGATATGGTTTCTTGATTCGTTAGACTAGAGATCATGAAATAATACTCATTTCGTAGTTCTATGAGCTCATAATTCCCTTATAAAAAGTGATTTTATTTGTAGGTGGCGAAAAAATGCTTACTGACGAAAAAGTACTGACTCTACCCTAATTTTAGAAGATCGTAGGAAAAATTTCGCTTTTGGGTTATCGGTGACCCAATCGTCCTTAAAGGGTTAAGGATGGTCTTTACCGATCCGATCTATAATGTCTGCTCGGTAAAGATCATCCTAAAGTTCTAGAAATAAAGAAAAGCTTACGAACCAGGGAGGTGTCAAAGTCACGCGAACTTACACCGTATCTTAAAAGTGAGAAGTTTATTAGAAGATTTTGTAAAATTTGTAAGTTTATCGACACCCTATTCCTCCCCCCCCACCCAAAACTTATATTCTGGAATAATTTTCAAGTAATCTGGTCTCTTTCCTGTGAGACAGTTTGTCAGCTTTATCGTTTGTCTGATTGAAAATTACAGAGCAAATGGTAAGATATCAATTTATGTCCTTGACACACTTACGACTTAAGCCGAAAGACGGGTTAGCGGAAAATGATCGAAATGTATTTTAACCATTATTTCGAATAGAATTACGCTAAGCCGTCATTCGGCTAATCCTTAGGTCTGTCAAGGCCCTTATGCTTTTAGGTAATAGAGACTGGGACAAAAAGTCGCAAATCGAAAATATTAAAATTCAATATCTTCCAAGATAGATAAGATAGCGGCTTAAAATTTTTTCCATAGATAGCCTCCATAGACCTTCTTCAATGTCGTAAGTTTCTTAGAATTTGAACAAGGAATTTAGAAAATAAAAAAATATCGAAATTTTTAGCCCTATATAGAAATATTTTTCGTGCAGAAGATATCAATTATTAGCTACTTATATTAAATTTGATGCACTGGTGAATATTTCCTAAATTATCTGGATATTCTTTGAATACGAATCCGCTATCTATTTTAGAATTTCACAAAAGTTCTTTTCTCCAGAAATCCTTTTATTAAAAATGGCCACTTGGGGTAAAAAGTAACAAAAGGTATAGAGCAAAAAGTAACAAAAACCGAAACAATTTCTGATGTCTCACGACGAAAAAAAACGTCTATGCCATGTGTCGCCGCTTGTTGTTTGCATTGGTCAAACGATTTGCAGTCTTTTGTGTGTTTTTTTTTTCTAAAATAGCTTGAAAAGCGTTTTTATCGTTCAGATAGAGAAAACGGTGTTTTACAAAAGTGTAAAGGAATAAATTTTCCATGAAAATATGTCCTATAGGTATTTTTTTCAAATTTACGGAAGCCCGTAATGAAGCGAATTAAAATATGATAATACCCCATGTCTGGTACTATTTGCCCCAGCATTTTTGAGAATGGTTACAAAATTACCTTTTAGAAAACAGCTCGATAAATGTATTTCCTTATAAAATAGAGGAAAATTACTTTCACAAAGTTGTAGAGCGGTAAATTTCCTATAAAACTGAGCTAATTAGAAATTTTTGAAGCGCTCGAGTAGCTTGTAAAAAAATAAAATATCCGTTTTGTGACTTTTTGCCCCAGTCTCCCCTACTTAATTTTTTGTCCAATTTCAGGAATTCACTTTTCGTGTTCAAGAAATTAAAATCTTGGAAATATTTGCATTTCACAAGTACAAATTCAATTCTTAAGAGAAAATAAGATCTTGATTTCCAGTTTTCGGCAAAGAAATATCCACCAAGTGCCAAAAGATTATGGGTTACCACCTGATTAATACCTGTTGTATATGGCAATACAAAATTCATTCGCTAATGTTATATTTAGAAAAACAGTTTTTTTTTTGTATGACTTCGTGTTTTCAAGATCACGTTTAGGGATTTATTGATGTTAATACAAAAGCCACGTGAAAAAGTATCATAAAATAATGCCTTGTCTATAGTATATTAAATCAACATTATATTATCCCTTATACTATTTTTTCGCGCAGTATCGGTATTTTCCTATCGAAAATATGTTTTGCCAAAGATATTTAGTAATTCAGAAAATGGGTTTTATAAACCACCGGATATTTATGCAATTAACTCGATTATTATTCAAAGTGGCGGAAATTACCTTTAAAAAAATATTCTGTAGTACATGGCCAAAATATTCCTCTCAATCATCATCATCTCATGGATAGTGTCTCAATTGATAGTGCGATGGGAAAATTTTATTGAAAGAAATAAATTTGTAGATATAGGACTTTCATAAAATAAAAAGGATATTCTTTTGACACAAAATCCGCAGAGATGAGTTCTAAATTTCTCTTTAAATTTACTCTGTGTTCAGTAAATTATATTTATTACAACAAATTCACGTGGATTTGTCTCTTCACATGAACAGACATTTCTCTCCTATTTGATCTTCTATTCTTTTGAGTTAGGGTGAAAATTATATTTAGCACACACAATCTTCCTTTCTCTCTCTCAAATGAGAGGAAACTATTGTGAAAAAATGCATTTTGAAAGCTTCAGTTTCATTTTACATAAAAAAAAGTTTTTTTTTTGTAATTTTTCTTTCAATCTCGGAAACATTTCTAACAATTTACATTTACACCTTTGTATTTTCTATTATGCATATGAAGCCTAAAAGAGTGGGTAAATGTTGTTCCACCATGAAAGATATAGATTTCATTTGAGGGACAGATGAGAAGAATCATAAAAGGTCACAGGAAAAATAGGTTACCTTTGCCACATGTCTAGTACATCTATTTGTTTTACAGTGCACTAAGCAATATTCCCGATATTATCAGTTGATAACAAATTGATTAATTCTTTTTTTTTGTCCGAACTTGAAATGAAAAATTTTGTACATAAAATCAGCAAAGTTTATAAAAATGCAGGTAAAGATACTATATTATATTTTTCCCATATTACTGTTGAATTGTATTGTTATTGTACATTATTATGATGAATTCTTCATTTATTATTAAGTTGGTTTTCATAAGATTTTTGCATTCTTATGTCATTGCAAAGAATCTTGCAGTTGTAGACGGAATTCAATAAAAATATTTGCAATATTGTAATATTGAGGAATGACGGATGATTCTCTCAAGATGTTTATAAAACATATAAAATTTTCTACCTATTTTACAAAAGTTAACAGGAAAACATACTGCATTTTTGATCGCACTCTGGCAATGATATACCAATGTAAAAGTATTAAAATTACATTTCAATATTGTAAGATATGAAAAAAAGCAAAGGAAAATGTATAAAAGATGTCAGAGAGCTTCTATACATTTTGGCGCAATTTGACGGGGAGAATTAAAGCAATAAATTTCGACAGTAAATTGGGTAAAATTGATATTATTAGAGTTGAAAATATGCTTCGATTTTTTTTAAAGATTTTGTCACCAGTGTTTATTTTGAAAATCTAAAATTTCAATAAAAATAACGAAACGCTTTTTGTTCGTTTGTCTAATACGTTATATCGAGGTCAAAAGTTTGGAGATATAGTGACGTGTGGTCTTCGGTGAATCCCTTTATAAATTCGAATTCGAAAATCTCTAAAACAAACTTCCTAAGATAAAATCGGTTTTAGAAAATACACAAAGTTGTCTATTCAATTCTAAACACGTCATTAACCCTTTAAGGACGATTGGAACACCGGTGTCCCATAAAGAAAATAATTTTTCTTCCTGACTACCCAAAGTTATTTTTTTCCTTATGTCTGTAAAAAATTGTAAAGTAGAAGGTTGAAGGAATCTAGAATATTTTTTGCAAGTCTCTAGCTATTTGCTATGTAGTAAATATTTAAGCTCAAAATGGCGAATTTTTAAATTCTCAAATTCATAATTAATTTTATTTATTTTTTATACTTCCAATTTTTTTGAGCAAAACCCTTCTGGCAATAAAAACCACAATATTCATACGTAATATTTTTCATTAAAGCGAAAAATATTATTAATTGGTATTGTCAGAAAAATTACTTACATTTTTGGGCTATTTTTGTCCCTATCGTTCATAGAAAAACAAAATACACCGAATCAGATTCTGTTGGACTTTCCAAAGTCTGAAGATCGTTTTAGTGTGCGATATGATTAGCATGAGTTTTTAAGAATTTGAAGTAACAAAATAATACAAAATTAATTGTATAGCACCCTCAAATATCGATTAAAAATAATCCAGCTTTTCTTTTTATCAAACTATTTTTCTTCAATGTGGATTTTCATATTGAAGTGCTCGATTTTACTTCTTTAGGGGAATGTTGGTATAGTTCGCACAGAGTGAACCTTCAAACAACGCAAATTATCTCTTTGTTTGCAAAGAGCTAGTTCGTCATTTATTAGCCAAAAGACATATCATTATTAAGCTCATGAAACGAGATGAGAAATGGTAGGTCAGCTCTTTGCAAACAAAGAGAAAATTTGAATAGTTTGAAGGTTCACTCTGTGTGAACCATGCCTACATTTCCCTAAATTTGTAAATTCAAACAGAAGCTTATAAGAAAATTGATTAATCGCAAATGCACTAATTCTTTTCATCCTTTTTCTTAAATATTCACCTCAGACAATCGTACAGACTTTTAAAAATATTGACCTAGGAAAAATTTATATCTAAAAATGCAATATCGCCCAATTTTCCCAAAAAAAGAATTACATATCACTTAAATTTACAGGAAACAATTTCCTCTGGTTAATCTCTTTTTACTTATTAAGCATATTTTTTACCTCTTTATCATAATTTTATCTATATTACGAGAATGCCCTTGAATCATTTCTAATAACGTGTTTTCAAGGTTAAATGTTAAGAAGCATTCTAGGGAGCGTATTTCTCAAACGATTAAATAGAATATGGATTCGTTGGAAAGGTCTTGGAATCCTGAATAAAACTAAAACAGTTCCGACGGATTGAGAACCAGGTTTTAACCCATAAGTTTCGCACGTAATATTTTTTTCCCATTTTGTATATTTTCTATACAATTTTTGGAAAATCTTGTAATGATTTATAGATCTCTTCAAATCAGCTATAAACAGAAATCGATAAAAAATTACGATATTTAAAGAATTTCGAGGAAATCTTAAGCTGGTTATCAAGTTTCTTTTTAGCATATTTGACGCATATCAAAAGAAATTGTGCAGATTATCCACTAAAAATGTTTTAAGACTTAAACTTTTATACGCTATGTATAGCCATAAATCAGGTACTTTAAGCATCTTTAGGCCTGAAATAAACTTCAAATTTAATTGAATTGACTAAGTCACTTCACAACTTTAATATAATTATTATTCTTTTGAATTATTATATTTTTCAATGACTAAAAGGTTTAAGTTTTTAAATATTAGTGATGTAGTTATGGACGTGTTCAAACCAACACCAGGAGTCATTGTTCAAACACAAAAAGGGGTCAAATTCACAAACGCGAAATCAACTTTTCATTGTTAATTTTTGTATTTGTGCAGAATGGTGTAAGTAAATATTCAAAAATTCCATAAAATATTGAAATAATGAAAAATAAAAATAAAAGTTGAATATTTGCTTAAAGATAATTTTTAACTGATGACCTTCTAGAAAGAAGTTTAAACTTCTATTATTTGCAACATTATTCTTTGCTCTGAATGTCACAACAAATCCCCTTTCTTCATTTTTTCCATTTGGCATTTTATGAAGGCATTGACAAAAGAGACGATTGGAGTGAATAGAATTGAAAAAAGCTCGGATAAGAAAGAATATGAGGAATAAATGTGAAATATAATAGCTACTGACACTTTTTAAGATGGTCATCATCCTAAATAAGTCCTGGACAAGTACGTCTCCTCGGAACATGTCAATTTATAAAAAAAAAATATACAAAGTATCTTTTCTCAACTTATTGTACATTCGATTGTATCTTTAATTTAAAAAGCTTTTCTCTCCTTTCTGACCATTTAAAATCGATCAATAAATAATGAGCTATCGCCACATCAAAAGGTAATATCGCTTATGGTATAATTATTCATTCATTTAATTCAAGGTATCCTCTCTATCTCTATGGCACAATGTACTACAGTTTGTCACCACATTACTCTTACTCTTCCACCTATTTATTGAATTAAATACTTTATATTGCATAAAATAAAGGAAATGAGAATATTTTCTACTATAAATCCTGCTTTTTAACTTACAAGCAGTGGCGAAATGTCCAGCTTTGAGGAATGTTTCAACTTTAGATGCAAAGAAAGTTGTTTGATGTTATAAATTTTAAATCATGATTTCGAATTTTTAAGGAGTTCTTCTTTGTCACATTTTTCGTGTATTCTAGAGATCAATCAACAAAGAACTTGAACTTTGGATAAACCGAATCCGAAAAGAAAATTTGCATACTTCAAAATTTAAAGTCTTTATCGACGAATACGATTCAGATTTTTAATATGATAAAATTTATCTCAGAATTTGGGAATTGTTTATAATCTTGGACTTAAAATTCAAGCCTATAATTCCTTAAATAGAAATTCATTTAAATCAATTTTCTGTTGATTTGAAAATATAATTCCATTTACTGAAAGATTAAAAAAATTGTGATTCTTTTGTGAATCTCATTTCATTTTACATTCATTCTACTCTCCTTCTCAATTATTTCTATAGACATCCACACACTCCATACACTCATGTTCACAATTCTTTCTTATATTTTCATTTCAAGACACTGACCACGTTTATACGCAAAGTATAATCCAGGTTTATTACAAAACACAACGAAGAGTTTTATAAAAACTGAATCAGGGAAAAGTGCGCTCCCTTCGAACGTTCATGCCTTCGCATAATGTGAATTTCTTTTGTTTTTCATAAGAGATTTACACTCAATTATCACGGAATTATCAACAATTGATGATAAGCCAACTAATATTTAGTAGAAATGTTTAAGGCTCTTAGGAAAACTAAAAGAAAATTCACATTATTCGAAGGCCTGAACGTTCGAAGGGAGAGTACTTTCCCCTACATTTAAGGAAGATTAGAGTTAAACATTATAAATTTACTAATTTGTCGTCACAAATTTTCAAGCAGTTGTTTGAAATACTCTCAAAATATTATATTTTGTTAATCAGATAATTCCGCCAATAAAGTGAAATTATTTGATAAATTTAATATTTTTATGCATGAGATTCTTAATAAAACTAAATTAAGATAATTTGAGGTGAAAATATGCTATTATACTTCTCGAACTCACAGAGAAAGCAATATATATAATCCACTTTTTTCGAACTTCTCACCGATCTGGAGCTTAACCCTTTAAGGACGATTGGGTCACCCGTGACCCATTGAGAAAATTATTTTTTCTGACTACCCAAAGTTCTTTCTTTCTAATGTATGTACGTAATCGTAAAGTAGAAGGTTATAGGAATCTAGGATATTTTTTTGCAAAACTCCAACTATTTGCTATAATAGCAATTATAATTAAGCTCAAAAGTGACGAATTTTCAAATGACCGCATAGATAAACAATTTTTAATATTTTTTATAATTCCAAATTTTTTTAAGCAAAACCCTTTTGGGAATAGAAAGTACACGACTCATACATAATATTTTTCATTAGAGTAAAAATTATCATTCATTGGTATCGTCAGAAAAATTACTAAAATTTTTAGGCTATTTTTGTTCCTATCGTTCATAGAAGTAAAAAATATACCGGAACAGACTCTGTTGGATTGTCCAAGGCTAGATGTAAGACATTTAATTAATTTTGTTTATTAGTTTCTTTTTTATTATTGATTTTCGATCAGAAAAAAGCGTCTCGTCCTTAAAGGGTTAAACGTTAAGAGATATCAACTTTAGGTCTAGGGTGACCCCTAATTATCTTTAGATGTTTTTTAGATGACCCGAAGAAAATCGTTAAATCGGAATTTTTTTCCAGATTGCATTTTTACGACAAAATTTTGACTTTAACATGTTGTAAAAAATAGAAAAATAGGTTTTCAATAATTCTTTTAGTTTATATAGAAGGAAATTTAATGCTGAAAAGAATAAGGCTTTATTCACTGCGATTGGCCGGTAAGCTTTTCTGTATCTTTCTCGCAAATTCGAAAAAATAGTAAAAAAGAGAAGTAGAGAAAACGCGCTTCAAAGTTTTGCACGTTCACCCGAACTCTCGCAAATCTTTTTGGCACTCCTTTGCTTTCGCAGCTGTGTCTTCGAGAATATTTCGAATTGGGTTCTGAAAACATCATCACCATTATTTTCTTCTGAAATTTTTATGGTATATACTTGGATAGATTATCTATCGATTTAACCAGGCGGGTGACATTAGCTCTGAAAAATGCGACCGATTTTAATGTAAATTTTTCCCTGTTTTCGTAAACATTTCAGGAGATATCTCCGAAACTACGTAGGTTGCCAATTTGGGGTTTTCGGTTGCCTATTCAATATCAAGTTCGCTTTTATTTTGCACTTATATTTTTTGCTAATTCATTCTACACTGACAGAAAACAGCTAATAAACCCAAAATTTTTTCCGGCGCGCTAGAAACATATGGGAAACATAGGAAATGTCATGCCCCTGGATTTAACAACAAAAATATTTACCTCTTTTGACTTCCTTATTGAAGCTTTCCCCTTAAGTTCGATTTATTAAAATAGAATTTTTGTTTGAAAAAATGATAGCAAAATTTAAATATTCAAAGGCTACCGCATTCAAAGGTAGGAGATGTTCCCCTATTTAGTAAAGAAAAAATAACTAAAACTTTTAACATTAATAAAATCCAGTGCCTTAAAATTTCGTATTCAACTTACTTAACTTTGATAAAGTTTCAGATCGATCTGAGGAAACTATTAACCGTTAATGAATTAATTTAAGTAGGAGGATTACAATAGATGAGATTATTTATTGCGTATAAACGTAGTCATTGATCTTCATTTTTTTCTTTAATCCTTGTGAGTCTATTGTTTATCTTATATTTTTTTGCCACACGGAAAATTTGCAAAAACACATAATTGCCAATGATATTGGCAGCAAAATGAATTTCCAATACGGTAGGCGTCACTGTTCTAATTCGTATACAGACAAAAAAAAATAGGAAATACAAAAAGTTCAAACTACAAACCACAGCCATTACTAAACTTGCTCAACAGATGGCAAATCGATAAATAAAACTTTTCCATTTGCAAAATCACACACAATTTTGTTAATAAATTTAACCAAGTGAGACACTTTCTGACCAATCATATATTGATTTTAAAATAACCCCAACTGTATGACCAAACATGGAGAAGAATTTCAAGGAATGAGAGAAGCTTAAAGATAGACTTACCCTTTGCATTCGGAACTGCTGGGAGTAGTTAGCTCTAGCATTTGCGAGAGACTCGTGTTGATAAGGAAGAATGTTGTTTTATCCACTGCTGACTGTCGCACAAGAATCAAATTCACCTTGATTATGGGATAAAATACTGATTCTTTGCTTTTATTCTCCGAACCACCTGCACCCGGATTTGGTAAAACTTTCAACACATAACGATCATCTTGTTTCTGCAGCAATACCATGATATCATCAAAAAGTAGACCATGTAATTGTGTTGTTGGACTCTTCTTCATAATCAGCAATCCATCGTGTATCAATTGGTGCTGAGTTAGGTCTAAATTTTGCATCAACAGCTGCGGAAAATAATTACATTGTAATCATCCTGCTATAAAAAATTAAATGTAAATTATTTGGTAAGACATACCCTTATTTCATTTCCAATTTCTTTATCAATGGCAGCTTTATCCAATTTCTTTTGAATTGTTTGCAGTCTGAAAAAAAAAATAAATAAAAATAAGAAACTGGCACAATTTGAAGAAGATTTCTAAGCATTTTGCTCTTTATTATGTAATGAAATCTTTAAAGCATTAAATAAAATAAAATCCGTCTAATACAGAAAAAAATATTTTGTAAAAATGTTCGTAAATGTTTGTGAATTCCTACAGGGGAGTTACGAAATAATCGTGAATCGTATAACCCACAAACATGTTCGTAAAAGTTTGTACTTTTTTCATAAACATTGTTCGTAACATGATCACTTGACGAACATAGTTCGCACACAAAAATATTCGTAAAATTTTGTCATTTGTTCGTTAATGTATGTTTTCCTGTCGAACATTTTACGAACATTTACGAACAAATGTTTGTAAAAGTAAAAAAAATGCTCGTCAAATGATCATGTTACGAACAATGTTTGTGAAAAAGTACAAACTTTTACGAACTTGTTTGTGGGTTATACGATTTACGAGCATTTTGTAACTCCCCCATAGGAATTCACAAACATTAACGAACATTTTTAGAAAATACACTTTGATTGCTGAACACACTTTGTACACTTGTGTGTACACTTTGATTGCTGAAAGACTTCTTAAGTGCAATATCAATGGATTTTTCGCAGAGGAAGCAGCACAGTTACCTTCCCATTACTCCAATATTAATGCATTTTTAGATTTTGCAACATTGCGTACTAGTATACGGCTTCAGACCTAAGGCTTAGCCATATGGTTTAACTTCTTTAATTTCTTATCAATCAAGAATTTTTGGAAAATTGGAATTTAAGATTCGATCATTAAGGACAAATGTTCAATTACATTCTCAAAACCAAAAAAAATTGATTGCTATTTGGGATTTTGAAATCTTCGGGAACTGGGCTAAATCTCTAGTCAGTAAAAAATAAAATTTGTTCAGTAAAATATTAAATATGGTCAGTAAAAAACTTTAAAAATCGGTAAAAAAATTAAATTTGGTCAGTGAAAAAGTCAAATTTGGCCAGTAAAAAATAAAATAGTAGGTGAGATTGTTAAAAATCTCACCTAATATGGTCAGTAAAAAATAAAGAATCTCCGATCAGTAAAAATCAAATTTTATCAGCAAATATTTTGGTCAGTAAAAAATCAAATTTGGTTAGTGAAAAATAAAATTTGGTTAGTAATAAATAAAATTTGGTCAGTAAAAAATCAAATTCGGTCGGAGAAAAGTCAAATTTGGTGAATAAAAAATCAAATTTGGTCAGTAAAAAACAAATTGATCAGTAAAAAATGAAATTTGGTCGGTAAAATTTATAATATGGTCAGTAAAAAATAAAGAATCTGGTCAGTAAAAAAATCAAATTTTGTATTGTATTTTTTGTATTGCGGAAACTTCGTATTCTAGTACATTTTGTATTTTACCATTTCGTATTTCACATTTCGTCTTTCATACATTTTGTACAAAAATTGAATATTTCGTCTGCCATACATTTTACACAAATATATCAACCAATAAAATAACATAATTCCTGTTTTATGTGGTTAAGGGCTCTATGCGCCTCGGGTCTGAGTTTAAAGTCGAACTTCAAGATCTAATTATCAGTATTGCCTGTTTGGGACAAAGGGAAATTTTCTGTGTTTTTTGAAGTAGCGCCTGTTGAGGCTAAAGGAAATTTTCTGTGCTTCGGGAAGTCATTTGTACCGCCTGTTGAGGTAAAGGGCAATTTTCTGTGTTTTGGAAAGTTATCAGTAGCACCTGTTTAATTCTTGTACAAAATTTATGAAAGACGAAATATGAAATACGAAATGTACTTAAATACGAAGTTTCCGCAATACGAAATGTGCAATACTTTTTATCCGGATATGCAAAGTTTTAACTTTTATTGATTTCCTTTTAGTTTTTTATTGACTAAATTATTACTCACTGATGACATTTAATTTTCAATTCAATAAATTTCACATTTTACTGATTAAAAAGAAATACTGACTAAATTTGACTTTTTACTTTTCTCCGACCGAATTTGTTTTTGTACTGACCAAATTTTATTTATTACTGACCAAATTTTATTTATTACTGACCAAATTTTATTTATTACTGACCAAATTTTATTTATTACTGACCAAATTTAATTTTTTACTGACCAAATTTTATTTATTACTGACCAAATTTTATTTATTACTGACCAAATTTTATTTATTACTGACCAAATTTTATTTATTACTGACCAAATTTTATTTATTACTGACCAAATTTAATTTTTTACTGACCAAATTTTATTTATTACTGACCAAATTTTATTTATTACTGACCAAATTTAATTTTTTACTGACCAAACTTTATTTTTTACTGACCAAATTTGATTTTTTACTGATCAAATTTGACTTTTCACCCTTTTCACCGACCAAATCTTATTTTTTACTGACCAAATTTGATTTTTTACTGATCAAATTTGACTTTTCACCGACCAAATTTTATTTTTACTGACCAAATTTGACTTTTTACCGACCAAATTAAATTTTTTACTGATTTTTTAAAGTTTTTTTACTGATCATATTTAATTTTTTACTGACCAATATTTTATTTTTTTACTGACAAATTTGAATTTTTTACTGACCAAAAAGATTTTGCCCCTAATTCTCGTAATTTCACTAGACTTCATAAATTTAGAAGATCAGCCTGATTCTCCGAATTATGGGCTGATCCGTGAGAGTATATTGACATCAATTCTAATTTTTCGGGTTGATCCCTAAGCTGATCCCTGTATCTATCTTGGACTTTTGGTATTTCAACGCTTATAATATGTTCTACTCTAATATTCTAACAGGTTACTACGTTTATGATTTTTTTAAATTGATTTTCAAACAAGTGGCCAAGAGTTAATGAAACAAGTATAAAATTCAAATTTTTAATGATGAGATTCTCCAAAATTGTCGAAAATATTTCTATGAAACAATTAGAGCAGAATCACATTGACAGTAAAATGCTCACCGTATTTCGTTAATTTATGCATTTTCATTGCAATTCTTACACAAATTTTCTATTTCCGTATTACCTCATCTCATACTCGGTGGCACAAGGTGATAATAATATAACAAAATTGAAGATATAAAACAAAAATGCGATAAACGGTGAGCAAAAAAAAACTGTACGATTAATTTCTCTTAGTTTTCTTTGCTCACCATTTATCGAATTTTCGTTTTATTTCTTCAATTTTCTTATATTTTTTCCACCTAGTGCCACCGAGTATGAGATAAGGTAATACTGTAATGGAAAATTTGCGTAAGAATTGCAATGAAAATGCGTAAATTAACGAAATACGGTGAGGCTACGGTGAGCATTTTATTGTCAATGTGATTCTGCCCTTAATTTGAAATCGTTTATTTCATTTAAACAATTCCAGCTTGTGTTAACTCTTTTCCTTTTGCATCTTTTTGGATTCTGAGTAAGCAATATGGATACTCTTATAGATTTTTTTACTATTTAAAATCGATAAAAAAAAACGATTTTGCAAGTCCGATTAACTCTTGAGCTAAGAAATTCTTAATTAAAAAATCATTTGGCTCTGTGATCTTATGGTCCGAAAAGACTTGAGGATTTTTAAATGTTTTTTTTTCTCTTCCCCCATTTAGTCTTAATCATAATCTCCAACTACTATCTACATAGCATTAATTATTTATGCTAATAAACAGAGGCACTTACTTGTGGGAATCTTCTGCCACCCTCACAGCCTGATTGACATGATTGAGAATGTCACGGGAGTTATCGAGAGCCTTCTTGATGGCTTCTGCTTCAGTTGTATTTTCAGGAAACATACTAACGGTGATTTTATAGAGACTCTCAAACAATAGTGGATACTTTGTTAGACGTTGAAGGACTGTAGGTAGGAGATCCTTCAGCTGAAGACGTCGACACGCTTTGTGTGCCTCAGCTTTGGTGAGTAATCTTTGGAGATTTTCATCCTTACGGCGGTTCTCTTTGAGCGCTTCCAGTGCTATTTGCTGGCGTGCGCAAAATTGTGCAGCATTCTCTTTGAGTTCCTCCCCAGAATTACCATCAAATGTAGCCAACAACAAATCCCCAATGTGCCCAACTATTGAGCCCGAATCAATGCGTCGCTGCTTCAATTGCGCCTCAAATGAACAGTGTAAATCTTTGAGAATTAGCAAAGCAGGTGGAAACAGCAAATGTAAATGTTCGATATTTAATACACCAGATTCTTGCAGTGGCTGCATAAATATACCCTCGAGAAGCCTTAATGTTCTTACATGGCTCCTCTCGGTCTGATAAATCTCTATAAAATTGAAAAAAAAATAATAGAATACGAAATTTGAAAAAAAAAAAACAATGAAATTGATATGAAGATACAATTTCAAACAAACCATTTATAATTTCCTGCCGTTTCTTCTCCGCGTCGGACAGATTTTGTAGAATATCGGCTGGAACATTGGAACTCCAATCCGTCTCCAAATCACCCCCACCTTCATCCTCACTCTCCACCCACTGTCGAGGCACCACTCCAGGCTGTGTTCCACTACATGAAGATGGTGCTCCAACAGCATCAAAAGATATACTTGGGCTATCCAGACTACTAATGAAAGGGAAACCACAAGGAAATTATTGTAGCAATGAAAATCAATAAGTCATTATAACTATTGCTCACTAAATTACATTTTGCAAATTATTAAGGATATTTGGGGAAGTGCTTGTAATTTTGGACACTTTGAGGGTAAAGTTGGACACTAGAAATAAATTGATTAAATAAATTATGGAATTTTCTTTTAGAATATTTTAATGAATAATACACTGAGAGAAATCCGAAAAAGTTAAAATAACATTCCGGAAATGTTAATTTTAACCTGCGCTATTGATCCGAAATCGGTGTAAATATTACCCTTTTTAAGTGTATTGGGGGTTAAAGTTACCCTTTTTTCATGTTGATTTTACCCTCAAAAGGTGTAAAATTAACATTAAAAAATGTT
Source organism: Phlebotomus papatasi (assembly GCF_024763615.1). Classification (NCBI taxonomy): domain Eukaryota; kingdom Metazoa; phylum Arthropoda; class Insecta; order Diptera; family Psychodidae; genus Phlebotomus; species Phlebotomus papatasi. The sequence goes on along the minus strand of NC_077223.1, from coordinate 33,494,472 downwards.
AATTTTTACTCCCGAAAAGTGTTAAAGTTATGGCGAAAAAAAGTTAATCGTAGCCTCTTTTCTTTCTCAGTGTATATTCTATCTAAATATTTATTCTTTTTCGAAGATTTTAACACTGAATTTATTCGATTTTGAATATGATTTGAATTAAAATTCCTTTGTAAAAAATTGAGTGTGAGCAGTACCTTACAAGGAATATGATGGAACATTGTAAATTTTCAGTTTCTGTCATCACTAGATTGTATAAATGCCTAAAGAAACAAAAAAAAAGCATAATCTCTACGAACGAGATATAATGCAAAAAATGTTAAAAGAGTCCCGAAAAGGCAAGTGAATGCGTGAATCCGCGCGTACTCGAGTGCCGAAGTCAACTCTCTGTAATGCATACGGAAAATTTCTGGACTCCTTGGAATATCCTACGATTCCTTCACATAAACAGGAAAGGGACTTGATAAAACAGGTTCTTAAAAAGGCCGATAATGGGCTGCCTATTGAGGTGAATTAGCTAACAAAAATTACAAGCAAAGTGTCCAAAATAACAAGAAACGTGTCCAACATTATAGTCAAATTTATGTTTACATTTTTATTGATTTTTAAACGAATTAAAATTAATTTTAGAAAAAGCAAGGACGATAAACTACTTCTCAAGGTTCCAAACAACTTGAAATTGAATATTGAAATGCTGTTCAAATTTTAGATATAGAAACTTATGCAATCTGTCCCAAATTATAAGCACTTTTCCTGTAACAAAATGAAAACCTGACTGTGTTATCACACTTGCACATTAAAATTTTAATATGATTCACATTAATTGTCGCTGGTGAGAGTCCAAATGTGTAATTTGTGTGTTTGAATCATTTTATATTCAAAATTTGATCTATTTGTTGATAAAAAGGTAGACTTGACCCGCAAAATTTGATATAAATTAATTTATAGCATTAATGCGAAAAATTAATGCGATTTTCTCTTTAATTTTTTAATGTGAAAAATATTTATGCTTTAGGTTAATTTAAACTTATTTTTGCAGGCCAAGTCTACTTCTTTATTAATAAATAGAAAAACCCCAAATATTAAGTGACTCAAAGACACAAATAACATATTTGGACGCTCACAAGTGACAATTAATATGAATCACATTAAAATTTTAATGTGCAAGTATGATAACGCCGTGAGAGAATGTCTTCTTTGATTTTTAATCAATAAGAATTTATATTTGTTAAAAATAATTTGTCTAATGTTCTTCTGATAACTTTTTAGAATATTTTAATAATTATAAATTATTTTCGCTATTGTTTTTTTTTTTCATAGAGCAAAACTTATTAACGCTTTGACAGCAAAAACTCTAATTAAAAATAAAATAAATTCTAAAAAGTCAGCAAAATAAAATTGACGACCCTGGGCGACAGAATTGAATATGTATTCAGTAGTTTCGATCTTTCACAGCATGATTTTCTTATATTAAAAACATTTTAAAAAGATAAAGCTTTCTGATAGTTGAACTTGAAATTTTTCTAATTTTCGAATTCAAATTCAAAATATTCATGAATATGTTTTTCATGTAGCCCCTTCCGGAACTACTAACACTTACACTCAACAGGCGGTGGTCCTCGTTTGGGATTCACAGGCTCAGCATCCGCACTCTGAGCCTTCCCATGACACACTGACTCCACCACACATGGCGCCAGGGTGTCATACCACTCACTCTGAAGCAGGTCAGGGAGGCAACCTTGAGATTGCAATAGGGAGGGTTGCCAACGGCGAGGCGCGTAACGACACAATCGCTACTTTGCCGTTGAATGGCGGAAAAACCTTCTACATTCGGCCGTCCTGAAATTGAGGCGTCCTCGCCGAAGTAATGGCGAGAATTATTTTTCAAGGACTTACTGGCCCAATGCGATTGAAGAATTTACTCTACTAGGTCACTTCCATGAGGAAATGATCCTATGACCTAGATTTTACAAAGGTCAAAGAAAAGACATTAGGATGAAAATCATTCTATGATGCTTGGATTACACTTAGTCACCAAGTATAGTCTCTTTAAAGATGACCCTCGTCGAGTTTGCTGCACTTACTACCAGTCCTATCGTGCTGAAGATAGTCATTCCTAGGATTACACTGAGTTATTCCCAGAATGACTTTGTCAACGATGGTCCTTATTGGGATTACACTAAGTTCCCCTAATCCAATCTTGACGAAGATAAATCATGCTGGGTTTACACTTAGTTACCCAGCATGATCTTGTAGAAGATGATCATCCCAGGGCTTACACTTAGTCGCCCTAGTAAGATCTTATTCATCACCTGGAACTCCATGGCACACGGTTGACTCATTGGAACAAAACCTCTATTATTCCCTGCATGAGTCCTTCACCGACACCTTCCAGCCAGCATCTGCAATCGGGTTCGAATCAACATCTTTGCGGAACTTGGTCACTGCACAGGACATCCTATGTTTGCTCAACATCTAATTCAACATTAAATCATCCTGCCTCTGACTCTGAGTTCCGCCATGTGATGGATCTCCTGTAATGAACTAACAAACCCATTTCATCTTATGTGGTGTCATTCATTTTCACAGAACCCATCCAAACACTTAAATAAACTTCAATACTTTAATTCATTTATTGTTGCAAATTCACATTATATTCAAGTTCAGTCATCTAATTCGTCACCTCAATTCTCATCGGAATTCTCACTTCCACTCTCTAGACATCCATCTTCCAGATCAGCTAAATCAGCTGGATCTCCCCAGGGTTTGAGCTTCTCAGCGGAATACATAGTTGGAGGGAACCGCTTTTGAGTAATCTGAGTCACGGCTGTATCAGCAATCACATATCTATCCCTCTCCAACACCTTCTGCACTTCATAGGGACCTCGATATCTCGGCATCAATTTACGAGAAGAGCCAGTGGCTTGAGGATTATACCTCAAAAGCACCAAATCACCCTTGGAATACTTCCTAGGACCTCGATGAACCTCATTGTATTTCTCCGCTTGCTTGCACTGATCCTTGTACATCCGTTGCCAGACTTCTTCACGCAGGTTGGGCAATGAGATGACATCTTCCTCTCTTTCGATTGCAGCAGTCACTGCACTCAGCAATTGATTTTTCAATACGTTATTGGGGGTATATCCAAGCAATACCTTTTGCGGAGATTCCCCAACCACACGATTTTCTAACGCATTCAAAGACCATTGAACGGTTGGTAGATTCTTTACCCAGTCTTTTCCAGCATCATCATCTGACAGACATCTTAGGGAATCCTTGACAACCCGGAACACTCTCTCTATTTGACCATTAGCACGTGGTGTTGCCACTGCAACTGTGGAAATCTTGATATTATTTTCTGCACAGAAACTCCGATATTCTTTGGACGTAAAAGCTGTTCCATTGTCGCTGACTATTTGTGATGGCATCCCGAAAAACTGGGAAATCTCCACAATAGCGCTGATGGCACTCCGTGAAGATGGTGAGGAAACAGGTCGCAGCACTGTAAATCTAGTGAAGGCATCAATGATACCACACACATATTCTTTGTTTCCCACTTTGGCGAATGGTCCACAAAAATCTATGTGAATGGTATGGAAGGGAACATCCATTTTCTTCATCACGAAAAGTTGATGTGCATTTTCATCAGGTCCTCTCTTGTTCACACAGCACTTCACACAATTCTTCAGGTATTTTGACACCATACTCTTCATTTTAGGGAACCAATAAGTCTTCCGCAATGTTTTCAAAGTTCTCTCTAAAGCTGGATGTCCCATGTCGTCATGTGCTGCTCTCATAACATAAAATCTCAATCCCTTGGGCACATAAAATTTGGAACCGCCTGGAGTTGTTTTATGCACCCGATCTTCCATTAACACGTACTGCTCTTTGAGATTTTTAGCATCTTTCTGGTCCTGACCTTCGCCTTTCAAGACATCTCTGATTCTGGACACAACTGGATCTCTCAGCTGGGATGCAGCAACCCAATCATCTTCCTCCAGTCCCACTGACAAAATAATGACCTCATCTTTTTCCACTGGAGGTTCTACAGGGGCTCGGCTCAAGCAATCAACGTGAGCCATTTTGTTTCCTGCCCGGTGTACCATCGTGAAATCATATGCCATGATTTTTAGCCACCATCTGGCTATTCTAGGGATCAAAGTCTGAGAAGTGTGTGACAGTTGTAGCGCTCGGCAGTCAGTCACCACTTTAAAGTGCTTCCCCAGCAAATAATACCGGAACCTCTCCAAACTTTCTACCACTGCGAGAGTCTCAAGTTCATAACTGCTATACTGACTTTCTGCTTTTGAAGTGGCTCGGCTAAAGTACGCTACCGGTTTTAGTTCTCCTTTCTCATCTCTCTGCATGAGAGCTCCTCCCAAACCCCATTTGCTTGCATCACAATGAAGCTCATGTTCTGCTGATGGAGAATACAGCTCAAGTATTGGTTTATTCACTAATTTATCTTTCAATTCTGCAAATGCCTTCTGCAACCCTGGAGTCCACTCTATCATATCGTTGCTCTTACTGTCCTTTGGGCCTACTAGAGCTGCTCTCAAAGGCTGCGTTATCTGTGCGAACCCAGGAACAAACTTTCTGAAATATCCCGTAAGCCCGAGAAATTGTCGCATTTTCCTCTGTGTATCTGGCCGCTCAAAGTCCGTAATGGCTTTAGTCTTCACTGAACCCGGGGTCACTCCTTTCCCGTCGATCTCATGTCCCAAGAATGTAATATTGGATTTGAAGAATTCACACTTAGAGACTTTCACAGTAAGTCCATGTTTCTCAAGCTCCACAAGAAACTGCTTAATCACCTCCAGATTTTCTTCAATTGTGTCTGTAGATATTAAAACGTCATCTACAAAACAGGTGATATATCTTCGGTCCATTGGTGCCAATACTTTGTCCATAGCGCGCATAAAAACAGCTGGGGATGTAGCCAAGCCAAAGGGTACGCGAGTGTATGTGTACTGAGCCTCTGGAGTTACAAATGCTAGATATTTACGACTGTCAGGATCAACCATCAGCTGATGATAGCCCATCATCAAATCAAGAGAAGAAAAAACGCGTCTTCCCTGTAGCTTCTGAATTTCCTCCTCGATGTTTGGCATGGGATGGTGTTCTTTTCTGAGAATGGAATTTAAAAGTCTATAATCGACACATATGCGTACCTCTCCCCCCTTCTTTGTTTGCACAACCATAGGGCTGGAAAATTCAGAATTTGATGGTTCAATGATACCATTATCCAGCAAGAGCTTGAGGCCAGCATCGACGTCCTTTTTGTAATGAATTGGGATTCTATAAGGAGCATATCTAATGATTTTGTTTTCCTTAACTTCCACATTCATGGTCACAACTGAACTCTTCCCCAATTCACTGATATTTTTAGCAAAACATTTTCTGTAAACATTTAACAGTCTGATCAGTTTCTTGACATCATCATCTCTGGCAGCCTTTCCCACCTGAAGTTCCTCAGCTCTTATAGGTGAACAATAACGCTCTCTCTTGTTGATAGACTCATTAATCTGATTTACTACTGCTGTACTTGTACTTTTTCTTTTAATCGCTACACCTGAACCAGAAATTGTACCTTCCACATCGTCATCGTTAAAAAAATCTTTCCCCAAAATCATCGAGACGGTCATATAGCTGTCCGGAACCACATGGACTCTCACTGTTTTCGTTATATCTTCTACAGAAAGCTGAATATTCGCAAAACCTCGTGTGATTCCCTCTTTCCCTCCGAATGACTTGAATTTTACTGGTTTGCCTTCAAGAGGAACTCCCAAGGCAGCCATCTTGCTGTCTTTAATAATTGTAATATCGCTTCCCGTGTCCATTATAGCATCTATAACCTCACTTTTCTCCCCAATTTTCACCAGCAGTTCATTATTTGTTTTACGACTGGCGACTGCGCCCACCAGTCGAACTCGAAAATCCTTATTTTTCGGACACCGTGCTGCGAGATGCTCCTCGGATCTGCATATGTAGCAAAGTCTCTTATGGGTCTTTTGGGAATCTTTTGCAGACTTTGGTGGGGTAGAAGAATCTTTTTCCCTCTTGGTAGAAACTCCTGCGTCTTGGTGTTCATTCCTCTGATCACGTCTATAATCTTTGTGAGATTCTGAATGTCTTGATTGTGACTTTCTCCAGCGTTGAGGGCGCCTGTCATCATAACCTTCATTTTTCGAGCGTTCTCGGGCATGAGAATCATCTCTCCAGCGACTGCGGGATCTCCCTCTGTCTTCACTCTTCTCCGTGAGAACTTTATCCTTCCTTTCAGTCAAATATTGCTTCTGAGCAGATTTCTCTGGGGCCTCAAGTTTCCCGATTGCTTCTGCCAGCTCAGGAATTGTCTTGATATCCTTGGATTTTAAGATATCACGCTGAGAACTATTCGGGATTCCTTCGATGACATATTGCATGAGAGCTGTGTCACTTGTACCAGCCCTCTTCGCCAGCCTCAGCTTCTCATAAACATACATTTCTGCCGTTTCCTCAGGCTTCTTCTTTCTTTCAAGCTGGCGATTTATCTGAGGAATATTGATCACTTTGGGGAAATAGATCTTCAGCTGTTCCTTGAGATCACTCCAATTATTCAATTCACTCTTCATGGCCTCAAACCAGAGCTTTGCAGCACCTTTGAGTCGCATTCCTGCGATTATCATCATCTGATCCTCTGTCATGCGGTATCTAAGACACGTTTTTTCCGTGGATGTGAGCCATTCAGCTGCTTCTGGACATGAGAGTTCATCTGGGTTGAAACTGGTAACCATACTTTCCACTTCTCTCAACCCCAAGACAAGCCCCACATTTCCATCCGAACAGCCCACGGTAGGTGTGTCTGAAGACCCTGATTGATCATTCATCCTAAAAATTAAACAAATTTACACATTATTACATCAGAATCCTCATAGATGTGGATCAGTTTCCGGCCAAATACTTTTGCTGTCGCGTCCTTCGATTCATGGAAATTAAGAAGAGGCTTGCACCCTGAAATTTGACTTCTGTACCTCTCTTTAGGGTTCAAAGTTGAATCACGTAATTTGGAAATTGACCTGGCTGAAACATAAAGAAATACTCTGACTCAATATCGCGCGATTCCATCGCAATTATGTCAACACTACCTGCGCCGTTCGTTTCCCTCAATTAACGTGATCAAAATTGACAATATTCACTGGTAAATAATAAGAATTTAGCCACCTTTCCTCAATTTGTTTCAGAGACAATGTGTGTCGCAATGACAATACGCAATTAAAACAAAATGGTTTCCATATTTTTTCTTTATTGTGAAGTTGGCTGCATAATACTCACATGCTGTCAGTTGGCACTTCAGGTATTGTCCGCTAGAGTATTTTGGATGACATGCCATAAAATCATGAAAGTTCAAATTTCCCCTTCTCAATGGGACTACTTGCTAATTTCTACTTGTGGAGTACTCCAGCTACCATGCAAAAATTTTTCTCAAATCAATTATAGTAAAATTCATGGAACCCTCTGTGGCAAACTCTAAGTTCCTGCTAATCCTGCTAATGCTCCCTTCGACTCGAGCAAGGAAGATGCTGTTTAGTAGCCGCCATCTTTTCCCGTGCTTTCCAAGACGAGCACCCCCTCTTTTTCCTTTTAACTTACCCGTCAATACAATCACACAGATAAGGCGATGGGCACAATCTCACACTTCTGAAAATGTAGCCCCTTCCGGAACTACTAACACTTACACTCAACAGGCGGTGGTCCTCGTTTGGGATTCACAGGCTCAGCATCCGCACTCTGAGCCTTCCCATGACACACTGACTCCACCACACATGGCGCCAGGGTGTCATACCACTCACTCTGAAGCAGGTCAGGGAGGCAACCTTGAGATTGCAATAGGGAGGGTTGCCAACGGCGAGGCGCGTAACGACACAATCGCTACTTTGCCGTTGAATGGCGGAAAAACCTTCTACATTCAGTAAGTAAAGTTTTTCAGTTAAGTAAAATTATCGTTATAGGTGAGGTAAAAGAGATAATTTTAAAAATACCTAGAACTTACAAATCTACTTAAATGTACTTACTTGGAAGACAGACTAGAACTTGAGCTGGCGGGATAATTGGCGTTTGTAAGTCCCAATTCCACCTGTTGTTCATCACTAAAATACGAAGAAAATAAATATTAAAAATTACATTTATAATTGTAAAAAGAATGTTTCAAGAATTTCGTGCAAACTGTACCTCTCTGTGTGGACTGCCATTCAATTCAAATACGAATATTAATAATATACCGCTCAAATCTTTCACTTAAATTTTAAATTTCTATATTTAAAGAACAATTTAATTTTTAATTTTTTTTTTCATGGTAAACAATCTGATCAATTTGTGGATTTTCTCCATACTTGCTGCAGTAACTAATTAATTGTATTATAAGACCTAAAAAGACTCGATCAACAACTTTGAAAATGATTTTAGAATAAATATCTAATAGGGATGTAGTCCTTAATTCTCGTGACGAATTGAAAAATGTTATATTGTTCCTTGGACATTACAGCGAATCAACGCGGAGTAAATATATTTTCAGATAGTATAGGGGAAGTGTGCCAAATTTTGGCCAGCTTCTAATTTCGGTCACTTTGAGTGTAATTTCGGCCATGGAAATAAATTAATTAAAATTATGTATGTTATCTTCGAATAGTCAATGAATTCATTTTGCTTTTAAATATTTATTCATTTTAGGACTATTAACACAAAGACCGTTAAATTTTAAGTATAATTTGAATTTAAATTGTGTTGTAAAAACTCAGTGTGGAAAAGTCTTACAAAAAATGTGACAGATCGATTGTGTTTCTAGCAGTCTTACGATTTGTGGTGAAGTGCAGAAGGTTTTCTTTCGGTGTTTTTTTATGAAAATTGATTAGTTTTCATTAAAGATTGTTTCTGTTTATGTTAATAGTGTATCAATCTTTAAATTTTGGGTAAAACTTCTCAGCTGGATCCTGGAGCGTCTCTCCGGTGAGGTAATGTTGCCTATTTCGGCAACATCTTTTGCTTTCCTAAATTTCTTATTAATTTTATGTTTTTTTTTCAATATCTGAGTTCTACAATGTCCAGAGAAACAAACCATCCCTTCTATGAAAAAGATGATGTGGCCTGGAAGCCTTAGATGAGTTCAGGAAGGGCAAATTACTACCGTAATCTGCGCATAAATTTGAAATGCTATTCTTCAGGCCTTCAGGACAAATTACACGGAAGACCTCAGGGCTTATGGGTTATATAAACGTATTAAACTAAATATTAAACTCGTTCCGTATGACGTTTTGAAATTTTCTATCCTTTGCGTCACAAAAGGTGGTCAGAAAAAAGGTGGCCGGTATTTCGCATAAAGTGGCCGGAATACTACCCAAAGCAATGTCCATATTTTATTATTTTTTCAATATTTTAGGAAGTGATTTAAAGAAAACAAAGATGATAAACTAGTTTTCAAGGTTCCACACAACCCTCCTGAAAAGGAAGGAACAAGAAATATCAATATGAATTCAAAATATTGCATTTCAAACTTAAGACTTCAATATTTATATGTAACTATGCCGAAATTTGGAACACTTACTCCAAATCCTTGAGAAAATAACTAATTTATTAAATTCCATAAAAAAGATCTTCAGTTGCAAGATTGAATTATCTTCGAGTAGAGGGAAGTGCTGTACCATCAGACGAGTCTAGTGAATTTGATCCATGTTTCTTTTCAGGAAATGCTTCTAAAGTGTAGGATAACGGGATCAGACTTATAAGTATTTCTGGGAATATGGAGATGTGTTCCTACTTTCATTAAAAAAATACTTTGCTCATTGAACATTTTAAGGGAAACGAGAAAAATCCACTGTCTACTTCTACCCCTGGCTAATTGTACCCCGGTCTCCCCTACTCTGCATGTAAAATCTCAGGTTCAAATCGCTCTCCTGCAAAATTTGCCTACTGCGAGCTGTTCGTTTCTTATTCTGAGCAGTTGATATGAAAAAAAAACTTGAGTTGTCCGAAGCTTGCGTCGCGACGCAAAGGTAATTCAAAATTGCAACGCACTACCCTTAATTTTCTAGTTTTTAGCTTTTTAAGATCAAAAGTAAATTTTCATTTCAAAAGATCTCTATGAAAAAATCAAGAACAATAAATAAATGTTAAATAACTTTTTTTCTTTAAGCAAGGAATTATCGGTTAAATTCCCAAGCCCTGTGCAATTAAGTGCAACGAAGATTACAAAATATGATTCGAATTTCTCCAATGCTTGAAAATTTTTTGAGCCTTAACCCTTTAAGGGCAAGAGGGTCAAAAATCGGGGATCAGAAAAAAATCACTTTTTCTGACTTTTTAGAGCAATACACAACTTTAGATGACCGTAGGAAAAATTCATTTTTGGGTCACCGGTGACCCAATCGTCCTTAAAGGGTTAAACGAGATTGGACTTGAACTGGGACTGCGACATTTGCAGCGATCCCTGAACCAATTACTCCATTTTTAAAGCTAGTGATGGGTCTAGATAAACTAGACTGATTTCGAGGACACGAAATATATCCCCTACTCTAAAAAAAGTTGTGCAAGGCGGATAAATCAATCTTATTAAAATTTTGTCAAAAGGACGTAGTTTACCAATTTGACTAAACTTTTCCATATGCTGAATGAAAGTACATCCTTTTAGCGAACTTTTTTTTTGTTAATTTTACAAAACTTTCTTTATCAGAGTAGGTTTACAGAAGGTGAAGTTATTTATAGAATTCCTAATCTAATTTATTCATCTTTCATTTGTTAAAATTTAACAAATACCGTTACATTTAAAAGCCTTTAATTGTTGGTAAGCAGATAAAGAGATCATTAAAAGTTGGTCAAACATTTTAAATAAAACCTAATTGACAACATAAAATGTTGGGAAAAAATATTGAAAATTTTCCAGTAAACGATGCAGAAATGTGTGAATATTATTAATTAAATCAAATTCAACAAAAGGAAACAGTTTATAAATGGTGAGCAATGACAATAAACGCACAACCATGAATTAATTCTTTATTTTCTATATTCCAGGTATTTGGGGTGTGCTCGTGTGCTGCAATTGTGCAGAAATCCATCCCTTATTCGCTACTCATCCACGCAATATTTCACAATTTTTTTTCCATACATTACTAGTTTATAGTAAATAAACCACCAACATATTATTTACTATGGTTGAATTAGTGGAAAATTTCCATCAGCACTATTCATTTGCAATAATCTACTAATAAGTTCATATTCATACCCTGGGTATATATATATTCATCATTTTTATCCACTCGGAAAATACCGTTTTAACATTAATGTTTATAAGAGAAAATGACCATAAAATGTGGAAAAGTTTCTTCACAATTCTCCGTTGACCTATAATAATTAATGATAGCATTTGTACATAGTTATATATCAAAAGGAGGTGGATTATTGTTAAAAAGGTATGAGGGATAGAAAGTGAGAAATAAGTAAATTGGAATGTTGTTGTCTAATGACACAATAACTTATGCGATATTAAACTTACATTTGCCATTTAGCATACATACACCACATCAGGCAATATACTGTAATATAAGTCAATTGCAAAAAAAATCTCTCATTTTATTCACATTCATCCATAAGATCCGAAATAATCTGAATAATCCGTGGTTTTCGTGTCTGATAAATCTTTAGTCATCACCTTCATTCATCCTACACATTTCGATGAGCGAGTCCAATTTCTTTTTTAAAGATTATACTATAGAGATTTTTGATTCATAAAAATTTACAAAGATGTCTTTAGTTGACGTAACAAAAAAAAAATAAACAGAATCAATGTGCCACAAGGTGAATGGAGGAGATGATAGGAAAAATCTACGCGTTGTCTTATCACACGAAGTGCCCCATTTAATTCACCCTCATTTACCCTTTCTTTCACCATCACATTCGCTTTTTTCTTTCATTCTTCTCGTCACATTCACCATCATCTACCATGTAACACCTCATGTATCAGCAAGATGGATAAAAACAAATAACAAAGTAATAAGGTGGGCCAGATCGGGCTGGTGATGACGTAGATACTTTTTGGAGGTTATGTCAAAAATCATCTGTTCGTGATTCGCGCCAAAATCTCATGCGAATACTTTTCTATAAAATGTTGGGAATATATCAAAATTATTAGTTTAATTGTTAACAGAAATGACTATTATTATCAATTAAACTAATATTTGATGTTGTTTCTGTTTTTCTCATACTTTTTTGCCACAAAATTCCACTGGGCAAAAATTATTTCCACGAAACCCGGCAGACCATACATTGCATGAGCAAATCACAAATGTGTCAGAACTTTCAATACTAATATATTTTCTTTGGAAAAAACTTAGAATAAGCAAAATGATACAGAATTCTATAAATCACGTAGAATACCAAATTGATATAAAATGTCGAGTTCAGATATTCCACATAAAAACCAAATTAAATTTTCTATAATTTCGTAAGACTTCTACAACGGTTCTAAGGACTCATAAATCCATTTCCCCATTAAGATTTCCACATTTTTTGTTTTGTGTTAAACTAAGAAAAAAAAAACAAGAAAAATCTTAAAATTAGTTTTCATTGATTTTATTAACAAAAAGCTAATTTATTAAGTTATTCTTTTTTTAACACTTTCTAAAATTTTCCTCTAAAATTGACATCGTTACGTATGTATCAGGAATGAGTTTTTTTTTTCAGAACTGTCAAGAGCAATTCAGAAAAGAAATTTAAGGTGGCATTTGAATTCTCAACCTTATGGTTCTTTCAGTACAATTTTACGACTATTTTGGATCTTATGACTTAATTTTTATCCATTACTTTCACATTTATAAGTATTTTGTGATTTTTAATCAATTTTCATGCTCCGAAACCTAAAAAATGTCATCACCTGATGAAATTTTGCCAACGAGGAGAATTCACTAAGACAAAATTGGCATTTTCTCGCCTTTAGCGAGTTTTTTTGAATATTGAAATACTTGAGAGATAAATATTTACGATATTCGGAATTTTTAAGAATTAATTGCGTTATTCGCAAAATTTCTATTCTGAATTAAAACGTGACCTTTTTTGATCATTGTAGTCTTCATTGTGGTAAAACCCATTCAATTGTTTATTCATGTATGATGTTGTACTCTTTATAAAAGATTTGGCACTTTACCGCACTTTGGAATTATCTCCCAATATTCTGATTCTTGGTCTATTTTTTAAAATTTAAATCATAAAAATATTATAAAATAATTTTTTCACAAAGAGAAAGTTACGCTAGGGAAAATGCTCTCTGCAGTTCAGACTTTACCATCTTTTTCCGGGAAAATCGAAAATTAATCTTAATTTTTGCTACACAAAAAGAATCTGTAATTCATTAAGATCCATTGCTTACCTGATTTAGTATTTAAAGTTCTTAATTTTTTGTTACAAGACAAATAAAAAAGCAATAACGATTTGTTCCAAGGCATATGGTACAATTTTTACATTCGAATGTGAAGGTACATGCCTCTGAATCTCGAACAGTTTCTGAAAATATTGCTGTCGAAACATTAAACGAGGTATTATTTATAAGCCTGGGCCTAATACACTCATTGGAACTATCATTTTAGTGAAACAAACTATCAAAAAAAAATTTAATTTTTCTGAAGTGTTACTTTTTCTTTGGTAATAAAATTGTTGGAAAAACCATTTTATCGATATGGAAACTATAAAATCCGATGTAAAAAGAGGAATGTGGTGCTCCACGACCCCATACATTGAATTGGCCGGTAAGGCTAGCTTGCCTAGAATGCTGTGAATTTTTTTTCTGTATAGTCTATAATTTTTCAAAAAACTTAATAAAATTGAAAATTGACTAAGAAGTGTACAATGAATGCAATTTTTAAACATATTAGCTGCAAAATAAGATTAAATTTTAAAATTTAACAATGGAAAATCGATTTAAGGAAATGATTGAGTTTAATGGCATATATGGACGATATTTTATCCTAGGCAATTTTAATATCATACCCAATGTGGTCATATTAGTAAAAAGATGTTTTTTTTTAAATCAAAATGTATCATATTATACTTATTTGAAGTTCATTAGCCGAGGAACAATAAATATATTTTCACTTATAAAGAAAATTAATTAATATTTGCAACATTATTCGATTCTTATTTTTCTATTACAAATGTTTGACAAATCTGAGTTGTCGACACTGTACCAGTCGGGTAAAAGTATCTACGTCACTGGCGGTTCGATCTGGCCCACCTTATACTTGAAACATCTTGATGTATCAGTATTCCTGATCAATAAAGACTAAAATCATATCATACTATATATAAAATCTCAGTGGATTTTCCCTTCATCATTGGAACCAATATATATAAAAAACAGAGTGTGGTAAAAGAAATACCACCATCATCGAAGAGGAAGTGTCTCTGGAACATTACACTAGAGTTCTTGTCACTTCTACACTCTATTGATTATCTAACACCCTCAGCATATAAACACACCCAATTCTACCACTTAGTCAGCCCCTTGACGATCCAACACCTTTCTCCCAATCCAACTAATAAGGATGAACAGACACGCATTGTAGCATTGTTTTCTAAGATCATGAATAACGTCAAGTGTAGTTAGTGGTCAACTGCTTATATTCTAATAATAATAATAAGGATTTTGGTTACCATATAAGACAATAATTGCAATATAATAAAATTTTCCATCAGGTCTAATGTAATTAAACCAGCTAATTAGTTTGCAATTCACGAATAATCTGAAAAATTCGAAAAGCTAGTGATAGTGATAGAACGATATTAGGGGGAAAAGGGGCACCTTTGAATTAAAGCACCTTTAAAATTGAGCTTCTTTCTCCTACTAGATCTTATCATGATATAGTATTATGATAAGGCACCATTCCATTTAAAAATAGAAGAAAAATTTCAATTTCAAAGCTGCTCGATTCAAAGGTGCCACACTTCCCCCTACTTTAAAATAAAACTAGATTTTCCTTCAATTTTAAGATAAAAAGGCAATCAATGGGTCAAGTGGTAGAGCACTCGCTCTATGATTCAAGTGTCCCGGGTTCGAATCCCTTTTAGGTCACCAGGAATTTTTCTGGCGTTAAAGGTGTTTGAATTACATCCAGTGAGCTTCACTGCACTTGATTCCACGGGCAAGGGGCTGACAACAGCATCCATTACAAGAAAAAATAATAATGCATGCCTAGAAATCCCCTTGTGGAAAGGCCTTGTTCCTTCATGGAATGTTGTGCTAGTATTATTATTATTTATTATTATTTTAAGATAAATGCGCAACGCACAATAACTTTTGTTTTGCAAATATGTTATTGACATTTCAATGAGAGTGAGCGAGATCTAGATCTAGTCATCTCGCTCACTCTTATATAAAATTTTGAAAACATGTTTACAAACAAAAGTTATTGTGCGCTGGACAAAACCTTCAAGTTTTAACCGCCGAATATTAAAACGAAAAATAACGTTTAGTTATACAAAAATTTAGTGTTATTCAAGGGTTTAGGCAAGGTTATGAAGTTTCCTTATCCTTGTATTTTTCAAATAAGTGTGCAACGTGTCAAAAAAAAATTTGAGCCAAACGGTTGATTTTTTTTCATTACAAGAGGAATTAGTAATAATTTACAAATGGAAAATAGTACAAGCCAATTTAATAAATATTAAGTAAGTTTATCAAAAACTATAATTTGTCTAAACTTTCAGTTTTTACGTTTCAGAGCTAATGTCAGGCCCCTGGAGTAAAGTTAAACATGGTTTAAATATTTTTGTCGTATATCAAAACACGGAATAGTGCACTCGTTCAAGATCCAGTAGTAATTCCTTATTCAATGAATTCTGATCGTATATTATGTGATATGGAAACATTTTTTGATAATTTATTTTACAATGGCATTTTAAAAATGAGCAGTAATGAAAAAAATTGGAAACAGTGATATTATCGTTCAAATTTTGCCAAAGGGAAAATAAAGGGCTTTTCATTCTTCAACAATTTTAAATGATAAATATATAAATTAGACCCATTTTTGTAAAGATTCAAGTTTTTTACTGACCATAATTAGATATTTTACTGCAGAACATATACTAAAATTGGAACGATACAGAGAAGATTAGCATGGCCCCTGCGCAAGGATGCTTATTTTTAATTTTTTTCTGCCCATTTCGATTTTTTTACTGGTCATTTATTTTTTTGCCTTTTACAATTGATGCCCTAATTATGCTGGAGAAACTATTTTAATTTATTTTAATCCACTCATGGCGTAGGAAAATAGCTCGACGGAGGTAGAAATACATTTTGTTGTTCTTTTCTCACTTCGCGGAAAGTTATACAAGGGTTGTGCACGAACTATACTTGAAAAGTCAGACATTGTTTCTATTTTGATGATATTATCCTTCATAATATTTTCTAATTTAAGCTCTGGGAGACAAATTCTTTCTTGGATAATTACACTTTAAAAATAAATATTGTTTTTAAAGATTTCGTGTGAAGAATTTAAATTAATCGTTAAGACGTGTTCTTAATAGGTCCCCGCGATCCCATTATTTTTTTCAGAATAATCATTTATTAATTTGTAAGAAGTAAATCCTAAAATATGAATATTTTATCGATATTTCTAGTACATTGTTAAAATGGGTTATATCAGTGTTTAATAGTTTATTTGTATTCGTTAATAAAGATCTTTATTTTTAAAATGTCAATATGTCATAATAAATACTCACGATGAAATGGAATAAATT
This sequence comes from Phlebotomus papatasi, assembly GCF_024763615.1. Taxonomy (NCBI): domain Eukaryota; kingdom Metazoa; phylum Arthropoda; class Insecta; order Diptera; family Psychodidae; genus Phlebotomus; species Phlebotomus papatasi. Next base: position 33,477,729 of record NC_077223.1, on the reverse strand, counting down.
TTATTAAAACAAAGTCTGCATTAATCAAATTTAAACATCTTTTAAGTTTTCATTAAGTGGTATTCTAGAATAACATTTACATATACATTTGAATGTACGCATTTAAAGCAAAAACTTTAATATAATGTTACAGGAATATGCATTCCAAGAAAGCCAAGGAGGGGCACAAAAGCGTCACTGCCGTTTAGATTCAAGAGAATCTATCTAATTTCATTAGCTTGATGGACTGCACAAAGTTGCAAGTTAAAAGCTCCAACTTTGATATTAAAACACCATATAAAAAGGGAAATTAATTCAAGGTGGGAAAACAATAAGAACATTTCACTTTTCTGTTATTAATGATTAACCCTTCAATTATCCCTTATGAAAAGAGTTTCATTATTGGACAAATTAAGATACATTGAAAAGGTATTTAATTTATATTATGGACACCCCATTCTGCAAAATTGTTTTATACATCCGCAAATTGTCTGATTCAATAGAATACGAGGTATCATAAACTAAACTAAACAAATTAAATCATACTGACCCATTATTTTTGCACTCTACTGTATTATTGACTCGTATCACATTCTTATCATTCTTATTCTTATCATTTGTATAAATTTCTCTGCGATAGCAAAATAATGATATCATTTGTAAAAGAAGTATTTTGCAATTTCCTACTAAAATTATGCTTATTTTTGATTATGCATTGGAAAAATCAAAGCACTATACATATAAGTCAGACTGAATTCAATAACTGTTAGTTGATGTTAAGGGAATTGACTATATCTTGATTTTTCAGGTATATATGATTACGACGATTACTGATCAATTTTGCATTTTTTACTGTTGAAAATGGAATATTTTACTAACAAAAAAAAATTATTGGTCTATGGTTTTCTCTCCCGAAGTCTATTCTTAACGGCGTTATCACACTAGCACATTAAAATTTTAATGTGATTCACATTAATTGTCGCTTGTGAGCGTCCAAATATGTTATTTGTGTCTTTGAGTCACTTAATATTTGGGGTTTTTTCTATTATTGATAAAGAAGTGGACTTGGCCTGCAAAAATAAGTTTAAATTTACCTAAAGCATAAATATTTTTCACATTAAAAAATTAAAGAGAAAATCGCATTAATTTTTCACATTAATGCTATAAATCAATTTATATCAAATTTTGCGGGCCAAGTCTACCTTTTTATCAACAAATAGATCAAATTTTGAATATAAAATGATTCAAACACACAAATTACACATTTGGACTCTCACCAGCGACAATTAATGTGAATCATATTAAAATTTTAATGTGCAAGTGTGATAACACAGTAAGAGTTGATTATTTTTAATGGATCGCATTAGAAATTTTCAAAATATCGCTGCATGAGATTTATTGCATCACAGAATTGATTTCCTTTAAAAAAAGATCCTTTTGAACAAAGTACATTTATAATAAAATGCATTCTTTTAGATCATGATTCTTTTCGAAGGATCCCCAATATGATCATTTTATTTTTCCTAACCTTCTTCATTATGATCCTAATTTTAATTGTCTTTATTTGAATGGTTTAGTGTTAGAACAAAAAAGGAAAAGTTTACTAAGAAGGTTCTCAGATGATTCACAAAAAACCATAAGTGTCTCTTATTGAAAAGAAAAAGCCACCCTTAAAGTTGTAAAGGTACCGATCCTCTCCCTAACCTCTGTAGGCAAAATTTCCAATTTGGTTTCTTTCTTCCTAAAATCCTAGCTACGTTCTTGGTTCCAAAGGTTTTCATTATCTAAGATTTTATCCTTAGACAGCCTTAAAAGAATTTATAAACTACATTTCTCGATTAATTAATCAAACGTAATGTAGCGAATTTGTTCGTTTTGATACCTATCCTATCACTAAACTTAAGAGTTCAAGGATTGTCAAGAGTTTCGTTTCAACTTCAAATAGCTCTCCTGAGAAACTGTCATTCTCTGAGTGAGCTTTACAATACTATTCCTGGGGATAATCGATACATATAGTCGTATGTGTATTATTTTATGACAATTCATAGGGGTACATAATGTATATATATATTCCATATATGCTATAGTTACTCATTTTGACGATGGTGATGGTTAATAGTGGCCATTCAGTTCACCCAATCAAATTGAGAAGGTGTCTCATGTATATATATATATTGGCTCTGACTCTCTTCCACCCATGAGCCGTCAAAGTCACACCCCCCGAAATCAAACCCTCTCTAAACCCACCAAGAATAACACACAATCGAATGAACTGGTGTGAAGGTGCCATGGGGGCTCCTAGTGCGTTTTGAAACAATTTTATTTTTAGCCATCCACATCATACTACACATTCGCCATTCGCTGATTTCTTTATTTCACACTCAATTCTTTCTTTTACATATATATATCCCACAAAACATCATTCGCACTTTTTTCCAAATGTCTTACAGTGATCATTGAGAGAATTAGCAAAACGTACCAGCATACACGATGAAATGGCACGGATAAACCATTAAATAAATCCAGACTTTAGTTCACTTTAACTTCTATTTTACTGCTCGAACTCCACAGAGAGAGTCGTATATGTATATAATATAATCCCTCAATTTTCAATTATATTTTGACTCCTTACCCCCTGAATGGTTATATTTTGGTAGGATTCTGGAAACCTGATGTCTATAGTTTTGTGTCGTCAGTATGTTAGTCCGTTTATGTGTCCGGCCGTTCTTATGCCTAGAGCCCAAACGGTTAGAGATAGAGACTTGGGATCATCGGGAGACCCCCCCCCCATAAGGCAACTCTTGGACCATTATTAACATGCCCCTCATTTCCACACTTCCCTTTCCTTCCCCTCCAAATCCATGTTTTTTTGGGATTACTCGAAAACGCGTAGAATATGTTTTAGAGTTTACCCAGGCGGACAGGACATGTAGTCCTTATACGAAAATACCTTTGAATAATAAAGATTTTTTTAAATGTTAAAGGTTAGAAAGGCCCTAGAGAGCGTATTTATCAACCGAATGGTATCACCTTTAGGCGCGTTGGAAAGGTCTTGGAATTCCTGACAAGCTTGAATCAATTTCAATCGGTTATAAAACGGTAATGATCCGTTTATGAACCTATAAGTATTTTTTGTCCGAAAATCAATTCTATAGGCTATTTATGAATCGATTCAAAAGGCTTGAGAACCAGTAAACGGTAAATGAAGCGAAAATATTTTTAAGGTTTAGAATTAAGTCACGAGTTCGAGCACTTTGTAAAGCCTGGGACGCTCCTCCACCGTTTTTTTTTTAATATCAACACTTTTAATGGAAAAAAAACCGCTTTCTTTTCTCTATCTCGGGTAAAATGAAAGGATTTATTTAATTCGAGAGAAGATAGATACTTTAAAGTTCATAGGATTAAAATTGTACTCTAATTAAAATATAAAAAAAATAAAGTGACACTACGTCCACAGGGTAGTCTAATCCTTGCTTTGTACAAATTAGGGGAAGGCTTTCAGACTTTGCACATACTATGCCTTCGAACACTTCACATTTTTTCCACACTTCTTTAATGAATCTGACCTAATATCAATATATTTTAATAGTCAGTCTTAAATCATAAATTTCCTAAAACAAATCACGTTAAATTCATTAAAGGAATGATGAAAAAAATAATGAAGTGTTCAAAGCCTGAAATCTTTCCCCTGTTCCCATTTAGCAATGAAAAGCAGACAAATAATCGAAAATTAACAGACGGACAGGCATAGAAACATTAAGATGTCCTCTTTAGTAAAATGTCAAAATCGCAAAGTTCTCATATCAAGTTCTCAGTTCAATGATATTACCCCAATGAACAGTGAAATCATTCATTGCAGGTGCTATGAAATATTGTCTATTTAAAGAACATTTCAAATAATCTGTAATTATATATATTTTTCTAATTCTCAATATTTTATAACTAAAAACGTCCTTTTTAGTGTGGAAATTAAAGGTATAGTGAAAATGAGACAGGTACAATTGAATAAATTACAGAAAATATTGCGAGGCAATTGGGCGTTCTGCTAGGAGAAACTCGCGGGAGGGTGTTGTTTTGTAAACAAACTCCGCTACAATTAAATGGCAATGCCTTGTGGCATGGCAAAAGTATATAATACCAGACACATACACTAAAGACTTGATAGTTTGGGTTGGATGATTGAGGAGTTTGGGAGCATAAAAGGTGAAAATACGAAAGCACATTGACAAAGTAGAACGAACCACCCACAAGAGTTTATCGCAATGTCCGAAAACACAGGTGAAAAAAAGGTAGAAAACCCCAATATATATATATAATATTACCCTAAAGATGGGGTTGGGTGATGGTGAAAAAACACACCATCATTTGACCATACTACTTTATTATTATTTTTATGATTATCCACTTTTTCTCGCCTTTTCTTCTTCACTCTCCATCTACCATTGTTTTATTTTATTCCGGACTACATATGAATTAAATTGCGTCTAAATTTTCGTTTGAAATTTAATTTGTTCTTTTTTTTCTTAAGAAATACAAATGAAAAGTTTTGCAAGAAGAATAAACAAGAGTAAACTAAAATTTTGAATTTTTCAGCTTTTTTTCGCCCGTGGTTGGTTAATAACTAATAATAATAATAATAATAATAATAATGGCACAACATTCCATGAAGGAACAAGACCTTCCCGCAAAGGGATTTCTAGACATGCATTATTATTTTTTCTTGTACGGGATGATGTTTTCTGGTGACCTAAAGGGTATTCGAACCCGGTACACTTGCATCATAGAGCGAGAGCTCTACCACTTGACCCATTGAGTGCCCCGGTTACAAGCTACTGTTGCACAATAAACACCGACAGGTTTATTGCCACTCTATAAACCTAAATTTGAAGAACCGGTGCCGACCAATGTGTGGCGACCCTTCTGACGCACGCTACACTACTCTACTCTACCTACTTGACATTACTCCCCTGTCATACTTTGCCGTACCCCACTTAGGCCTGGTTCTGGACCGAAGTCGAAACTACTTCTCCACGCAGGGAATTTCACGGGAGTTGGGACACTATGTCTACATCTCGGCCATTCCTGACATTTCAATGCCCTCATTGAACGAATAGGTCTGAAGGACGGGAAAAGGCGTAGACAGCTAAAACCATTATTTCGCAAATTTTTTCTTTCACGTACTTTTCCGCACTGTAAGACTGTCTGTTCTTCAGTCCTTCACTTGCACTTTACGCGGGGCGATCCCACTTCTGATAATGTTGCACAATAAACCCCAGCAGGTTTATTGTTACTCTATATAGACCTAAATTTGAAGAACCGGTTCCGACCAATGTGGGGCGACCCTTCTGATGCACGCTACACTACTCTACTCTACCTACTTGACGTTACTCCCCTGTCATACTCTGCCGTACCTCACCTAGGCCTGGTTCTGGACCGAAGTCGAAACTACTTCTCCGCTCAGGGAATTTCACGGGAGTTGGGACAATATGTCTACACTACTAATGATAAAAATGAATTCAGAAATGGTTTAATAGTAATCAAATTAGATTAGAATTGTTTGAAAACTATCTTAAACCCTGTATTTTAATGTGGCTATAAGAGGTGTCAAGCTGGCCATATGTGGTTCCTTGACCAAAATGCATTGTAGATGTAGATCTATGGCACTCGACGACTAAGCCTATTGCTATACGTTTTTTGAAATCAGAATTTAGCTTGAAAACTTTCATTTTATTTCTAAATGAAACAAAAATAAGACTGATTAACTTTATAGCGCTTAACATTTATATATTTTAAGTGTTTTTCGTAAATTTGAAAGCTCCCACTTTTGCATCCAAAATAGATTTTCTAAATAAATAATAACCTTATATTATTAAATTTATATTGTAATATTAATTTATTTATGAAAATAATCGTAGAGTATAGGAAATTTACATTCCTACTATGGAATATATTATTTTTAGTCCAGCAAACATAAAGTTTAACCATTTGCTAAATTGTTGTGATTTACTGGAAAAATCATACGGAAGCATGTGAAGATGCTTTTTCCACATTCATTCAAAACACCCAAAAAATCAACCAATAGCACATCATTCTACAAAATTTATTCAAAAAGAAAAATCACCAGGAGATATTTAACTTCAATGTACACATCCTCTCAGTTGAGAAAACAGTGAGTAAAAATATGGAAAAAGTTCAATACAGACATTTTAGAATTGATCAAGTCCATTGAATATTTCTGTTTGAATGAATCAGAGATTTTTTTCCTTTCTCTCAAATCTTCCTCCAACTGAAATTTTCTTCAATCAACTCAGGAAAAAATTTGGTAGTAGCATCATACAGAGGAACATCCACTGTAAACAATTCTTGCCAAACATATTCCATCAAAAATCTCATCACCCACACTTATCTGTGTTATTCTTTTTTCCCAAATTTTCAAATTCATCCTAATCATTTTACACCTTAATCTTAGAGTTTATTAGTGGAGGCGTTTCATAATTTAACGGTTACTTGGCGTAAGTGTGTACCGTCACTGATATACCTACCAATATGGTGCAAAATGCAGCAAGGAGGCAAAAACCACAAATTGACATTGTTATATTATTATAGGTATATAGGGATAAAATCTAAAGAGAAATGATCTTAACAGCGTATTAAATTTCCAATAAATTTTCCTATCTCAATTAATCGTTTTTTTCCTCTTTTGCTTAACCACAAAATCAATCAATGATACCAATACATTTTACAGAGATTATATACTAAATGTGAAGACACAAAATCAGCACAAAAGTTCAAATCACTCAAAATAACATATTAAAAATCCACTCTTTTGTTAAGTCATTTAATAGTGATTGTATCTCTCTGGATATTCTCTTCTCAAATATTCCTCTCGTTTCTTTCGATAAACGAACAACAGCACTAGGCCTAGTATTAAGATATAGGCTAACATAACCATTCTATGAACAGTTGAATCGAAAAACAGTTTTGTAAACCGATTAGTCACGGAGGACACGCACATTAAACTCTGATGCTGACAACCAACTGATTGACAGTGAAAACTTTCTTTAACGCGCTCATGAGATCTCAACAGACTCTGCTGGTGGTTGTTGGAAAAACGGAAGGAAATAATGAAAACATTGGCGTGAGAGAGACTGATGTGTAGGAAAATGGGAAAATTATAGTTGATGGAGTAAGATAGCAAGTGTTGAGCATTGCAAGAATTTTTTGCGCAAAATCGCACAAAATCGCTGAAAAAAAACACACGATTATTTTTCCTACATTTTACCACATATGATTTTGAGAAATTTCCCATACAAATGTCCTGACCATGTGCTATCTCTCTCCTCATCAATTCGCGTTGTAGTCCATCAAAATGTTAAAAGTGGGAGCATATACTGCAATATCTAAGTGCATTGGATGCTGTATTTAATTAGATAATTAGTAGTGGGCGGAGTAGAAATCCATTAAAACTAAGACGAATATATTTAAAAGGCTGATTATCATATCAAATATTCGATAATAAGAGATAGCTAGCTGAAGTAATAACTAATATTATATGTAGGATTGGTCCAATAACGTACCGAACCCAATGATAGGCTGTTCTGAATTACAAAAAATTTATAATATTACCAAAATAGAGTAGCTCGAGCATTTACGTTGGAAAAGAGGTTGGCAAGTGAATTGGTTGATAAGTACATTGTATAGGACTGTAGGATCAGTAGGATCCCAAAATGTCATAGTGTTACCAAATGTTTAAACTCGTAGCTTTGATGCTAAACTCAACTTCAGCATCCGGACTCCGATATCCGGATGACAGCTGTCAAATAATCAACAAATTCAAGAAATTCCCGATCACATATGGTTGGTTGAATCAGTAATCGTGTTGCCTATATTTTTGCATTGTGTGTCTGCAGTTGTTGTTAACGAAGCATCGCTGCGTGGCCTTTACAACACATGTAGACACAAAGCAAATGTGGTTAGCACAGTTGCTGACCCAAACGGCGCAATATAATTTTCACCCAAGACCCAAACTTACACAGAACGGTTGACAAATATACTTTCCACAGTAGCTTAAGGTTTTGACCTTGAAAATCGTTATTCAAAATTATCCAAGGGCATTTTCTAATATGAACGAAAAATAAAAATAAAATGCATTACGCTTTTTTTAATAATGATAAAAAACAGTGGCGTAACTAGGTACTTATGCAGGGGGTGCGATTGTACCTTGAAGGCGCCCTTACCATGGAAAAATCACGAAAAACACATTTAGCTTATCGGATGATTGCATAAGTTCGTGGGACTTTTCACGCAGGTCGTTAACGGGTATCCCGTAGTTTACCTCTATCACTCATGTATTTTTTTTTATTTACACTAAATCGTGCGTCTAATACAAACGCTGCCAAAATTACAGGAGTTGCAATAGAAAATTCTCCAGAATATAGAATATTCTTCATAAATTGACCCTTCAGATTATGATTTGTTCCAATTTTTACAGAATAGTTTAGTTTGGCATAATATGGATTCATTGAAAGCTATTTAAAACCAACTTGCGAACTTTTTTCAAGAAAAGCCTGTTTTTTCTTGAAAAAAGGAATTGATAAGCTTATATATCTTTGGAGAACAAGTGTAAAACGGTAAAAAAAGTGCTGAAAACATGCACAGCTCAAGTATGAAACGGTAATGCGATAAAAACATGCACTTCGGTTAAATTTTAAAACGGATGATACTCAAAACCGGCACAGCTCAAAAATAAAATGGTTCAAATTGATCAACTTGAGCATAAGCCCTACATAAGCATAGCTCAAAGAAAATTGAATCTAAATTTTTAACAGAGATATCTTAATCTTAAACATTTTATGTTTAATAGCTGTGCGTGTTTTCAGCACAATTTTAACAGTTTTATGCTTGAGCTGTGCGGATCGTCAATATGATCTTGAGCGTTTTATAATTAGTCTGTGCGTGTTGTCAGCACATTTTATGATTGGTCTGTACCGGTTTTTAGCACAAACTTGTATACATTTTGTAATTGAGCTGTGCGTATCTTCGGCATAATGTAAATCGTTTTATTACTTCAGCAGCACGACTTTTGTGCGCAATCTGAACCATCTTTATGTTTCACCTCTGCGTGTTTTCAGAACAATTTTGACTTAAAATTTTAAAGTATTTTCTTATTTCAACTCGAAATCTCGATTGAATTACAAAGAAAAAATGCATTTCAAAAGCCAGAAGGGCGCCACAGAAAGCCCTGCAAAAAACTTGGCGCCCCCAAAAAGCATCTGAAGGAATTTAAAGTGTCCCTTTTTATTTCAATACGAAATCTTGCAAAAATATGAGGACAAAATGCTTTTTGAGAGCTAGAGGGGCGCCTCAGAAAGTCTGGGAATTAAAAGTTTTTTTTTTTTAATTTCAACGCAAAATTTGAAAGATTAAATTGACATGATGCATTTCAAGAACTAAAGGGGTGTCCCATAAAGTCTATGAGAAAATTAAAAGTATTTTTTTTTTAATCTTAACGCGAAGTTTTGATAGATTAAAAGACATGATGCATTTCAAGAATTAGAGAGGCGCATTGTCTCTTTTATTACAATGACAGTTCATTTGATTAAAGAAAATAGCAAGACCGGCGCCCCTGAAGGCTTGCGCCCTGGTCGGGCCGCCCCTTCCGCGACCCCACTAGGTACGCTACTGATAAAAAATATGGTTTTTAGGAAGAAGAATGACGGAGAAAAAATAAGGACCCCAAGTCGCTCTCCCTAATAGTCTCTACACATTAACATTTTCGCTAAAAATTTTCTTTAAAAAGTGTGTAGGGGCCTTAACCGTTTGGCTAATAAGGTTCGTAACAGGCTTACAGATTGCCAGACGAAAATATGTGACGTATTTTTTTTTTCAAAATTGTCTGATTCGTGGAAATATGTTGTGATAAATTTGTATTTTAAATTGCCTTAAACTTTAAATTAAAAGTTATTCATGACGGATCCAACCCCCCTACCTCTATAATACGCCTTTAGTCTCTGATAGCCTCAAATACCTGTTTTAGGGCGAAAATTCCAGTATATCGGCTTAGATTTAATTTTTATGCTTAAACCTTATACTTCGGGAAACCCACGCATATGCGTGTTAGTACGACAAGGATTTCAAATGTTCTGTACTAGCAATCAAAGTTCATAATGAGTCGCCTACTATTTGAATGGGAAAAGCTCTTAGGGATGCAATAACAGTGTCGACCCTTACCAGAGACGCGCATCCTCCTTGTTCCTATGGATGGAGCCTCTACGATTCTACGGTTCAAGTTGAATCCGCCTGTCGTGAGGTGAGAACATTTAGCCAGGTGAGTCGCCTTGGGGCTTAATGCAAGCCGAGAAACAGAACCTCTTCTCTAAGGGGATGAAACATGAGGATCATCCCCTTATGCCCTAGACACACTTACGACTTAAGCCAAGAGATGTTGAGTAAATTCCCAACAGTTTCCCATTAACTAAATCATTTCTCGGTTGAGAAACGGCTCAAAATTTTAAAAATTATGTTTACCAAAATCATGAAAAGTCTGTTTAAAACAGTGGCATAGTTACCTTTGTAATTTTAACCAGGGTTCTACTTATAGTCGAAACACATTTGTGAACAAGTTGATTTCTTTTTAAATAATAATCTACTTCGATTTTGAACAGTAGGAAAAGAAAGTGTACTTTCTTTTAAGGACCTGATTTACTTAAAAACAGGAGATGCTAAAATATCATTAATCCCGGAAACCCATTAATATCATAAATACCAAAAATTAGATATAGAATCATCCACAAAAATAGAGACACTTCATTGAAGATAGTAACCATGATTACATATCTAAAAACTCTTCTTAGCCTATCATTCTAATCATTGGCAGTCCAATAACAGAGTGGTGGGAAGCCATACAACGTGTTTTTTTATTCAGACACGAAAAAATTGCTCATGATGATATAAATTGATGGAAAATATATCTGTATATACCATAAAAAAATTATACTCACTTGGTTTTTGTTAAGCTTGGATCAGACGTCTTCCTCCTATTTGTTCGATTCCGTTTGTGTGATAATCTCTCTTTATAGGATTCCGATCGATTGACCGACACTGGTGCTGATTTGGACTTGGAACTGCAAAAAAGTCATATATGTATATTAGGACAAATTACACAGATTAAAAGAAGAAACAAAAGAAAAATCCCTGATATGTGCAATGTACACCCAACCTATTTCTGCGAAAACTTCTTCGACCATGTTCCAGGAATTTGTTCGCGGTAAACTTTGTCGATACCCACTGTACATAGTCATTACTCAGGAGAGTATTGACACCCGGAACAGCCTCAAGCGTATGTCCAAAAGGAATGTTCATTGTCACAAAAACAATTATACTTCACCGCACAAGACAAGATACAATGAATCTTTTTGCCAATTCAATGAAAATTTTTACACGACAATCCAAAGACGAAAAAACGGCATAATCACAAACTTCACGTCCGAACAGTTCAGGGTCTGCTCTTGCTACTGATAATAAAACGACTAATATTGATAATACGGGAAAATACACAAGTATAATATACCCATATAATACATCTCATTTTTTTCTTTGATTAGATAGTGGCTCGTGACTTAATAAATGCAAGCGATATTATTTTCTCCTCGAAAACCTTCAAATCTGTCACTTGTGTATACTTTTTTTTTCTCTCTCCTTCCATTTGACGGTGAATAAAAGCAAAGTGATTATCAAATGTTTACATTACCCCCATTCACCAGATACACAAATTGTTATAAATACCCAAACACGCCATTCACCTCTTTTGAATTTAAGTTTCAAAACAGCACTAGGGGAAGTGCTTATAATTTTGGACAGTCTGCATATAAGCATCGATATCCTAAGTTTGAAGTGCCATATTTTCAATACTAATTGACTTTTCTTGTTACTCTCTTTTCAGAAGGATTGTTTAGAAACTTGGCAAGCTATTTATCATCTCATTTTTACTAAAATTAGTTTTAATACGTTTAAAAATGAATTGATATGTAGAGGTGAATTTGACTCTTATTTTGGACAACTTGGTTATTAATTTTTACAACTTGTCTGTAAATTTGGACAGATAATCCGCCTCAACAGGATGCCCATTGTTCTTCATTTTATGAACCAATCTTACCAAGTCCTCTTCCTGGTCATGTAAGGGAAACGTGGAATGTCACAAGAAGCCCAGAAACTTTCCATATCATTCATTAAAGTGAGTTGACTTCGGTACTCCAAGTACGTGAGGATTCGCTCATTCCCTGCCCTTTCCGGGAGCCTTTCAAGGCATTTCTCACTGCATCTCTTTCGTAGAGATGATGCTCCTTCATTTCTCCAGGCATTTGTCCAACCTAGTCATCACAAAAGCTAAAACTTCACGAAATTTCGTGAGAAAAACACCTGTCCAAAATAAGAATCATCACCTCACTGGTGAATGTCTTAAAAAATTTCCCATTTTTCACACGAAAAATATAATTCACAAGGCAAATCTCACTTCAGGTCAAATGTACAAATCATCAGTAACGTGAATCAACACAATATTCAATGAATATTCAATAATATCACTCAAAAACAGCGAACAAACTTTGTTAGTACTTCACCAAAACTAAATAAGACTGAAGTAAGCCACGAAGTTCTGTCATATTTCTCGTAAGCAATTGCTCACACTGAATTTTCAACAAAGCAATTTCAACTCAAATCATATTCAAATTTTAACGTATTTAGTGTTAAAATATTCCAAAAAGAACAAATATTTAGATAGAATTCATTATTCATCAAATATTGGAATAAAAATCCATCATTTTAATCAATTTATTTTTAGTGTCCAATGTTATCCTCAAAGTGTCCAAAATAAGAAACTGGACAAAATTAGAAGCATTTCCCCTATTGCAATTTTTTGTAAATAAACAAGGGAGAGCAGGGATATTCAATCAGAAACAATAGGAAAAGCCAGTAAAAATTCTTTAGTGGCATTAAGATATGTTTTTTGATAAAACATCTATCTATTCTAACCTTCGTTGAAATAGTTGGGCAACTTCGAGAAGTGTTCTTAAATCTGTTCAAACGTTGAAACTTTGAAGTAATTCGAATAAGGAAATGGAAAACAAAAAGTAAGTAAGAAATATATGATAATTTTGAGTTTCCTTTTTGAAATATAATTTTCCTTACCAGAAAAAAGTGATTTTGACACACCTAATTTGCAAAATCTATAAATTAGATAAATCTTTTATCTTTATTAGAAAATCTTGCGTCAAAAATCACTACACGAAGTAAAAATTGGTAAAAATCAGTATAAAGCTCGGCCCTCTTCTTCTCCAGTTCGCCTTTTCTGCCTTTAATAAACCGGAAAGAAGATTTCTTGTCTAAAATAGTTATTGGAAAATAGCTTGAAAATAAAACTATATTTCCGGTAAAATGAAGAAGAATATGAAAAATACACCAATTGGCATTTTTTTTTAAATATAAAAGAACTCAACTAGGGGAGACCGGGGCAGAATTATCCAGCAAATGAAATTTTTCGTTGAGTACAATTTATAAGAAAAATGTTTATAATAGGCTGATAAATATTTTAATGAATAGGAAGGGATGTGTTTTCTTCGAATAATTAGTAGTTTCTTCAATATTCCTTCTAAGGCAGACTATAACATCCCACTGTATAATATCATGCGTGGCTAATTATACCCCGGTTTCCCCTAAGTCTTTAGAAACCCAAATAGGCCAATGAATGAATTAACATTCAACTCTTAATTTAGCAAATGTATTGATTCAATTTTCTAAGTTAATAAGTCTCATGTAATATATCTCATGTCATAGTAATTGTCTCATGTTTTTACTTAATAAATCTAGTTCAAAAAATTTATCATAAACCGCAATTCCACAATCTTTTTAATAGCATTCGAAAATTGTAGTGATTTACAAAAATATAGGCAGTGTCTGTCTGTCTGATTAGACTACACTCACAAAAATAGACGAGTAAAACTTACTCGAATAGATGTTAACTCTTTTTCATTGTGATTTTCGGTTAACTATATTTTAGAGTTGATTTTACTTCTATTTAGATGTAATATTCGGAAGATTTCAACTTTTTTATCTTAAAATTTACATGAAAAAGAGTGTAAATAACTCTTTTTAAGAGTTAAAATAACTCTTTTAAGACTTAAAATAACTCTTTTAAGACTTAAAATAGCTCGTTTCAAGAGTTAAAAGAATTCTGCTTTAGAGTTAAAATAACTCTTTCAAATCCCAAAATGGATAGATTTCGCAATTTTATATATATTTCTTATTTTTTCACTTCCTCTATTAATATTTTCTTGATTTCAAGTTCCCCATGTCCCGAGCGACATATCAAATACGATGCACTGCACATGTCTTCATGAAACACTGTTAGGCATATTTCTAATAATTGATGTTCCATATGAACTTTGTCACTCGAAAATCTTCTTGACATTCTTAAAACGAAAACACTTAAGCATATACTTCAGTCGCGATGAAATTTTACGCCGAAAAAGAGTAATAATTACATCGATATTGCACAAGTTAATTCAATTCGCACGTAGGGTTTTTTTTAACTTCATATTTACTAAAATTTACAACGAAAAAGAGTAAGATTTACATCTATATTCTTCGAGTTAATTCAACTCGGCGGTGGAGTTGTCTAAATTCTACAATTTTCTTTTCTTAGTGTACAAATCGGTGTCGGCAAAATCTCGCAAGCCAAAACAACGAAAGTCAAAAATCCTAAATGCCACAACCCCGAAAGCCAAAACTCGTAACGCCAAAATCCCGAAAGCTAAAATTCTTAAAGCCTTAATTCTTAACGCCAGAATCCGGAAGTTCAATATCCCAAAAAGTCAAAACCCCGAAAGCCAAAATCTCAGAAAAAGAAGATACCGGAAGTCAAAATTTCAAAAGCCAAAATCCCGAAAGCCAAAATTCTAAGAGTCAAAATCTCGAAAAGCGAAAATCTCGTAAGCTAAAATTTAAAATGATCAAAATCCTGAAAGGGACAAAATTATACGAAGGATAATGTCCGGCGCACAATAACTTTTGTTTGTAAACATGTTTTCAAAATTTCCCATGAGAATGAGCGAAATGACTAGATCTAGATTTCACTCATTCTCACTGAAATGTCAAAAACATGTTTACAAACAAAAGTTATTGTGCGTTGGGCATAATGTGTAGAATCCTTTCCCAAACACAGAAAATTTCCCTTTGCCTCCAACGAGCATGGGTGTAATCGTGGGAATAGCTATGACACTTAAGAATTCGGGATTTGGGCGTTTGTGATTTTGGTTCCGTGATTTTGATTTTTCGGAATTGTGAGCGGGACTCCTGCAAATATGCATATATCTAAAAATTAGACTAATTATAGAAGACATTTTCGACGTATATCAAAATTTTTAGTTTTTGGAAATATATATTTTGGATATACGTATTTTATCAATCTATGAAAGAATCGCCGAAAATTGACACTGGTTTAGTCTTACCGTCCAAAACTTCTAAAAATTTATCTACATATTTAAAATGGTTAGAATTGATATCCGTCATTGGTATAAATAAATAAATAAAAAGTCCACTAAAATAATCGGTAAATCCGTTTCATAATCGGCTATATAAAATTTTAAAACACTTTCTTGGCTGTTTAAAATAATGCCCCTATGTCGAAATACGAAAAAGTGTCCCAAACCTCTCCGGTCTCCCGGTAAAATGAACGCTTATTGACGATTAAAGGATCAGTTAACGAAGAGCGTGAAGAGCATTCCGAAAACCCAAAGTTGATTTTTCACATTGATTGATTTTCAAATCTGACACTGACGGACGCAGTTATTTAAATTGGAAATTTGGTTTAAAAATTTAATTCACCTGAAATGCTAAACAAAATAAATTTCAATTTTTTATAACTTAGCCTATACTTCCATTTTAAAAAGTAACCACTTCACTCATTTTTTATCTAGTTTATGGATAAATGCAATTTCAATGTTACGCTGTGTAATTAAAAGTGGAATATAGAACCCTATGGCAAAATCAACAATTTGCCCATTTAACCCGTCATGTTATTGGATTTACCATCAACGTTTAATATGCTTAGCCAACATATTTCCACGCAAAACGCCATTTAACACCCAATTGAATGCACATCCGAGGGGAAAAAAGTATGATGCAAACCTCTCATGACTGGGACGATCAGCAACAGGTGCTCCTGTTTCGCCAATTTCTCCAACAGCAGGCGACTGAAAGTCCACTGATGCCCCGGAAGTACTTCCAACACTCCCATGTGAGTGATGATGATGATGATGGGAACTGCTACTGCTGTCAGGACGTCTATCTGATGGTTGGCGAGTCACTGAGGTTGTCAATGGTCGATCTGGAATTTAAATTGTCAATTATCATTCATTTGAATAGCAAAAAAACACACAGGAACTTGAGATGTTTGAATGGGGCGAATTTGTGGGGAGATTGAGTATAGATAAAAAGAGTTTAAAAAAAATTGTAAAGCTTTAGAAGAGGATTGACAGTGTTTATTTATTGGCAAGACAATTACCACAGAGAACATTCAAAGCTGACCCTGAAGATTGTCTTCGGGTGCCTTTTCTCTTCTTTCCCTTGTTCTTCTTGCCCCTACTCGTACTCTCACTCAATTTTGCTGCTACGCGCGATGTTAAGGAATTCTTTGGTGAGACGCCTTTCAACGTCACATTCACTTCCTGTCCATCCATGCCACTTTTCGATCCATCACACTGAGACATACAGACGTCATCAGCATCAGCACACAAAGTATCTTCAATGGAGGCATTGGTGACATCATCACTCGATTTATTTGATGATGCTACACCACCAGCCGTTGAATCCGATAGAGATTTTCGCCTGATGCGCTCAAATTCCTCACTGCTCAGCCGTTTATTTGCATTGGCCAGTGTATACCTCAGTAGAGCATTTAAATTCAAATTGGAGTGTGCTCGAGTATTGGACTTCTTCACTGGATGCACATTAGCTGTAGATGCTGTAGCCTTCGATGGATCTAGAACAGGTGGTGCAGAAATCTTTCGTCCTCCCGTCACCACAACATGAAGAGTCTTTCCCTTCCCACTATCAATCTCTGCAGAAATCTTCCCTTTGGACGAACTCTTGGTTATCCGATTATTCTTGTACTTTGGATCTGTCAGGAGGATTTTCTCCTTATTCTGACATTCTGACAGTAACTCCTCATCCACACTCTGTGTCTTATCGCTGCGTACATTGTCGTGCTCCTCAGACACTGAGGGATACTCTGAACTTAGACTCTTTGAAGCTTTTCGTCCACGAATCCGATTCTTAAAACTGGACACACGAAAACGATCCGAATCGACATTCGTACTTGATCCTGGGCGAAACCACATTTTTATCGTTATTTCTTTTTTTTTCACTAATTAACCTGCTCCACCTTTAAATTTTCAGTTCAATAATGGCATCATTCAACGCAGTTTTACACTCTTTAAATTAATTTATAGTTTTATACCAGGGAATACACGACTAGCACAGAATGATTATCACTGAAATAATTTACTGATAATGCTTTTATATAGCACTGTGTATTTTATAATTTTCACTCGATTCTTTATCTCCCACACATCCATTAATCCAGGCAAACAAACACCTAACAGAACAGTTTTGATGACATCGATTCTCTCAAAAGTTATTATACTGAAAAAATTATTATGAAAAAAGAACTAAACTCATTGTTCAAAATGGCATTTTATATAATTAGTACAGTGACTTAAAAAACTATCGTAATAGTTTTGTGCTTAAATAGGGGAATTGGTTGTAATTTGGGACAGTTTGTAATTTTGGACAGTTTGATGGTAAAGTTGGACACTATTTGTACAAATAAAATGATCAAAATTATGAAATCTTTTTCTAACATTTAATGAATAGTGTATCCCAACTAAATATTTATTCTACTTCCTGTAAGTTATTGAAATGTGTTCGGGATCTTATGGAAATCCAGTGTATAGCTTTCATCAAATTTATAATCTGTATAGATGTAGAGGAAAGTGCCCATGCTTGATACCATTGGAAGCTTCGTAATGACTAAATTTTCTATGTTTTAGAATATATATCTGACTCATCGCTACCATATTTTAAAAACTATGGGAAAGTGGCCAATTTTTAAAATATATTGCGAAGTCACATTTATTGAGAAACATAGGAAAAATTTAGTCATTACGAAGCTTCCAATGGTATCAAGCAAGGGCACTTTCCCTTAGGTTTGATTAACTGTTGCTTTTCCTTGAAATTGGATATTTACGAGATGATTTCTTTTAGAAGATTTGAACACTAAATTAGTTTAATTTTGAAAGAATTAATGAATCATTTGGAAAGTTTCTAGATTCCTTGAGATATTGTACGGTTCCTTCTCATAAACAAGAGAATAAGTTGGTAAGTTAGATTCTTGAAATGGACGAAAATGAGACTCTTCCCTGTTATGAAATGTCCGCTGTCTAAAATTACAAGCAGTATCTCGAATTACAAGCAAGGTGTCCAAAATTACAGCCAACCTAATGTCTATATTTTTTATTCATTTTTAAACGTATTGAGATTATTTTAAGAAAAAAAGCAAGAACTTTAAACTACTTTTCAAGACTCCAAACAACACTTCTGAAAAGTGTTGTTTGGAAGCAGAAAACTTCAATTTGTATTGAAAATTTTACACTTAAAATTCAGGTCATATGTGCTTATATACACCTTGTCCGAAATTACAAGCAATTTCCTATTTTAAAAGTTTTCTGAAATTAAATGCGACCTCAACTGAGAGAAACAACTAGGGGAAAGGCTCATAATTTTGTCCAGTTTCTTATTTTGGACACTTGGAGGATAAAATTGGATACTAAAAATAAATTGATTAAAATAATGGATTTTTATTCCAATATTTCATGAATAATGAATTCTATCTAAATATTTGTTCGTTTTAGAAAATTTTAACACTAAATTCGTTAAATTTTGAATATGATTTGAGTTCAAATTGCTTTGTTGAAAATTCAGTGTGAGCAATTGCTTACGAGAAATATGACAGAACTTCGTGGCTTACTTCAGTCTTATTTAGCTGTGGTGAAGTACTAACAATGTTTCTTCGCTTTTCTTGAGTGATATTATTGAATATTCATTGAATATTGTGTTGATTCACATTAGTGGTGATTTGTACATTTTACCTGAAGTGAGATTTGCCTTGTGAATTAGATTTTTCGTGTGAAAAATGGGAAACTATCTAAGACATTCACCAGTGAGGTGATACTCCTTATTTTGGACAGGTGTTTTTCTCACGAAATTTCGTGAAGTTTTAGCTTTTGTGATGACTAAGTTGGACAAATGTCTGGAGAAACAAAGGAGCATCATCTCTACGGAAGAGATGTAGCGAGAAATGCCTTGAAAGGCTCCCGAAAAGGCAAGGGAATGAGCGAATCCGCAAGTACTTGGAGTACCGAAGTCAACTTAATTTTAATGAATGATATGAAAAGTTTCCGGGCTTCTCAATCAATTAGTATTGAAAATAGCGCACTTCAAATTTGGAACATCGATGCTTATAAGCAGACTGGACAAAATTATGAGCTTTTACCCTATATATCGAAATAACACTTATGTGTTGAATCAAACAGTATTTAGTGTTAAATTAGTTTACACTTCTTTTTGTGTTTTTTTTTCCTTGGACTGTAAAAAATTTTATTATAGACTTGTGGAGAGCCAATTCTTTTCAAAAAAAAGGTTAAAATTGTCATCTAGGGAAAATCTAGCTAGGGGAAAGCGCGTTACCTTCGGGCGACTCCGGACAATTCAATTTTTTCTCAATGTTCCTTATGGATTTCACTCATAGCTCTTTTCTAAAAATATGAGACATTGGACTAGCTATTGAAATATAATATTATAATGGGGCAAATTCATTTATAACACATTGAAAAAGATGATTTGTGCGAAGCATAAATCGCCTGAAGGTAGCTCGCTTTCTCCTAGTAAGTTTTAGCTAGTTGAAAATAACTATTAGTTTTAAAGTTAACCAGATAATTTTGCATGATGACATTAAAAATATTCTAAAAATCCCGCTCAGTTTAGTTTAAGACAAAAGGAAAAATAATTTCTCTATCAGCAGCAAAATATTTAAAGGTTTTGATTTAGCACCACTGTGTTTAATCTGAACACTCATATGGCTTATTTCAACACTGTAAGGAATCTGCCTTCAACACAATTCAAAAGCCGTTTAATTTTAAAAACTTTCCTTGCATTAAATGTTTTACAGAAGCATAAGAAATTTAAAATTTACTTCATGGAATGCTTCATCTTTTCAATTTTCAAGTTTGTACACAAAAATACGTTTAAGAATATATACTTCAGTGAATTTCTCTGACTGAGTGTTTGATTTAAATTTAGGCATAATATCAATTACACGTTATTATAGAAAGTCTTTATAATGTTTAATTGTACATTATCTACAAATTATTGTGCGAAATTCTTGTACAAATTAACAGTGAATTCCGTTAATAAATTAATTGAGAACATATGTGATGGTTAAAATATATGTGGATAAAAATTATCACCCACATGTTATTTCAATTCAAGACAATAATTTCATCAGGAATAGAGACTTTTTGTACAAATGAAGAATATTTTTAATTAAATTTCATGCAAAACACCACATTTTTTTCATTTTGCTTATTCACTAAGTCTTTCGCAATTGAGCCTTCCTCTCCAAAATACTAAAACAAAAAATCCATGAAATGTGCTCATAGGAAGGACAAAAAGTTATTTTAAATAAATATTGAATATTTGCACTAATAAGCATCAGCAGCAAAATGATTAAGAAAAAATGTGTATTTCTGAATATATTTCTCTTCAACCGTATATACTTTTTCTTCTTGTATCAAAAAAAAAATATACTGAAGAGTAAGAGAGAAAAAATCTGCAAATATTTGCTTGAATAAAATTCCTCAGAGCTCATTACTTTGCCTTCAAGAACGTGACATTCACCAACATCTCCTCAGAATTACACATTTATTCTCGTGGCTCTTTTTAAAGCAACATTTCTTTTTTAGCATACACTGAAAAGTTTTTAAAATGCACTTTCATTGCAAGTTATTTGGCTCTTTTCTTACTTTCAAGAGAAATGGGAAAACAATAAAGACAAAATGTGTTCAATTTCTATTTTTATCAACAATATTTCACTCATATATCAAATGGTCAAAAGTACGACCATTTTGATGCGACAGAAATGTTAATAAGTTTAGATTTATGCAATTTTCTTCCTCAGAATATACCCCGTTCTTTTGAGAGTTTCGATGAATATAAAAGCACCAAAACTGCGCGTCATAACTTTATAAGCACCTCAAGATCACAATGAAATTTGCTTTCGTTTAACGCCAATGAATTTTACATTTCTATATCACAACCACTATTAATTTTCATTGCGTATATTGTAAGAGATACTGATAATGCATGAAATTATCAGGTAAATGGATTAAGTACACTTTTCTTTTTAAATACGTAACACAACACACATGAGAAATAAACGCATATTTTCTTATAATTCACTTCACACTTTGTTGGACAAAATTCCACTGTCACACAATATTATTTTTCCATTAATATTCCTTTTTGCACAGCGCAAATGAGATCGAAAGATTTTCGATAGAAGACATTTAAAATATTTCAACGCAGAAGACAAATTCGCGATCACGACAAAAAGTCTCTTCTTCTAACGACATCCAACTGAAACTAAAAACTTTGCGTTTATACTTGACTCCTCGCCAATATCGCAAGATTACCAACTAAACAGGGTGAATCCAGTCGTAAAAATATATTTTAAATTCTTTTTTTTTCTTAGAAAATCAGACATTGAGGTAGAATCTCTTATATTCTTAAATTCTTCCATAACTTTGTCTCTGAATTTCATTGATTAAAAAAAACTTTAATCTTAAGTAAATTGAAAAATCTCTGAAGTTGGGAATCGATCTGTGAATTAACACTCTTTCACAGTGGACAATTAAAAATAGACTTTTTCCTGTGTTTTCTTATTATGTTTTTTTTTTTTTGTAAACTTCTCCGTTCGTAAAATATGCCATTGAAAGGCAATATAAAAGCAAAATGAGACAGTTCCATATTCAAAATACCGCATATTCATAAATTTTTCGCCAAAGAAATCCAAATACAATGGCAGAAAAATTTCAATATCACCCTATCTTGTGCCATTGATGCCATATTGTATTTGTATATTTGTTGCTTGTGAAGAATATATTAATGTTTAACTATTTGGTGTTTTAGCACACAAACATACAAGAACAGCCGGGAAAAAAAAACCAAAACAGTGTGGTACGGCATTGGTGGTACCACCTTCTTTGAATTCAATTGTCTTATTTTTTTTATAGTGAATATATTTACTTTTAGTAACACAATTTTCGTGTACACTAAACAAAGCAAGATCAGAAAAGTGAAATTCGGGTGTACAGCATTAATTCTTGACACAGCTGTTAATCCAAAATAAATCAACATATCTCATTTCTGCGTCTCAATCTCTATTTGAGAGTGAAATTTAGTTATGGTGTACGCACAATGATTTTTGTTTTATAAACATGCACTTGATACTTCAATAGAGTGAGTGAAATTGAATTATCTCACTCACGCCTCTATAGGGTAGAGTAGCCTTATTCAGAACACCTGATCCAAATGGGAATATTTTTAATTAAAATTTATCAATATGAATGGATGTAAGGTAAAGTGCCTTCGAGTCGACCGGTTCCTCGACTCGACCTTTGGTCAATATTTGAATGTTTTAATGGTGAATTTCTCTAAAATTGTCACTGATTCGCATTTATTTATGGAATAATTGACCTATTAATGTTAGATCATATGCCAAATATGACGATCACATGATCGAAAAAAAAACGCGCGAAATAACATTAGGGGAGACTGGGGCACATGTAACCATTTTCGATAGATGCGAATTTGAGGTGATTTTCCAAGGACACCGTGATTTTTTGGAAAATATTTCTTTTAGCTCATGTTTTACCCTTGGGTATAGGCAATTCGTCGAGGGTAATGCGGATGCTGGAAAACAATTGAGTTTTCCATAAAAATAAAATTTGTGTCACTGTGCATTTTTCTCTTTTCACAAAATACCTGGAGTAGAAGTAAACACCCTTTTTTCCACCCTTGAAATTAACTTTGCACCACTTTCGATTATTTTAATTACTTAAGAGATATATAAAAACTGTATATTTTTCAAAAAATCACGACACTTTTTACAAAGAATAATTAAAATAGCAAAAAAAACTAAAAGCATGCATATCAAAGACATTTTTCAATGGATTTTCCCCATATTTTGACATCATGTGACTTTTTATTGAACACAGCGCCACCAATTTTTTTCGTAATCTATGAATTATAGATATTTCGCATGAAGGTCAATTTCCCGCTCTTTTACCTACTCATTTTGTGAAATTGAAATTGCCTGTTTACATCTACCCCAAATGCTGTTTTCTGACCAATTATTAATTCTTTTGAAATAATGAGAATCTCAATTTGTCTAGTAAATCCATAAATATAATCCTAAAAGATGTAGGAAAGAACTGGTATTGCTACATTTCGATTATTTTACACAGTTTTTAATTTCCAGGTGGAAATTCAAATGACCAAAATAATCGAAATATCAACATTTTCGGGAAAAATGATTTTTATTTTTAAAGTATTAGGATTTTATTGACCAATTCTTCTGTGGACATACATCCCCATGGTACCTATGAATGCTTATGGGTTTTATCCTCTGGAGTCTTAAAATTAATGAAAAAAATCACAGTGTTTACAACTACCCCAGTTTACTACTGCCCCAGTTCCACCTATGCATCGATAAAATTTGCATACCCGCAGGCGATTTCTTTTGAATGAATCGGCCGTAGAACGAATTTCCCGCGGAGTAAAAGTAGTCAGAGCAAAAAGATTCAACTGTTTAAAAAAAATTAATCAACAAACAGTACTCTTTTTCCAGAGTTCTTCAATAAATTGTTAGAATATTTAAAATTTTTACCTTCATAAAAGAAATAAAATTTTTATTTTGAAAGAGTAACAAAATGTTTTTAAATTTCCTGCGTCGCAAAAAAATAATATACATTCAGGCGTACTTCAAAAATGATTTCATAAATTAACTCCCAAGAGTAGGCAAACTTGCATAACTGTATGTGCATAATCCCGAAGTGCATAATGCCGGGACTGAGTGTACCGGTCGAATTGAGGAATTGAGGAAGGTTTAGTCCCGGAGGTTAGAATCAAAGTTAAGACGGCGGTGGACGCATGGGGGGTGGGAAAAATCAAGAATGAAATGAAATAAATACAAATTCAAATATTAGTTGGATGTTGTTTTATTTTAATATATTTTTTCTTATGTCAAATTTGAAGCAAATGCTTCTATCTACCCTATCAGGAGTTAATAAGTCGATAAAAAAACATTAAATAAAACATCCAATAAATAATTTCTCTATAAAATTAAAAAAAAAATATATTACTTCAATAATTGTTTCATTTTCAAAGTAGATAAATCCAGAAGATAATCTCGAAAATAATTCAGGGCACAATTAAGTAAATAGGGTCGAAGGAATACCTGTTCGGCATGGAACACCTTTTGACAATTTCGTTAAAATTTTGAAATATGACATTATTTTATTTAATGTTCGCCATCTTCCATTTTCTATAAGGATAGATGTTCAAATTTCATACCCCAAATAGTACAAAATAGGGTGCCAATAGATCAATGTCTTTCGTCAAAATTTTTGGATTTACTTTCACTGTGGTGGCACATATAAGATTAATACTAAAAGTAAGAAAAACAGAAAGAGAGCTGTATAGTATGCAAAATTTCAAATGGATAATCATGTGTGTAAGATAGAGTACACTATAGTGGAGTAATACGATGAGTAAGATATTAATTGTTTTTTGAATCGTACACTGAGAAAAAAAGAGGGTGCGATAAACATTTTTTCCTCAGTAATTTAACACTTTTTAGGTGTAAAAATATATCAACATTTTTTAAAGTAAATTTTACACCTTATTAAGGGTAAAATTAACATGAAAAAGGGTAACTTTAAACCCCTAATGCGCCTAAAAAGGGTAAAATTTACATCGATTTTGGATTAATACTGCAGGGTACAATTAACATTTCCGGAATGTTATTTTAACTTTTTCTGATTTCTATCATTGTATTAATTGCTTTATGAATAATATTACAGGAAATTCGAGGAATTTTCCATGCGTGCCAACTGTGATTCGGTCAGTTTTCGAGCGAAACGCGAGAGAGGCAAGATAAAATGCTTGTTATCTTTTTTTGGCATTCTCGCAGTTTAGAAAGTATTAATCTTAATATTAATTTTATATGTGACATGGTCAAAGTCTCATTTTACTGATACAAATAAAGAGTTTCATGCAGTTATATTTTAAAAGCTTCGTCAATTCAATCTTTTCAAACAAAAAAAATCAACAGTTAAGCGTATACTGCGGGAGAGAAAGCCTTTAAAGATTAACTAAAAAGAACACTCTCCCAAGAAAGATATTAATTGCGTTTTAAAACTTAAACTAGTAGGTATGAAATAAGGATAAGGAATAATTTTGCACCATTTTCTTTATATTTAATATAATAGATATTCTAATTTGTGTAACCCACTGTATCATAAATAATTTATATCATGTAAAAAATTAAAGACACAAAATCTGGCATTCTGAGGAACGTTTAGCTTTCGACAATATTTTTATATGCTATACTTTACTGTCATGCCAGATTTAAGAAAATCTTTTTTTGGACAAAAATTCAATTTCAGTGAACAAAAAGAGACAAACACATTTTTGAACTTTTGTCACGTTCAAGAATTTCACTGAAATTCTTCAGTTGATTTGCCCAATTAAAATTTCCACAGAGATATCTTCCTTTCTCTTACATATAGGTTGTTCCCATATTATACCATAAATAAGAGTGACAAAATGACGAAGACAACTCAATGGTGCGTAAATGTTGTTTTATTGCAACATAAAAATTATTAATTTTTGTGACACATTTTATTCCTATCTATATCGCTCCCACACTCAAATATCCAGTTCTGATACCCACCTACTTTTCCATACCATACATCTTTCACCAAATTTTAAGCAGTATTTTTTAAGTGTTATTTTTTTGTTAATAAGAAATTTTAGTTCTATTGTATATAGCATCAAAATAATGAGATATTGAATTTTAATCAACAATGACCCAGGCTTGACATCTGGACAGTACAAAATTTGCATATTTTCCATATTAAATTTATATTCTAATTCCCCTTGATTAAATTATTCCATTGCTAAAACATTGCAAAATATAATTTCAGCAATAAACCTAAACACTTTACTGTTTTTTGCAAATTATTCATCCAAAATTGCAATTAGAAGCAACGCCC